>NC_090647.1:301004930-301664508 GCF_040937935.1 Hyperolius riggenbachi
CTATTGCTTCCGGCCTATTCTATACTTGCTGTGCTGCATAACAGTCCTTGCTAACTGCTGCTAAACTGAAAAGTCCAGCCGTATTCATTAGGACTATAACAAGCAGAACTAAGCAATCTTCGCTGGCCAGCAAAAAAAGGCTTCACATGTCCATAATTATAGTGCTTTAAAAGAAAAGCCAGGATCTCATCACTCCTACCCTCACCCACGTGCACATGGGGGGTAATCGCGTAGTCTCCAGAAGCCTTGCGGTGGTCGCTTGTGACGGTGGCCACACCCTCCCCTTCTTACATGTACTTGCAAAGTGCGGGCATCCCCGCATGCCAGGAGGGGGCCACTATGCTGCAAACAAAGTCTCTTCCAAACCGCACCTGCTTCAGGCCTCAGGATGCTGGGATAGTGTGGTTGGAAAACTCACAGCAACTTCCTGGATGAGAAATGGATGGTGGCCTGGCTTAGCCAAACTTAGTCGACCGGTTTCATTGCATAACCAGCAATTTCTTCAGGACATAATGGCATAATTACACTTGGCACCATCTAGTGGTTCTTTTTATAGCTGCATGCCCTTATCAAATCATTTGCATTGGAATTCAATTATACGACAAGCAAAAGTGTGCCAGCACTCCATCTTGTGGATTTTTGCGTAATTACACATGTTTTTCAAATGCTTACATTTATATTGCATCCCATTTAGGCATTTAAAGCTACAGACCCATACCAAGCACAAATACCATTCATTGGCCTAATACTAAATCTTATAACGGGGCGGGGGGGCCCCGGGGGGGAGGAGAAGAAAAAAAAGGGACCACGAGACACCCGCCACAACCTAAATACAGTCCACAGCAACACTGCCAGATAAATAAAAAACCCCATGTAACAACCCACAAAATTTATGCACATGAGGTCAATCGTGTCGCAAAACATCGACGCAATCTCACTGACTAGCAAACTGAATGCCATTCAGAGGGACACCCCCAGATTTAGGTCCACATTCAAACCATGCGGACTCATAGAATTGCATTTAAAAATCCACATGCCTCTAGGGACACTGCAGGAGACTCTAAACAAGGCCATATTAACTCATCCAGAGTACAGGGTGCAGAATCAGCATTTCCCTCAGAACAAGAAAAGGACTCACAAATGTCAGTGTGAGTGGAGAACATGTTTTCATTCATGGTACAGGGCAGATTCAGAGAAAACTTCTCTGGGCAAAGCACAGGGCAGATTCAGAGAAAGCTTCTCTGGGCAAAGCAAAGAGGCTTCAGCATCAGATTCGCAAAACTGAAGCACTGTCTCACTCTTAGAGTCGGCTAACCATGTCAAATCCGAGGAGTCAGAACGCAAAACTTGCGAATCAAAAATCGCTTTAGGTTGTGAAACTGACGCTTTCAAAGTGCAAACCTCTGCGATATGCGGGGCAGACTGTAAGGCGTTCAGGACAGAAACACTGGAGCAACTGTCACCAGGCAACGGGCCCTTACAGGTGTGAACAGGGTGGGACAAAGATGCATCTGCAGTAGAAATAGCGACAACATCAGGAAAAACTTTATTAGACATATTAATTTTACTTTTGATGCTGCATAATTTAGGAATTTTCCCCATAGCAGGATCACAGATGGAAGATCTTAAAGATCTGTCTCTAAATGACAAGGGGTCCCACACATCCTTGAGAAAACTGGCACATTCATGCTGATCACAATCTGCAGGAACATCAGAGAAACAGGCATCAGATCGCACAGATTCAAACTGCACGCAGTCAGTAGAGAATCCTCCAGGATTCGCACAGGAATCAACCACAGTGGCACACCCACTCATTTCAGATCGCACAATGTCACGACTCACATGCTTTACCCCAGAAAGGCAGGAACAGTCATCCGACAACGATGTCTCTTTATTGGAATCAATTGATTGGTGTGTGTGCAACTCATCCAAAATCGTCTGCCACACACACATCACTGGATCCACAAAACACCTGCCACACTCATCGGAATCAATCAAAAGGTACATAGAATCGAGACAATCATTCAAGACACCTTCGCTTTTTGCGAGGTAAAAATCGCAAAAGGCTTTCCAATCAAAATCAAACTCTCATATGGGTTGGGGTCAGGTACATGCATAGACTTGGGGTCAGGTACATGCATAGACTTTTTTACTCCTTTAATATAGAAAATAATTCTGCCTAATAAAGGATCCACAAAAGCTTTGGATTGGGGCAAAAAACCCGGAGACTGAGAAACATCATTGTAAACATCATTATCATACTGAATGGTTTTGCACATTTCAGACTTGACAGAAATAACCTCTTTATTTGTGGTTGCTATGGGCAACAAATCTTTTGGCTGACAAACCAAATCAGCAGATTGGCCTGCAAGCACCAATTCATTAACATATGGTAATGACACTGTCATGATCGCTGCTGCAGCAGGTACTGCTGGCAGTAGTAGTGCTGCAGCTCAGGCAGTTCTGATCTCTTTCCATGCAAGCTGCATAGCTTTGTCTGCCTTTCCCTGCTGTCAGCTTGTGACTGATTATCATTCACCTGTGTGGGAATCTGCATGTCTGCTCCCATTGGATGACCTCAGTATAAAGATCTGCTTCCTGCAGGACTCCTCGGGTTATCATAGCTTCAGTTTAAGCCTGTCTTGCTGTTGCTTCAGCCCCAGATCGTGTTTCTTGTTCTAAAGATACTTTGCTGGTCTTGCATCATATATTGGTTCATTGCCAATATATATGCATACCAGCACGTTTGTTATTTTCCTTGTATTCGTGTTACGTTGATACATCAGTGTCGCTGATGTATACGTACACGAACTGTTTATATCCTGTGTGCAGTTAGTCAGCTTTCCAGCACGTTTTGGTAGTTTGCGCGTATCGTGATCACCCGTGCTGAGTTAGTTATCCTGCTCCTGGTTCTGTTTGTGGATTGCGTTCATCTCTGCGAAGAGATAACGAATCCTTCTGAATCCTGTTCTGTTACCGTTTGTGGATTGCGTTCATCTCTGCGAAGAGATAGCAAATTCTTCTGAATCCTGTTCCCTGTATTGCTCCAGTCCTAGTCAGTGTTCCTGCTTATGTCATATATCGGTTCATTGCCGATATATACATGTTAGTCAGATGTTACAAATAGTTTCATTGATAGCTGTAATTGTAATACGCTAGGAAAACATACTTATTGTATATTTGTCTGTGTTACGTTCATCTATCTTGATCCTGCTATTTCCTGACTATCCTGTCCTGTCTTTGTGAGGCACGCCATCGCTGCAACGCATTGGCTGCCTCATTCCAGTCTGTATTGTTGTGGACGCTTGCTGTCACTAAGTAGCGGCTAGCTAGCAAGCGTTCATTCTGTCTACCTGTCCTGATCTCCTCAGTTCTGGTTTATGCGCTCAGCGCTACCTTGCGCTGACACGTTATCGCGAAAGTATTGTTTGTGGCTGTCGGATCTGCACCGGCTCTGTGCGCCACAATCTCCTATTGGAGTCAGTCCTCCCCTCCACTATACTAGGGATAGCCTGTTTCCTTGTGCTAGTGTGTGTACCTCCTTCACGTCAGCTCATGCGTTGCATGCTGACTGTGGAGAATACACCACCAAGCCTAACTGACACTGAAATGTTGCATAACCTAATCTGATCAGCATCATGCTCTGCAGGAAAAAACTCATAGAAATGACCTGGCAGGGGAATTCTAAGCTTACGAGAAAATACATGACTCAGAAATCTGCGAGGGTTATGTCTCAGATTCACGTGTCTGGCACACTCATCCGCCCACACAAACAGATCCCCTTGGAAAAGATTGTAAGCAATCTGAGCACTCCAAGTGGAAATATTGGTGGCCTGAAATTCAGGATTTGCCAAGAATCTGGAACATTCTGATATAAACTCATCTCTGGCTTCAGAGTCCAGTATCTTAAACCTCTTAAAGATACAGGACCCATCTTTGACCAAATCGTACAAATCGGAAATTCCCTCTACACCGGGAATTTCGGTTGGGCTGGTCATACTGTAATGAATGAATGTGGAATTCTCTCCGTGATCAGCGCACAAGACGTGCGCTGACACTGCGGAAATCCTCCACAAGTATGTAATTTGAGGGAACCCAGCAAAAGGTGCAATGCACCTGTAGAGGGAAATTCCTGTCGGCAGGTGGAGCTGTGGAGTGCAGAGGAACAGCTCCTCTGTCCTGCCACAGACGCAAGACAGGAATTGCACGAAGGGAAGAAACGCAGGGCAAGATAGCCCTGAAGGAGAGAGAGCAAAGCGACAGAGGGGATGTGTGTGCACCAATCTAGTCACCAACCCGCGACAGTGCACACACAACCATGAAGAACAGGAGAGAAGGCAATCGCCAGAGATGGCGATTGCTAACAGCGACACAAGACTGAATAAGCACAGATGAGGAATGTATGTATGTCCACCAATCTAGCTGCCACTCTGCGACGGCGGACACACAACAAAGGAAACCAAGTGAGAACGCAATCGCAAGAGAAGCGATTGCGAAAGAGAATGAGCACAGGGACAGATTGTATGTGTGTGCACCAAACTAGTCGCCAACCCGCGACGGTGCATACACAACAGCAGATATGAAATAGGAACGCAATCGCGAGAGAGGCGATTGCCAGAGGTGACACAAGGCTACAGCAAGGCAGAGCACGAGAGTAGCAAAGGCACAGCAAATCATACAATGAGAAGATAAAGAAAATAACAAGCGCCAGCTAAACGCGAACTATATTCTATAATTCTATACTCCAAGAACAAAGATCAGAATGACTTCCTGACGACCACCGCTGGGACAGAACAATCGCAACAGACAAACAAAACAGATATGCAATCCTAACTGCACTAGGGAAACTGCCTAGTGCAGTTCCAGGAATTACTCTAGGCTAATCTTCAACAAAGAACAAGGCTGACACTCCAGGCAAGAACAGACCAGAAACTTGTAATAGAAAAACAGGTCTCTCTTGCAGAGACCTGCAGCCCACAGACTAGGGGAATGGTCAAACAGCTGTCTGCCAGTGCATCCAGCTGGGCGGATCATTACACTCTCTCAGTCTGACCATTGGTCTGTGGGTGGTAGCCTGACGAAAATGACAGTTCCATGCCCATTTGTTGACAAAATGCCCTCCAAAATCTCGAGACAAATTGGACTCCCCGATCTGACACTATGTTTTCCGGAATGCCGTGCAATCGGAAAATGTGGAAGATGAACAAATCGGCCAACTCCTGGGCCGAGGGGAGTCCTTTCAAGGGCACAAAATGGGCCATTTTACTGAAGCGGTCGACTACCACCCAAATGACCGACATGCCCTTAGACCTGGGAAGCTCACCCACAAAATCCATGGACAAGTGGGTCCACGGCTTACTCGGGGTGGGCAAGGGCTGCAACGTTCCCACAGGTGCCAGCCGGGAGGGCTTACTTTTCGCACACACCGCACACTCTCTAACATACTCCTTGTGTGAAGAAACGCGGAAAAGCCGCCGCATGGACGCAGGATAAGGCGGCTGTTTCCGCGGCTGGCATAGCGGAACGCGGAGAAACCACCACGTCTGACGCGGCGGTTTGTACGCATAGGCCTGCTTTTCTCAGCGGGGTGGAATGCGGAGGAAACGCCACACGCTCAGACAGCGTGGCGGCAGAATCCGCATCCCATACAGCAACAACATTACAACACATGACTGGTGTGGCTGGGACTGATAGTCCACACTGGTTTAGGAAGACGCGTGCGCGCGCAGAGAGGCAGGGCCTTTATGGCAGTCAGAGGAGGGTCAGCTGACCAGGCCGGTCAGCTGACAATTGCAGCAACTTTCATTGGTCCAGCACTTAAGGGAGGCGCTGGAGAGCACTGGTGTATATATACTGGATGCTGGTCATTTCTCTGGCGTCTGGCGTTGCGATCACTACGTGGTAGCACTCAGACCTTGTCAGTATCTGTGTTCTAGCATAGTTTCCAAAGGTGTTGACGATCACGGACCTCACACCTTAGCGTTAGGAATATTGAACTGTATTATCTGTTATGACCTTCTGCCTGCCTGACTATCCTCCTGAACTCTGATTCTGTACCTTGCTATTTCTGATATCCTGTTGCCAAACTCTGCTCGTTCCTGGACTCTGTATTTGCCTCCTGATTCTGTACCTTGCTATTTCTGATACTCCGTTGCCAAACCCTGCCTGTTCTTTGGATTCCGTATCTGTCTCCTGAATCTGTACCTTATCTGTCTGTGTTTACGACCTGGCTTGCCCGACCTCGAGAACTGGCCTTACTGTTAGAGGCAGTTCCCAGACCTGTTAGTGACACCCTCTCACTGGTGTCACTCATGCTCTATCCTTCCTACTCTCAGCCTAACTCCTCCCCCGGGAGAGTCTAGACATCTGGAAGGAACATTCTCCTGTGCAGTACTCTCCGTATCGTTGTTGCGCTTAACACTCACTTGTTTTCTCAGGTGTCCAGAGGTTAGTAGATATATCTGATTATCGGTGATACTGCAGATCATCAATAATCGGGTATATTCTGTATTCTCGGTGATACTGCAGTTCACCGGTAATCAGACCCTGTCTGTGTTACACCGATCGTTACAGAACGCCAGACCAAAAAATACAAATGGACGCACACTCTGACCGTCTGGGCGCACTTGCCACTTTGGTGGACAACATCAATCAAGTGCTGGGGAGTCACAAGACTATGATTGAAGCCTTGTCTGGTTCTTTACAAACCCTCCAGACAGCAGTGAATGAGGTGCGATCCCCTCCTAGTTCTGATATACGTTTACCCGTACCTGAGAAATTTTCTGGTCACAGACCTGACTTCCGAAATTTTAGAAGTAGAGTGTTATCTTATTTTGAGTTGAGACCCCGATCTTCTGGAACAGTGGCCCAAAGGGTCACATTTATTAAGACGTTGTTATCGGGTGATTCTCAGACGTGGGCGTAATTTACGACGACCCAGACATTGCTGCGACTTCTGAGCGGAAGCTCAAGCTTTTGCGTCAAGGCAAGGGTCCGGTTGAGGATTACGCAGCGGAATTTAGGAGGTGGTCAGTTTCAGCCAGGTGGGACACTTATGCCCTCTTAGATTGCTTTTTATCGGGACTGTCGGATGAGGTCTCAAATCTCATGCTAAGTCTGCCTGAACCTAAGACAGTCGATGAGGCCATTTCATCGGCCATTCGAGTCGACCGCAGGCTGCGCTATCAGAAACAGACCCGGGGTAGTAGTCAGGTAAAGATGGTGTCCTACGCTGCGCCTCCAGTAACTCCACCTCCTCCTGTCTCGCCTCCAACCGAACCTATGCAAATTGGTCGGTCAAAACTATCCCAAGTGGAGCGAAGAAGTAGGATGTCTGAGCAGCTGTGCCTTTACTGTGCAGAGGGGGGTCATAGAGTACGTAATTGTCCCAATAAGTCGGGAAACACTACCGCCTAGGAGTTGTATGGGGTAACACCCTAGGCGCGCGTCTCTTACCCCTAGAAGATAAATGGTTACTTCTTCCTTGTACTGTTACATAGGAAGATAAAACCGAGGTTTCCGAGGCCTTTGTTGATTCAGGCTCTGCAGCAAATTTTATGGATTTTGAATTTGCAAAGAATTTAGATATTCCGCTCACCCCGGTAAAACCATCTATTCAGGTTACGGCAGTAGATGATTCCCCCTTGCAGAGTAATCATCCGCTGTCTCAGACACCAGAGGTGGAAGTCACTATAGGGGTACTACACAATGAAAGATTACAGTTTTTTGTATTACACATGACCACCACCACAGTCATCCTTGGCATGCCATGGTTGCACCTTCACTCTCCACAGATCGATTGGACCACTGGGCAGTTAACCAGCTGGTCACCTCATTGTTTCCAGCAGTGTTTAGGGAAGGTGACATTAGGCCAGACAAGGATTTATTTGGAGGGGGTCCCAGTACAATATTCTGAGTATTCTGATGTGTTCTGTCCCAAGGCTGCTGACAAGTTACCACCACATCGCCCGTTTGATTGCCCCATCGATCTCCGATCTGGTTGTATGCCCCCAAGGGGTCATCTTTACAATTTGTCTGGGCCAGAGAAAGTGGCCATGCAAGAGTACATTCGTGAGAATTTAGCCAAGGGGTTCATTCGACCTTCCCGGTCGCCCGCTGGTGCAGGGTTCTTTTTTGTTAAAAAGAAAGACGGAGGTCTGCGGCCATGCATAGATTACCGGGGTGTGAGGAAACGCGGAAAAGCCGCCGCAAGGGCTCAGAGTAAGGCGGCTGTTTCCGCGTCTAACATGGCGGCACAAAGCGAAGAAACCGCCGCATGCTGCATGAGCAGAGCGGCAGAGCGGTGGTGTCCGCGTTAGAGGCGGCGGATTGTACGCATGACATAGCAGCTGGCATTGCGGCTGGACGCAGGGAAACCGCCGCTCGCACAGAGAGCGGGGCGGCGGTTTCCGCGCTTGAGTCAGTGGTCACAGTACAAGACATGTCTGGTGTGGCTGGGTCTACTAGTCCACACAGGTTCAGAAGGACGCGCGCGCGCGCGCTGAGAGGCAGAGCTTATATGACAGCCAGAAAAGGTTCAGCTGACATTTTCACCACCTGCCATTGGTCCAGCACTTAGGGGAGGCGCTGGATAGCGCTTTGCTATATATACTGGGTGCTGGTCATTCTCTGGTTGTCTGCCATTGCGATCACTACGTGGTAGCACTCAGACCTTGTCTGTATCTGTGTTCCAGCATAGTTTCCAAAGGTGTTGACGATCAAGGAACTCACACCTTAGCATTAGGAATATTGAACTGTATTATTTGTTATGACCCTTTGCCTGTCCGACCACTCCTCTGAACTCTGATTCTGTACCTTGCTATTTCTGTTACCCTGTTGCCAATCTCTGCTCGTTCCTGGACTCTGTATTTGCCTTCTGAATCTGTACCTTATCTGTCTGTGTGTTAACGACCTGGCTTGCCCGACCACGAGAACTGGCCTTACTGTTAGAGGCAGTTCCCAGACCTGTTAGTGTCACCCCTTCTCCGGGTGTCATTCACGCTCTGTCCTTCCTCCCCTCAGCCTAGCTCCTCCCCCCTGGAGAGTCTAGGCTAGAGGAAGGAACCTACTTCTGGAGAAGTACTCAAAGTACACTGTTACATCTAAACACTCACTTGTAATCTTGGTGTCCAGAGGTTAGTAGATATAGCTGATTATTGGTGATACTGCAGATCACCAATAATCGGGTATATTCTGTATTCTCTGTGATACTGCAGTTCACCGGTAATCAGACCCTCTCTGTGTTACACTGATCGTTACAGAACTGCAGACCAAAAAATACAAATGGACGCACACACTGACCATCTCAGGCGCATTTGCCACTTCGGTGGACAACATTAATCAAGTGCTGGGTAGTCACAAGACTATGATTGGAGCCTTGTCTGGTTCTTTACAAACCCTCCAGACAGCAGTGAATGAGGTGCGATCCCCTCCTAGCTCTGACATGCGTTTGCCTGTACCTGAGAAATTTTCTGGTCACAGATCAGACTTCCGAAAAATTACCGTTTTTTGTTTTGCACATGACCACCTCCACAATCATCCTTGGCATGCCATGGTTGCACCTTCACTCCCCACAGATCAATTGGAGCACTGGGCAGTTAACGAGTTGGTCAACTCATTGTTTCCAGCAGTGTTTAGGGAAGGTGACATTGGGCCAGACCAGGATTCATGTGGAGGGGGTACCAGTACAATATTCCGAGTATTCTGATGTGTTCTGTCCCAAGGCTGCAGATGAGTTACCTCCACATCGCCCCTTTGATTGCCTCATCAATCTCCGATCGGGTTGTATGCCCCCTAGGGGCCATCTTTACAATTTGTCTGGTCCAGAGAAAGTGGCCATGCAGGATTACATTCGTGAAAATTTAGCCAAGGGGTTCATTCGCCCTTCCCGGTCACCTGCTGGCGCAGGTTTCTTTTTTGTTAAGAAAAAAGATGGAGGCCTGCGGCCTTGCATTGACTACCGGGGCCTGAATAAAATCACAGTAAAGAATCGCTACCCGTTGCCCTTGATAGATGACTTGTTTACACAGATAACTGACGCTAAGATTTTTTCAAAATTGGATTTACGGGGTGCATACAACCTGGTGCGGATCAGAATGGGCGATGAATGGAAGACGGCCTTTAACACGCCTGACGGGCATTACGAGTACCTGGTGATGCCCTTCGGGCTGCGTAACGCCCCGACCGTCTTTCAGGAACTGATTAATGAGGTATTCAGGGAGGTATTGGGCAGTGTTGTCAACCGCCCGTAAATTTACAGGCAGCCCGTAATTTTGGATACAAATTAAGCTTCCCGTGAATTCCGTAAGGAATTCAGCAGCGTCCGTAAAAGGCCGCCCGCTCTGTTGCAGGACAGCAGCGCAGTGGAGGAAGAGCTGTGGGCAGCGGTGGAGAAGGGGGGCAATCTCCCCCCCTTCTCTCACCTTAGTGCTCTACCTCCCTCGCTGACTGTCCCCCTCCTAAGTGACGAGTGACTGGCAGTGGCGTTTGGCAGCGGGCGGGACTTACCTTCCGTCTCGCTCCTGCGCCGGAAGTTCTGCTGCTCTGGTCTGGACCAGACCAGAGTAGCGGCAAATCATCCCACGCCGGCGACGAGAGAAGACGCAGGTAAGTTCCGCTCACTGCCGCCTGCCACTGCCAGTCACTCGTCTACTGGGCACATATACATCTGGCTACATCTACTGGGCACATATAACCCTGGCTACATCTACTGGGGACATATACCTCTGGCTACATCTACTGGGCACATATAACCCTGGCTACATCTACTGGGGACTTATACCTCTGGCTACATCTACTGGGCACATATACATCTGGCTACATCTACTGGGCACATATAACCCTGGCTACATCTACTGGGGACATATACCTCTGGCTACATCTACTGGGCACATATATACCTCTGGCTACATCTACTGGGCACATATACCTCTGGCTACATCTACTGGGCACATTTACCTCTGGCTACATCTACTGGGCACATATAACCCTGGCTACATCTACTGGGCACATATACTTCTGGCTACATCTACTGGGCACATATACCTCTGGCTACATCTACTGGGCATATATAACCCTGGCTACATCTACTGGGCACATATAACCCTGGCTACATCTACTGGGCACATATAACCCTGGCTACATCTACTGGACACATATAACCCTGGTTACATCTACTGGGCACATATACCCCCTGGCTACATCTACTGGGCACATATACCCCCTGGCTACATCTACTGGGCACATATACCCCCTGGCTACATCTACTGGGCACATATACCTCTGGCTACATCTACTGGGCACATATAACTCTGGCTACATCTACTGGGCACATATAACCCTGGATACATCTACTGGGCACATATAACCCTGGCTACATCTACTGGGGACATGTAACCCTGGCTACCCATGGGCACATATACCTCTGGCTACAACTACTGGGCACATATAACCCTGGCTACATCTACTGGGCACATATAACCCTGGCTACATCTACTGGGTACATATACCTCTGGCTACATCTACCGGGCACATATAACCCTGGCTACCCATGGGCACATATACCTCTGGCTACATCTACTGGGCACATATAACCCTGGCTACATCTACTGGGCACATATACCCCCTGGCTACATCTACTGGGCACATATACCCCCTGGCTACATCTACTTGGCACATATACCTCTGGCTACATCTACTGGGCACATATAACCCTGACTACATATACTGGGGACATATACCCCTGGCTACATCTACTGGGCACATATACCTCTGGCTACATCTACTGGGCACATATAACCCTGGCTACATCTACTGGGCACATATACATCTGGCTTCATCTACTGGGCACATATAACCCTGGCTACATCTACTGGGCACATATACATCTGGCTACATCTACTGGGCACATATAACCCTGGCTACATCTACTGGGCACATATACCTGTGGCTACATCTACTGGGCACATATAACCCTGGCTACATCTACTGGGCACATATAACCCTGGCTACATCTACTGGGCACATATAACCCTGGCTACATCTACTGGGCACATATACCTCTGGCTACATCTACTGGGCACATATACCTCTGGCTACATCTACTGGGCACATATACCCCCTGGCTACATCTACTGGGCACATATACCCCCTGGCTACATCTATTTGGCACATATACCTCTGGCTACATCTACTGGGCACATATAACCCTGACTACATATACTGGGGACATATACCCCTGGCTACATCTACTGGGCACATATACCTCTGGCTACATCTACTGGGCACATATAACCCTGGCTACATCTACTGGGCACATATACATCTGGCTACATCTACTGGGCACATATAACCCTGGCTACATCTACTGGGCACATATACATCTGGCTACATCTACTGGGCACATATAACCCCCTGGCTACATCTACTGGGCACATATACCTGTGGCTACATCTACTGGGCACATATAACCCTGGCTACATCTACTGGGCACATATAACCCTGGCTACATCTACTGGGCACATATAACCCTGGCTACATCTACTGGGCACATATACATCTGGCTACATCTACTGGGCACATATACCTCTGGCTACATCTACTGGGCACATATACCTCTGGCTACATCTACTGGGCACATATAACCCTGGCTACATCTACTGGGCACATATACATCTGGCTTCATCTACTGGGCACATATAACCCTGGCTACATCTACTGGGCACATATACATCTGGCTACATCTACTGGGCACATATAACCCTGGCTACATCTACTGGGCACATATACCTGTGGCTACATCTACTGGGCACATATAACCCTGGCTACATCTACTGGGCACATATAACCCTGGCTACATCTACTGGGCACATATAACCCTGGCTACATCTACTGGGCACATATACCTCTGGCTACATCTACTGGGCACATATACCTCTGGCTACATCTACTGGGCACATATACCCCCTGGCTACATCTACTGGGCACATATACCCCCTGGCTACATCTATTTGGCACATATACCTCTGGCTACATCTACTGGGCACATATAACCCTGACTACATATACTGGGGACATATACCCCTGGCTACATCTACTGGGCACATATACCTCTGGCTACATCTACTGGGCACATATAACCCTGGCTACATCTACTGGGCACATATACATCTGGCTACATCTACTGGGCACATATAACCCTGGCTACATCTACTGGGCACATATACATCTGGCTACATCTACTGGGCACATATAACCCCCTGGCTACATCTACTGGGCACATATACCTGTGGCTACATCTACTGGGCACATATAACCCTGGCTACATCTACTGGGCACATATAACCCTGGCTACATCTACTGGGCACATATAACCCTGGCTACATCTACTGGGCACATATACATCTGGCTACATCTACTGGGCACATATACCTCTGGCTACATCTACTGGGCACATATACCTCTGGCTACATCTACTGGGCACATATAACCCTGGCTACATCTACTGGGCACATATACCTCTGGCTACATCTACTGGGCACATATAACCCTGGCTTCATCTACTGGGCACATATACCTCTGGCTACATCTACTGGGCACATATAACCCTGCCTACATATACTGGGGACATATACCTCTGGCTACATATACTGGGCACATATATCTGCTTGCTACATATACTGAGGACACTGGCTGTTTGCCATTATGTGCATTTACTGGTGAAAAGCTGTCTCAAATGTGCATTTACTGGTGAAAAGCTGTCTCTTATTATGTGCATTTACTGGTGAAAAGCTGTCTCTTATTATGTGCATTTACTGGTGAAATGCTGTCTCCTATTATGTGCATTTACCGGTGAAAAGCTGTCTCTTATTATGTGCATTTACTGGTGAAAAGCTGTCTCTTATGTTCATTTACTGGTGAAAAGCTATCTCTCATTACGTGCATTTACTGGTGAAAAGCTGTCTCTCATTACGTGCATTTACTGGTGAAAAGCTGTCTCTCATTACGTGCATTCACTGGTGAAAAGCTGTCTGTCATTACGTGCATTTACTGGTGAAAGGCGGTCTCTTATGTGCATTTACTGGTGAAAAGCTGTCTGTCATTACGTGCATTTACTGGTGAAAGGCTGTCTGTCATTACGTGCATTTACTGGTGAAAGGCTGTCTCTTATGTGCATTTACTGGTGAAATGCTGTCTCTCATTATGTGCATATACTTGCCATGCCCACTTTAGTCGCCGCAAATTTCCTCGAACATGTTGCCCCCTACCCATTTGACTGCCCCCTCATATGTGCCAGTCTAGAACCGGCCCTGTACCCCTGCCTACATATACTGGGCACATATACCCCTGGCTACCTGTTCTGGGGACATCTCTCCCCCTGGCTACCTGTTCTGGGGACATCTATACCCCTGACCACCTATTCTGGGGACACCTATAGACCTGGGGCTACCTATTTTTGGGGAACCACTGCTGTCAGATTAAATGTATTTTGGAAGAACCTCTGCCAGATTACGTGGATTTTTGGTGAAATGCTGTAAGATTACATGTATTTTGGGGGAAGGGCAGGAAACACTATGGCAGAGCTCAAACTTCCCTGGCAGACCTTTCACAGCAATATTAAAACCATGTATATTTGGCCCCACCCATGACCACGCCCACATTCTGTTGCGTGGCCACGCCCATTTTCATGGGACAGGGTGTTTTGTCAGTAAAAAAAATCTTTTGGCAGTACATTTTTAGGTATTTGTCAGTAAAGAAAATAACGTGAAAGGTTGGCAACACTGGTATTGGGCAGGTTCGTGTTAGTATACCTAGATGATAAACTTATTTTTTCAAACAACCTCTCTGAGCACAGGACACATGTCAAATTTGTATTGGATAAACTAAGGCAAAACATGCTTTACGCTAAATTGGAGAAATGCATCTTCGAGGTAACATCTGTCACCTTTTTAGGGTTCATAATTTCCACCTCAGGCCTGTCTATGGATCCTGCCAAGGTCTCTGCTGTGTTGGAATGGCCTCAACCAGTGGGGTTAAAATCTCTTCAAAGATTTTTAGGCTTTGCCAATTACTATAGAAGGTTCATAAAGGGGTACTCCACTGTCATTGCACCCCTCACCAGTCTCACTAAGAAAGGGGCAGATACTACCCACTGGTCTCCAGAGGCTCTGCATGCATTTGCTACTTTGAAAGACTTGTTTTGCTCTGCACCCATCCTAAGACACGTTGACACCTCCTATCCCTTTATTGTTGAGGTGGACGCCTCAGAGGTCGGGGTAGGGGCTGTGCTGTCCCAGCGGTCAGGGTTGCAGGGTAGATTGCACCCATGTGCCTATTTTTCTCGTAGGTTCTCTCCGGCAGAGAGAAACTACGATATAGGCAACAGGGAACTCCTGGCCATCAAATTGGCCTTTGAAGAATGGCGTCATTGGTTGGAAGGAGCAGAACATACGATTACAGTTTACACTGATCACAAAAATTTGGAATACATCGAGGGAGCCAAGAGATTAAGCCCCCGTCAAGCCCGATGGTCATTGTTTTACTCGAGATTCAGATTTATAATTACGTACACCCCAGGGAGCAAAAACATTAAGGCAGATGCCCTGTCTAGATCCTTTGAGCCAGAGACAGCACAGCCCTCCCTCCCAGAGACCATTGTCCCACAGAAACTGGTATTAGCTACAACTGAGACTTGGGAAGATTGGATAGAGACTTTGGGTCCTTTTCAGCAGGACGTCCCGGAGGGGAAGCCCAAAGGGGCTATGTTTATTCCACTGCCATTTCGCCTTCAGATTTTACAGATGTTCCATTCACACAGGAATGCGGGACACCCAGGGGCCTCCAGAACACAGGACCTTGTAGCCAGATGCGCTTGGTGGCCGTCTCTGGCAGCCGATTGTAAAGAATTTGTCAGAGTGTGCGGTGTATGCGAGGAGTAGGCCCTCCCGACTGGCACCTGTGGGAAAATTGCAGCCCTTGCCCACCCCGAGTGAGCCATGGACCCACTTGTCCATGGATTTTGTGGGTGAGCTCCCTAGGTCTGAAGGCATGTCGGTCATTTGGGTGATAGTTGACCGCTTTAGTAAAATGGCCCATTTTGTGCCCTTAAAAAGACTCCCCTCGGCCCAGGAGTTGGCCGATGTATTCATCATCCATGTTTTCCGTTTGCACGGCATTCCGGAAAACATTGTGTCAGATCGGGGAGTCCAATTTGTTTCGAGATTCTGGAGGGCATTCTGTCACCAAATGGGCATGGAACTTTCATTTTCGTCGGGCTACCACCCACAGACCAATGGTCAGACTGAGAGGGTCAACCAATCGTTAGAACAATTTTTGAGGTGTTACGTTGCAGAGGTGCAAAACGATTGGGTCTTTGGGTTTTTGCCCTTCGCAGAATTTGCGCACAATAATTTGAAAAGTTCTTCCACGAAATTCTGTCCATTTCAGATAGTTACTGGGAAGCTGCCCAAATTTTTCCCATTGCCGATCGCTTCCACTCCGTTTCCAGCTCCGGAGGCCTGGCAAAAGTCATTTAAGGACGTACGGAGGATCGTGGAGAATAATTTGGGAAAGGCGTTTCAAAGTCAGAAAGGTCAAGCTGACAAAAAATGTTCCTTAGAGTGGAAATTTCAACTAGGAGACTTAGTCTGGGTATCCACACGTCACTTAACCTTAAAACAGCCTTCAGCCAAGTTGGGGCCCAGGTTTGTTGGTCCATCTCCAGTAACTAGAAAGATCAACAATGTTACTTATGCCATTGATCTTCCTGCCAGTATGCGTGGCGTAAGATCCTTTCACGTGTCTCTGCTTAAGCCAGCAGTCCATGTGGGTCCCACTCCTCCTCCTCCTGTGATGATAGATGACCAACCTGAGTACGAGGTAGAGAAGATTTTAGACTCACGCATAGTTCAGAACTCAGTACAATATCTGGTTCATTGGAAAGGGTATGGTATTAAGGAGAGATCATGGGTACCTGAATGTCGCATGCATGCTGACAAACTGAAAAGTGAATTCCACGCTTTACATCCTGAGAAGCCTGGAAGGAGCTGTCCGGAGTCCACTCCTCAGGGGGGTGGGTACTGTGAAGAAACGCGGAAAAGCCGCCGTATGGACGCAAGATGAGGCGGCTATTTCCGCGGCTGGCATAGCAAAACGCGGAGAAACCGCCGCGTCTGACGCGGCAGTTTGTATGCATAGGCCTGCTTCTCACAGTGGGGCGGGATGCGGAGGAAACGCTGCACGCTCAGACAGCATGGCGGCGGATTCCGCATCCCATACAGCAACAACATTACAACACATGACTGGTGTGGCTGGGACTGATAGTCCACACTGGTTTAGGAGGTCGCGTGCGCGCGCAGAGAGGCAGGGCCTTTATGGCAGTCAGAGGAGGGTCAGCTGACCAGGCCAGTCAGCTGACAATTTCAGCAACTTTTATTGGTCCAGCACTTAAGGGAGGCGCTGGAGAGCACTGGTGTATATATACTGGATGCTGGTCATTTCTCTGGCGTCTGGCGTTGCGATCACTACGTGGTAGCACTCAGACCTTGTCAGTATCTGTGTTCTAGCATAGTTTCCAAAGGTGTTGACGATCACGGACCTCACACCTTAGCGTTAGGAATATTGAACTGTATTATCTGTTATGACCTTCTGCCTGCCTGACTATCCTCCTGAACTCTGATTCTGTACCTTGCTATTTCTGATATCCTGTTGCCAAACTCTGCTCGTTCCTGGACTCTGTATTTGCCTCCTGATTCTGTACCTTGCTATTTCTGATACTCTGTTGCCAAACCCTGCCTGTTCTTTGGATTCCGTATCTGTCTCCTGAATCTGTACCTTATCTGTCTGTGTGTTTACGACCTGGCTTGCCCGACCTCGAGAACTGGCCTTACTGTTAGAGGCAGTTCCCAGACCTGTTAGTGACACCCTCTCACTGGTGTCACTCATGCTCTTTCCTTCCTACTCTCAGCCTAACTCCTCCCCCCGGGAGAGTCTAGGCCTCCGGAAGGAACATTCTCCTGTGCAGTACTCTCCGTATTGCTGTTGCACTTAACACTCGTTATCTCAGGTGTCCAGAGGTTAGTAGATATATCTGATTATCGGTGATACTGCATATCATCAATAATCT
This sequence comes from Hyperolius riggenbachi, assembly GCF_040937935.1. Classification (NCBI taxonomy): domain Eukaryota; kingdom Metazoa; phylum Chordata; class Amphibia; order Anura; family Hyperoliidae; genus Hyperolius; species Hyperolius riggenbachi. The sequence goes on from NC_090647.1 coordinate 301,023,052, forward strand.
GGTATATTCTGTATTCTCGGTGATACTGCAGTTCACCGGTAATCAGACCCTCTCTGTGTTACACCGATCGTTACACCTTGCAGTCTGTTGCTAGAGACGGCCACCAAGCACACCTGGCAACAAGATCCTGTGTTCTGGAGGCCCCAGGGTGTCCTGCGTTTTTGTGTGAGTGGAACATCTGCAAAATCTGAAGACGGAATGGTAGTGGTATAAACATAACCCCCTCGGGCTTCCCCTCCGGGACGTCCTGCTGAAAGGGACTTAAAGTCTCTGTCCAGTCTTTCCAAGTCTCAGTTGTTGCTAGCACCAATCTCTGTGGGACAATGGTCTCTGGGACAGAGGGCTGTGCTGTCTCCGGCTCAAAACATCTGGACAGGGCATCTGCCTTAATGTTTTTGCTACCTGGAGTGTACGTAATTATAAATCTGAACCTCGAGAAGAACAATGACCATCGAGCCTGACGGGGGCTTAATCTTTTAGCTCCCTCGATGTATTCCAAATTTTTGTGATCAGTGTAAACTGTAATCGTATGTTCTGCTCCTTCCAACCAATGACGCCATTCTTCCAAGGCCAATTTAATGGCCAGGAGCTCCCTGTTGCCTATATCGTAGTTTCTCTCTGCCGGAGAGAACCTACGAGAAAAATAGGCACATGGGTGCAATCTACCCTGCAACCCTGACCGCTGAGACAGCACAGCCCCTACCCGACCTCCGAGGCGTCCACCTCAACAATAAAGGGATAGGTGGTGTCAACGTGTCTTAGGATGGGTGCAGAGCAAAACAAATCTTTCAAAGTGGAGAATGCATGCAGAGCTTCTGGAGACTAGAGTGGGGCCGAACCTCCGACTTTAGGTTCATGATCCGGGTTCGCGAACTTCCACGGAAGGTTCGGTTCGCGTAAAAGTTCGCGAACCGCCATAGACTTCAATGGGGATGCGAACTTTGAAAAAAAAAATTATGCAGGCCACAAAAGTGATGGAAAAGAGGTTTCAAGGGGTCTAACACCTGGACCCCCAGGTGGAGGAGTGGGATACATGCCAAAAGTCCCCGGGAAAAATCTGGATTTGACGCAAAGCAGCGTTTTAAGGGCAGAAATCACATTGAATGCTAAATGACAGACCTAAAGTGCTTTAAAACATCTTGCATGTGTATACATCAATCAGGTAGTGTAATTAAGGTACTGCTTCACACGGACACACCAAACTCACCGTGTAACGCACCGCAAACAGCTGTTTGTGTAGTGACAGCCGTGCTGGACTGGTGCACACCATGGCGAGAACAGGTATGCAGTGGCGGGTTCACTGAACAGAACAGGTATACAGTGGCGGGTTCACAGAACAGGTATGCAGTGGCAGGTTCACTGAACAGGTATGCAGTGGTGGGTTCACAGAACAGGTATGCAGTGGTGGGTTCACAGAACAGGTATGCAGTGGTGTGTTCACAGAACAGGTATGCAGTGGTGGGTTCACAGAACAGGTATGCAGTGGCAGGTTCACTGAACAGGTATGCAGTGGTGGGTTCACTGAACAGGTATGCAGTGGTGAGTTCACAGTACAGGTATGCAGTGGTGGGTTCACAGAACAGGTATGCAGTGGTGGGTTCACAGAACAGGTATGCAGTGGTGGGTTCACAGAACAGGTATGCAGTGGCAGGTTCACTGAACAGGTATGCAGTGGTGGGTTCACTGAACAGGTATGCAGTGGTGAGTTCACAGTACAGGTATGCAGTGGTGGGTTCACAGAACAGGTATGCAGTGGTGGGTTCACAGAACAGGTATGCATTGGTGGGTTCACAGAACAGGTATGCAGTGGCAGGTTCACTGAACAGGTTCACTGAACAGGTATGCAGGTACTGAACAGAACAGGTATGCAGCCAGGAACAAGCTAAGCCTAACTAATCTTTCCCTATGAGAGAGAGTCTGCAGCAGCTCGCCCTACTCTCACTAACGCAGGCACACGAGTGAGCGTAATGGCCGCCGCTGCCTGCCTTGTATTAGGGGGGGAGTGGCTCCAGGGGCTAGTGTAGCCTAATTGGCTACACTGGGCCTGCTGACTGTGATGTAGAGGGTCAAAGTTGACCCTCATGGTGCATTATGGGGCGAACCGAAATTCCGCAAAAGTTCGCCTGCGGGACGCGAACGCGAACCACTGAAGTTCGCATGGAACCGTTCGCAGGCGAACCGTTCGGCCCAACTCTACTGGAGACCAGTGGGTGGTATCTGCCCCTTTTTTAGTGAGACTGGTAAGGGGTGCAATGACAGTGGAGTACCCCTTTATGAACCTTCTATAGTAATTAGCAAAGCCTAAAAATCTCTGAAGAGATTTCAACCCTACAGGTTGAGGCCATTCCAGAACAGCAGAGACCTTGGCAGGATCCATAGACAGGCCCGAGGTGGAAATTATGGACCCAAAAAAGGTGACCGATGTTACCTCGAAGATGCACTTCTCCAATTTAGCGTAAAGCATGTTCTGCCTTAGTTTGTCTAACACAAACTTGACATGAGTCCTATGCTCAGAGAGGTTGTTTGAGAAAATAAGTATATAATCTAGATATACTAGGAGGAATCTGCCCAACACCTCTCTGAATACCTCATTAATTAGTTCTTGGAAGACGGCCGGGGCGTTACACAGCCCGAAGGGCATCACTAGGTACTCGTAATGCCCGTCGGGCGTGTTAAAGGCCGTCTTCCATTCATCACCCTTTCTGATTCGCACCAGGTTGTATGCCCCCCCCCCCCCCAAATACAACTTCGAGAAGATCTTAGCGTTGGTGACCTGCGTGAATAAATTGCGTGAATAAATAGTCTATCAAAGGTAATGGATAGTGATTCTTTATTGTAATCTTATTCAGACCTCGGTAATCAATACACAGCCGTAGGCCTCCGTCTTTCTTCTTAACAAAAAAAAAACCTGCGCCCGCAGGCGACCGGGAAGGGCGAATGAACCCCTTGGCTAAATTTTCACGAATGTACTCCTGCATGGCCACTTTCTCTGGCCCAGATAAATTGTAGAGATGGCCCCTAGGGGGCATACAACCAGATCGGAGATCAATGGGGCAATCAAAAGGGCGATGTGGAGGTAACTTATCAGCAGCCTTAGGACAAAACACATCAGAGTACTCGGAATATTGTACTGGTACCCCCTCCAAATGAATCCTGGTCTGGCCCAGTGTCACCCTCCCTAAACACTGCTGAAAACAATGCTCTGACCAACTTGTTAGTTGACCAGTCGTCCAATTAATCTGTGGGGAGTGAAGGTGCAGCCATGGCATGCCAAGGATGACTGTGGAGGTTGTCATGTGTAATACAAAAAACTGTAGTTTCTCCCTATGTAGCACCCCTATAGTGACTTCCACCTCTGGTGTTTGAGACAGAGGATGATTACTTTGCAGGGGGGAATCATCTACTGCTGTAACCTGAATGGGTGATTTTACCAGGGTGAGCGGAATACCTAATTTCTTAGCAAATTCGAAATCCATAAAATTAGCTGCAGAGCCTGAATCAATAAAGGCCTCAGAAACCTCAGTTTTATCTTCCCATGTAACAGTACAGGGAAGAAGTAACCATTTATCCTCTAGGGGTAAAAGTCGCACACCCAGGGTGTTACCCCCCACAACTCCCAGGCGGTAGCGTTTCCCGACTTGTTAGCACAATTCCGTACTCTATGACCCCCCTCTGCGCAGTAAAGACACAGCTGTTCAGACATCCTACGTCTCTGCTCCACTTGAGATAGTTTCGACCGACCAATTTGCATTGGTTCGGGTGGAGGCGAGACGGGAGGAGGTGGAGTTACCGGAGGCGCAGCGTAGGTCACCATTCTTACACGGTTACTACCCCGGGTCTGCCTCTGATAGCGCAGCCTGCGGTCGACTCGAATGTCTGAGAATCGCCTGATAACAAAGTCTTAATAAATGTGACCCTTTGGGGTACAGTTCCTGAAGATCGGGGTCTCAACTCAAAGTATGATAACACTTTACTTCTAAAATTTCGGAAGTCAGATCTGTGACCAGAAAATTTCTCAGGTACAGGCAAACGTATGTCAGAGCTAGGAAGGGATCGCACCTCATTCACTGCTGTCTGGAGGGTTTGTAAAGAACCAGACAAGGCGTCAATCATAGTCTTGTGACTACCCAGCACTTGGTTGATGTTATCCACCGAAGTGGCAAGTGCGCCCAGACGGTCAGAGTGTGCGTCCATTTGTATTTTGGTCTGCTGTTCTGTAACGATCGGTGTAACACAGAGAGGGTCTGATTACCGGTGATCTGCAGTATCACCGAGAATGCAGAATATACCCGATTATTGATGATCTGCAGTATCACCGATAATCAGATATATCTTCTAACCTCTGGAAACCTGAGATATGAGAGTGTTTGGTGCAACAGTAATACTTTGAGGAAAGCACCCATAAGATGGGTGCTAGACAGTAAGAGCTACTGATATGGATCAGATTCCTTCCACAGGTCTGATGCTCCCCAAGGGGCGGAGCCAGGCTAAGACAGAGGGAAGGACAGAACGTGAGTGACACCAATGGGCAGTGTCACTAACAGATCTGTGAACTATCTCTTAACAGGAGAGATAGTTCTCGAGGTCTGACAGGCCAGGTCATTAACACACAGACAGATAAGGTACAGATTCAGGAGACAGATACGTAATCCAATGGACAGGCAGAGTTTGGCAACGGCGTATCAGAATAGCAAGGTACAGAATCAGGAGGCAGATACAGAGTCCAGGAACGAGCAGAGTTTGGCAACAGGATATCAGAATAGCAAGATACAGAATCAGAGATCAGAGGAATGGTCAGGCAGGCAGAAGGTCATAACAATAATACAATACAATATTCCTAAGCTAAGGTGTGAGCTCCGTGATCATCAACACCTTTGGAAACTGATCTAGAACACAGATACTGACAAGGTCTGAGTGCTACCACGTAGTGATCGCAACGGCAGACAACCAGAGAATGACCAGCACCCAGTATATATACTATAGCGCTCTCCAGCGCCACCCCTAAGTGCTGGACCAATGAGAACTGGTGAAAATGTCAGCTGACCAGCTTGGTCAGCTGACTCTCCTCTGGCTGTCATATAAGCTCTGCCTCTCAGCGCGCGCGCGCGTCCTTCTGAACCTGTGTGGACTATCAGTCCCAGCCACACCAGACATGTTTTGCAATGTATCTGCTGACTCGGGCGCGGGACCCGCCGCGCTGCTCTACAAGCAAGCGGCGGGCTCCCCGCGTCCAACCACACTGTCATTAACATTGTCATGCGCGCAATCTGCCGCATCCAACGCGGACTCCACCGCTCTGCCCATGCGGCATGCGGCGGTTTCTCCGCGTTGTGCCGCCATGTTGGAAGCGGAAACAGCCGCCTCACTCTGAGTACTTGCGGCGGCTTTTCCGCGTTTCCTCACAGTGAGGGCCTTGATCTCAACACCCAGGAACTGGTCTAACATATAAACAGTACAAGGTAATCTGGCTCAGTGTGAATTCCCAGGTCACCTGGTTCAAACACACTGTAAGGATCTGTGTGAAGAAGCGCGGAAGAGCCGCCGCCATGAGTCAGCGGCAGGCGGCTCTTTCTGCGCACGGTGGGGCAGAGCACGGGGAGGCAGCCGCCTCCACTCAGTCTGAGGCGGCTGTCCCCGTGCAGGGCATGGCGGAGTGCGGAATAACCGCCGCGTTGGACGTGGCGGTTACCGCGCATGGCCCCATTACTGAGGTACCGCAGAGCGGTGCTGGTGTGGCTGGGACACATAGTCCCTCTAGGTTTAGAGTGACGCGCGCGCGCGCACTCAGGCAGGGAAAATAGGACGGCCAGAAATGAGTCAGCTGACCAGGCTGGTCAGCTGACTCTGGCTCCACTCCTCATTGGTCCAGCACTTGGGGAGGTGCTGGAGGGATACCTTTGTGTATATATACTGCCAGCTGTTCAGTTGCTGGTTGTCTGGTGTTGCCAACACATACGTGGGAGCACTCAGACCTGTAGTCAGATCCTTAAGTGTGCCGGGACCAGCTGGAGCTGTAATCCTACACTTAGCTAGATTCTGTTGATAGCTAAAGTACTAGTTTGATTGTGATTATCTGTTATGACTTTTTGCCTGCCTGACTATCCTCCTGAACCCTGATCTTGTACCTCGATATTTCTGATACTCTGTTGCCGAACCCCGGCTCGTCCTTAGACTCTGCTTCTGCCTCCTGATCTTGTACCTCGATATTTCTGATACCCTGTTGCCGAACCCGGCCTGTACCTAGACTCCGCCTCTGCCTTCTGAATCTGTACTTTATCTGTCCGTGTGTTTACGACCTGGCTTGTCCGACCCCGAGAACCGACTTTACTATTGGAGGCAGTTCCCCGTCCTGTTAGTGACACTTCCTCCTGAGTGTCACTTTCAGACAATCCTTCCTACTCTCGACCTGACTCCACCCGCCTTGGAGAGTTCAGGTCTTCAGGAGGAATCCGTGCAGTACTCCTTACTGCGCTGAGGCCTAGTCCTCTAAGTGTTATTGTTGCACCTAACACTACACTCTACTCAGGTGAACAGAGGTTAGCTGGTATATCGGATTATCGGTGATACTGCAGATCACTTATAATCTGGTATATATCTGTATTCCCAGTGATACTGCAGATCACCGGTAATCAGATCCTCTCTGTGCTTCACCGATCGTTACAATCTGACTATGGTCTGAATGCTTCCACAAAGTGTTTGCAATGGCAGACAACCAGCAACTGACAAGCAAGCAGAATATATAGTAGCTGAACTCTGCTGCCCCGCCCGAGCCACTCAGCCAATCATGAGTCCAGCGGGAATCAGCTGATCGTCCTGATCAGCTGACACTTCCCCTGCTGTTATAAAGGTCCTGACTTCTGGCCCGTGCGCGCGTAGCTCTTCATCCATCTATGTGGACTAACAGACCCAGCCACTCCAAAGGCACGCTGCTGCGTACAAACCGCCACCTTGGACGCGGAAACAGCCGCTTTGCTGTTAGAACATGCGGCGGCTTTTCCGTGTTCTGCCACACTACCAGACACGTGCCTACGTGTGCAAACCGCCGCGTTGGACGCGGAATCAGCCGACTTGCTTTCAGCACACGCGGCGGCTTTTCCGCGTTTTCTCACAGAAGAAGAAGAAGAAGAAGAAGAAGAAGATATATAAGAAGAAGAAGATATATAACAAGAAGAAAAAGATTTAGAAGACGAAGAAGATATAGGAGAAGGAGAAGAAGAAGGAGAAGAAGGAGAAGAAGAAGGAGAAGAAGAAGGAGAAGAAGGAGAAGAAGGAGGAGAAGAAGAAGGAGAAGAAGGAGAAGGAGAAGAAGGAGAAGAAGAAGAAGAAGATATAGAAGAAGAAGAAGAGGAGGAAGAAGAAAAAGATAATTGAAGAAGATACAAGAAGTAGAAGATGAAGAAGATTCGAGTAGAAGAAGATATAGAAGAAGAAGAAAAAGAAGATATAGAAGAAGAAGATATAGAAGAAGAAGATATAGAAGAAGAAGATGAAGACTGTAACGAACGGTGAAGCACAGAGAGGATCTGATTACCGGTGATCTGCAGTATCACTGGGAATGCAGATGTATACCCGATTATAAGTGATCTGCAGTATCACCGATAATCCGATATACCAGCTAACCTCTGTTCACCTGAGTAGAGTGTAGTGTTTGGTGTAACAGTAACACTTAGAGGACTGGGCCTCAGTGCAGTAAGGAGTACTGCACGGCTTCCTTCCGAAGACCTGACTCTCCAAGGCGGGAAGAGTCAGGCTGACAGTAGGAAGGATAGTCTGAAAGTGACACTCAGGAGGAAGTGTCACTAACAGGACTGGGAACCGCCTCCAAGGGTAAGGTCGGCTCTCGAGGTCGGACAAGCCAGGTCGTAAACACACGGACAGATAAAGTACAGATACAGTAGGCAGAGGCGGAGTCTAAGGTACAGGCAGGGTACGGCAACTGGGTATCAGAAATATCGAGGTACAAGATCAGGAGGCAGAAACAGAGTCTGAGAACGAGCCGGGGTTCGGCAACAGAGTATCAGAAATATCGAGGTACAAGATCAGGATTCAGGAGGATAGTCAGGCAGGCAAAAAGTCATAACAGATGATCACAATCAAACTAGTACTTTAAGCTATCAACAGAATCTAGCTTAGTGTAGGATTACAGCTCCAGCTGGTCCCGGCACACTAACGGATCTGACTACAGGTCTGAGTGCTCCCACGTATGTGTTTACAACGCCAGACACCAGAGGAATGACCAGGCTCCAGTATATATACTCTGAGGCTGCCCAGTGCCTCCCCTAAGTGCTGGACCAATGAGGTGTGGAGCCAGTGTCAGCTGACCAGCCTGGTCAGCTGACTACCTCTGGCTACCACATAAGCCCTGCCTTAGTGCGCACGCACGCGTCACTCTAAAACCAGGGGGACTATGAGTCCCAGCCGCACCAGCACCGCTCTGCGGTGTCCCAGCAAGGGGCCTATGCGCGCTAACCGCTGCGTCCAACGCGGCGGTTCCTCAGCGCTCCGCACAGCCCTGCATGGAGGCAGCCGCCTCACGCTGAGAGGACAAACAAATCAAAAAGACCGCACTCACGTCAGTGGGTAAGCTGGTGCCGGGCTCCCAGGCCATCACATCCAATCATCATGAAGGAGTCCGCACACAGACTAATCGGAGCAATCACCATAAATGTATTGTCCCATCACATGTATAGATACAAGAGTCTGACCTGCATAGGCCGACGATCGTTTCGGGGCCACTCAGGGTCCCCTTTATCAAGGCGGGTAGCAGAAAAGACATATACACCCTGTCATTGCAAGAACATCACAATAAATACCCCCAAACACAAATCCTCAACCCCACCCATGGGCGTGTACATCAATCAAAAAGACGTTAAACATTTGAATGACCCAAACTGCGCCCCATTGGGCCTCCTCACCTGTCAGTCAGTCCGTTCAGCCCCGCTCAGGACTCCACATGCCCACATCAGAGCGCATCCCACAAACCTCCGTCCGTGGGGTGGGCGTGGCCAATGGTCACCGGCAAAAATGTCTACCAATCAAAGTGCAAGTAAGTAACGCGTCACGCGTACGCATAGACGCACTGTCACATGGCAGCGCGCGACCCATGCGCGCATGGAAGCACATCCACACGCGCGCACGCGTACAGCAAAAACCTCCTTCCGGGATGTAGGCGTGGCCAATAGGTCCCCGCACACATCATCCACCAATCAAAGTACCAATGCGTCACGCGTCACACGTACGCATAGACGCATTGTCCCATGGCATGCGTGCACCAAACGGGGTGCCAGCACGTCATATATACGCATGGACGCATGCGTACATCCCAGCCGCAAAAAGCAGTCTCCACAGGGCGCATGACAAAACGTCATACGCAACCATCATGTGGGCGTCAATACAATCCACGCGCATGCGTACGCCCCGCAACCCGTCGCCATGGCGACCAATCATGCCCCTAAATGCAGCCACACACTATAACAGTATGGAACCCCATAAAGGACATGATGCCCCTTCAGCAGGCACATAGAGTCCCAGAGCAGGCGGACTGAATACAACACAAGTGAAACCTATATCAGGCCAATGCCCAAACGGTAATAAATGACCAAACATATATATTCACATTTAGGGATATAAAGGATATGTTAAAGGGGGCATCCGACAACCATCGAAGTGCATGTGACAACCCCTATGAAACATAAACATAAAACATATGTAATCATAAAAACATTTAAAAACAATCCTGTTGCAAAAAAAATATTATATAGCACATTATCGCTCACCCAGAAAGCATGACAGCCCATTATTGCTGTTCAAACCATTAGGCTTAACAGTATTCAATGTGAAAATCCAAAACGCTTCCCTTTGTAGCAAACGCTTTTTACGATCCCCACCTCTTCTAGGGGCCACTACCTGTTCAATAGCCATCCCCCTCAGGCTGTGCATGCTGTGTCCTGCCTCAAGAAAATGCACCGCCACTGGTTTAGTGGCATCTGGTTTTCTACCCTTCTCCTCTGCCTCAAGTGCCATTTTAATGTCACTGCGATGCTTCTGAAATCGCTTCTTGAACGCCCCCGTGGTCTTACCCACATAGGCGAGACCACAGGGACACTTCAAGAGATACACCACGAAATCAGAATCGCAGTTCAAGTATTGTTTAATACTATACTTTTGACAAGTATGGGGATGAACAAAATACCCTCCAGTATTCAATGCTGAACACACATTGCACTTGAAACACTTGAAGCACCCCGTTTTCTTGGACAGCGCGACTTGGGGTTTGGCGTATTTCTGCCAAGGATCAGCCTCCACCAATCTAGCCCTAAGACTTGGACATGACCTGTAGGAATGCAGAGGTTTTTTCTTAACCAAATCAGGGAGAGATTTATCCGCCGTCAGTATAGGTAAATGAGTCTCCACAATACGCTGTATTCCCTTAGCTGCACGACTATACGTCTGCACAAACGGGATTCCCGTCTCACTGTTACAGTCCCGTCGATTCAATCCTCGCCATCTATCCTCTGCCCTCCTCAAGGCTGTCTCAAGAACATCCTCAGGATAACCCCTCTCCTTGAACCTGCGTGTCATCAGAGAAATCTGGGCTGCTCGATCGGTTACATCGTTGCAAATGCGCAGCACCCGAAGGTACTGCGACACTGGCAACGAGTTTTTCAAGTGCTCCGGATGAAAACTTTCATACCTCAGCAGACTATTGCGATCGGTGGGTTTTTGATATAGGGTCGTGCGAAAACCCCAGTCCTCAATAATGACACGCACGTCCAGAAACGTGACACTCATCGGGGACCATTCCGGATTGAAGATAATACCACTGGCTAGGCCATTCAAAAACTCAATGAATGCCCTCAGGGTACTCTCATCACCTCTCCAGACCAGGAAGATGTCGTCAACGAACCTCAGCCACTTGACGACACCCTCCTGGAACGGAAGGCTAGGAAAAATCATGGTTTCTTCAAGGAAACCCACGAAAAGATTTGCGAAAGCGGGAGCTGCCGAACTTCCCATGGCAGTCCCCCTGCACTGTCTAAACCACATGTTTTCAAATTTAAAACAATTGTTTTCCAAAATTAACTCAAGACAACTCAAAACAAACTCAGTAGGCAAACATGCCTGTTGTACATCAGGGTCTAAGCCCTTGGTTAGAAAATGTCTAATGGCTACGAGACCCACCTGGTTAGGAATACATGTGTACAAGGAGGAAATATCCATTGTACACAAGTATATATCCCTACCCACATTCCCCAGAGCTCCCAATTTCATCAAAAAGTCATCAGTATCTTTAATATATGCTGGTAAGGACCTCACAAATGGTTGTAAAATTTGGTCTACCAAACGGGCCAGGGGCTGTGTAGCTGAATTTGTGCCGGACACAATGGGTCTGTATTTCAATGGAGAAATGCCCTTATGGACCTTGGGAAGACCATATATGACCGGTATTTGAGGAAAATCATTAACCAAATAACTACCCAGATTTTCATCGATCCAACAATTAGATACACCCAAGTCCACAAGTGATTTGATTTTTGACATAATGGAAGAGGTGGGGTCCCTCGAGATGGGCATGTAGCTAGTCGTATCGGACAGCATGTCCATCATGCCTCCCCGATATTCACCATAGTTCAACACCACCACTGCACCCCCCTTATCTGCCGGTTTAATAATAAGTTCCCTATTATCAGCAAGATCAGCAAGGGCCATACGTTCATCCCTAGACAGATTGTAATATCTCTGGTTCCCCGATTTATTATTAAATACATCAACCTGATCCTTGATCGTTTGTGCAAAGCATTCAATGCTATTAAACATACCTGGAGGTGTCCATTCACTCCGTAATCTCAAGGGATTTATTGGTGCAGGGGGGGTGTCAGTGGTGGGTTTTTTGTCGAAGAACTGTTTCAACTTGAGCATTCTTTCAAATTTGAAAACATCCACCTCAAAATCGAATCTGTCAAATTTCGAAAAAGGGCAAAATGATAATCCTCTAGATAGAAGACTAATTTCACTTGCTGACAATTCTTTTCCGGACAAGTTGATTATCGGGACTTCTGTGTCTCTCGTCGCGTTTGGATCTGGTAAGCTGGAGGTCGATTTGTGACCCTTGCCCCTCCTGGGTCTTCGTTTCCTTGGTCCCTGTGAAAAGGGGTCTGTTGTCCCCGGCCACCAATAGAGATTCCTCCTCCGTCGCTGTCGGATGTCGGATTTTCCGATGCAACGTCGCTACCACCAGGTCTCGCTCTAGGACGTCTAGGTTTAGGTCTCCCGCGTCCTCTTCCCCGACCAAAGGGTCTCTGAGGTTGTGTTATATTTCCACTGTTGTAATCTCTAATGCCGGTCAACCAAGGATAGATCCGACCTTCACGATGATCCTGTGAGACCTGTTTAAATTTGTCACGCTTATGTTGTCTTAGAGTCTCAGTGTATCGAGTTATTTCAGTATCAAGATTATCCAACTGCACCTGCAGATCAGGTTCAATTTCCACAATTTCCTTGAATAATCTCTGGAATTTCGTAATATCTTTGTCAACCTGTATCAATTGTACTTTACATTCTTCAATAATCATCAACATATAATTCATAGAATGTTGTGTTGACAGTGCGCACCACCGCGTGCAAAATTCGTGTTTATGCCTACCGATAGTAGGTTGGATTTGCAACCGGAATCCCTTCGGTATCTTTTTTTGTCTGTAATACTCCGACAGGGTTTGTCCATGCAATTCCAGATCTGTTTTTCTCCTTCTATTTCTCCTTAACTCCTTAATGATGTCCTTCCAATTATCTGGACCAAAGGCACTGGTCTGTGTGGTGGGGAAGAGGATAGCATCCACTTCTGCCTGGCTGTAGGTGAACGGCTCAAACTCCTCACCCCCAGTCGCCATCGAGGGCTCTATCACTTCCAGATGTGCGATTCAGTGACCAATTCGCAGTCACAACAAATATGTGCAAAACAAAAAAACAAAAAACAAATTTGCAACAGGTTACCAGGTCAATCCTGGTAACCTGTTATAGTGTGTGGCTGCATTTAGGGGCATGATTGGTCGCCATGGCGACGGGTTGCGGGGCGTACGCATGCGCGTGGATTGTATTGACGCCCACATGATGGTTGCGTATGACGTTTTGTCATGCGCCCTGTGGAGACTGCTTTTTGCGGCTGGGATGTACGCATGCGTCCATGCGTATATATGACGTGCTGGCACCCCGTTTGGTGCACGCATGCCATGGGACAATGCGTCTATGCGTACGTGTGACGCGTGACGCATTGGTACTTTGATTGGTGGATGATGTGTGCGGGGACCTATTGGCCACGCCTACGTCCTGGAAGGAGGTTTTTGCTGTACGCGTGCGCGCGTGTGGATGTGCTTCCATGCGCGCATGGGTCGCGCGCTGCCATGTGACAGTGCGTCTATGCGTACGCGTGACGCGTTACTTACTCGCACTTTGATTGGTAGACATTTTTGCCGGTGACCATTGGCCACGCCCACCCCACGGACGGAGGTTTGTGGGATGCGCTCTGATGTGGGCATGTGGAGTCCTGAGCGGGGCTGAACGGACTGACTGACAGGTGAGGAGGCCCAATGGGGCGCAGTTTGGGTCATTCAAATGTTTAACGTCTTTTTGATTGATGTACACGCCCATGGGTGGGGTTGAGGATTTGTGTTTGGGGGTATTTATTGTGATGTTCTTGCAATGACAGGGTGTATATGTCTTTTCTGCTACCCGCCTTGATAAAGGGGACCCTGAGTGGCCCCGAAACGATCGTCGGCCTATGCAGGTCAGACTCTTGTATCTATACATGTGATGGGACAATACATTTATGGTGATTGCTCCGATTAGTCTGTGTGCGGACTCCTTCATGATGATTGGATGTGATGGCCTGGGAGCCCGGCACCAGCTTACCCACTGACGTGAGTGCGGTCTTTTTGATTTGTTTGATCTGCATTGGCACTGCTGGACCAGCACCAGTCGTTTGGGCATCACATGTTTGAATCACGAATAATCAGCGGAGTGGCTGTGTGAGAACTCTCCAGGATTGACCTGGTAACCTGTTGCAAATTTGTTTTTTGTTTTTTTGTTTTGCACATATTTGTTGTGACTGCGAATTGGTCACTGAATCGCACATCTGGAAGTGATAGAGCCCTCGATGGCGACTGGGGGTGAGGAGTTTGAGCCGTTCACCTACAGCCAGGCAGAAGTGGATGCTATCCTCTTCCCCACCACACAGACCAGTGCCTTTGGTCCAGATAATTGGAAGGACATCATTAAGGAGTTAAGGAGAAATAGAAGGAGAAAAACAGATCTGGAATTGCATGGACAAACCCTGTCGGAGTATTACAGACAAAAAAAGATACCGAAGGGATTCCGGTTGCAAATCCAACCTACTATCGGTAGGCATAAACACGAATTTTGCACGCGGTGGTGCGCACTGTCAACACAACATTCTATGAATTATATGTTGATGATTATTGAAGAATGTAAAGTACAATTGATACAGGTTGACAAAGATATTACGAAATTCCAGAGATTATTCAAGGAAATTGTGGAAATTGAACCTGATCTGCAGGTGCAGTTGGATAATCTTGATACTGAAATAACTCGATACACTGAGACTCTAAGACAACATAAGCGTGACAAATTTAAACAGGTCTCACAGGATCATCGTGAAGGTCGGATCTATCCTTGGTTGACCGGCATTAGAGATTACAACAGTGGAAATATAACACAACCTCAGAGACCCTTTGGTCGGGGAAGAGGACGCGGGAGACCTAAACCTAGACGTCCTAGAGCGAGACCTGGTGGTAGCGACGTTGCATCGGAAAATCCGACATCCGACAGCGACGGAGGAGGAATCTCTATTGGTGGCCGGGGACAACAGACCCCTTTTCACAGGGACCAAGGAAACGAAGACCCAGGAGGGGCAAGGGTCACAAATCGACCTCCAGCTTACCAGATCCAAACGCGACGAGAGACACAGAAGTCCCGATAATCAACTTGTCCGGAAAAGAATTGTCAGCAAGTGAAATTAGTCTTCTATCTAGAGGATTATCATTTTGCCCTTTTTCGAAATTTGACAGATTCGATTTTGAGGTGGATGTTTTCAAATTTGAAAGAATGCTCAAGTTGAAACAGTTCTTCGACAAAAAACCCACCACTGACACCCCCCCTGCACCAATAAATCCCTTGAGATTACGGAGTGAATGGACACCTCCAGGTATGTTTAATAGCATTGAATGCTTTGCACAAACGATCAAGGATCAGGTTGATGTATTTAATAATAAATCGGGGAACCAGAGATATTACAATCTGTCTAGGGATGAACGTATGGCCCTTGCTGATCTTGCTGATAATAGGGAACTTATTATTAAACCGGCAGATAAGGGGGGTGCAGTGGTGGTGTTGAACTATGGTGAATATCGGGGAGGCATGATGGACATGCTGTCCGATACGACTAGCTACATGCCCATCTCGAGGGACCCCACCTCTTCCATTATGTCAAAAATCAAATCACTTGTGGACTTGGGTGTATCTAATTGTTGGATCGATGAAAATCTGGGTAGTTATTTGGTTAATGATTTTCCTCAAATACCGGTCATATATGGTCTTCCCAAGGTCCATAAGGGCATTTCTCCATTGAAATACAGACCCATTGTGTCCGGCACAAATTCAGCTACACAGCCCCTGGCCCGTTTGGTAGACCAAATTTTACAACCATTTGTGAGGTCCTTACCAGCATATATTAAAGATACTGATGATTTTTTGATGAAATTGGGAGCTCTGGGGAATGTGGGTAGGGATATATACTTGTGTACAATGGATATTTCCTCCTTGTACACATGTATTCCTAACCAGGTGGGTCTCGTAGCCATTAGACATTTTCTAACCAAGGGCTTAGACCCTGATGTACAACAGGCATGTTTGCCTACTGAGTTTGTTTTGAGTTGTCTTGAGTTAATTTTGGAAAACAATTGTTTTAAATTTGAAAACATGTGGTTTAGACAGTGCAGGGGGACTGCCATGGGAAGTTCGGCAGCTCCCGCTTTCGCAAATCTTTTCGTGGGTTTCCTTGAAGAAACCATGATTTTTCCTAGCCTTCCGTTCCAGGAGGGTGTCGTCAAGTGGCTGAGGTTCGTTGACGACATCTTCCTGGTCTGGAGAGGTGATGAGAGTACCCTGAGGGCATTCATTGAGTTTTTGAATGGCCTAGCCAGTGGTATTATCTTCAATCCGGAATGGTCCCCGATGAGTGTCACGTTTCTGGACGTGCGTGTCATTATTGAGGACTGGGGTTTTCGCACGACCCTATATCAAAAACCCACCGATCGCAATAGTCTGCTGAGGTATGAAAGTTTTCATCCGGAGCACTTGAAAAACTCGTTGCCAGTGTCGCAGTACCTTAGGGTGCTGCGCATTTGCAACGATGTAACCGATCGAGCAGCCCAGATTTCTCTGATGACACGCAGGTTCAAGGAGAGGGGTTATCCTGAGGATGTTCTTGAGACAGCCTTGAGGAGGGCAGAGGATAGATGGCGAGGATTGAATCGACGGGACTGTAACAGTGAGACGGGAATCCCGTTTGTGCAGACGTATAGTCGTGCAGCTAAGGGAATACAGCGTATTGTGGAGACTCATTTACCTATACTGACGGCGGATAAATCTCTCCCTGATTTGGTTAAGAAAAAACCTCTGCATTCCTACAGGTCATGTCCAAGTCTTAGGGCTAGATTGGTGGAGGCTGATCCTTGGCAGAAATACGCCAAACCCCAAGTCGCGCTGTCCAAGAAAACGGGGTGCTTCAAGTGTTTCAAGTGCAATGTGTGTTCAGCATTGAATACTGGAGGGTATTTTGTTCATCCCCATACTTGTCAAAAGTATAGTATTAAACAATACTTGAACTGCGATTCTGATTTCGTGGTGTATCTCTTGAAGTGTCCCTGTGGTCTCGCCTATGTGGGTAAGACCACGGGGGCGTTCAAGAAGCGATTTCAGAAGCATCGCAGTGACATTAAAATGGCACTTGAGGCAGAGGAGAAGGGTAGAAAACCAGATGCCACTAAACCAGTGGCGGTGCATTTTCTTGAGGCAGGACACAGCATGCACAGCCTGAGGGGGATGGCTATTGAACAGGTAGTGGCCCCTAGAAGAGGTGGGGATCGTAAAAAGCGTTTGCTACAAAGGGAAGCGTTTTGGATTTTCACATTGAATACTGTTAAGCCTAATGGTTTGAACAGCAATAATGGGCTGTCATGCTTTCTGGGTGAGCGATAATGTGCTATATAATATTTTTTTGCAACAGGATTGTTTTTAAATGTTTTTATGATTACATATGTTTTATGTTTATGTTTCATAGGGGTTGTCACATGCACTTCGATGGTTGTCGGATGCCCCCTTTAACATATCCTTTATATCCCTAAATGTGAATATATATGTTTGGTCATTTATTACCGTTTGGGCATTGGCCTGATATAGGTTTCACTTGTGTTGTATTCAGTCCGCCTGCTCTGGGACTCTATGTGCCTGCTGAAGGGGCATCATGTCCTTTATGGGGTTCCATACTGTTATAGTGTGTGGCTGCATTTAGGGGCATGATTGGTCGCCATGGCGACGGGTTGCGGGGCGTACGCATGCGCGTGGATTGTATTGACGCCCACATGATGGTTGCGTATGACGTTTTGTCATGCGCCCTGTGGAGACTGCTTTTTGCGGCTGGGATGTACGCATGCGTCCATGCGTATATATGACGTGCTGGCACCCCGTTTGGTGCACGCATGCCATGGGACAATGCGTCTATGCGTACGTGTGACGCGTGACGCATTGGTACTTTGATTGGTGGATGATGTGTGCGGGGATCTATTGGCCACGCCTACGTCCCGGAAGGAGGTTTTTGCTGTACGCGTGCGCGCGTGTGGATGTGCTTCCATGCGCGCATGGGTCGCGCGCTGCCATGTGACAGTGCGTCTATGCGTACGCGTGACGCGTTACTTACTCGCACTTTGATTGGTAGACATTTTTGCCGGTGACCATTGGCCACGCCCACCCCACGGACGGAGGTTTGTGGGATGCGCTCTGATGTGGGCATGTGGAGTCCTGAGCGGGGCTGAACGGACTGACTGACAGGTGAGGAGGCCCAATGGGGCGCAGTTTGGGTCATTCAAATGTTTAACGTCTTTTTGATTGATGTACACGCCCATGGGTGGGGTTGAGGATTTGTGTTTGGGGGTATTTATTGTGATGTTCTTGCAATGACAGGGTGTATATGTCTTTTCTGCTACCCGCCTTGATAAAGGGGACCCTGAGTGGCCCCGAAACGATCGTCGGCCTATGCAGGTCAGACTCTTGTATCTATACATGTGATGGGACAATACATTTATGGTGATTGCTCCGATTAGTCTGTGTGCGGACTCCTTCATGATGATTTGATTTCACGCTGAGAGGAGGCGGCTGTCCCTCCGCACTCTGCCCTGCCATCACAGGAAGCAGCCGCCCCACGCCGAGTGGAGGCGGCTGCTTTCCCGCAAAGCCTAACAGTACCCCCCCCCCCCCCCCCCCCCCGAGGAGTGGACTCCAGACAACTCCTACCAGGTTTCTCCGGGATGTAAGGCATGAAACTCTTTCCTCAACTCGTCCGCATGCATGCGACTCCCCGGTACCCACTGTCTCTCCTCAATGCCATACCCTCTCCAATGCACCAGATACTGTACCGAGTTCTGCACAATACGCGAGTCAATTATTTTCTCTACTTCGTACTCTACCATCACAGGAGGAGGAGGAGTGAGACCCACCTGAACTGCAGGTTTAAGAAGGGACACGTGAAAAGATCTTACGCCCCGCATGCTGGCCGGAAGATCAATGGCATAAGTGACGTTGTTGATTTTTTTAGTCACAGAAAATGGACCCACAAACCTGGGGCCCAGTTTGGTAGATGGCTGCTTCATGGTCAAGTGACGTGTGGACACCCAGACTAAATCCCCTGGCTGAAACTTCTATTCCATGGAACGTCTCTTGTCCGCTTGACCCTTTTGACTCTGGAACGCTTTCTGCAAATTATTTCTAACGATTCCCCAATTGTCCTTGAGTGACTTCTGCCAATCCTCCAGTGCTGGGAACGGAGAAGATGCAACTGGCAAAGGGGAGAACTTGGGCGACCTCCCTGTCACAATCTGGAATGGAGAGAAACCAGAAGAAGAACTCTTAAAATTATTCTGCGCGAATTCTGCAAAAGCCAGAAACTTTACCCAGTCATTCTGTGCCTCCGCAACGTAACATCTTAAGAACTGTTCTAAAGACTGATTAATTCGTTCAGTCTGCCCATTGGTCTGTGGGTGTGTGATGATCTGCTCGGCTGCCTGTGCAGGCAGGCAGCTTTTTGACCATTGTTTGGGTTTGCATGCTGCAGGACTCTGGAAGGAAGAGCTTCTGTCAGTTTTGCAGCTTGTGCTTGCAGAGGAATTTGCATACGTTGTCATGCAAATTGCCTGGCCACATTCATTGGAGGCGTGTACTATAAGTACTATGTCTTTCCCACAATGCTTCGCTGGTCATAAGGATTTCGTCCTATGCAACACTCCTGGTGGGGTGTCAGCCTTACTCTCTGTTTGAAGATCAGCTTAGAGTAATTCCTGAATCTGCGCTAGGCAGGTTTTCCCTAGTGCAGTTAGGATTGTTTATCTGTTTGTTTGTTCTGTTGCCATTGTCCTGTCCCAACGGTGGTCGACAGGAAATGGTTCTGATCTCTGTTCTTGGAGTATAGCTGGTGCAGCGGTTGCTACCAGCTATCTCTTCTGATCTGTCTCTTTGGATCGCGCTAGCCACTTTTCGCTAGCGCTGTGGATCCTTCTGTTCTGTCTCCTGGGATCGCGCTAGCCACTTTTCGCTAGCGCTGTGCATCCTTCTGTTCTGTCTCCTTGGATCGCGCTAGCCACTTTTTGCTAGCGCTGTGGATCCTTCTGTTCTGTCTCCTGGGATCGCGCTAGCCACTTTTCGCTAGCGCTGTGGATCCTTCTGTTCTGTCTCCTGGGATCGCGCTAGCCACTTTCCGCTAGTGCTGTGGATCCTTCTGTTCTGCTACTCTGTACCTGGATCGCGCTAGCCACTTTTCGCTAGTGCTGTGGATCCTATCTCTCGCTTGTCCCTGTTTTCGTGTGTCTGTCTTGTCTGCTACGACCGCTTGCTGGAGGCTCGGTGAGGTAACCGTTAAGCAAGCGTTCGCGTCCTCTGTTTCATGTTTTTCTGTCGATGGTTAGGTAGGCATGCTTGTCTCTATTGTGCTTATCACGTGGAGACCGCGCATAACCGCGTGCACTGTTGCGAATGAGTGCAGTGTTCGCGGCTAGCCAGCGTTTGTTATTTTCCGCATCTTCTCATTGTATTATTTGCTGTGCCTTTGCTACCCTCGTATTCTGTTCTGATCTGCCTTGTGTCACGTCTGGCGATCGCACCTCTCGCGATCGCGTTCCTATTTCATATCTGCTGTTGTGTGTGCGCGGTCGCGGGGTGGCGACTGGATTGGCGCACACACATACAACCTGTCCCTTTGCTCGTTCTCATTCGCAGTCGCCTCTCTTGCGATTGCGTTCTGCGCTTCGTACAATTCCTGTCTGGCATTTGTGGAGGTACAGAGGATTGGTTCCTCTGCACTCCCCAGCGCAATCTGCCGACAGGAATTTTCCCTCTACGGGTGTGTAGCACCTTTTGCTGGGTGCCTGCAAATATTTGCTTGTGGAGGATTTCCGCCGTATCAGCGCACGCGTTGTGCGCTGATCACGGAGAAAGCTCCACAATCGTTTGTCATACTCACCAGCCTGCCTGTCATCTCGTCCAGCATGCCCGTCCTCTTCGTCGGCTCCGGGGTCCGTCTCGCGCTAATGCGCACACACGTAGCCGACATGTTTGCCTGTCACATGGCATCACGCCGTTCGGGGTATTGGCCACTTCCTGGTTTGGTTCCTGCGGGCAACGCGCCTGCGCGGGTGTACGCAGTCATTTGTCCGCATGTACGCATGCGCGGCAGATAGTTGCTGACTGTTGTACGCGTGCGCGGCAAGTTGTTCCTGCTAAAAGTACGCATGCGCAGGAGGTTAATGCGGACGTTAGTACGCATGCGCAGCGTCATCAATTGGCGGCAAAAAGCCCTATATAAGCCAGTCTGCCCTGCAGGTTAGTGCTGTCTGTTCGTACAGCTTGCCAGCAGTGTACCGTGTGCTCTGTCAGCTACTACCTGATTGCCTTCTTGTTGCCGACCTTAGCCTGTTCCTGTTTCTGCCTGACTGCCGCCTGCCCCGACCTTCTGCCTGTTTGCTCGTTCCTGATTGTACTCCGCCTGCCTCGACCTCTGCCTGATTTACCGTTTATGATTGAACTCTGCCTGCCCTGAACCCGGATTGCCTGACCATTCTTCCGCCTGCTGATTCTGTACTTCGATATCTCTCCTCCACAACGCAGCGTTAACTGTTCTCCTTCGTCTCCAGTGGGGCAATCCTGAGGGTCGTGACCTGTGGCTACCAGGCAGCAAAGTAGTCCGTTGCCCACTAGGGGTAGCGGCCCATCAACCCTTGCGGGGTGCTCTGGTGAAGACCCGTAGCCACATAGACTCCACGCCTTGGGAGAGCCCACGCCAACCACTGGTGACAGGGTCAACAGCACCTGCTCAGAACGTTACAGAAACAGACAGCCATCATGAACGCTACTGGAGGTCCGTCCGATATCGATGCTCTTTGCAAGATGGTGTCTGAGCTCAGTCTTTCAGTACAACAGATACAGAACAGTTACGTTCAACTACAGTCACAGATTCAAGCCATACCTAACCCAGCTACTGCAGTTCCTGCAACCAATGTAACTGTTTCCGCTCCACCACCCGAGCCAAAAGTTCCTCTTCCAGACCGATTTACAGGAGATCGCAGCAAATTCAGAAACTTTAAAGGCGCCTGCCTCCTGTTATTCTCCCTACAGCCAAGAACCTATGCCAGCGAGCAAGCTAAAGTGGGCACCATCATCTCCTTACTCCAGGGAGAGCCGCAGGCTTGGGCCCTGCAGCTCAGAGAACAAGACCATGCTGCTCTATCTTCAGTCACTTCCTTCTTCGAAGCTCTTGCTGAACTCTATGATGACCCTGCTCGCACCGCCTCAGCCGAGTCAGCCCTTCAGAATCTTCGGCAGGGTCGTAGGCCTGTAGAGGAGTACATTTCTGACTTTCGCCGTTCGAGTGGGGACACTCAATGGAATGATGCTGCATTGAAATTTCAGTTTCGACTGGGACTGTCAGATCAACTCAAAGATGAGCTGGCCCGGGTGGGCATTCCTGCTACCTTGAAAGAACTTATACAGCTCTCCACCCAGATTGATAGAAGGCTAAGAGAAAGAAGGCTAGAGAGATCTGGCAACACCAGGACTGCATGGAATCTTCCTTCTTCTCCTGTACCAGCACCTAGCTCAAGTCCACCTGCATCTAATACCCTAGAGGCTCCTGAACCTATGCAGTTGGGTTTGGCCAGAACTTCACTATCCTCTGAGGAACGTCAGCATCGCCGCCAGGCCAACCTCTGCATGTACTGTGGCGCTCCAGGACATTTTCGCAATAATTGTCCAGTAAGGCCTTCTGGTAAGCTTAACTCTGAACCCTCTTCAGTTCTTGTCACTCATCAGTCCTCGTCCGCTCATGTTCCATTGTCTCTGTCGTTACAGGGGCCAGGAGGAATAACCAGAATTAGAGCCATCATAGACTCTGGAGCGTGTTCCTGTTTTATTGATGATCGTCTGGCCCATCAGCTTCAGCTTCCAGTTCGTCAGAAGTCCAGTCCATTCCCTCTACAGTTAGCAGATGGGTCTCCTTTGGAATCAGGTCCCATCACACAAGAGACTTATCCCATCCTTGTCACTACCTCTGAGGATCATCAGGAATTTCTCACCTTTGACCTAATTCCATCTCCGCTATTTCCTATCATCCTGGGGATTCCATGGCTACAATCTCACAACCCATCAATTAATTGGAGATCAGGTGAAGTTAACTTCCAATCCAAATACTGCCAACAGTTCTGCCTCCCTCAAGTTGGACAACTTCTCTGTCTCACACCCGAGTTAGAAGCCTTGCTCCCACCTCTCTACCAAGAGTTCCGAGATGTCTTTGACAAGAAGGCCGCTGATGCCCTGCCTCCACACAGAATATATGATTGTCCAATTGAGCTGCATCCAGGGGCTGAAATTCCTTTTGGAAGGGTATTCCCCCTCTCCGAACCTGAGTCAGCAGTGTTGAAACAGTACATTGAGGAAAACCTAACAAAGGGCTTCATCCGCCCCTCTACCTCTCCCGCCGGGGCTGGGATATTTTTCGTTGAGAAGAAGGACGGTTCTCTTCGACCCTGTGTGGATTACCGTGAGTTAAACCGAGTGACTGTGAAAAACCGGTATCCACTTCCCTTAGTTCCCGATCTGTTCCAGAAGTTGCGTACTGCTAAGGTCTTCACTAAACTCGACCTTAGGGGTGCGTATAATCTCATCCGCATTCGCGATGGAGATGAATGGAAGACTGCCTTCAGATCCCGCTATGGACACTATGAATACTTAGTAATGCCCTTCGGCCTTTGTAACGCTCCTGCAACCTTCCAACACTTTGTCAACGACATCTTCCGTGACTTCATAGATGTGTTTATGGCAGTGTATCTGGACGATATTCTCATCTTTTCTTCTTCTCTGGCTGAACATCAAGTCCATGTTAAAAAGGTGTTAGCTCGCCTCCGTGTGCACAACTTATATGCAAAACTAGAGAAATGTGAGTTCGAACGGGAAGACATTCAGTTCCTCGGTCTACAGATCTCTCCTGCAGGCATCAAGATGGACTCACAAAAAGTTTCGGCCATTCTAGACTGGCCAACTCCCACGGATAAGAAAGGTGTTCAACGCTTTATTGGGTTTGCAAACTTTTATAGAAGATTTATAATGAACTTTTCAGCCATTGTGGCACCCATTACTCAGCTAACCAAAGCACACCAAAGGTTCCAATGGACTCCTGAAGCTCAGACCGCCTTTGAGAGACTCAAACAATTGTTTACCACAGCTCCTGTGCTTAAACATGCCAACCCTACACAGCCCTTCGTCCTAGAAGTAGATGCTTCCGAAACGGCAGTAGGGGCTGTGTTGTCCCAACGTTTTGGTCCTAAGAATTTATTACA
Source organism: Hyperolius riggenbachi (assembly GCF_040937935.1). Taxonomy (NCBI): domain Eukaryota; kingdom Metazoa; phylum Chordata; class Amphibia; order Anura; family Hyperoliidae; genus Hyperolius; species Hyperolius riggenbachi. Next base: position 301,047,219 of record NC_090647.1, read on the forward strand.
TCCTGTTGCCTTCTTTTCTCGGAAACTGAACCCCTCTGAAAAGAACTATGACATTGCAGACCGAGAGTTACTGGCTATTAAAGCATCCTTCGAGGAATGGAGATACTTGCTGGAAGGAGCACAACATTCAATTCTTGTCTTTACAGATCACAAGAATCTGGAATATCTCAAGACTGCCAAACGATTACGACCCAGACAAGCCCGCTGGGCCCTATTCTTCTCCCGTTTTGACTTCCATGTCACCTACAGACCAGGTAGTAAGAATGTTAAACCTGATGCACTATCTCGAATGTTCCCTGAGGAGTCTCCTGTTAATCCTGTTCCAGATACCATTTTGTCCTCCAAAAATTTCTTACTACTCCAACCTGATCTTCTTACTCGGATACAGCAATCCTCGAGATCCTTACCAAAAGACATAACGAATCGATTGCAACCTCAAGATGGCATGTTCTTTCAGAATGATAAAGTATACGTACCTGCTGATCTTCGCACATCTGTTTTGCAGTTAGGTCATGATAGTTTGCTGGCCGGTCATTTTGGAATTGCCAAGACACAGGAACTAATACAGCGTAACTTCTTCTGGCCTGAACTCCACCAAGATTGTAAGAAATATGTATCGTCATGTAACGTCTGTGCTCGGTCCAAGCATGTTCACCGTCGACCATGGGGTTTACTTACCTCCTTGCCCATACCCTCCCGCCCATGGGATATGATATCAATGGACTTTGTTACAGATCTACCTCCTTCCAACGAGTTCACTACAATTTTCGTGGTCGTTGACCGATTTACAAAGATGGCACACTTTGTCCCTTTAAAGGGGCTACCCAATGCTGCTACTACTGCTGAAGTTTTTCTCAATCAAATTGTGAGACTCCATGGACTTCCTTCCGATATTGTCTCTGATAGGGGGGTTCAATTCACTTCAAAATTCTGGAAAGAACTCTGCAACAGGCTCAAGATAACCTTGTCACTTTCCTCTGGCTATCACCCCCAGTCAAATGGGCAGACTGAGAGAGTAAACCAAGTGCTGGAACAGTATTTAAGATGTTTTACATCTGCATCCCAAGAGGATTGGTCTTCTTTGTTAGCAACCGCTGAATTTGCCTATAATAATAGTGTTCATACTTCTACGAATCAAACACCGTTCTATGCCAACTATGCATTTCATCCTACCATGTGTCCTATGTTGAAATACAATTCTCAGGTACCTGAAGTTCAACAGAGACTTTCATGTATTTCGGAAAACTTCAAAAAGCTACAGAAAAATCATAAACAAGCACAACTCAGAATTAAGACGAAAGCTGATAGAAAGAGAACTGCTGCACCCAACTTTCAGACAGGTGATCTGGTATGGCTCTCTACTACCAATCTCAAATTGAGGTGTCCATCCAGGAAATTGGGTCCTAAATTAATTGGACCATTCCCTGTTGAGAGACAGATCAATCCTGTGGCTTACAAATTAAAACTGCCAGACTCCATGAAGACACATCCAGTCTTCCACGTTTCCTGTCTAAAGCCAGTTGTGTCTGATCCTTTTAAAAGTCGATCTACTGCTCCACCTCCCCCCATCTTGGTGGATGGTTCTGAAGAATTTGAAATAGAAAGAATATTAGACTCCAAGAAGAGTAGAAATGTACTTTATTATCTCATTAAATGGAGAGGGTTTGGTATTGAGGAGAATTCATGGGAGCCAGCAGCTAACGTTCATGCTTCCAGGTTAATTAAGCTTTTTCATAAACAATACCCTACAAAGCCAGCTCCAGGTGGCATCCGGAGGATGCCCCTGGGGAGGGGGCAATGTCATACTCACCAGCCTGCCTGTCATCTCGTCCAGCATGCCCGTCCTCTTCGTCGGCTCCGGGGTCCGTCTCGCGCTAATGCGCACACACGTAGCCGACATGTTTGCCTGTCACATGGCATCACGCCGTTCGGGGTATTGGCCACTTCCTGGTTTGGTTCCTGCGGGCAACGCGCCTGCGCGGGTGTACGCAGTCATTTGTCCGCATGTACGCATGCGCGGCAGATAGTTGCTGACTGTTGTACGCGTGCGCGGCAAGTTGTTCCTGCTAAAAGTACGCATGCGCAGGAGGTTAATGCGGACGTTAGTACGCATGCGCAGCGTCATCAATTGGCGCCAAAAAGCCCTATATAAGCCAGTCTGCCCTGCAGGTTAGTGCTGTCTGTTCGTACAGCTTGCCAGCAGTGTACCGTGTGCTCTGTCAGCTACTACCTGATTGCCTTCTTGTTGCTGACCTTAGCCTGTTCCTGTTTCTGCCTGACTGCCGCCTGCCCCGACCTTCTGCCTGTTTGCTCGTTCCTGATTGTACTCCGCCTGCCTCGACCTCTGCCTGATTTACCGTTTATGATTGAACTCTGCCTGCCCTGAACCCGGATTGCCTGACCATTCTTCCGCCTGCTGATTCTGTACTTCGATATCTCTCCTCCACAACGCAGCGTTAACTGTTCTCCTTCGTCTCCAGTGGGGCAATCCTGAGGGTCGTGACCTGTGGCTACCAGGCAGCAAAGTAGTCCGTTGCCCACTAGGGGTAGCGGCCCATCAACCCTTGCGGGGTGCTCTGGTGAAGACCCGTAGCCACATAGACTCCACGCCTTGGGAGAGCCCACGCCAACCACTGGTGACAGGGTCAACAGCACCTGCTCAGAACGTTACACGTTACAGGGTGGTAGCCTGACGAGAAAGACAGCTTCATGCCCATTTGGTGGCAAAATGCCCTCCAGAATTTAGAGATGAATTGGACTCCCCGATCGGACACAATGTTTTCCGGAATACCATGCAGCCGGAAAATGTGGACGATGAATAGGTCGGCTAATTCCTGGGCCGAGGGGAGTCCTTTCAAGGGCACGAAATGGGCCATTTTGCTGAAGCGGTTGACTACCACCAAATGACCGACATGCCTTCAGACCTGGGGAGCTCACCCACAAAATCCATGGACAAGTGGGTCCATGGTTCACTCGGGGCGGGCAAAGTCTGTAAGGTACCGACAGGTGCCTGCCGGGAGGGTTTACTTTTGGCACATACCGCACATTCCCTGACATATTCCTTGCAGTCTGTTGCCATAGAAGGCCACCAAGCACACCTGGCAATCAGATCCTGTGTTCTGGCAGCACCAGGGTGACCAGCACTCTTATGGGCGTGAAACATTTGTAAGACCTGTAGACGAAAAGGTAGTGGGATAAACAAAACCCCCTCCGGTTTTCCCTCAGAGACATCCTGCTGAAAGGGACCCAAAACCTTTGTCCAATCCTCCCAGATCTCTGTGGCTGCTAACACCAGCCTCTGCGGGATGATGGACTCAGGAGCGGGGAGCTGTGCTGTCTCTAATTCGAAACATCTGGACAGGGCATCTGCCTTGATGTTTTTGCTGCCTGGAGTGTACGTGATAATAAATCTGAACCTCGTAAAATATAACGACCAACGGGCCTGTCGGGGACTTAGTCTCTTAGCCCCCTCGATATATTCCAAATTCTTGTGATCAGTATAAACCGTGGTCGTGTGTTCTGCCCCTTCTAACCAGTGGCGCCATTCTTCAAACGCCAACTTAATGGCCAGAAGTTCCCGGTTGCCTATGTCGTAGTTTTTCTCTGCCGGTGAAAACCTCCGAGAGAAATAGGCACACGGGTGCAACCTCCCCTGCAGCCCAGAGCGTTGAGACAGCACAGCCCCTACTCCAACTTCTGAGGCGTCAACCTCCACAATGAATGGGTAAGAGGTGTCTACGTGTCTCAATATGGGTGCAGAGCAAAACAATTTTTTCAAGTGAGAAAAGGCTGCCACAGCCTCAGGAGACCAGTGGTTGGTATCTGCCCCCTTTTTAGTGAGACTGGTAAGAGGGGCAATCATCGTGGAGTATCCTTTTATGAACCTCCTATAGTAGTTCGCAAAACCTAAAAATCTCTGCAGGGGCTTCAACCCTACTGGCTGTGGCCATTCCAGGACAGCTGTGACCTTGGCAGGATCCATTGACAGGCCTGAGGTGGAAATCACATACCCTAAAAATGTGACAGTGGTCACCTCGAAAATACATTTCTTCACCTTGGCATACAGCATATTTTGCCTCAATTTGTCCAACACGAATTTAACGTGGACCCTGTGCTCGGAGAGGTTGTTGGAATAGATTAGTATATCGTCAAGGTATACTAGCACAAATCTACCCAACACCTCCCTGAATACCTCGTTGATTAATTCTTGGAAGACGGCTGGCACATTGCACAACCCGAAGGGTATCACTAAGTACTCGTAATGCCCGTCGGGAGTGTTGAAGGCCGTCTTCCATTCATCGCCCTATCTAATCCGGATCAGGTTGTATGCACACCTCAGATCTAATTTTGAAAAGATCTTAGCGTTCGTGACCTGCGTAAATAAATGGTCTATCAATGGTAACGGATAACGATTCTTCACCGTGATTTTATTCAGGCCACGGTAGTCGATGCAAGGTCGAAGCCCTCCGTCTTTCTTCTTAACAAAAAAGAAACCGGCCCCTGCAGGCGACCGGGAGGGGCGAATGAACCCTTTGGCTAAATTGTCACGAATGTACTCTTGCATCGCTATTTTCTCTGGTCCAGACAAATTATACAGGTGACCCCTAGGGGGCATACAACCGGCACGGAGATCGATGGGGCAATCGAAAGGGTGATGAGGAGGTAACTTGTCAGCAGCCTTGGGACAGAATACATCCGAGAACTCGGAATATTGCTCGGGAACCCCCTCCACATGAAACTTGGTCTGACCTAAAGTCACCTTCCCTAGACACTGTTGGGAACAGAAGTCTGACCAACTAGTTAATTGTCCTGTAGCCCAATTAATCTGTGGCGAATGGAGCTGCAGCCAGGGCATACCCAAAACAATTGTGGAGGTGGTCATGTGTAATACAAAGAAACGTAGACTCTCGTTATGCAGAACCCCAATAGTGACTTCCACCTCTGGTGTCTGAGACAGCGGACGGTCCCGTTGCAGTGGGGAGTCGTCCACCTCAGTAACCTGGATAGGTGGTTTTACTGGGGTGAGCTGAATGCCCAGCTTTTCTGCGAACTCTGAACTCATAAAGTTAGCCGCGGAGCCTGAATCAAGAAAGGCCTCTGTGGCTTCAGATTTGTCCCCCCACGTAATCGTACAAGGAAGGAGCAAACGTCTCTCCTTTAGGGGTGTGAGTTGGGCGCCCAGGGTGTCACCCCTTACAACTCCTAGGCGGTAGCGTTTCCCGGCTTATTTTTATCCGGTTTAATGGGACAGAGATGCTGCGTAGGAAGTCAACCTGACACGATGACTGCCCCTAGTCTGTCTCTGATGGCGTAGCCTACGGTCGATTCGAATGGCCGACGAGATGGCCTCATTGACTGTTTTGGGCTCGGGTTGGTTTAACATTAGGTCGGAGACCTCATCCGACAACCCAGACAGGAAGTAATCTAACAGGGCATAGGTGTCAAACCTGGCTGTAACTGACCACCTACGAAATTCGGCCGCGTAATCTTCGACCGAGCCCTTGCCCTGCCGCAAAAGCTTGAGCTTCCGCTCAGAGGTCGCAGCAAGGTCTGGATCGTCGTATATTACTGCCATGGCTTTAAAGAATTCCCCCACTGAGGTCAGAGCTGTATCTGTGGGGGGCAGGTTGTATGCCCAGGACTGGGAGTCGCCAGTTAACAAAGTCTTAATAAAAATGACCCATTGGGTCTCAGTTCCCGAGGATCAGGGTCTCAACTCGAAATATGATAACACTCTACTCTTAAAATTTCGAAAGTCAGATTTGTGGCCGGAAAATGTATCAGGTACGGACATACGTATGTCATCACTAGGAGGGGATCGCACCGAATCAACTGACATCTGGAGGGTTTGCACAGAGCCTGTTAGAGCATCAATTAAGGCTTTGTGCTGGCCCAGTGCTTGATGGATGTTATCCACCAAAGTGGCAAGCACATTTAGAGGGTCAGCGCGTGCGTCCATCTGTCTTTAGGTCTGGCGTTCTGTAACGAACGGTGAAGCACAGAGAGGATCTGATTACCGGTGATCTGCAGTATCACTGGGAATGCAGATGTATACCCGATTATAAGTGATCTGCAGTATCACCGATAATCCGATATACCAGCTAACCTCTGTTCACCTGAGTAGAGAGGAGTGTTTGGTGTAACAGTTACACTTAGAGGACTGGGCCTCAGTGCAGTAAGGAGTACTGCACGGCTTCCTTCCGAAGACCTGACTCTCCAAGGCGGGAGGAGTTAGGCTGACAGTAGGAAGGATAGTCTGAAAGTGACACTCAGGAGGAAGTGTCACTAACAGGACTGGTGTGATGATTTGCTCAGCTGCCTGTGCAGGCAGGCAGCTTTTTGACCATTGTGTAGGTTTGCATGCTGCAGGACTCTGGAAAGAAGAGCTTCTGTCAGTTTTGCAGCTTGTGCTTGCTGAGGAATTTGCATACGTTGTCATGCAAATTGCCTGGCCACATTCATTGGAGGTATGTACTATAAGTACTATGTGTGTCCCACAATGCTTTGCTGTTCATAAGGAGTCTTCCTGTGAAACACTCTGGGGAGTATCAGCCATGCTCTCTGTTTGAAGATCAGCTTAGAGTATTTCTGAATCTGCGCTAGGCAGGTTTTCCCTAGTGCAGTTAGGATTGTTTATCTGTTTTGTTTGTCTGTTGCGATTGTCCTGTCCCAGCGGTGGTCGACAAGGAAATGGTTCTGATCTCTGTTCTTGGAGTATAGCTGGTGCAGCGGTTGCTACCAGCTATCTCTTCTGATCTGTCTCTTTGGATCGCGCTAGCCACTTTTCGCTAGCGCCGGGGATCCTTCTGTTCTGTCTCCTGGGATCGCGCTAGCCACTTTTCGCTAGCGCTGTGGATACTTCTGCTCTGTCTCCTGGGATCGTGCTAGCCACTTTTCGCTAGCGCTGGGGATCCTTCTGTTCTGTCTCCTGGGATTGCGCTAGCCACTTTCGCTAGTGCTGTGGATCCTATCTCTCGCTTGTCCCTGTTTTCGTGTGTCTGTCTTGTCTGCTACGACCGCTTGCTGGAGGCTCGGTGAGGTAACCGTTAAGCAAGCGTTCGCGTCCTCTATTTTATGTTTGTCTGTCGATGGTTAGTTAGGCGTGCTTGTCTCTATTGTGCTTATCACGTGGAGACCGCGCATAACCGCGTGCACTGTTGCGAATGAGTGCGGTGTTCACGGTTAGCTAGCGTTTGTTATTTTCTGCACCTCCTCATTGTATGATTTGCTGTGCCTTTGCTAACCTCGTATTCTGTTCTGATCTGCCTTGTGTCACGTCTGGCGATCGCACCTCTCGCGATCACGTTCCTGTTTCATATCTGCTGTTGTGTGTGCACTGTCGCGGGGTGGCGACTAGGTTGGCGCACACACATACAACCTGTCCTTTTGCTCGTTCTCATTCGCAGTCGCCTCTCTTGCAATTGCGTTCTGCGCTTCGTACAATTCCTGTCTGGCATTTGTGGAGGTACAGAGGATTGGTTCCTCTGCACTCCCCAGCGCCATCTGCCGACAGGAATTTTCCTTCTACGGGTGCGTAGCACCTTTTGCTGGGTGCCTGCAAATATACGCTTGTGGAGGATTTCCGCCGTGTCAGCACACGCGTTGTGCGCTGATCACGGAGAAAGTTCCACAATCGTTACAGTATGACCAGCCCAACCCAAAACCCCAGTGTAGACGGAAATTCCGATTTGTACGATTTTGTCGAGTTTGGGTCCTGTGTCTTTAAGAGCTTTAAATGACTTAATTCAGAAACCAAGGCGGAAATTCTTTCTGAATGTGTGAGGTTTTGTCTGAATCCCACCTTTCAGATTTCTGATCTGTCCACGTCGGCTCTTCTGTTTGCCTATGTGCTCTTAAAAAACGATTTGTTCACCTGGGCATATGATGTGCTAAAAACCAATTCTTGGAATGATAATCTGTATCAGTTTCTTGCAGTGATATTTTCTCACTGGTTTAAACTGCCTAGATTACCACCTGCTCTGATTGATTGTGTAGCTGCTGATAAGTCAGCTGATCTTTCCCTTCCATGCAAAACCTTTCAGTATGACAATCAGTTCAATGTGTCAGTTGCCACTTCAGGTTTTAAAAAGCAGCCATCCAAAGCCTCTAAGTCTAAACGTAAATGATCTAGGAATGCTTCCCAGCGGAAAGATCCGTTGCCCATAGCAACCACAAATAAAGAGGTTATTTCTGTCAAGTCTGAAATGTGCAAAACCATTCAGTATAACAATGATGTTGATCTGTCTCCTGGTTTTTTGTCTCAATCCAGAGCTTATGTGGATCCTGCTATAGGTAGGATCGCACACTATATTAAAGCAGTTAAAAAAATCTGTTCTTGTTCCTGAACTCCACCCATATGGAGATTATCTAGATACTGGCCTGTTTGAACCCCCATTTGCTTCCTGGGATGTTGGGGCCTTGCTGGAAGAATTCGATTTTGATTGGAAAGCCTTTTGCGATTTTTACATCGCAAAAAGCGAAAATGTCTTGAATGCTTGTCTCGATTCAATGTACCTTTTGATTGATTCCGATGAATGTGACAAGGATGATGTGGATCTGGTGATCTATGTATGGCAAACGATTTTGGATGAGTTGCACACACACCAATCAATTGATTCCAATGAAGAGACATCGTTGTCGGATGATTGTTCCTGCCTTTCTGGGGTAAAGCATGAGAGTCTTGACTTTGTGCAATCTGAAATGAATGAGTATGCCGCTGTGGTTGATTCCTGTGCAAATCCTGAAGGTTTCGCTCCTGACAGTGTGCAGTCTGAATCTGTGCGATCTGATGCCTGTTTCTCGGATGTTCCTGCAGATTGTGATCGGCATGAGTCTGCCGGTTTCCTCAAGGATGTGTGGAATCCTTTGTCATTTAGAAACAGATCTTTGAGATCTTCCGTCTGTGACCCTGCTATGGGGAAAATTTCTCGACTATGCAGCGTCAAAAGTAAAATTAATATGCCTAATAAAGTTTATCCTGTTGATGTCGCTATTTCTTGTACAGATGAGTCTCTGTCTCACCCTGTTCACACCTGTAAGGGCCCGTTGCCTGATGACAGTTGTTCCAGCGTTTCGGTCCTAGATGCCTTGCAGTCTGCTCCGCAGATCGCGGAGGTTTGCGCTATGGAAGCGTCAGTTTCACAACCTAAAGTGATTTTTGATTCGCAGATTTTGCGTCCTGGCTCCTCGGATTTGATATTGTTGGCCGAATCTAAGAGTGAGACAGCACTTCGGTTTTGCGAATCTGACTCTGAAACATTGTTGCTGGGTCCAGAGAAAGTTTCTCTGAGCCTGCACTGTACCATGAATAACAAAATGATGTCCAATCACACTGACATTTGGGAGTCCCTTTCTTGCTTTGAAGAAAGCTCCACCCTGTACTCTGGATGAGTCAATATTGCCTTGTACAATATCTCCTGCACTGCCCCTAGAGGCTCATCTAGGTATTGCTGCTATTTTTACCTGTTTTTCTGCAGTTTTGGAGTTGCAAGCTAGTTTGACTGCTACGCAGAATTCTGGGTGCAGTGAGGTTGAAGTTAGGGAGTCAGTGTGTGTTCCAGTAAATATACCTGTACATTCCCCTCATGATGATGAGATCCAGTCTCAGTTTGTGGTGGAACCTTCCCTGGGACATCTGCCCTGTTCACAAAATAAAGTTCCAGTTTTGCCCTGTAACATGGATAGTACAGAATCCTTCTTAGAAAACTTGAAAAATGATGTTCCTGAGGTCTTGTTTGATGTTCTGGAGGTCTCCGAGTTCCTCCCAAAGGGTGCAGAACTTGTAGGAGATGTCTCCTGCCCCCCAAGTCCTTCTGAGGTGTTGCCCTCTTCCGTAGGCATTGCTGCCTTGCTGGCTACCTTTTCAGCTCTGGTGGAGCTTCAGTCATGTGTAGTCAATGATGATATTGCAGTCACAGAAATTTCCGAATTTGAATCCGAGTCTTCTTTTGAAAGTCCAGTGCTTGAGACCATTGCTCGTGATGATTTTCTGCCCGGTCCTGGTTTTGGTTTCCTCGTGTCGGACTCTGAGGTTGGCAGTTCCCCAACATGTCCTGAGGTTTCTCCTGTGCTGGTGTACCCCAATGTGCTCTGTGACCCAGAAAGCCCAAGTGTGCCTCGGTTACCAGTGTACTCAGATGCTTCCTTGGTGGAGACATGTTCTGATTTAGCCTGCCTGCTTGCATGCCCAGAAGTGGTCCCTGAAAGTCTTGATCTTGATGGGTGTCCTCGTAATTCTGAATCCGGAATTGTCATTGGTTCCATGGGGGTTCTTGGTAATTCTCCATGTGAGCCTGGTGATTGTTCTGCCCTCTTGGGATCTCTGTGGAGCTTCAAAAGGTTCTGGGAGATTCCGGGAGAAATTTTGCTTGGTACCCTGGATAAGATCAACGGTGGCTTTTGTGTTGTAAGGGACACTTCGAACAGGTTTTGTGGCAGATTTGGTATTTTCGGACGCTCCTTGGAAGGTGGTGGGTATTGTCTGGAGGGTTTCGGTGGCTTCTTCTCTGGTATCCACAGTCCTGATGGGTGTTACGCTGAGACTTGTAGTGCTAATGGGCATGTTTTGGTGGCTTCTGTTTCCGATGAGGTCGGTTTCGGGTGGACTGACTCTGGAATTGCACTTTGTCGGGCTGTCCCGACCTCCATGATTCTTCAGTTTGAGTCTGTTGCTAATAGCACTTTTGAGGGTCGTCTGGAATTCGACCCTGGAGGGGGGGGGGGGGGGTGTGGATATAATCATATGTGTTTTGTGCATCAAGCTTAGCAAGTGTTAAAGGGTTAACTCAGTATTACTGTTTAAGCAGCTGCGTGATACCTTTTAAGGCAGCCTGTCAGTGAAACTAGGGTTAAGGAACTAGGGTGATGAATGTGTTCAAAAGAGCACCAGTCTGCCGTGGATATTTTTACTCTCCACAGGAAGCGAGTGCATCTGGAGGATGAGGCCCACTCTTGTCTGTACATGAGTCTTACACAGAATGAGGAACCACCAGGGAGCCATGGTTTCAGTAAGGACATATAAGGAGAAAGCATCGAACTCTGAACTTCTACTGGTCAGATACTGACTTTCCCTGATGACACCGCCTATGACCTGACATCACCAAAGAGACACCCAGAAGACAACGGAGGACTGTATAGGGGGGGGGTTGGCTGCGTGGGAAAGTTACTTCTCTTCTGGGTAGAGCTGTGCTTATCATAGACTCTTTGTTATCCAGGGAGAAGCCGCACGTGTGTAATAAACAACGCTTTGTTTCTGAAATCAATTCTGTTTCCTCCGGTGCTTCTAAGTAGATACGGTTGCTTTTTACTTCAACAGGGGGTACTGTGATGATTTGGGCAGCACGGCGGCGTAGTGGTTAGCTCTCTCGCCTTGCAGCGCTGGGTCCCTGGTTCGAATCCCAACCAGGGCACTATCTGCAAAGAGTTTGTATGTTCTCTCCGTGTCTGCGTGGGTTTCCTCTGGGCACTCCGGTTTCCTCCCACATTCCAAAAACATATGGATAAGTTAATTGGCTCCCCCTAAAAATTGGCCCTAGACTACAGTACTTACACTACATAATATAGACATATAGCAATGGTAGGGATTAGATTGTGAGCTCCTTTGAGGGACAGTTAGTGACAAGATATATATATATATATATATATATACACACTGTACAGTGCTGCGTAATATGTCGGTGCTATATAAATACTAAATAATAATAATAATAATAATTTGCTCAGCTGCCTGTGCAGGCAGGCAGCTTTTTGACCATTGTGTAGGTTTGCATGCTGCAGGACTCTGGAAAGAAGAGCTTCTGTCAGTTTTGCAGCTTGTGCTTGCTGAGGAATTTGCATACGTTGTCATGCAAATTGCCTGGCCACATTCATTGGAGGTGTGTACTATAAGTACTATGTGTGTCCCACAATGCTTTGCTGTTCATAAGGAGTCTTCCTGTGAAACACTCTGGGGAGTATCAGCCATGCTCTCTGTTTGAAGATCAGCTTAGAGTATTCCTAAATCTGCGCTAGGCAGGTTTTCCCTAGTGCAGTTAGGATTGTTTATCTGTTTTGTTTGTCTGTTGCGATTGTCCTGTCCCAGCGGTGGTCGACAAGGAAATGGTTCTGATCTCTGTTCTTGGAGTATAGCTGGTGCAGCGGTTGCTACCAGCTATCTCTTCTGATCTGTCTCTTTGGATTGCGCTAGCCAATTTTCGCTAGTGCCGGGAATCCTTCTGTTCTGTCTCCTAGGATCGCGCTAGCCACTTTTCGCTAGCGCTGTGGATCCTTCTGCTCTGTCTCCTGGGATCGCGCTAGCCACTTTTCGCTAGCGCTGGGGATCCTTCTGTTCTGTCTCCTGGGATCGCGCTAGCCACTTTTCGCTAGTGCTGTGGATCCTTCTGTTCTGCTACTCTGTACCTGGATTGCGCTAGCCATTTTCGCTAGTGTTGTGAATCCTATCTCTCGCTTGTCCCTGTTTTCGTGTGTCTGTCTTGTCTGCTACGACCGCTTGCTGGAGGCTCGGTGAGGTAACCGTTAAGCAAGCGTTCGCGTCCTCTGTTTTATGTTTGTTTGATGATGGTTAGTTAGGCGTGCTTGTCTCTATTGTGCTTATCACGTGGAGATTGCGCATAACCGCGTGCACTGTTGCGAATGAGTGCGGTGTTCGCGGTTAGCTAGCGTTTGTTATTTTCTGCACCTCCTCATTGTATGATTTGCTGTGCCTTTGCTAACCTCGTATTCTGTTCTGATCTGCCTTGTGTCACGTCTGGCGATCACACCTCTCGCGATCGCGTTCCTGTTTCATATCTGCTGTTGTGTGCACTGTCGCGGGGTGGCGACTAGGTTGGCGCACACACATACAACCTGTCCCTTTGCTCGTTCTCATTCGCAGTCGCCTCTCTTGCGATTGCGTTCTGCGCTTCGTACAATTCCTGTCTGGCATTTGTGGAGGTACAGAGGATTGGTTCCTCTGCACTTCCCAGCGCCATCTGCCGGCAGGAATTTTCCCTCTAAGGGTGCGTAGCACCTTTTGCTGGGTGCCTGCAAATATACGCTTGTGGAGGATTTCCACCGTGTCAGCGCACGCGTTGTGCGCTGATCACGGAGAAAGTTCCACAATCGTTACAACTGGGAACCGCCTCCAAGGGTAAGGTCGGCTCTCGAGGTCGGACAAGCCAGGTTGTAAACACATGGACAGATAAAGTACAGATACAGTAGGCAGAGACGGAGTCTAAGGTACAGGCAGGGTACGGCAACTGGGTATCAGAAATATCGAGGTACAAGATCAGGAGGCAGAAACAGAGTCTGAGGACGAGCCGGGGTTCGGCAACAGAGTATCAGAAATATCGAGGTACAAGATCAGGATTCAGGAGGATAGTCAGGCAGGCAAAAAGTCATAACAGATGATCACAATCAAACTAGTACTTTAAGCTATCAACAGAATCTAGCTTAGTGTAGGATTACAGCTCCAGCTGGTCCCGGCACACTAACGGATCTGACTACAGGTCTGAGTGCTCCCACGTATGTGTTTGCAACACCAGACACCAGAGGAATGACCAGGCTCCAGTATATATACTCTGAGGCTGCCCAGTGCCCCCCCTTAAGTGCTGGACCAATGAGGTGTGGAGCCAGTGTCAGCTGACCAGCCTGGTCAGCTGACTACCTCTGGCTACCACATAAACCCTGCCTTAGTGCGCGCGCACGCGTCACTCTAAAACCAGGGGGACTATGAGTCCCAGCCGCACCAGCACCGCTCTGCGGTGTCCCAGCAAGGGGCCTATGCGCGCTAACCGCCGCGTCCAACGCGGCGGTTCCTCCGCGCTTTGCACAGCCCTGCATGGAGGCAGCCACCTCACGCTGAGAGGAGGCGGCTGTCCCTCCGCACTCTGCCCTGCCATCACGGGAAGCAGCCGCCCCACGCCGAGTGGAGGCGGCTGCTTTCCCGCAAAGCCTCACAAAGACGACGTAAATGAAGACTTCTAACAACCATTTTGGACACACCTTCTCATGCAAACACTTTTCATGAAGTTAATTTACTATTTTTGATACCTTTTTTATAACTACTACATCACCACATAATCACTTGATGTTTTTCTTCATAAAAAAGGTGGTTTTATGCATCATTGACCTCCAATACAAGTTTTAAAAGCTATTTAAGGCCAGCTCGAATATTTTGCTCGAATACAGAATCGAATAGCGACGTTGGATATCCGAGATCGAATCGGATATTCGATTAACTCGAATATTGAACTTCGAGTGAATTCGGATGGTTTACTATCCGAATTCGACCAAACTCGAATAGGATAATGAGGTATCCAAGCAACAGTGGTGGCTACCAGTCATTCAAAGCACTTGGCGATGAAAGGGGTTAGAGCAACTGTTAGGTAATCATTAAGACAGGTTATCCTAGGATTTTTTGGAACTGGCACAATGGTTGTGCATTTAAGGCATGAGGACTACACCCAACAGCGGAGATACCGCCGCGTGGTTTAGTGACAGGGCGGCTTTCTCCGCGTTCAAACCGGCGGTTTCCGCGCAACAACACATGTCTGGCTTGTCTGGACCTTCTAGTGATTTATGGAAACAAATCACTACTAGTTGTAATTGGCTACTGGATTCCAGCCTGGCTACATGGAAAGCACTACTGTCCTACTTCTGTGACTGAAGATACAGTTTAAAGGAAACCTGAACTGGAAAGACTGTGGGAGGTGCCTTTGAAGAGTAGCCTTTGAATTTGCTATTTGGTTGGTTGTGCCCATCTCTGTGTTCTTGAGAGGACAAGACCCAAGGTTATCCTTGTTAGTATAGTGATCAGTATCCCCGCCTGTCATGTAGGCGACTGGGGTTCAATTCCCTGACGGGGAGGCAGCTTTTGATTCTCTCCATGGGTCTAGCCAAGGAATACCGTTTGTTCAGCCCTTTCCCTAACGTTTTCCAGCCCCCTTGCTGGTGGCGGAGACTCTTGACACCATGGGTGGTTAGCTCAGTTGGTTAGAGCATGGTGCAAATAATGCCAAGGTTGTGTGTTTGATCCCCGTACGGTCCACAGGTGTGCGCTTAGACTTTTCAGTGTGCCTGTAGTCTGCCTGTCTGGGCACTGTGAAAGCAGTCTTTGCTTCTGCACTGGAGATCACTGACCCTCTTTCCATCAGTTGACTCTGCTAAAGGCAGTGAGCCCTCTGTACACCCAGGACTGTTGTCATGGTTTCAAGGAGATGAAATCACACTCCCCCCTCATTGGAAATGTCCTTATACATGGCATGCAAAAACAGTTAACTACTTTGCATACAACTTTGCAAACTGCTCTTTCTTTCCCAGCATAACTGCTGCTCACCTTTCAACTTTATGGAAATACCATTGCTTGTCTTTTGCACCTAACACAAAATTGAAACACAATCTATTTCACAGAATAACCTCTACTTAAAAACAAAACCAAACGAACCCTAGAGGCCACATTCAGGACAGAATGTGGCCTCTGTGATCGTTGGGAAAGGTAGTGAGCAAAAAGATCTTTTCAGGATTTATGGAAACAAATCACTACTAGTTGTAATTGGCTACTGGATTCCAGCCTGGCTACATGGAAAGCACTACTGCCCTACTTCTGTGACTGAAGATACAGCAAAACCAAACCAACCCTAAAGGCCGAATTCAGGACAGAATGTGGCCTCGGTGACCGTTGGGAAAGGTAGTGAGCAAAAAGATCATTTCAGGATTTATGGAAACAAATCACTACTAGTTGTAATTGGCTACTGGATACATGGAAAGCACTACTGCCCTACTTCTGTGACTGAAGATACAGTTTAAAGGAAACCTGAACTGGAAAGACTGTGGGAGGTGCTTTTGAAGAGTAGCCTTTGAATTTGCTAGTTGGTTGGTTTTGCCCATCTCCGTGTTCTTGAGAGGACAAGACCCTGGGTTATCCTTGTTAGTATAGTGGTCAGTATACATGCTTGTCACGCAGGCGACCGGGGTTCAATTGCTCAACGGGGAGGCAGCTTTTGCTTCTTAAACTTTGTTTTTCTCCATGTGTCAAGCCAAGGAATACCGTTTGTTCAGCCCTTTCACTAACGTTTTCCAGCCCCCTTGCTGGTGGCGGAGACTCTTGACACCATGGCCGGTTAGCTCAGTTGGTTGGAGTGTGGTGCTAATAACGTGCAAGGTTGCAGGTTCGATCCCCGTATGGGTCACAGGTGTGCGCTTAGACTTTTCACTCTGCCTGTCTGGGCACTTTGAAAGCAGTCGTTGCTTCCGCACTGGAGATCACTGACCCTCTTTCCATCAGTTGACTCTGCTAAAGGCAGCGAGCACTCTGTACACCCAGGACTGTTGTCATGATGAAATCGCACTCCCCCCTCATTGGAAATGTCCTTTTACATGGCATGCAAAAACAGTTACCTACTTTGCATACAACTTTGCCAACTGCTTTTTCTTTCCCAGCAATACTGCTGCTCTCCTTTCAGCTGTATGGAAATACCGTTGCTTGTCTTTTGCACCTAACACAAAATTGAAACACAATCTACTTCACAGAATAACCTCTACCCAAAAGCCAAACCAAACCAACCCTAAAGGCCGAATTCAGGACAGAATGTGGCCTCGGTGACCGTTGGGAAAGGTAGTGAGCAAAAAGATCATTTCAGGATTTATGGAAACAAATCACTACTAGTTGTAATTGGCTACTGGATACATGGAAAGCACTACTGCCCTACTTCTGTGACTGAAGATACAGTTTAAAGGAAACCTGAACTGGAAAGACTGTGGGAGGTGCTTTTGAAGAGTAGCCTTTGAATTTGCTAGTTGGTTGGTTTTGTCCATCTCTGTGTTCTTGAGAGGACAAAGCCCAGGGTTATCCTCATTAGTATAGTGGTCAGTATCCCTGCCTGTCACGCGGGAGACCGGGGTTCAATTCCCCAATGGGGAGGCAGCTTTTGCTTCTTAAACTTTGTTTATCTCCATGTGTCTAGCCTAGGAATAACGTTTGTTCAGCCCTTTCACTAACATTTTCCAGCCCCCTTGCTGGTGGTGGAGACTCACAGTGCCATGGCCGGTTAGCTCAGTTGGTTAGAGCGTGGTGCTAATAACGCCAAGGTTGCGGCTTCGATCCGCGTATGGGCCACAGGTGTGCGCTGTAATATCCACCTTTTGCTCCGGCACCAGCAAACTCATCAGCAGGAGTTTGCAAACATGACTCTTCACACAGCAAGCAGGAGATAGACTTTTCTCAGGCTTCTTCAATGTTTACGTTATTTATTCAAGTAACAGAAATACAGATAGATACAGTTTATCATCTCCCGGCAAAGCAGACTTCCATGTTGTGTTACAGCTGCTTGAGTATCTTCCTACTGAAGATACCCAGGTCTTCTTGTATCTACTCTATGTTACATCTAGACTACCTATGTACAGCATACATTATATCAGATTACAGAAAGGAATCACATACTTAGAGGTCCCAGTCAGCCTTGCGAGCTATTGCGAAAGTAAAGAGCAGAATGCCCTCTCCATCGCTCACCCCAGATTTAATACCGACTAGGAAAGAGTTAAATATGACATCATCTTCGCCATCCCCTATATCCGTCTATTAGTGGACCCACTTGTGGTGTCATCATACACACCTACTCGATTAATAATCAATGAGGCATTTGACCTACATGCAGGCCTGTGGATATTTACATAACATGACTGATGTTTATTGTTCTAGTGGCGGTACATCTGCAGGTCAGGGAGCCCTGCGGCCTTGTACTAGAACAGCTTCTTGGTATGTTCTAGTTCTGCTGACAGAACTGCAGATTTTCTCTCAGAGAAAATCCCCTTAAAGGGCAGGTCTGCTCATCAAGCCTTTTTGACTAACTCAGTCCAAATAACTGAGGCCTACTTAAATTATAACAATCCCCCCTAAAAAGGCTTGACCCGCAGATCCCAGCTTCTGAACCCACCCGTACCTGGTTTCTTTTCTTTAGGTTTCACTTTTCGATGTTCGTGCTCACACACCTTCTCTGCTCTCGGTGGTTACCCCTTGAAGAGAGAGAGAGCACGACCTCTTGGTCTTCCTGTAACCAGGCTCTCTGGGAAGGCCCTACTTCTAAGTCCCTCTATACCACATGCTCAGCATTTGCGTCACTTACGTATCACTCACAAACTTGCATGACCACAGAAAAGTGAAACTCGTTTGGTTGTTACTCAAGGGAGCAGTGCCAGGTGCCTTCTAAAAGAACGCCTTTATACAATCAGCTCCATCACAGGTACTACTAAACCTATACCCGTAACCCTGTATATCCCTTAATTTGAAAATATCGGTTCAGGAGATTGTTTATGAGGCACCAATCTCTGGACCAGGTTAATTTGTTTTACGTAATTTTAGCACGCAACCTCACCTGGATAATGATGCCTAACGTTGTCATCCCCATCCAGACGACCAGTGGGTGTAGAAAAACTTTGGAACTGCAGAGGCCCCGTCCGAGTGTCCCTGGAACATCACCGGAACCTCTGTCCACCAGGTCAGACTGGCACTCACCTGCTCATTTTTGTGTTCTACCTCGTTAAGATCACCTGTATCATGGTGAAATCTTACCTCTAACTTCGTGTACTGTTTGTTTAACCTTTGTAACAAAATGTGGTCGTCTTGGATCAAACCCTGTTCCCCTTTGTCCCATGTCGTGTTCTCTTTCAGGACGGGAACTACCCGTGAAACTTTGCACTTTAGAGTTTTCTTAACAATTTGAGAAACAACGTCATCCAACCTGGATGACTGGATCCATATGGGATCTCCGCTCCCACAATATGTTCCCCTTGGAAAATCTCCCTTATCGGAACAATTATGAGAATATACCTTGAATGTATCATTAGACCTTATGTTAAAAAACCAAACCTTTCCTTCAGCCACCGGAACTATCGGTTGGGCTTCAGGGTGGATCTTTTGAATGGTATCCTCGCATTCTGCGTTCTTGAGCCTGCAGGCTTCTTCACTAAATTTGACTTGCCCCGGCCAACGCAGGTACTTCTGCAAGAATTGCCGGCATGAGGACAACTCTACTTGCTTCACCTCCCCGTCTAGCACTAAAAAAGGTTGACCTCTCAGGTCCTGGTGTGAGACACGGGTTGAGGTGGGAACCAAGGAAGTGGCGGTGCCTAAAGGAATCTTGCACCGTTTCCCTTTGTTCACCCAAACATCTCGAAGCTGCCATGCAAAAGATCCTTCTCCAGAAAAATTAATATATCTCCCCTTGTCCAATCTCAGTTGGACAGGATCTTTAAGCCTCTCCCTGACAAAATATGCCCCCAACCATCCTGATTGAACCTCTTCCCCCCTTTACGTCCTGAGGCACAATATGTACCTGAGGTCGGGAAGACAGTACTCTCTGCAATCTTTCAATTAAGAGTACCTCTTCACTTACCCACCTAGCATGAGGATAAGCGGCTGCATATGGACTGTGTAATATCGTCCCCTGTTGTGACCCGTGTGGTGTGAATGGGGTTCCCTGTGTGGGCTTTCCCTCCCCCGGGACCGCTCTCCCCACCCTCTTTGTCACCTGGAAATGTGGCTTGATCTCGATTTTTACTTCTTGTATCGAGAACCACCAACCCTCGGCTTTCCAGCTTTTACGTGTGTATAGTTGTTTCAGAGGCACTCTCTGTTGGTAGCTCCAGAGTGTGATGTTGTCCCCTGCGTCTCTCTGGTAAGAGAATTGACGCCTCCTGCTCGTTCCTCTCCAATCTGGAACCATCTCACTCTGCATAACCAAGACAAGGTACCCCTGAATCACACACTCCACCTTTTGCATGTACCCATTGTACTGCAATGTACCTTTTAACAAACCTTTGGATCGGTGCATCGATTCTGGGAGTGTGACATTCAATAGCAGGTTTACACTGCCGTTCACATCACCCTTCCAGCACACCTGACCTTTCGGCCCTTTCACCCACATTGTGCCATGAAATTTGTTTTCTCCTGGCACCAGTGCTCTTTTCCTCCGTCCCTGCATGGTCCTTCTGTGCCAAGCGGAGGGAGGTGTGAAAGGATTAGTACCTTTGTCACCCAACATTAACATGCTTGGTGTAAGACCTGTCAGAATATCTACTCACAAATCAGCCCCAATGCCCCAATCTATCACCACACGCTTCACCCTATGTGGCGCGTCCCCGCTTGAACAGGAGGTGAGGAGACAACACCTGCCCGACTTCGGTTACACCCAGGCCTTTAGTGTGCAAAGTATTGGGGCTGAATGCAGGGTGAGCAAATAATCCTCTAGATCCAACAGGAAGTTAAACACAGTCCAGAACAATCTAAGGTCATACACGGTAGATCAGAAATATCGAGGTACAGAAGGAACAAACGGTTACACGGTCAGAGTCCAGGCAGGGGTCGGTACAGGCGGCGATCAAGAGTAGTGTTATCCAGGCAAGGTTCAGTTCAGGCAGCAATCACAGAATGGTCGATATTCAGGCAAGGGTCAGGTCAGGTGGCAATCAAAGAGAAGTCGATATCCAAGCTTAATCGGTACACAGAAAATCCACAGCAGAATCACACCCAGCAAGCAAGACACAAGCTATCACGGGCAATGTGTTGGAGAGGAAGTCAGGTTTAAATATCTCACTCAACCAATCAGTGGCCGGCCACTCACACCACAACCAATCAAAATGCAGCATGATCCCTGCCTAAGTGTCAGCTGTAATACCAGCTGACACAACCAACAGGAGCCCTCTGTCTTGTCAGCTGACTGATAATGTCAGCTGACTATGTGATACGTCTTCTGAGCGTATAGGACGGACGCTTGACTCTATGCGTCCGTCCCCGCTCATTCCCTAGCTGCGCGCGCACACCCCTGTTGCCATGGACGCCGGGGTTGCTGTGCGCGCGAGAGGACGGCGCGAACCCGGAAGTGCTGGAGCCCGCATGGAGACCAGCGGAGGCGGCAGCATCGCGGGATCCCCGAGGTGAGTCCCTGACATTACTCCCCCCCCCGAGGAGTGGCCCCTGGACACTCTAATCGAGGTTTGAAAGGAAATTTGTCATAAAATTCTTTAATTATTTGATCAGCATGAACCTGTCTAGCGGGAACCCATGACCTTTCCTCTGGACCATAACCCTTCCAATCAATCAGAAATTGTAGTGACTTTTTTACAATACGTGAATCTAAGATTTTCTCTATCTCATATTCAATTTCACCATTGACCATCACAGGATCTGGGGGAGTAACAGATTGATCACAATTAACGGCAGATTTCAGTAACGAGACATGAAATGAATCTACCCCCCTGAGGGAATTCAGCATCTTGACTCTATAAGTCACGTCATTGATTTTTTGAGATATTGGATAGGGACCAATAAATTTAGGTCCTAATTTGGTAGATGGTTGTCTAAGAGAAATGTTTCGAGTAGACACCCAAACCATATCCCCAGGCACAAACTGTGGTTCAGGAGACCGATGACGGTCAGCAAATGACTTTTGTCGTTGCCCTGCTACCTTTAAGTTCTCCTGAACCTGTTTCCAAACCAACTCCATGTGAGCAACCCAATTGTCGAGGTCGGGAAGATCAGAGGAAGTTGGAGACAGTGAGCAAAATTTTGGATGCAACCCTGTAACAATCTGAAAAGGAGACATTTTAGTGGAAGCATTTTCAGCATTATTGATGGCAAATTCAGCAAAGGACAGGTAATCAGACCAAGTCTCCTGACAGTTGGCTACGAAACATCGCAGAATTTGCTCTAAATTCTGATTGGTCCTTTCTGTCTGTCCATTAGTTTCTGGGTGGTACCCTGAAGAGAATGACAACGAAATTCCTAGACAATTACAGAAGGCCTTCCAAAACCGTGACACAAATTGAACCCCCCTGTCAGATACAATATTTTCAGGGATCCCATGTAATTTAAAAATGTTGCAAATAAAAAGTTGAGCTAATTCTTTAGCGGATGGTAATTTTGGCATTGGTATGAAATGACACATTTTGCTAAATCTGTCCACTACAACCCATACAGCAGTATTACCCTGAGAACTGGGCAGATCTACAATAAAATCCATGGAAATATGTGTCCATGGTCTTAGTGGAACAGGTAAAGGCATGAGGGTGCCTTGAGGACTGGTACGTAAAACTTTACTGCGGGCACAAACAGAACAGGATTTAACATACGAACACACGTCCCTGCTCAAGGAAGGCCACCACACCAGTCTTTTTAAGAGATTAAGTGTCTTCTTCTCGCCTGGATGACCTGTGGTTTTAGACTCATGCAATTGTTGCAGGACCTGCAACCTGAGGTGAGGGGGAACAAACAGACAATCAATTGGTTTCCCTGGTGGAACCCTCCTTTGAGCAAACTTCAACTTTTCTGAGAGGTCTGGGGACAGATTAATGGCCGCAATGATATATTGTTTAGGAATGATGGTTTCAGGGGACCTAGCCTGCGGCTCCGGAATCCCAAAACTACGGGATAGAGCATCCGCCTTCACATTTTTTGACCCAGGTTTATACGTTATAGTAAAATTAAAACGCGAAAAGAACAAAGCCCATCGAGCTTGTCGCGGATTAAGTCTTTTAGCGTTCTCAATGTATTCAAGGTTTTTATGATCTGTAAAAACTGTGACAGGATGAAGGGCTCCCTCTAACCAATGTCTCCACTCCTCAAACGCTAGTTTAACCCCCAAGAGCTCTCTGTTACCAATGTCATAATTCCGCTCAGCGGAAGAAAATTTTCTAGAGAAAAAGGCACATGGGTGGAGACATTCAGGAGAACCAGTGTATTGAGAAAGTACTGCCCCCACCCCCAATTCTGAGGCGTCTACCTCCAAAACAAACGGTCTTTGAACATCAGGATGGGTCAGAACTGGGGCAGAACAAAAGGTCTCCTTTAATTCTTTAAAAGCTGTTAGTGCTCCAGAGGTCCAATTGGAGGGATCTGCACCTTTTTTAGTGAGATCCGTCAATGGGGCCACCTTGAGGGAAAATTTTTTAATAAACTTTCTATAAAAATTAGCAAACCCAAGGAAGCGTTGCAAGGACTTCAGATCAGTGGGTTGGGGCCAGTTTAATACTGCTGAGAGCTTGGCAGGGTCCATGGCTAGGCCAGAACTAGACATCACATAACCTAGAAAGGATACTTCTTGAATCTCAAACTCGCATTTCTCCAATTTAGCGTATAAACAATTTTCCCTGAGTTTCTGTAACACCCTCTTAACATGTTCACGATGTTCATCTAGAGAAGAGGAAAAAATTAAGATGTCATCCAAATACACTACCAGAAAACGTCCTAAATAATCACGAAATACATCATTGATGAAATCTTGGAACACAGCTGGGGCATTACATAACCCAAACGGCATTACCAAATACTCGTAGTGCCCATCCTTGGTATTAAAGGCCGTTTTCCATTCATCCCCCTGTCTGATCCTTATCAGATTATAAGCACCTCTGAGGTCTAATTTAGAAAATACCTTAGCCCCGGCTACCTGGGCAAAAAGATCCTCAATTAACGGCAAAGGGTAGCGGTTTTTTACAGTGATTTTGTTTAAACCCCTATAATCAATACAAGGCCTCAACCCACCATCCTTCTTTTCGACAAAGAAAAACCCAGCACCCGCAGGGGATGAGGAGGGGCGTATGAACCCTTTGCCCAGGTTTTCTTTAATATAGTCTTTCATTGCCCTGTCTTCAGGCCCTGAAAGGCTATATAACCTTCCCCTAGGTGGCATGGTTCCTGGAAAAAGGTCAATAGGACAATCATAAGACCTGTGTGGAGGTAATTTGTCAGCGGCCTGAGGGGAAAAAACATCAATAAATTCATGGTAAACTTCTGGTAATTTTTCCTCCACACACGTGGCCCCTAGACATAAACGTGTGAGACAATTATTATTGCAATATGAAGACCATTTAATCAATTGACCTGACTGCCAGTCAATAATAGGATTATGCAACCTTAACCATGGTAACCCCAAGATGATGGGACTAGAGGGAATATTCAAGACATAAAATTTCAGTATTTCAGAATGTAGTGCACCAATTTTTACAGAGATGTCAGAGGTGACAGAAATTGGCTGGCCAGCTTGCAGTGGAGTGTCATCAATGGCTGTCACATACAATCTTTCAGAACAAACAGAAACAGGAACACCAAGCTCCTGTGCCAAAGCTAGATCCATGAAGTTACCTGCAGCTCCACAATCAACAAATGCTTGACCTTGGTAACTCTTGCCACCTCGGACAATATCAATAGGTAATAATACTCGGTCATATTTAAGAGGAAATACCTGATCGCCTAGGTGAGTTTCCTCGGCCTCACCTAAGCGCTGGAGTTTTCCTGTTTCTTCCTTTTAATAGGACAGTTCTGAGCATAATGCCCCGGGCCCCCACAATAGAGACATAATCCCTCCTTCCTCCTCCTAGCTTTCTCGATCACAGACAGTCTAGAAACACCCAACTGCATGGGTTCAGGTTCATCAGAAGTGGACGAGGAGGGAACAGATACTGGAACAGGAACTGGAGGAACTGATAAAGACCAGACTGGTTTAAAGGATGAGTCCCTTTCCTGGCGTCTCTCCCTGAGACGTCGATCAATCTGGATGGAGAGTTGAATCAAATCCTTCAACGTACCAGGAACTCCTACCCTGGCCAATTCATCCTTTAATTGCTCTGAAAGTCCCAACCTGAACTGATGTTTCAAAGCTGCATCATTCCATGCTGTGTCTCCGGACCAGTGGCGAAACTCAGTCACGTATTCTTCCACCGGTCGCCTGCCTTGACGGAGAGCCTGAAGAGCAGTTTCGGCTGAAGCTCCTTTGCCGGGGTCCTCATAGAGTTCAGCTAAGGCCTCAAAGAGTGTGGTGGTACTAGCAAGAGCTGGATGTTGCTGCTCAACTAGCCGGAGCGCCCAGGCCTGAGGTTCTCCCTGTAATAAAGAAATAATTGCTCCCACTCGAGTACTTTCACTGGCATAGGTTCTGGGGAGCAGTGAAAAATGCAAGAAACACGCGCTCCGAAAAAGTCTGAATTTTGAACGATCCCCAGAAAACCTCTCTGGTAAGGGGAGTCGGGGTTCCGGTACTTGATGATCAAGAGGTTGAGCCTGTGCAGGGGCAGACTCAACTGGTGGGGGTGGAACAGGAGCGGATACGGCTGCAGCCGCCAAAAGTGGAGTGGGAGGAGTGCCTGGAGCGCGTAGCTGTTCCTGGATTTGTGAATAATTTTTCTGAACCTCTTCCACTGAAATTCTGAGCTGAGCCACCAGTTCACAGAGGAGCTCCATTTGAGAACGTTCCCCGTCAACGTTCATAGCTGATTTTTGGGGAGGTGGCCCGTGATAATGTAAGACCTGTCAGAATATCTACTCACAAATCAGCCCCAATGCCCCAATCTATCACCACACGCTTCACCCTATGTGGCGCGTCCCCGCTTGAACAGGAGGTGAGGAGACAACACCTGCCCGACTTCGGTTACACCCAGGCCTTTAGTGTGCAAAGTATTGGGGCTGAATGCAGGGTGAGCAAATAATCCTCTAGATCCAACAGGAAGTTAAACACAGTCCAGAACAATCTAAGGTCATACACGGTAGATCAGAAATATCGAGGTACAGAAGGAACAAACGGTTACACGGTCAGAGTCCAGGCAGGGGTCGGTACAGGCGGCGATCAAGAGTAGTGTTATCCAGGCAAGGTTCAGTTCAGGCAGCAATCACAGAATGGTCGATATTCAGGCAAGGGTCAGGTCAGGCGGCAATCAAAGAGAAGTCGATATCCAAGCTTAATCGGTACACAGAAAATCCACAGCAGAATCACACCCAGCAAGCAAGACACAAGCTATCACGGGCAATGTGTTGGAGAGGAAGTCAGGTTTAAATATCTCACTCAACCAATCAGTGGCCGGCCACTCACACCACAACCAATCAAAATGCAGCATGATCCCTGCCTAAGTGTCAGCTGTAATACCAGCTGACACAACCAACAGGAGCCCTCTGTCTTGTCAGCTGACTGATAATGTCAGCTGACTATGTGATACGTCTTCTGAGCGTATAGGACGGACGCTTGACTCTATGCGTCCGTCCCCGCTCATTCCCTAGCTGCGCGCGCACACCCCTGTTGCCATGGACGCCGGGGTTGCTGTGCGCGCGAGAGGACGGCGCGAACCCGGAAGTGCTGGAGCCCGCATGGAGACCAGCGGAGGCGGCAGCATCACGGGATCCCCGAGGTGAGTCCCTGACACTTGGGCCTTGCATTCTCATTAACCCCTTATTATACATGAGAATGTCCTCTCTTCGTTCTCCTAGGACGGAATGGCAACCTAGGATCACCATCAGCACGGTACTCTTCATTATAAAAGCACCACCTTGGGAAAGAAAAACATTAGCAATTTGCACTATGCTTTGCTCAGACAGTTTTTTTAGACGTTTTCCGATCTCAGGAACCTCGGTTTTTAGTCTCTTTCCAATTTCAGGAATCTCGTGTTTTAGTCTCTTTCCAATTTCAGGAATCTCGTGTTTCTCCAAACTTAGATTGGCATCTGGAACCTTTCGCTTATCCGACTGACATCTCCATCTTTGCTGCCAGCACTGCAGCTGTCTTGATTCCATATTGCCCAACTCCTGAAATCGAAATACAAACAAATCAATTCTTATTAAT
Source organism: Hyperolius riggenbachi (assembly GCF_040937935.1). NCBI lineage: Eukaryota > Metazoa > Chordata > Amphibia > Anura > Hyperoliidae > Hyperolius > Hyperolius riggenbachi. Next base: position 301,073,792 of record NC_090647.1, read on the forward strand.
GATTTGGGATTCGCCCTGCGGCTTGTACTCTGTACACTTGAAATTGATCAATATATATCGTAATTGATCTCGTTGCTCTATGGTTCTCATGAACTCTGTTTACTCTTATTGGTAGATTGGAGTTAAACTTCACCCCCCTACCTCAGTACTATCCTCAGTACTTACCTGTTTAAAATATGCTCCCGCGGACTTCACCTTTGGAAGCTCTCACCTCATTGCAGCTCACTCCACATCCCCCCTTATCTGTCCATGCGCGGCCGTCGCATGCACAGATTACGGATGCCACACCTGTTGCTGCTTTGCAGGTGAGCCTGCAATGCACTTACTCAGTTTCGCATTAACTTATCTAGAACTTCATTGCGATACCAGCTCTGCTAGAAGTTCTGTGTGTTGTCCCCTCTGATCAATGTTTGCCGTGCCACTACCCCCAGACTTCACAAAAAAATGGCTGCCTCCCTGTAGGAAGGAGCACTTTGCACTTAAACTACACAGGGTGCAGGGCTAAGCATACCAGCGTCACATGCCTGTATGCAGATCCCTGAATGCCCACATGGTAGGTAGTCACATGGCAAACAGCGTACTGATACACTGTCACTCTGTACATGGCAATTCTATCATCTGTATAATTGCCCCATGAACTGCGGTCAGTTTTTGTTCTTTGTGCTACAATTGATAGGAGCTGGAAAAAACATATTTGACCAATCAGTGGACGAAAAAAAAACGCACAAAAACCAGCCCCAGCCCAGCATAGACCTCTCAGTCAAGCTCTGGCCCTGTCCACGACAAAAACCGGAAAAAAAACGTTACCGCTCTGCAACAGCGCCGACGGAAACCCGGATTGGTCAACTCCCTTTTTTCCAACTCCGGCACTCCCTTGCTGCACTGTTGGAAACTCATGCAACATCCATTAAGGTGCCCCACTTACAGGAATAATCCCTTAAGCAACTCAGTACAGACCCATTTCTGATCTGCGCTGTTTCTTGTCTCCCTGCACCTAGCTGGGAAACATTTCCTATCCGTGAGCCTGCAACTTGCTTGGCTCACGTATGGGGACACTCCCTGTGTCCAGACTTCTTCTGAGGAAATCATCTGGAAGCCAAGAAACTCAGTAGAATCTCTCTACTGTCCCCACTCTGGACCCCCCTCCCACCAGCTGCTTCCGTGCACGGCGCCTTGTGCACAGCTGTGACATGGGATGTGGGATCCCCCCCCAGCACATCCTCCCCCCTGCCATCGGGGCGTGCTTATCAGTGGGCGCTTCCTGCCCCCTCCCCTCCTGATACATCATGCAGATGGGAGTGGCTTTCTCAGAAACCCGACGCCATGTTGAGTCATGGCATGCCAGCCAAGATGGCTGCTATGTCAGTCCCCCATAGCAACCACTTAATCCTATGCACCTTCAGAAAAAAACAGTTAGAACATACATAGAACATACTGTAACGATCGGTGAAGCACAGAGAGGATCTGATTACCAGTGATCTGCAGTATCACAGGAAATACAGATGTATACCAGATTATATGTGATCTGCAGTATCACTGATAATCCGATATACTAGCTAACCTCTGTTCACTTGAGTAGAGTGTAGTGTTTGGTGTAACTGTAACACTTTGAGGACCAGGCCTCAGTGCAGTAAGGAGAGCTGCACAGATTCCTTCCGCAAACCTGAGCTCTCCAAGGCGGGAGGAGTCAGGCTGCCAGCGGGAAGGATATACTGAAAGTAACCCTCAGGCGGAAGGGTCACTTAACAGAACGAGGAACCGCCTCTAACAGTAAGGTCGGTTCTCGAGGTCGGACAAGCCAGGTCGTACACACACGGACAGATAAAGTACAAGATCAGGAGGCAAAGGCGGAGTCAAAGTACAGGCAGGGTTCAGCAACGGGGTATCAGAAATATCGGGGTAAAAAATCAGGAGGCAGAAGCAGAGTCAAGGAACGAGCCGGGGTTCGGCAACAGAGTATCAGAAATATCGAGGTACAATACAAGATCAGAGTTCAAAAGGGTAGTCAAGGCAGGCAAAAGTCATAACAAATAAATACAATCAAACTAGTACTTTAGCTATCAACAGAATCTAGCTAAGTGTAGGATTACAGCTCCAGCTGGTCCCGGCACACTTGCGGATCTGACTACGGATCTGGGTGCTTCCACATAAGTGATCGCACGCCAGACAAAGAGCAAGTGAACAACCAGCAGTATATATACTCTAGGACCTTTCCAGGACCTCCCTAATTGCTGGTCCAATGGGAGCAGTGGAATTTGTCAGCTGACCCAGCTGGTCAGCCGACTCCCTTCTAACAGCTATTTAAACTCTGCCTCTGTGCTCGCGCGCGTGTAAGTCTGAATCTTGGTGGACTATCAGTCCCAGCCACACCAGTACTGTCATGCAATGTATCTAGTGCGGGGGCCGCCTCTGATGCGGATTCCGCCGCTCTGCCTAAGCGGCATGCGGCGGTTTTTTCGCGTTGTGACGCGCTGCTGAACGCGGAAACAACCGCCTCACTGTGAGAGACGGCGGCTCCTCCGCGTTTCCTCACAGTACCCCCCCCCCCCCCCCGAGGAGTGGACTCCGGACAACTCCCACCAGGTTTCTCGGGATGTGAGGCATGAAATTCTCTCCTTAATTCGTCTGCATGCATGCGCGTCCCTGGTACCCATTGCCTCTCCTCAATGCCGTACCCTTTCCAGTGTACGAGATATTGTACTGAGTTTTGCACAACACGTGAATCTAAAATCTTTTCCACCTCATATTCAGGTTGGTCATCTACCAACACAGGGGGAGGAGGAGCGGAACCCACCTGGACCGCAGGTTTGAGTAGGGACACATGAAACAACCTTACGCCCCGCATGCTGGCAGGAAGATCAATGGCGTAAGTCACGTTATTGATTCTTTTGGTTACTGGGAATGGACCCACAAACCTGGGACCCAGTTTGGTAGAAGGCTGCTTCAGGGTCAAGTGACGTGTGGACACCCAGACTAACTCCCCTGGCTGAAACTTCCATTCCACGGATCGTCTTTTGTCTGCTTGACCCTTCTGACTCTGGAACGCCTTCTGCAAATTCCCCTTAACAATTCCCCAATTGTCCCTAAGTGATCTTTGCCAATCCTCCAGTGCTGGAAATGGGGATGACACGACTGAAAAAGGGGAAAATTTGGGTGATCTCCCTGTCACAATCTGGAATGGAGAGAACCCAGATGAGGAATTCTTCAAATTATTTTGTGCAAATTCCGCGAAGGGCAAAAATTTTACCCAGTCAGTCTGTGCTTCCGCAACGTAACATCTTAGGAATTGTTCCAAAGACTGATTGATACGTTCCGTCTGCCCATTAGTCTGTGGGTGGTAACCTGACGAAAAAGACAACTTCATGCCCATTTGGCGGCAAAATGCCCTCCAGAAACCAGAGACAAATTGGACTCCCCTATCCGACACAATGTCTTCCGGAATGCCATGCAGCCGGAAGACGTGAATGATGCACAACTCGGCCAGTTCCTGAGCCGAGGGGAGTCCTTTCAGGGGCACAAAATGGGCCATCTTGCTAAAACGGTCGACTACCACCCAAATGACCGACATTCCTTCAGACCTGGGCAATTCTCCCACAAAATCCATGGACAAGTGGGTCCATGGCTCACTCGGGGTGGGCAAAGGCTGCAGCTTACCTACAGATGCCAGCCGGGAGGGTTTACTCTTGGCACAGACCGCACACTCCCTGACATACTCTTTGCAATCTGTTGCCAAAGAAGGCCACCAAGCACACCTGGCAATCAGATCCTGCGTTCTAGCAGCTCCAGGATGACCAGCATTCTTATGGGCGTGAAAGAGGTGCAGGATTTGTAAACGAAAGGGCAAAGGGATAAACATAGCCCCTTCGGGTTTTCCCTCAGGAACGTCCTGCTGAAATGGACCCAAAACCTCCGTCCAATCCTCCCAAGTCTCTGTTGCGGCTAACACTAGTTCCCACGGGATGATAGACTCAGGAGCGGGTGGCTGTGCCGTTTCTGGTTCAAAACACCTGGAGAGGGCATCTGCCTTGACGTTTTTGCTGCCTGGGGTGTACGTGATTATAAATCTAAACCTTGTAAAAAACAAAGACCATCGGGCCTGACGGGGACTTAGCCTCTTCGCCCCCTCGATGTATTCCAAGTTCTTATGGTCGGTGTAAACTGTGATCGTGTGTTCTGCCCCCTCTAACCAGTGGCGCCACTCCTCAAATGCCAATTTAATAGCCAGAAGTTCCCGGTTGCCTATATCATAATTTTTTTCTGCAGGTGAAAACCTGCGGGAAAAATAAGCACATGGGTGTAATCTGCCCTGCAACCCAGACCGTTGCGACAGCACCGCCCCCACCCCAACTTCTGAGGCATCAACCTCCACAATGAAGGGAAAGGACGTGTCAACATGCCTCAAAATTGGTGCTGAGCAAAATAATTTTTTCAATAAAGCAAATGCCGCCACGGCTTCAGGAGACCAGTGGTTGGTATCCGCCCCTTTTTTCGTGAGACTGGTAAGGGGGGCAACTAAAGTGGAGTATCCCTTAATGAACCTCCTGTAATAGTTCGCGAACCCCAAAAATCTCTGCAGGGCCTTCAACCCCACTGGCTGTGGCCACTCCAACACGGCTGTGACCTTGGCAGGATCCATTGAGAGGCCCGAGGTGGAAATTACGTATCCCAGAAACGTGACCGTGGTCACTTCAAATATACACTTTTCCACCTTCGCGTAGAGCCTATTCTGTCTTAATTTGTTTAGGACAAATTTTACGTGAACCCTGTGTTCGGAGAGGTTATTGGAATAAATTAGTATGTCATCGAGGTATACCAACACGAATCTACCCAAAACCTCCCGGAATACCTCATTGATTAATTCTTGGAAGACGGCTGGCGCATTGCACAACCCGAAGGGCATCACTAGGTACTCGTAATGCCCGTCGGGTGTGTTGAAGGCCGTCTTCCACTCATCACCCTCTCTGATGCGGATTAGATTGTATGCCCCCCTCAGATCCAATTTAGAGAAGATCTTTGCGGCTGTGACTTGCGTAAATAAATCGTCTATCAAGGGTAACGGATAGCGATTTTTTATCGTGATCTTATTGAGGCCCCGATAATCAATACAAGGTCGGAGACCCCCGTCTTTCTTTTTTTAACGAAAAAGAAACCGGCCCCAGCAGGCGACCGGGAGGGCCGGATGAACCCCTTGGCTAAGTTATCACGAATGTATTCCTGCATAGCCATCTTCTCTGGACCGGACAAGTTATACAGGTGACCCCTAGGGGGCATACAACCAGCACGGAGATCAATGGGGCAATCGAACGGGCGACGAGGGGGTAACTGATCAGCAGACTTAGGACAAAATACATCAGAGAACTCTGCATACTCTTCGGGAACCCCCTCCACAAGAATCTTGGTCCGACCCAATGTCACCTTCCCTAAACACCGTTGGTGACAATGATCGGACCATCTGGTTACCTGACCCGTAGCCCAGTCTATGTGCGGAGAATGGATTTGCAGCCACGGCATGCCTAGGATAATAGTGGAGGTAGACATGCGTAACACAAAAAATCGTAACTGCTCCCCATGCAGTACCCCTATGACGACCTTCACCTCCGGGGTCTGTGACAGTGGGCGATCCCGTTGCAGAGGGGAATCGTCGACTGCCGTGACCTGAATGGGGGGACTCACTGGAGTGAGGGGAATACCCAACTCCTGAGCAAATTCAAGATCCATAAAATTAGCCGCTGAGCCAGAATCAACAAACGCTTCAGTGGCTACGGACTTATTCTCCCATGTGATAGTACAGGGGAGAAGCAATTTTTTCTCTTTAAGGGGTGAAAATTGTGTGCCTAGGGTGTCACCCCCCACTACTCCTAGGCAAAGTCGTTTCCCGACTTGTTAGGGCAGTTTCGCACCCTATGCCCTGCTGCTGCGCAATACAGGCACAGCTGTTCCGTCATTCTCCGCCGTCGCTCCACCTGAGTCAACTTCGAACGACCAATCTGCATTGGTTCGGGCGGAGGCAAGGCCGGAGAGGGTGAGACAGGCGGAGAAGGTGTTACTAGGGGTGTAGCGGATGGTGCCGCGTAAGATGTCACCCTGACGCGGTGACTACCCCTAACCTGCTTCTGATGGCGTAACCTACGATCAACTCGAATGGCCGATGATATGGCCTCATCGACTGTCTTGGGCTCGGGTACAGTTAACATTAGATCAGAGACTTCCTCCGACAACCCAGACAGGAAGTAATCCATCAGAGCAAAGTTATCGAATCTAGCGGTGACTGACCACCTACGGAACTCTGCCGCATAATCCTCGACCGAGCCTCTGCCTTGCCGCAAAAGTTTGAGCTTCCGCTCAGAGGACGCGGCAAGGTCAGGGTCGTCATAAATTATGGCCATGGCCTTAAAGAATTCCTCCACCGAGGTCAGGGCAATATTGGTAGGAGGCAGGTTGTATGCCCAGGACTGGGAGTCCCCAGTCAGCAAAGTTTTAATAAAGATGACCCGTTGGGTCTCAGTCCCAGGATCGGGGTCTCAACTCGAAATACGACAACACTCTACTCCTGAAATTCCGGAAGTCAGACTTGTGGCCGGAAAACGTATCAGGTACAGGCATACGTATGTCAGTACTAGGAGAGGATCGCACTGAATCAACTGACGTCTGGAGGGTTTGCACAGAGCCTGACAGGACATCAATCATAGTCTTGTGGCTACCCAGCACTTGGTTGATGTTTTCCACCGAAGTGGCAAGTGCGCCCAGACGGTCAGTGTGTGCGTCCATTTGCATTTTTTGTCTGGCGTTCTGTAACGATCGGTGAAGCACAGAGAGGATCTGATTACCAGTGATCTGCAGTATCACAGGAAATACAGATGTATACCAGATTATACGTGATCTGCAGTATCACTGATAATCCGATATACTAGCTAACCTCTGTTCACTTGAATAGAGTGTAGTGTTTGGTGTAACTGTAACACTTTGAGGACTAGGCCTCAGTGCAGTAAGGAGAGCTGCACAGATTCCTTCCGCAAACCTGAGCTCTCCAAGGCGGGAGGAGTCAGGCTGCCAGCGGGAAGGATATACTGAAAGTAACCCTCAGGCGGAAGGGTCACTTAACAGAACGAGGAACCGCCTCTAACAGTAAGGTCGGTTCTCGAGGTCGGACAAGCCAGGTCGTACACACACGGACAGATAAAGTACAAGATCAGGAGGCAAAGGCGGAGTCAAAGTACAGGCAGGGTTCAGCAACGGGGTATCAGAAATATCGGGGTACAAAATCAGGAGGCAGAAGCAGAGTCAAGGAACGAGCCGGGGTTCGGCAACAGAGTATCAGAAATATCGAGGTACAAGATCAGAGTTCAAAAGGGTAGTCAAGGCAGGCAAAAGTCATAACAAATAAATACAATCAAACTAGTACTTTAGCTATCAACAGAATCTAGCTAAGTGTAGGATTACAGCTCCAGCTGGTCCCGGCACACTTGCGGATCTGACTACGGATCTGGGTGCTTCCACATAAGTGATCGCACGCCAGACAAAGAGCAAGTGAACAACCAGCAGTATATATACTCTAGGACCTTTCCAGGACCTCCCTAATTGCTGGTCCAATGGGAGCAGTGGAATTTGTCAGCTGACCCAGCTGGTCAGCCGACTCCCTTCTAACAGCTATTTAAACTCTGCCTCTGTGCTCGCGCGCATGTAAGTCTGAATCTTGGTGGACTATCAGTCCCAGCCACACCAGTACTGTCATGCAATGTATCTAGTGCGGGGGCCGCCTCTGATGCGGATTCCGCCGCTCTGCCTAAGCGGCATGCGGCGGTTTTTTCGCGTTGTGACGCGCTGCTGAACGCGGAAACAACCGCCTCACTGTGAGAGACGGCGGCTCCTCCGCGTTTCCTCACACATACAAGGCATAGTATGCACAGCAGTTTGAGAAGTTTCCTATCTTGGACATGTAGATGGAGGGAAAAAAAACATCCTGAACAGAAGGAATTCTCCACAACTACACCGGAACTTCAAAAAGCCAAATGAAATCATCCCACTATGTTATAGCCTACGAGGGAGACACTAGCTGTCACTATATTTACGTCAAACTTTACTCCTAGCATAAACCTTTGCCTGGAATGCGGAGTGACAAAACTGAAAAAATCTTCCAGCTGTTAGCAGATATCCACGGACACAAACCTTAACCGTGCTTCCCCCAATCTCTAGAGAGGGGGGTGGGAGGATGCCCTGTATTGGCCCCCCTTCCCACTAAACCTACGCTCTGCGATCCGCAAGAAAAAAACAAAAAAACCCATGACACTGAATCATGCTGAAATTACAGAAACATCACATAGCACTAACTAATAGCACTGAACTGGAACCAGCTTGCAGAACATCTCAGAAACACCCCTATGGACAGGGGAAAAAAAACATGCTGTCTCTCTCTCACTTTCCTCATTACCAGTCTCCTCTCTCTTCCCTCTCTCTCCTTCCCCTCTACTACTCGAAAGCCTTAGCCCCCCCTTATCTCTCCTGCGGGGGACACCCATATCTGGCAAACCTCCCATACTCCCGCTGGACACACGGGAGAAAGAGAACGAACAAACAAAAACTGCACACAGCAGCCACTAGCACAACCCGAGAGAGAGGAAAAAAAACAATACAGGAAAACCAGTAAGAACACACACTGTAAACCTTAGAGAGAAAGCACTGCTGGAACAAACTGTCAACATGTAATACCAAACACTTGCATTAGAATTAAACAAATGAAACACTATACTTGCCAGTGTCTTGAGACATTCTCCCCAAATGACCATTCGTTACAGCATCGGTCAAGTTTTGCTCGCGAAGTTCTGGACCCCCTCAGGCTACTGATTCCTTCGTTCAGCAGATCGCCACCACTACGGCACTTGCACCCCAAGCCGCCGCCCGGGACAGCCCACGATCTGGATTCTGGCGTTAGGCGTGTGTACAATCACACCTATATGATTCAGTCCACGAACCTTCGCCACTGTAATTACTCGAACGTCATTCCGTGCGCCCGGCTTTCTCGCAGCCTGGCAGCACCACTTATCTCTTCTCGATACGTTTCTAGCGAGCGTCTCAGCGTCTCCTCCGCTTGTTACTGTGGAAGTCCTGGAAAACTAGATAACAGACTGACATCTGGCCCGGTCCTTGCCTGCCTTTTCTGCTAGGCAGCGCTGGGTTCACGGCACCAATTGTAATATCCACCTTTTGCTCCGGCACCAGCAAACTCATCAGCAGGAGTTTGCAAACATGACTCTTCACACAGCAAGCAGGAGATAGACTTTTCTCAGGCTTCTTCAATGTTTACGTTATTTATTCAAGTAACAGAAATACAGATAGATACAGTTTATCATCTCCCGGCAAAGCAGACTTCCATGTTGCGTTACAGCTGCTTGAGTATCTTCCTACTGAAGATACCCAGGTCTTCTTGTATCTACTCTATGTTACATCTAGACTACCTATGTACAGCATACATTATATCAGATTACAGAAAGGAAGCACATACTTAGAGGTCCCAGTCAGCCTTGCGAGCTATTGCGAAAGTAAAGAGCAGAATGCCCTCTCCATCGCTCACCCCAGATTTAATACCGACTAGGAAAGAGTTAAATATGACATCATCTTCGCCATCCCCTATATCCGTCTATTAGTGGACCCACTTGTGGTGTCATCATACACACCTACTCGATTAATAATCAATGAGGCATTTGACCTACATGCAGGCCTGTGGATATTTACATAACATGGCTGATGTTTATTGTTCTAGTGGCGGTACATCTGCAGGTCAGGGAGCCCTGCGGCCTTGTACTAGAACAGCTTCTTGGTATGTTCTAGTTCTGCTGACAGAACTGCAGATTTTCTCTCAGAGAAAATCCCCTTAAAGGGCAGGTCTGCTCATCAAGCGTTTTTGACTAACTCAGTCCAAATAACTGAGGCCTACTTAAATTATAACATGCGCTTAGACTTTTCACTCTGCCTGTCTGGGCACTGTGAAAGCAGTCGTTGCTTCCGCACTGGAGATCACTGACCCTCTTTCCATCAGTTGACTCTGCTAAAGGCAGCGAGCCCTCTGGCTACTGGATTCCAGCCTGGCTACATGGAAAGCACTACTGCCCTACTTCTGTGACTGAAGATCAGTTTAAAGGAAACCTGAACTGGAAAGACTGTGGGAGGTGCTTTTGAAGAGTAGCCTTTGAATTTGCTAGTTGGTTGGTTTTGTCCATCTCTGTGTTCTTGAGAGGACAAAGACAAGGGTTATCCTCGTTAGTATAGTGGTCAGTATCCCTGCCTGTCACGCGGGAGACCGGGGTTCAATTCCCCGACGGGGAGGCAGCTTTTGCTTCTTAAACTTTGTTTATCTCCATGTGTCTAGCCTAGGAATAACAATTGTTCAGCCCTTTCACTAACATTTTCCAGCCCCCTTGCTGGTGGTGGAGACTCACAGTGCCATGGCCGGTTAGCTCAGTTGGTTAGAGTGTGGTGCTAATAACGCCAAGGTCGTGGGTTCGATCCCCGTACGGGCCACAGGTGTGCGCTTAGACTTTTCACTCTGCCTGTCTGGGCACTGTGAAAGCAGTCGTTGCTTCCGCACTGGAGATCACTGACCCTCTTTCCATCAGTTGACTCTGCTAAAGGCAGCGAGCCCTCTGTACACCCAGGACTGTTGTCATGGTTTCAAGGAGATGAAATCACACTCCCCCCTCATTGGAAATGTCCTTTTACATGGCATGCAAAAACAGTTACCTACTTTGCATACAACTTTGCCAACTGCTTTTTCTTTCCCAGCAATACTGCTGCTCTCCTTTCAGCTGTATGGAAATACCGTTGCTTGTCTTTTGCACCTAACACAAAATTGAAACACAATCTATTTCACAGAATAACCTCTACCCAAAAGCAAAACCAAACAAACCCTAGAGGCCACATTCAGGACAGAATGTGGCCTCGGTGACCGTTGGGAAAGGTAGTGAGCAAAAAGATCATTTCAGGATTTATGGAAACAAATCACTACTAGTTGTAATTGGCTACTGGATTCCAGCCTGGCTACATGGAAAGCACTACTGCCCTACTTCTGTGACTGCAGATACAGTTTAAAGGAAACCTGAACTGGAAAGACTGTGGGAGGTGCTTTTGAAGAGTAGCCTTTGAATTTGCTAGTTGGTTGGTTTTGTCCATCTCTGTGTTCTTGAGAAGACAAAGCCCAGCGTTATCCTTGTTAGTATAGTGGTCAGTATCCCCGCATGTCACGCGGGAGACCGGGGTTCAATTCCCCGACGGGGAGGCAGCTTTTGCTTCTTAAACTTTGTTTATCTCCATGTGTCTAGCCTAGGAATAACGTTTGTTCAGCCCTTTCACTAACATTTTCCAGCCCCCTTGCTGGTGGTGGAGACTCACAGTGCCATGGCCGGTTAGCTCAGTTGGTTAGAGCGTGGTGCTAATAACGCCAAGGTCGCTGGTTCGATCCCCGTATGGGCCACAGGTGTGCGCTTAGACTTTTCACTCTGCCTGTCTGGGCACTGTGAAAGCAGTCGTTGCTTCCGCACTGGAGATCACTGACCCTCTTTCCATCAGTTGACTCTGCTAAAGGCAGCGAGCCCTCTGTACACCCAGGACTGTTGTCATGGTTTCAAGGAGATGAAATCGCACTCCCCCCTCATTGGAAATGTCCTTTTACATGGCATGCAAAAACAGTTACCTACTTTGCATACAACTTTGCCAACTGCTTTTTCTTTCCCAGCAATACTGCTGCTCTCCTTTCAGCTGTATGGAAATACCGTTGCTTGTCTTTTGCACCTAACACAAAATTGAAACACAATCTATTTCACAGAATAACCTCTACCCAAAAGCAAAACCAAACAAACCCTAGAGGCCACATTCAGGACAGAATGTGGCCTCGGTGACCGTTAGGAAAGGTAGTGAGCAAAAAGATCATTTCAGGATTTATGGAAACAAATCACTACTAGTTGTAATTGGCTACTGGATTCCAGCCTGGCTACATGGAAAGCACTACTGCCCTACTTCTGTGACTGAAGATACAGTTTAAAGGAAACCTGAACTGGAAAGACTGTGGGAGGTGCTTTTGAAGAGTAGCCTTTGAATTTGCTAGTTTGTTGGTTTTGTCCATCTCTGTGTTCTTGAGAGGACAAAGCCCAGGGTTATCCTCGTTAGTATAGTGGTCAGTATCCCCGCCTGTCATGCGGGAGACCGGGGTTCAATTCCCCGACGGTGAGGCAGCTTTTGCTTCTTAAACTTTGTTTATCTCCATGTGTCTAGCCTAGGAATAACGTTTGTTCAGCCCTTTCACTAACATTTTCCAGCCCCCTTGCTGGTGGTGGAGACTCACAGTGCCATGGCCGGTTAGCTCAGTTGGTTAGAGTGAGGTGCTAATAACGCCAAGGTCGCGGGTTCGATCCCCGTACGGGCCGCTCTGTCTGGGCACTGTGAAAGCAGTCGTTGCTTCCGCACTGGAGATCACTGACCCTCTTTCCATCAGTTGACTCTGCTAAAGGCAGCGAGCCCTCTGTACACCCAGGACTGTTGTCATGGTTTCAAGGAGATGAAATCACACTCCCCCCTCATTGGAAATGTCCTTTTACATGGCATGCAAAAACAGTTACCTACTTTGCATACAACTTTGCCAACTGCTTTTTCTTTCCCAGCAATACTGCTGCTCTCCTTTCAGCTGTATGGAAATACCGTTGCTTGTCTTTTGCACCTAACACAAAATTGAAACACAATCTATTTCACAGAATAACCTCTACCCAAAAGCAAAACCAAACAAACCCTAGAGGCCACATTCAGGACAGAATGTGGCCTCGGTGACCGTTAGGAAAGGTAGTGAGCAAAAAGATCATTTCAGGATTTATGGAAACAAATCACTACTAGTTGTAATTGGCTACTGGATTCCAGCCTGGCTACATGGAAAGCACTACTGCCCTACTTCTGTGACTGAAGATACAGTTTAAAGGAAACCTGAACTGGAAAGACTGTGGGAGGTGCTTTTGAAGAGTAGCCTTTGAATTTGCTAGTTTGTTGGTTTTGTCCATCTCTGTGTTCTTGAGAGGACAAAGCCCAGGGTTATCCTCGTTAGTATAGTGGTCAGTATCCCCGCCTGTCACGCGGGAGACCGGGGTTCAATTCCCCGACGGGGAGGCAGCTTTTGCTTCTTAAACTTTGTTTATCTCCATGTGTCTAGCCTAGGAATAACGTTTGTTCAGCCCTTTCACTAACATTTTCCAGCCCCCTTGCTGGTGGTGGAGACTCACAGTGCCATGGCCGGTTAGCTCAGTTGGTTAGAGTGTGGTGCTAATAACGCCAAGGTCGCGGGTTCGATCCCCGTACGGGCCACTCTGTCTGGGCACTGTGAAAGCAGTCGTTGCTTCTGCACTGGAGATCACTGACCCTCTTTCCATCAGTTGACTCTGCTAAAGGCAGCGAGCCCTCTGTACACCCAGGACTGTTGTCATGGTTTCAAGGAGATGAAATCGCACTCCCCCCTCATTGGAAATGTCCTTTTACATGGCATGCAAAAACAGTTACCTACTTTGCATACAACTTTGGCAACTGCTTTTTCTTTCCCAGCAATACTGCTGCTCTCCTTTCAGCTGTATGGAAATACCGTTGCTTGTCTTTTGCACCTAACACAAAATTGAAACACAATCTATTTCACAGAATAACCTCTACCCAAAAGCAAAACCAAACAAACCCTAGAGGCCACATTCAGGACAGAATGTGGCCTCGGTGACCGTTAGGAAAGGTAGTGAGCAAAAAGATCATTTCAGGATTTATGGAAACAAATCACTACTAGTTGTAATTGGCTACTGGATTCCAGCCTGGCTACATGGAAAGCACTACTGCCCTACTTCTGTGACTGAAGATACAGTTTAAAGGAAACCTGAACTGGAAAGACTGTGGGAGGTGCTTTTGAAGAGTAGCCTTTGAATTTGCTAGTTGGTTGGTTTTGTCCATCTCTGTGTTCTTGAGAAGACAAAGCCCAGGGTTATCCTCGTTAGTATAGTGGTCAGTTTCCCCGCCTGTCACGCGGGAGACCGGGGTTCAATTCCCCGACGGGGAGGCAGCTTTTGCTTCTTAAACTTTGTTTATCTCCATGTGTCTAGCCTAGGAATAACGTTTGTTCAGCCCTTTCACTAACATTTTCAAGCCCCCTTGCTGGTGGTGGAGACTCACAGTGCCATGGCCGGTTAGTTCAGTTGGTTAGAGTGTGGTGCTAATAACGCCAAGGTCGCGGGTTCGATCCCCGTACGGGCCACAGGTGTGCGCTTAGACTTTTCACTCTGCCTGTCTGGGCACTGTGAAAGCAGTCGTTGCTTCCGCACTGGAGATCACTGACCCTCTTTTCATCAGTTGACTCTGCTAAAGGCAGCGAGCCCTCTGTACACCCAGGACTGTTGTCATGGTTTCAAGGAGATGAAATCACACTCCCCCCTCATTGGAAATGTCCTTTTACATGGCATGCAAAAACAGTTACCTACTTTGCATACAACTTTGCCAACTGCTTTTTCTTTCCCAGCAATACTGCTGCTCTCCTTTCAGCTGTATGGAAATACCGTTGCTTGTCTTTTGCACCTAACACAAAATTGAAACACAATCTATTTCACAGAATAACCTCTACCCAAAAGCAAAACCAAACAAACCCTAGAGGCCACATTCAGGACAGAATGTGGCCTCGGTGACTGTTAGGAAAGGTAGTGAGCAAAAAGATCATTTCAGGATTTATGGAAACAAATCACTACTAGTTGTAATTGGCTACTGGATTCCAGCCTGGCTACATGGAAAGCACTACTGCCCTACTTCTGTGACTGAAGATACAGTTTAAAGGAAACCTGAACTGGAAAGACTGTGGGAGGTGCTTTTGAAGAGTAGCCTTTGAATTTGCTAGTTGGTTGGTTTTGTCCATCTCTGTGTTCTTGAGAGGACAAAGCCCAGGGTTATCCTCATTAGTATAGTGGTCAGTATCCCCGCCAGTCACGCGGGAGACCGGGGTTCAATTCCCCGACGGGGAGGCAGCTTTTGCTTCTTAAACTTTGTTTATCTCCATGTGTCTAGCCTAGGAATAACGTTTGTTCAGCCCTTTCACTAACATTTTCCAGCCCCCTTGCTGGTGGTGGAGACTCACAGTGCCATGGCTGGTTAGCTCAGTTGGTTAGAGTGTGGTGCTAATAACGCCAAGGTCGCGGGTTTGATCCCCGTACGGGCCACAGGTGTGCGCTTAGACTTTTCACTCTGCCTGTCTGGGCACTGTGAAAGCAGTCGTTGCTTCCGCACTGGAGATCACTGACCCTCTTTCCATCAGTTGACTCTGCTAAAGGCAGCGAGCCCTCTGTACACCCAGGACTGTTGTCATGGTTTCAAGGAGATGAAATCGCACTCCCCCCTCATTGGAAATGTCCTTTTACATGGCATGCAAAAACAGTTACCTACTTTGCATACAACTTTGCCAACTGCTTTTTCTTTCCCAGCAATACTGCTGCTCTCCTTTCAGCTGTATGGAAATACCGTTGCTTGTCTTTTGCACCTAACACAAAATTGAAACACAATCTATTTCACAGAATAACCTCTACCCAAAAGCAAAACCAAACAAACCCTAGAGGCCACATGCAGGACAGAATGTGGCCTCGGTGACCGTTAGGAAAGGTAGTGAGCAAAAAGATCATTTCAGGATTTATGGAAACAAATCACTACTAGTTGTAATTGGCTACTGGATTCCAGCCTGGCTACATGGAAAGCACTACTGCCCTACTTCTGTGACTGAAGATACAGTTTAAAGGAAACCTGAACTGGAAAGACTGTGGGAGGTGCTTTTGAAGAGTAGCCTTTGAATTTGCTAGTTGGTTGGTTTTGTCCATCTCTGTGTTCTTGAGAGGACAAAGCCCAGGGTTATCCTCGTTAGTATAGTAGTCAGTATCCCCGCCTGTCACGTGGGAGACCGGGGTTCAATTCCCCGACGGGGAGGCAGCTTTTGCTTCTTAAACTTTGTTTATCTCCATGTGTCTAGCCTAGGAATAACGTTTGTTCAGCCCTTTCACTAACATTTTCAAGCCCCCTTGCTGGTGGTGGAGACTCACAGTGCCATGGCCGGTTAGCTCAGTTGGTTAGAGTGTGGTGCTAATAACGCCAAGGTCGCGGGTTCGATCCCCGTACGGGCCACAGGTGTGCGCTTAGACTTTTCACTCTGCCTGTCTGGGCACTGTGAAAGCAGTCGTTGCTTCTGCACTGGAGATCACTGACCCTCTTTCCATCAGTTGACTCTGCTAAAGGCAGCGAGCCCTCTGTACACTCAGGACTGTTGTCATGGTTTCAAGGAGATGAAATCGCACTCCCCCCTCATTGGAAATGTCCTTTTACATGGCATGCAAAAACAGTTACCTACTTTGCATACAACTTTGCCAACTGCTTTTTCTTTCCCAGCAATACTGCTGCTCTCCTTTCAGCTGTATGGAAATACCGTTGCTTGTCTTTTGCACCTAACACAAAATTGAAACACAATCTATTTCACAGAATAACCTCTACCCAAAAGCAAAACCAAACAAACCCTAGAGGCCACATTCAGGACAGAATGTGGCCTCGGTGACCGTTAGGAAAGGTAGTGAGCAAAAAGATCATTTCAGGATTTATGGAAACAAATCACTACTAGTTGTAATTGGCTACTGGATTCCAGCCTGGCTACATGGAAAGCACTACTGCCCTACTTCTGTGACTGAAGATACAGTTTAACCCCCCTGGCGGTTTGCAAAAAATCCGCCAGGGGGCAGCAAATCTTTTTTTTTAATTTTTTTTTTTTTTTTCATGTAGCGAGACAAAGTCTCGCTACATGATAGCCGCTGCTCAGCGGCATCCCCCCAGCCCCTCCGATCGCCTCCGGCGATCGGAGATCAGGAGATCCCGTTCAAAGAACGGGATCTCCTGGAGGGCTTCCCCCGTCGCCATGGCGACGGGCGGGATGACGTCACCGACGTCATCGACGTCGTGACGTCAGAGGGGACTCCGATCTGCCCCATAGCGCTGCCTGGCACTGATTGGCCAGGCAGCGCACGGGGTCTGGGGGGGGGGGCGGCCGCGGCGAGAGGAATTGCGGCGGATCGGCGGGTAGCGGCGGCGATCAGATGCTACACGCAGCTAGCAAAGTGCTAGCTGCGTGTAGCAAAAAAAAAATTATGCAAATCGGCCCAGCGGGGCCTGAGCGGTGCCTCCCGGCGGCATAGCCCGTGCTCAGCACGGGCTTACCGCCAGGGAGGTTAAAGGAAACCTGAACTGGAAAGACTGTGGGAGGTGCTTTTGAAGAGTAGCCTTTGAATTTGCTAGTTGGTTGGTTTTGTCCATCTCTGTGTTCTTGAGAGGACAAAGCCCAGGGTTATCCTCGTTAGTATAGTGGTCAGTATCCCCGCCTGTCACGCGGGAGACTGGGGTTCAATTCCCCGATGGGGAGGCAGCTTTTGCTTCTTAAACTTTGTTTATCTCCATGTGTCTAGCCTAGGAATAACGTTTGTTCAGCCCTTTCACTAACATTTTCCAGCCCCCTTGCTGGTGGTGGAGACTCACAGTGCCATGGCCGGTTAGCTCAGTTGGTTAGAGTGTGGTGCTAATAACACCAAGGTCGTGGGTTCGATCCCCGTACGGGCCACTCTGTCTGGGCACTGTGAAAGCAGTCGTTGCTTCCGCACTGGAGATCACTGACCCTCTTTACATCAGTTGACTCTGCTAAAGGCAGCGAGCCCTCTGTACACCCAGGACTGTTGTCATGGTTTCAAGGAGATGAAATCGCACTCCCCCCTCATTGGAAATGTCCTTTTACATGGCATGCAAAAACAGTTACCTACTTTGCATACAACTTTGCCAACTGCTTTTTCTTTCCCAGCAATACTGCTGCTCTCCTTTCAGCTGTATGGAAATACCGTTGCTTGTCTTTTGCACCTAACACAAAATTGAAACACAATCTATTTCACAGAATAACCTCTACCCAAAAGCAAAACCAAACAAACCCTAGAGGCCACATTCAGGACAGAATGTGGCCTCGGTGACCGTTAGGAAAGGTAGTGAGCAAAAAGATCATTTCAGGATTTATGGAAACAAATCACTACTAGTTGTAATTGGCTACTGGATTCCAGCCTGGCTACATGGAAAGCACTACTGCCCTACTTCTGTGACTGAAGATACAGTTTAAAGGAAACCTGAACTGGAAAGACTGTGGGAGGTGCTTTTGAAGAGTAGCCTTTGAATTTGCTAGTTGGTTGGTTTTGTCCATCTCTGTGTTCTTGAGAGGACAAAGTCCAGGGTTATCCTCGTTAGTATAGTGGTCAGTATCCCCGCCTGTCACGCGGGAGACCGGGGTTCAATTCCCCGACGGGGAGGCAGCTTTTGCTTCTTAAACTTTGTTTATCTCCATGTGTCTAGCCTAGGAATAACGTTTGTTCAGCCCTTTCACTAACATTTTCCAGCCCCCTTGCTGGTGGTGGAGACTTACAGTGCCATGGCCGGTTAGCTCAGTTGGTTAGAGCGTGGTGCTAATAACGCCAAGGTCGCGGGTTCGATCCCTGTACGGGCCACAGGTGTGTGCTTAGACTTTTCACTCTGCCTGTCTGGGCACTGTGAAAGCAGTCGTTGCTTCTGCACTGGAGATCACTGACCCTCTTTCCATCAGTTGACTCTGCTAAAGGCAGCGAGCCCTCTGTACACCCAGGACTGTTGTCATGGTTTCAAGGAGATGAAATCGCACTCCCCCCTCATTGGAAATGTCCTTTTACATGGCATGCAAAAACAGTTACCTACTTTGCATACAACTTTGCCAACTGCTTTTTCTTTCCCAGCAATACTGCTGCTCTCCTTTCAGCTGTATGGAAATACCGTTGCTTGTCTTTTGCACCTAACACAAAATTGAAACACAATCTATTTCACAGAATAACCTCTACCCAAAAGCAAAACCAAACAAACCCTAGAGGCCACATTCAGGACAGAATGTGGCCTCGGTGACCGTTAGGAAAGGTAGTGAGCAAAAAGATCATTTCAGGATTTATGGAAACAAATCACTACTAGTTGTAATTGGCTACTGGATTCCAGCCTGGCTACATGGAAAGCACTACTGCCCTACTTCTGTGACTGAAGATACAGTTTAAAGGAAACCTGAACTGGAAAGACTGTGGGAGGTGCTTTTGAAGAGTAGCCTTTGAATTTGCTAGTTGGTTGGTTTTGTCCATCTCTGTGTTCTTGAGAGGACAAAGCCCAGGGTTATCCTCGTTAGTATAGTGGTCAGTATCCCTGCCTGTCACGCGGGAGACCGGGGTTCAATTCCCCGACGGGGAGGCAGCTTTTGCTTCTTAAACTTTGTTTATCTCCATGTGTCTAGCCTAGGAATAACGTTTGTTCAGCCCTTTCACTAACATTTTCCAGCCCCCTTGCTGGTGGTGGAGACTCACAGTGCCATGGCCAGTTAGCTCAGTTGGTTAGAGCGTGGTGCTAATAACGCCAAGGTCGCGGGTTCGATCCCCGTACGGGCCACAGGTGTGCGCTTAGACTTTTCACTCTGCCTGTCTGGGCACTGTGAAAGCAGTCGTTGCTTCTGCACTGGAGATCACTGACCCTCTTTCCATCAGTTGACTCTGCTAAAGGCAGCGAGCCCTCTGTACACCCAGGACTGTTGTCATGGTTTCAAGGAGATGAAATCGCACTCCCCCCTCATTGGAAATGTCCTTTTACATGGCATGCAAAAACAGTTACCTACTTTGCATACAACTTTGCCAACTGCTTTATCTTTCCCAGCAATACTGCAGCTCTCCTTTCAGCTGTATGGAAATACCGTTGCTTGTCTTTTGCACCTAACACAAAATTGAAACACAATCTATTTCACAGAATAACCTCTACCCAAAAGCAAAACCAAACAAACCCTAGAGGCCACATTCAGGACAGAATGTGGCCTCGGTGACCGTTAGGAAAGGTAGTGAGCAAAAAGATCATTTCAGGATTTATGGAAACAAATCACTACTAGTTGTAATTGGCTACTGGATTCCAGCCTGGCTACATGGAAAGCACTACTGCCCTACTTCTGTGACTGAAGATACAGTTTAAAGGAAACCTGAACTGGAAAGACTGTGGGAGGTGCTTTTGAAGAGTAGCCTTTGAATTTGCTAGTTGGTTGGTTTTGTCCATCTCTGTGTTCTTGAGAGGGCAAAGCCGAGGGTTATCCTCGTTAGTATAGTGGTCAGTATCCCCGCCTGTCACGCGGGAGACCGGGGTTCAATTCCCCGACGGGGAGGCAGCTTTTGCTTCTTAAACTTTGTTTATCTCCATGTGTCTAGCCTAGGAATAACGTTTGTTCAGCCCTTTCACTAACATTTTCCAGCCCCCTTGCTGGTGGTGGAGACTCACAGTGCCATGGCCGGTTAGCTCAGTTGGTTAGAGCGTGGTGCTAATAACGCCAAGGTTGCGGGTTCGATCCCCGAATGGGCCACAGGTGTGCGCTTAGACTTTTCACTCTGCCTGTCTGGGCACTGTGAAAGCAGTCGTTGCTTCCGCACTGGAGATCACTGACCCTCTTTCCATCAGTTGACTCTGCTAAAGGCAGCGAGCCCTCTGTACACCCAGGACTGTTGTCATGGTTTCAAGGAGATGAAATCGCACTCCCCCCTCATTGGAAATGTCCTTTTACATGGCATGCAAAAACAGTTACCTACTTTGCATACAACTTTGCCAACTGCTTTTTCTTTCCCAGCAATACTGCTGCTCTCCTTTCAGCTGTATGGAAATACCGTTGCTTGTCTTTTGCACCTAACACAAAATTGAAACACAATCTATTTCACAGAATAACCTCTACCCAAAAGCAAAACCAAACAAACCCTAGAGGCCACATTCAGGACAGAATGTGGCCTCGGTGACCGTTGGGAAAGGTAGTGAGCAAAAAGATCATTTCAGGATTTATGGAAACAAATCACTACTAGTTGTAATTGGCTACTGGATTCCAGCCTGGCTACATGGAAAGCACTACTGCCCTACTTCTGTGACTGCAGATACAGTTTAAAGGAAACCTGAACTGGAAAGACTGTGGGAGGTGCTTTTGAAGAGTAGCCTTTGAATTTGCTAGTTGGTTGGTTTTGTCCATCTCTGTGTTCTTGAGAAGACAAAGCCCAGCGTTATCCTTGTTAGTATAGTGGTCAGTATCCCCGCATGTCACGCGGGAGACCGGGGTTCAATTCCCCGACGGGGAGGCAGCTTTTGCTTCTTAAACTTTGTTTATCTCCATGTGTCTAGCCTAGGAATAACGTTTGTTCAGCCCTTTCACTAACATTTTCCAGCCCCCTTGCTGGTGGTGGAGACTCACAGTGCCATGGCCGGTTAGCTCAGTTGGTTAGAGCGTGGTGCTAATAACGCCAAGGTCGCTGGTTCGATCCCGGTATGGGCCACAGGTGTGCGCTTAGACTTTTCACTCTGCCTGTCTGGGCACTGTGAAAGCAGTCGTTGCTTCCGCACTGGAGATCACTGACCCTCTTTCCATCAGTTGACTCTGCTAAAGGCAGCGAGCCCTCTGTACACCCAGGACTGTTGTCATGGTTTCAAGGAGATGAAATCGCACTCCCCCCTCATTGGAAATGTCCTTTTACATGGCATGCAAAAACAGTTACCTACTTTGCATACAACTTTGCCAACTGCTTTTTCTTTCCCAGCAATACTGCTGCTCTCCTTTCAGCTGTATGGAAATACCGTTGCTTGTCTTTTGCACCTAACACAAAATTGAAACACAATCTATTTCACAGAATAACCTCTACCCAAAAGCAAAACCAAACAAACCCTAGAGGCCACATTCAGGACAGAATGTGGCCTCGGTGACCGTTAGGAAAGGTAGTGAGCAAAAAGATCATTTCAGGATTTATGGAAACAAATCACTACTAGTTGTAATTGGCTACTGGATTCCAGCCTGGCTACATGGAAAGCACTACTGCCCTACTTCTGTGACTGAAGATACAGTTTAAAGGAAACCTGAACTGGAAAGACTGTGGGAGGTGCTTTTGAAGAGTAGCCTTTGAATTTGCTAGTTGGTTGGTTTTGTCCATCTCTGTGTTCTTGAGAGGACAAAGCCCAGGGTTATCCTCGTTAGTATAGTGGTCAGTATCCCCGCCTGTCACGCGGTAGACCGGGGTTCAATTCCCCGACGGGGAGGCAGCTTTTGCTTCTTAAACTTTGTTTATCTCCATGTGTCTAGCCTAGGAATAACGTTTGTTCAGCCCTTTCACTAACATTTTCCAGCCCCCTTGCTGGTGGTGGAGACTCACAGTGCCATGGCCGGTTAGCTCAGTTGGTTAGAGTGTGGTGCTAATAACGCCAAGGTCGCGGGTTTGATCCCCGTACGGGCCACAGGTGTGCGCTTAGACTTTTCACTCTGCCTGTCTGGGCACTGTGAAAGCAGTCGTTGCTTCCGCACTGGAGATCACTGACCCTCTTTCCATCAGTTGACTCTGCTAAAGGCAGCGAGCCCTCTGTACACCCAGGACTGTTGTCATGGTTTCAAGGAGATGAAATCGCACTCCCCCCTCATTGGAAATGTCCTTTTACATGGCATGCAAAAACAGTTACCTACTTTGCATACAACTTTGCCAACTGCTTTTTCTTTCCCAGCAATACTGCTGCTCTCCTTTCAGCTGTATGGAAATACCGTTGCTTGTCTTTTGCACCTAACACAAAATTGAAACACAATCTATTTCACAGAATAACCTCTACCCAAAAGCAAAACCAAACAAACCCTAGAGGCCACATTCAGGACAGAATGTGGCCTCGGTGACCGTTAGGAAAGGTAGTGAGCAAAAAGATCATTTCAGGATTTATGGAAACAAATCACTACTAGTTGTAATTGGCTACTGGATTCCAGCCTGGCTACATGGAAAGCACTACTGCCCTACTTCTGTGACTGAAGATACAGTTTAAAGGAAACCTGAACTGGAAAGACTGTGGTAGGTGCTTTTGAAGAGTAGCCTTTGAATTTGCTAGTTGGTTGGTTTTGTCCATCTCTGTGTTCTTGAGAGGACAAAGCCCAGGGTTATCCTCGTTAGTATAGTGGTCAGTATCCCCGCCTGTCACGCGGGAGACCGGGGTTCAATTCCCCGACGGGGAGGCAGCTTTTGCTTCTTAAACTTTGTTTATCTCCATGTGTCTAGCCTAGGAATAACGTTTGTTCAGCCCTTTCACTAACATTTTCCAGCCCCCTTGCTGGTGGTGGAGACTCACAGTGCCATGGCCAGTTAGCTCAGTTGGTTAGAGTGTGGTGCTAATAACGCCAAGGTCGCGGGTTCGATCCCTGTACGGGCCACAGGTGAGCGCTTAGACTTTTCACTCTGCCTGTCTGGGCACTGTGAAAGCAGTCGTTGCTTCCGCACTGGAGATCACTGACCCTCTTTCCATCAGTTGACTCTGCTAAAGGCAGCGAGCCCTCTGTACACCCAGGACTGTTGTCATGGTTTCAAGGAGATGAAATCGCACTCCCCCCTCATTGGAAATGTCCTTTTACATGGCATGCAAAAACAGTTACCTACTTTGCATACAACTTTGCCAACTGCTTTTTCTTTCCCAGCAATACTGCTGCTCTCCTTTCAGCTGTATGGAAATACCGTTGCTTGTCTTTTGCACCTAACACAAAATTGAAACACAATCTATTTCACAGAATAACCTCTACCCAAAAGCAAAACCAAACAAACCCTAGAGGCCACATTCAGGACAGAATGTGGCCTCGGTGACCGTTAGGAAAGGTAGTGAGCAAAAAGATCATTTCAGGATTTATGGAAACAAATCACTACTAGTTGTAATTGGCTACTGGATTCCAGCCTGGCTACATGGAAAGCACTACTGCCCTACTTCTGTGACTGAAGATACAGTTTAAAGGAAACCTGAACTGGAAAGACTGTGGGAGGTGCTTTTGAAGAGTAGCCTTTGAATTTGCTAGTTGGTTGGTTTTGTCCATCTCTGTGTTCTTGAGAGGACAAAGCCCAGGGTTATCCTCGTTAGTATAGTGGTCAGTATCCCCGCCTGTCACGCGGGAGACCGGGGTTCAATTCCCCGACGGGGAGGCAGCTTTTGCTTCTTAAACTTTGTTTATCTCCATGTGTCTAGCCTAGGAATAACGTTTGTTCAGCCCTTTCACTAACATTTTCCAGCCCCCTTGCTGGTGGTGGAGACTCACAGTGCCATGGCCGGTTAGCTCAGTTGGTTAGAGCGTGGTGCTAATAACGCCAAGGTTGCGGGTTCGATCCCCGAATGGGCCACAGGTGTGCGCTTAGACTTTTCACTCTGCCTGTCTGGGCACTGTGAAAGCAGTCGTTGCTTCCGCACTGGAGATCACTGACCCTCTTTCCATCAGTTGACTCTGCTAAAGGCAGCGAGCCCTCTGTACACCCAGGACTGTTGTCATGGTTTCAAGGAGATGAAATCGCACTCCCCCCTCATTGGAAATGTCCTTTTACATGGCATGCAAAAACAGTTACCTACTTTGCATACAACTTTGCCAACTGCTTTTTCTTTCCCAGCAATACTGCTGCTCTCCTTTCAGCTGTATGGAAATACCGTTGCTTGTCTTTTGCACCTAACACAAAATTGAAACACAATCTATTTCACAGAATAACCTCTACCCAAAAGCAAAACCAAACAAACCCTAGAGGCCACATTCAGGACAGAATGTGGCCTCGGTGACCGTTAGGAAAGGTAGTGAGCAAAAAGATCATTTCAGGATTTATGGAAACAAATCACTACTAGTTGTAATTGGCTACTGGATTCCAGCCTGGCTACATGGAAAGCACTACTGCCCTACTTCTGTGACTGAAGATACAGTTTAAAGGAAACCTGAACTGGAAAGACTGTGGGAGGTGCTTTTGAAGAGTAGCCTTTGAATTTGCTAGTTGGTTGGTTTTGTCCATCTCTGTGTTCTTGAGAGGACAAAGCCCAGGGTTATCCTCGTTAGTATAGTGGTCAGTATCCCCGCCTGTCACGCGGGAGACTGGGGTTCAATTCCCCGACGGGGAGGCAGCTTTTGCTTCTTAAACTTTGTTTATCTCCATGTGTCTAGCCTAGGAATAACGTTTGTTCAGCCCTTTCACTAACATTTTCCAGCCCCCTTGCTGGTGGTGGAGACTCACAGTGCCATGGCCGGTTAGCTCAGTTGGTTAGAGCGTGGTGCTAATAACGCCAAGGTCGCGGGTTCGATCCCCGTACGGGCCACAGGTGTGCGCTTAGACTTTTCACTCTGCCTGTCTGGGCACTGTGAAAGCAGTTGTTGCTTCCGCACTGGAGATCACTGACCCTCTTTCCATCAGTTGACTCTGCTAAAGGCAGCGAGCCCTCTGTACACCCAGGACTGTTGTCATGGTTTCAAGGAGATGAAATCGCACTCCCCCCTCATTGGAAATGTCCTTTTACATGGCATGCAAAAACAGTTACCTACTTTGCATACAACTTTGCCAACTGCTTTTTCTTTCCCAGCAATACTGCTGCTCTCCTTTCAGCTGTATGGAAATACCGTTGCTTGTCTTTTGCACCTAACACAAAATTGAAACACAATCTATTTCACAGAATAACCTCTACCCAAAAGCAAAACCAAACAAACCCTAGAGGCCACATTCAGGACAGAATGTGGCCTCGGTGACCGTTAGGAAAGGTAGTGAGCAAAAAGATCATTTCAGGATTTATGGAAACAAATCACTACTAGTTGTAATTGGCTACTGGATTCCAGCCTGGCTACATGGAAAGCACTACTGCCCTACTTCTGTGACTGAAGATACAGTTTAAAGGAAACCTGAACTGGAAAGACTGTGGGAGGTGCTTTTGAAGAGTAGCCTTTGAATTTGCTAGTTGGTTGGTTTTGTCCATCTCTGTGTTCTTGAGAGGACAAAGCCCAGGGTTATCCTTGTTAGTATAGTGGTCAGTATCCCCGCCTGTCACGCGGGAGACCGGGGTTCAATTCCCCGACGGGGAGGCAGCTTTTGCTTCTTAAACTTTGTTTATCTCCATGTGTCTAGCCTAGGAATAACGTTTGTTCAGCCCTTTCACTAACATTTTCCAGCCCCCTTGCTGGTGGTGGAGACTCACAGTGCCATGGCCGGTTAGCTCAGTTGGTTAGAGCGTGGTGCTAATAACACCAAGGTCGCGGGTTCGATCCCCGTATGGGCCACAGGTGTGCGCTTAGACTTTTCACTCTGCCTGTCTGGGCACTGTGAAAGCAGTCGTTGCTTCCGCACTGGAGATCACTGACCCTCTTTCCATCAGTTGACTCTGCTAAAGGCAGCGAGCCCTCTGTACACCCAGGACTGTTGTCATGGTTTCAAGGAGATGAAATCGCACTCCCCCCTCATTGGAAATGTCCTTTTACATGGCATGCAAAAACAGTTACCTACTTTGCATACAACTTTGCCAACTGCTTTTTCTTTCCCAGCAATACTGCTGCTCTCCTTTCAGCTGTATGGAAATACCGTTGCTTGTCTTTTGCACCTAACACAAAATTGAAACACAATCTATTTCACAGAATAACCTCTACCCAAAAGCAAAACCAAACAAACCCTAGAGGCCACATTCAGGACAGAATGTGGCCTCGGTGACCGTTAGGAAAGGTAGTGAGCAAAAAGATCATTTCAGGATTTATGGAAACAAATCACTACTAGTTGTAATTGGCTACTGGATTCCAGCCTGGCTACATGGAAAGCACTACTGCCCTACTTCTGTGACTGAAGATACAGTTTAAAGGAAACCTGAACTGGAAAGACTGTGGGAGGTGCTTTTGAAGAGTAGCCTTTGAATTTGCTAGTTGGTTGGTTTTGTCCATCTCTGTGTTCTTGAGAGGACAAAGCCCAGGGTTATCCTCGTTAGTATAGTGGTCAGTATCACCGCCTGTCACGCGGGAGACTGGGGTTCAATTCCCCGACGGGGAGGCAGCTTTTGCTTCTTAAACTTTGTTTATCTCCATGTGTCTAGCCTAGGAATAACGTTTGTTCAGCCCTTTCACTAACATTTTCCAGCCCCCTTGCTGGTGGTGGAGGCTCACAGTGCCATGGCCGGTTAGCTCAGTTGGTTAGAGCGTGGTGCTAATAACGCCAAGGTTGTGGGTTCGATCCCCGTACGGGCCACAGGTGTGCGCTTAGACTTTTCACTCTGCCTGTCTGGGCACTGTGAAAGCAGTCGTTGCTTCCGCACTGGAGATCACTGACCCTCTTTCCATCAGTTGACTCTGCTAAAGGCAGCGAGCCCTCTGTACACCCAGGACTGTTGTCATGGTTTCAAGGAGATGAAATCGCACTCCCCCCTCATTGGAAATGTCCTTTTACATGGCATGCAAAAACAGTTACCTACTTTGCATACAACTTTGCCAACTGCTTTTTCTTTCCCAGCAATACTGCTGCTCTCCTTTCAGCTGTATGGAAATACCGTTGCTTGTCTTTTGCACCTAACACAAAATTGAAACACAATCTATTTCACAGAATAACCTCTACCCAAAAGCAAAACCAAACAAACCCTAGAGGCCACATTCAGGACAGAATGTGGCCTCGGTGACCGTTAGGAAAGGTAGTGAGCAAAAAGATCATTTCAGGATTTATGGAAACAAATCACTACTAGTTGTAATTGGCTACTGGATTCCAGCCTGGCTACATGGAAAGCACTACTGCCCTACTTCTGTGACTGAAGATACAGTTTAAAGGAAACCTGAACTGGAAAGACTGTGGGAGGTGCTTTTGAAGAGTAGCCTTTGAATTTGCTAGTTGGTTGGTTTTGTCCATCTCTGTGTTCTTGAGAGGACAAAGCCCAGGGTTATCCTTGTTAGTATAGTGGTCAGTATCCCCGCCTGTCACGCGGGAGACCGGGGTTCAATTCCCCGACGGGGAGGCAGCTTTTGCTTCTTAAACTTTGTTTATCTCCATGTGTCTAGCCTAGGAATAACGTTTGTTCAGCCCTTTCACTAACATTTTCCAGCCCCCTTGCTGGTGGTGGAGACTCACAGTGCCATGGCCGGTTAGCTCAGTTGGTTAGAGCGTGGTGCTAATAACGCCAAGGTTGCGGGTTCGATCCCCGAATGGGCCACAGGTGTGCGCTTAGACTTTTCACTCTGCCTGTCTGGGCACTGTGAAAGCAGTCGTTGCTTCCGCACTGGAGATCACTGACCCTCTTTCCATCAGTTGACTCTGCTAAAGGCAGCGAGCCCTCTGTACACCCAGGACTGTTGTCATGGTTTCAAGGAGATGAAATCGCACTCCCCCCTCATTGGAAATGTCCTTTTACATGGCATGCAAAAACAGTTACCTACTTTGCATACAACTTTGCCAACTGCTTTTTCTTTCCCAGCAATACTGCTGCTCTCCTTTCAGCTGTATGGAAATACCGTTGCTTGTCTTTTGCACCTAACACAAAATTGAAACACAATCTATTTCACAGAATAACCTCTACCCAAAAGCAAAACCAAACAAACCCTAGAGGCCACATTCAGGACAGAATGTGGCCTCGGTGACCGTTAGGAAAGGTAGTGAGCAAAAAGATCATTTCAGGATTTATGGAAACAAATCACTACTAGTTGTAATTGGCTACTGGATTCCAGCCTGGCTACATGGAAAGCACTACTGCCCTACTTCTGTGACTGAAGATACAGTTTAAAGGAAACCTGAACTGGAAAGACTGTGGGAGGTGCTTTTGAAGAGTAGCCTTTGAATTTGCTAGTTGGTTGGTTTTGTCCATCTCTGTGTTCTTGAGAGGACAAAGCCCAGGGTTATCCTCGTTAGTATAGTGGTCAGTATCCCCGCCTGTCACGCGGGAGACTGGGGTTCAATTCCCCGACGGGGAGGCAGCTTTTGCTTCTTAAACTTTGTTTATCTCCATGTGTCTAGCCTAGGAATAACGTTTGTTCAGCCCTTTCACTAACATTTTCCAGCCCCCTTGCTGGTGGTGGAGACTCACAGTGCCATGGCCGGTTAGCTCAGTTGGTTAGAGCGTGGTGCTAATAACGCCAAGGTCGCGGGTTCGATCCCCGTACGGGTCACAGGTGTGCGCTTAGACTTTTCACTCTGCCTGTCTGGGCACTGTGAAAGCAGTTGTTGCTTCCGCACTGGAGATCACTGACCCTCTTTCCATCAGTTGACTCTGCTAAAGGCAGCGAGCCCTCTGTACACCCAGGACTGTTGTCATGGTTTCAAGGAGATGAAATCGCACTCCCCCCTCATTGGAAATGTCCTTTTACATGGCATGCAAAAACAGTTACCTACTTTGCATACAACTTTGCCAACTGCTTTTTCTTTCCCAGCAATACTGCTGCTCTCCTTTCAGCTGTATGGAAATACCGTTGCTTGTCTTTTGCACCTAACACAAAATTGAAACACAATCTATTTCACAGAATAACCTCTACCCAAAAGCAAAACCAAACAAACCCTAGAGGCCACATTCAGGACAGAATGTGGCCTCGGTGACCGTTAGGAAAGGTAGTGAGCAAAAAGATCATTTCAGGATTTATGGAAACAAATCACTACTAGTTGTAATTGGCTACTGGATTCCAGCCTGGCTACATGGAAAGCACTACTGCCCTACTTCTGTGACTGAAGATACAGTTTAAAGGAAACCTGAACTGGAAAGACTGTGGGAGGTGCTTTTGAAGAGTAGCCTTTGAATTTGCTAGTTGGTTGGTTTTGTCCATCTCTGTGTTCTTGAGAGGACAAAGCCCAGGGTTATCCTTGTTAGTATAGTGGTCAGTATCCCCGCCTGTCACGCGGGAGACCGGGGTTCAATTCCCCGACGGGGAGGCAGCTTTTGCTTCTTAAACTTTGTTTATCTCCATGTGTCTAGCCTAGGAATAACGTTTGTTCAGCCCTTTCACTAACATTTTCCAGCCCCCTTGCTGGTGGTGGAGACTCACAGTGCCATGGCCGGTTAGCTCAGTTGGTTAGAGCGTGGTGCTAATAACACCAAGGTCGCGGGTTCGATCCCCGTATGGGCCACAGGTGTGCGCTTAGACTTTTCACTCTGCCTGTCTGGGCACTGTGAAAGCAGTCGTTGCTTCCGCACTGGAGATCACTGACCCTCTTTCCATCAGTTGACTCTGCTAAAGGCAGCGAGCCCTCTGTACACCCAGGACTGTTGTCATGGTTTCAAGGAGATGAAATCGCACTCCCCCCTCATTGGAAATGTCCTTTTACATGGCATGCAAAAACAGTTACCTACTTTGCATACAACTTTGCCAACTGCTTTTTCTTTCCCAGCAATACTGCTGCTCTCCTTTCAGCTGTATGGAAATACCGTTGCTTGTCTTTTGCACCTAACACAAAATTGAAACACAATCTATTTCACAGAATAACCTCTACCCAAAAGCAAAACCAAACAAACCCTAGAGGCCACATTCAGGACAGAATGTGGCCTCGGTGACCGTTAGGAAAGGTAGTGAGCAAAAAGATCATTTCAGGATTTATGGAAACAAATCACTACTAGTTGTAATTGGCTACTGGATTCCAGCCTGGCTACATGGAAAGCACTACTGCCCTACTTCTGTGACTGAAGATACAGTTTAAAGGAAACCTGAACTGGAAAGACTGTGGGAGGTGCTTTTGAAGAGTAGCCTTTGAATTTGCTAGTTGGTTGGTTTTGTCCATCTCTGTGTTCTTGAGAGGACAAAGCCCAGGGTTATCCTCGTTAGTATAGTGGTCAGTATCACCGCCTGTCACGCGGGAGACTGGGGTTCAATTCCCCGACGGGGAGGCAGCTTTTGCTTCTTAAACTTTGTTTATCTCCATGTGTCTAGCCTAGGAATAACGTTTGTTCAGCCCTTTCACTAACATTTTCCAGCCCCCTTGCTGGTGGTGGAGGCTCACAGTGCCATGGCCGGTTAGCTCAGTTGGTTAGAGCGTGGTGCTAATAACGCCAAGGTTGTGGGTTCGATCCCCGTACGGGCCACAGGTGTGCGCTTAGACTTTTCACTCTGCCTGTCTGGGCACTGTGAAAGCAGTCGTTGCTTCCGCACTGGAGATCACTGACCCTCTTTCCATCAGTTGACTCTGCTAAAGGCAGCGAGCCCTCTGTACACCCAGGACTGTTGTCATGGTTTCAAGGAGATGAAATCGCACTCCCCCCTCATTGGAAATGTCCTTTTACATGGCATGCAAAAACAGTTACCTACTTTGCATACAACTTTGCCAACTGCTTTTTCTTTCCCAGCAATACTGCTGCTCTCCTTTCAGCTGTATGGAAATACCGTTGCTTGTCTTTTGCACCTAACACAAAATTGAAACACAATCTATTTCACAGAATAACCTCTACCCAAAAGCAAAACCAAACAAACCCTAGAGGCCACATTCAGGACAGAATGTGGCCTCGGTGACCGTTAGGAAAGGTAGTGAGCAAAAAGATCATTTCAGGATTTATGGAAACAAATCACTACTAGTTGTAATTGGCTACTGGATTCCAGCCTGGCTACATGGAAAGCACTACTGCCCTACTTCTGTGACTGAAGATACAGTTTAAAGGAAACCTGAACTGGAAAGACTGTGGGAGGTGCTTTTGAAGAGTAGCCTTTGAATTTGCTAGTTGGTTGGTTTTGTCCATCTCTGTGTTCTTGAGAGGACAAAGCCCAGGGTTATCCTTGTTAGTATAGTGGTCAGTATCCCCGCCTGTCACGCGGGAGACCGGGGTTCAATTCCCCGACGGGGAGGCAGCTTTTGCTTCTTAAACTTTGTTTATCTCCATGTGTCTAGCCTAGGAATAACGTTTGTTCAGCCCTTTCACTAACATTTTCCAGCCCCCTTGCTGGTGGTGGAGACTCA
Organism: Hyperolius riggenbachi; assembly: GCF_040937935.1. Taxonomy (NCBI): domain Eukaryota; kingdom Metazoa; phylum Chordata; class Amphibia; order Anura; family Hyperoliidae; genus Hyperolius; species Hyperolius riggenbachi. The sequence continues at coordinate 301,105,546 of NC_090647.1, forward strand.
CAGTGCCATGGCCGGTTAGCTCAGTTGGTTAGAGCGTGGTGCTAATAACGCCAAGGTTGCGGGTTCGATCCCCGAATGGGCCACAGGTGTGCGCTTAGACTTTTCACTCTGCCTGTCTGGGCACTGTGAAAGCAGTCGTTGCTTCCGCACTGGAGATCACTGACCCTCTTTCCATCAGTTGACTCTGCTAAAGGCAGCGAGCCCTCTGTACACCCAGGACTGTTGTCATGGTTTCAAGGAGATGAAATCGCACTCCCCCCCTCATTGGAAATGTCCTTTTACATGGCATGCAAAAACAGTTACCTACTTTGCATACAACTTTGCCAACTGCTTTTTCTTTCCCAGCAATACTGCTGCTCTCCTTTCAGCTGTATGGAAATACCGTTGCTTGTCTTTTGCACCTAACACAAAATTGAAACACAATCTATTTCACAGAATAACCTCTACCCAAAAGCAAAACCAAACAAACCCTAGAGGCCACATTCAGGACAGAATGTGGCCTCGGTGACCGTTAGGAAAGGTAGTGAGCAAAAAGATCATTTCAGGATTTATGGAAACAAATCACTACTAGTTGTAATTGGCTACTGGATTCCAGCCTGGCTACATGGAAAGCACTACTGCCCTACTTCTGTGACTGAAGATACAGTTTAAAGGAAACCTGAACTGGAAAGACTGTGGGAGGTGCTTTTGAAGAGTAGCCTTTGAATTTGCTAGTTGGTTGGTTTTGTCCATCTCTGTGTTCTTGAGAGGACAAAGCCCAGGGTTATCCTCGTTAGTATAGTGGTCAGTATCCCCGCCTGTCACGCGGGAGACCGGGGTTCAATTCCCCGACGGGGAGGCAGCTTTTGCTTCTTAAACTTTGTTTATCTCCATGTGTCTAGCCTAGGAATAACGTTTGTTCAGCCCTTTCACTAACATTTTCCAGCCCCCTTGCTGGTGGTGGAGACTTACAGTGCCATGGCCGGTTAGCTCAGTTGGTTAGAGCGTGGTGCTAATAACGCCAAGGTCGCGGGTTCGATCCCCGTACGGGCCACAGGTGTGTGCTTAGACTTTTCACTCTGCCTGTCTGGGCACTGTGAAAGCAGTCGTTGCTTCTGCACTGGAGATCACTGACCCTCTTTCCATCAGTTGACTCTGCTAAAGGCAGCGAGCCCTCTGTACACCCAGGACTGTTGTCATGGTTTCAAGGAGATGAAATCGCACTCCCCCCTCATTGGAAATGTCCTTTTACATGGCATGCAAAAACAGTTACCTACTTTGCATACAACTTTGCCAACTGCTTTTTCTTTCCCAGCAATACTGCTGCTCTCCTTTCAGCTGTATGGAAATACCGTTGCTTGTCTTTTGCACCTAACACAAAATTGAAACACAATCTATTTCACAGAATAACCTCTACCCAAAAGCAAAACCAAACAAACCCTAGAGGCCACATTCAGGACAGAATGTGGCCTCGGTGACCGTTAGGAAAGGTAGTGAGCAAAAAGATCATTTCAGGATTTATGGAAACAAATCACTACTAGTTGTAATTGGCTACTGGATTCCAGCCTGGCTACATGGAAAGCACTACTGCCCTACTTCTGTGACTGAAGATACAGTTTAAAGGAAACCTGAACTGGAAAGACTGTGGTAGGTGCTTTTGAAGAGTAGCCTTTGAATTTGCTAGTTGGTTGGTTTTGTCCATCTCTGTGTTCTTGAGAGGACAAAGCCCAGGGTTATCCTCGTTAGTATAGTGGTCAGTATCCCCGCCTGTCACGCGGGAGACCGGGGTTCAATTCCCCGACGGGGAGGCAGCTTTTGCTTCTTAAACTTTGTTTATCTCCATGTGTCTAGCCTAGGAATAACGTTTGTTCAGCCCTTTCACTAACATTTTCCAGCCCCCTTGCTGGTGGTGGAGACTCACAGTGCCATGGCCAGTTAGCTCAGTTGGTTAGAGTGTGGTGCTAATAACGCCAAGGTCGCGGGTTCGATCCCTGTACGGGCCACAGGTGAGCGCTTAGACTTTTCACTCTGCCTGTCTGGGCACTGTGAAAGCAGTCGTTGCTTCCGCACTGGAGATCACTGACCCTCTTTCCATCAGTTGACTCTGCTAAAGGCAGCGAGCCCTCTGTACACCCAGGACTGTTGTCATGGTTTCAAGGAGATGAAATCGCACTCCCCCCTCATTGGAAATGTCCTTTTACATGGCATGCAAAAACAGTTACCTACTTTGCATACAACTTTGCCAACTGCTTTTTCTTTCCCAGCAATACTGCTGCTCTCCTTTCAGCTGTATGGAAATACCGTTGCTTGTCTTTTGCACCTAACACAAAATTGAAACACAATCTATTTCACAGAATAACCTCTACCCAAAAGCAAAACCAAACAAACCCTAGAGGCCACATTCAGGACAGAATGTGGCCTCGGTGACCGTTAGGAAAGGTAGTGAGCAAAAAGATCATTTCAGGATTTATGGAAACAAATCACTACTAGTTGTAATTGGCTACTGGATTCCAGCCTGGCTACATGGAAAGCACTACTGCCCTACTTCTGTGACTGAAGATACAGTTTAAAGGAAACCTGAACTGGAAAGACTGTGGGAGGTGCTTTTGAAGAGTAGCCTTTGAATTTGCTAGTTGGTTGGTTTTGTCCATCTCTGTGTTCTTGAGAGGACAAAGCCCAGGGTTATCCTCGTTAGTATAGTGGTCAGTATCCCCGCCTGTCACGCGGGAGACCGGGGTTCAATTCCCCGACGGGGAGGCAGCTTTTGCTTCTTAAACTTTGTTTATCTCCATGTGTCTAGCCTAGGAATAACGTTTGTTCAGCCCTTTCACTAACATTTTCCAGCCCCCTTGCTGGTGGTGGAGACTCACAGTGCCATGGCCGGTTAGCTCAGTTGGTTAGAGCGTGGTGCTAATAACGCCAAGGTTGCGGGTTCGATCCCCGAATGGGCCACAGGTGTGCGCTTAGACTTTTCACTCTGCCTGTCTGGGCACTGTGAAAGCAGTCGTTGCTTCCGCACTGGAGATCACTGACCCTCTTTCCATCAGTTGACTCTGCTAAAGGCAGCGAGCCCTCTGTACACCCAGGACTGTTGTCATGGTTTCAAGGAGATGAAATCGCACTCCCCCCTCATTGGAAATGTCCTTTTACATGGCATGCAAAAACAGTTACCTACTTTGCATACAACTTTGCCAACTGCTTTTTCTTTCCCAGCAATACTGCTGCTCTCCTTTCAGCTGTATGGAAATACCGTTGCTTGTCTTTTGCACCTAACACAAAATTGAAACACAATCTATTTCACAGAATAACCTCTACCCAAAAGCAAAACCAAACAAACCCTAGAGGCCACATTCAGGACAGAATGTGGCCTCGGTGACCGTTAGGAAAGGTAGTGAGCAAAAAGATCATTTCAGGATTTATGGAAACAAATCACTACTAGTTGTAATTGGCTACTGGATTCCAGCCTGGCTACATGGAAAGCACTACTGCCCTACTTCTGTGACTGAAGATACAGTTTAAAGGAAACCTGAACTGGAAAGACTGTGGGAGGTGCTTTTGAAGAGTAGCCTTTGAATTTGCTAGTTGGTTGGTTTTGTCCATCTCTGTGTTCTTGAGAGGACAAAGCCCAGGGTTATCCTCGTTAGTATAGTGGTCAGTATCCCCGCCTGTCACGCGGGAGACTGGGGTTCAATTCCCCGACGGGGAGGCAGCTTTTGCTTCTTAAACTTTGTTTATCTCCATGTGTCTAGCCTAGGAATAACGTTTGTTCAGCCCTTTCACTAACATTTTCCAGCCCCCTTGCTGGTGGTGGAGACTCACAGTGCCATGGCCGGTTAGCTCAGTTGGTTAGAGCGTGGTGCTAATAACGCCAAGGTCGCGGGTTCGATCCCCGTACGGGCCACAGGTGTGCGCTTAGACTTTTCACTCTGCCTGTCTGGGCACTGTGAAAGCAGTTGTTGCTTCCGCACTGGAGATCACTGACCCTCTTTCCATCAGTTGACTCTGCTAAAGGCAGCGAGCCCTCTGTACACCCAGGACTGTTGTCATGGTTTCAAGGAGATGAAATCGCACTCCCCCCTCATTGGAAATGTCCTTTTACATGGCATGCAAAAACAGTTACCTACTTTGCATACAACTTTGCCAACTGCTTTTTCTTTCCCAGCAATACTGCTGCTCTCCTTTCAGCTGTATGGAAATACCGTTGCTTGTCTTTTGCACCTAACACAAAATTGAAACACAATCTATTTCACAGAATAACCTCTACCCAAAAGCAAAACCAAACAAACCCTAGAGGCCACATTCAGGACAGAATGTGGCCTCGGTGACCGTTAGGAAAGGTAGTGAGCAAAAAGATCATTTCAGGATTTATGGAAACAAATCACTACTAGTTGTAATTGGCTACTGGATTCCAGCCTGGCTACATGGAAAGCACTACTGCCCTACTTCTGTGACTGAAGATACAGTTTAAAGGAAACCTGAACTGGAAAGACTGTGGGAGGTGCTTTTGAAGAGTAGCCTTTGAATTTGCTAGTTGGTTGGTTTTGTCCATCTCTGTGTTCTTGAGAGGACAAAGCCCAGGGTTATCCTTGTTAGTATAGTGGTCAGTATCCCCGCCTGTCACGCGGGAGACCGGGGTTCAATTCCCCGACGGGGAGGCAGCTTTTGCTTCTTAAACTTTGTTTATCTCCATGTGTCTAGCCTAGGAATAACGTTTGTTCAGCCCTTTCACTAACATTTTCCAGCCCCCTTGCTGGTGGTGGAGACTCACAGTGCCATGGCCGGTTAGCTCAGTTGGTTAGAGCGTGGTGCTAATAACACCAAGGTCGCGGGTTCGATCCCCGTATGGGCCACAGGTGTGCGCTTAGACTTTTCACTCTGCCTGTCTGGGCACTGTGAAAGCAGTCGTTGCTTCCGCACTGGAGATCACTGACCCTCTTTCCATCAGTTGACTCTGCTAAAGGCAGCGAGCCCTCTGTACACCCAGGACTGTTGTCATGGTTTCAAGGAGATGAAATCGCACTCCCCCCTCATTGGAAATGTCCTTTTACATGGCATGCAAAAACAGTTACCTACTTTGCATACAACTTTGCCAACTGCTTTTTCTTTCCCAGCAATACTGCTGCTCTCCTTTCAGCTGTATGGAAATACCGTTGCTTGTCTTTTGCACCTAACACAAAATTGAAACACAATCTATTTCACAGAATAACCTCTACCCAAAAGCAAAACCAAACAAACCCTAGAGGCCACATTCAGGACAGAATGTGGCCTCGGTGACCGTTAGGAAAGGTAGTGAGCAAAAAGATCATTTCAGGATTTATGGAAACAAATCACTACTAGTTGTAATTGGCTACTGGATTCCAGCCTGGCTACATGGAAAGCACTACTGCCCTACTTCTGTGACTGAAGATACAGTTTAAAGGAAACCTGAACTGGAAAGACTGTGGGAGGTGCTTTTGAAGAGTAGCCTTTGAATTTGCTAGTTGGTTGGTTTTGTCCATCTCTGTGTTCTTGAGAGGACAAAGCCCAGGGTTATCCTCGTTAGTATAGTGGTCAGTATCACCGCCTGTCACGCGGGAGACTGGGGTTCAATTCCCCGACGGGGAGGCAGCTTTTGCTTCTTAAACTTTGTTTATCTCCATGTGTCTAGCCTAGGAATAACGTTTGTTCAGCCCTTTCACTAACATTTTCCAGCCCCCTTGCTGGTGGTGGAGGCTCACAGTGCCATGGCCGGTTAGCTCAGTTGGTTAGAGCGTGGTGCTAATAACGCCAAGGTTGTGGGTTCGATCCCCGTACGGGCCACAGGTGTGCGCTTAGACTTTTCACTCTGCCTGTCTGGGCACTGTGAAAGCAGTCGTTGCTTCCGCACTGGAGATCACTGACCCTCTTTCCATCAGTTGACTCTGCTAAAGGCAGCGAGCCCTCTGTACACCCAGGACTGTTGTCATGGTTTCAAGGAGATGAAATCGCACTCCCCCCTCATTGGAAATGTCCTTTTACATGGCATGCAAAAACAGTTACCTACTTTGCATACAACTTTGCCAACTGCTTTTTCTTTCCCAGCAATACTGCTGCTCTCCTTTCAGCTGTATGGAAATACCGTTGCTTGTCTTTTGCACCTAACACAAAATTGAAACACAATCTATTTCACAGAATAACCTCTACCCAAAAGCAAAACCAAACAAACCCTAGAGGCCACATTCAGGACAGAATGTGGCCTCGGTGACCGTTAGGAAAGGTAGTGAGCAAAAAGATCATTTCAGGATTTATGGAAACAAATCACTACTAGTTGTAATTGGCTACTGGATTCCAGCCTGGCTACATGGAAAGCACTACTGCCCTACTTCTGTGACTGAAGATACAGTTTAAAGGAAACCTGAACTGGAAAGACTGTGGGAGGTGCTTTTGAAGAGTAGCCTTTGAATTTGCTAGTTGGTTGGTTTTGTCCATCTCTGTGTTCTTGAGAGGACAAAGCCCAGGGTTATCCTTGTTAGTATAGTGGTCAGTATCCCCGCCTGTCACGCGGGAGACCGGGGTTCAATTCCCCGACGGGGAGGCAGCTTTTGCTTCTTAAACTTTGTTTATCTCCATGTGTCTAGCCTAGGAATAACGTTTGTTCAGCCCTTTCACTAACATTTTCCAGCCCCCTTGCTGGTGGTGGAGACTCACAGTGCCATGGCTGGTTAGCTCAGTTGGTTAGAGCGTGGTGCTAATAACGCCAAGGTTGCGGGTTCGATCCCCGAATGGGCCACAGGTGTGCGCTTAGACTTTTCACTCTGCCTGTCTGGGCACTGTGAAAGCAGTCGTTGCTTCCGCACTGGAGATCACTGACCCTCTTTCCATCAGTTGACTCTGCTAAAGGCAGCGAGCCCTCTGTACACCCAGGACTGTTGTCATGGTTTCAAGGAGATGAAATCGCACTCCCCCCTCATTGGAAATGTCCTTTTACATGGCATGCAAAAACAGTTACCTACTTTGCATACAACTTTGCCAACTGCTTTTTCTTTCCCAGCAATACTGCTGCTCTCCTTTCAGCTGTATGGAAATACCGTTGCTTGTCTTTTGCACCTAACACAAAATTGAAACACAATCTATTTCACAGAATAACCTCTACCCAAAAGCAAAACCAAACAAACCCTAGAGGCCACATTCAGGACAGAATGTGGCCTCGGTGACCGTTAGGAAAGGTAGTGAGCAAAAAGATCATTTCAGGATTTATGGAAACAAATCACTACTAGTTGTAATTGGCTACTGGATTCCAGCCTGGCTACATGGAAAGCACTACTGCCCTACTTCTGTGACTGAAGATACAGTTTAAAGGAAACCTGAACTGGAAAGACTGTGGGAGGTGCTTTTGAAGAGTAGCCTTTGAATTTGCTAGTTGGTTGGTTTTGTCCATCTCTGTGTTCTTGAGAGGACAAAGCCCAGGGTTATCCTCGTTAGTATAGTGGTCAGTATCCCCGCCTGTCACGCGGGAGACTGGGGTTCAATTCCCCGACGGGGAGGCAGCTTTTGCTTCTTAAACTTTGTTTATCTCCATGTGTCTAGCCTAGGAATAACGTTTGTTCAGCCCTTTCACTAACATTTTCCAGCCCCCTTGCTGGTGGTGGAGACTCACAGTGCCATGGCCGGTTAGCTCAGTTGGTTAGAGCGTGGTGCTAATAACGCCAAGGTCGCGGGTTCGATCCCCGTACGGGCCACAGGTGTGCGCTTAGACTTTTCACTCTGCCTGTCTGGGCACTGTGAAAGCAGTTGTTGCTTCCGCACTGGAGATCACTGACCCTCTTTCCATCAGTTGACTCTGCTAAAGGCAGCGAGCCCTCTGTACACCCAGGACTGTTGTCATGGTTTCAAGGAGATGAAATCGCACTCCCCCCTCATTGGAAATGTCCTTTTACATGGCATGCAAAAACAGTTACCTACTTTGCATACAACTTTGCCAACTGCTTTTTCTTTCCCAGCAATACTGCTGCTCTCCTTTCAGCTGTATGGAAATACCGTTGCTTGTCTTTTGCACCTAACACAAAATTGAAACACAATCTATTTCACAGAATAACCTCTACCCAAAAGCAAAACCAAACAAACCCTAGAGGCCACATTCAGGACAGAATGTGGCCTCGGTGACCGTTAGGAAAGGTAGTGAGCAAAAAGATCATTTCAGGATTTATGGAAACAAATCACTACTAGTTGTAATTGGCTACTGGATTCCAGCCTGGCTACATGGAAAGCACTACTGCCCTACTTCTGTGACTGAAGATACAGTTTAAAGGAAACCTGAACTGGAAAGACTGTGGGAGGTGCTTTTGAAGAGTAGCCTTTGAATTTGCTAGTTGGTTGGTTTTGTCCATCTCTGTGTTCTTGAGAGGACAAAGCCCAGGGTTATCCTTGTTAGTATAGTGGTCAGTATCCCCGCCTGTCACGCGGGAGACCGGGGTTCAATTCCCCGACGGGGAGGCAGCTTTTGCTTCTTAAACTTTGTTTATCTCCATGTGTCTAGCCTAGGAATAACGTTTGTTCAGCCCTTTCACTAACATTTTCCAGCCCCCTTGCTGGTGGTGGAGACTCACAGTGCCATGGCCGGTTAGCTCAGTTGGTTAGAGCGTGGTGCTAATAACACCAAGGTCGCGGGTTCGATCCCCGTATGGGCCACAGGTGTGCGCTTAGACTTTTCACTCTGCCTGTCTGGGCACTGTGAAAGCAGTCGTTGCTTCCGCACTGGAGATCACTGACCCTCTTTCCATCAGTTGACTCTGCTAAAGGCAGCGAGCCCTCTGTACACCCAGGACTGTTGTCATGGTTTCAAGGAGATGAAATCGCACTCCCCCCTCATTGGAAATGTCCTTTTACATGGCATGCAAAAACAGTTACCTACTTTGCATACAACTTTGCCAACTGCTTTTTCTTTCCCAGCAATACTGCTGCTCTCCTTTCAGCTGTATGGAAATACCGTTGCTTGTCTTTTGCACCTAACACAAAATTGAAACACAATCTATTTCACAGAATAACCTCTACCCAAAAGCAAAACCAAACAAACCCTAGAGGCCACATTCAGGACAGAATGTGGCCTCGGTGACCGTTAGGAAAGGTAGTGAGCAAAAAGATCATTTCAGGATTTATGGAAACAAATCACTACTAGTTGTAATTGGCTACTGGATTCCAGCCTGGCTACATGGAAAGCACTACTGCCCTACTTCTGTGACTGAAGATACAGTTTAAAGGAAACCTGAACTGGAAAGACTGTGGGAGGTGCTTTTGAAGAGTAGCCTTTGAATTTGCTAGTTGGTTGGTTTTGTCCATCTCTGTGTTCTTGAGAGGACAAAGCCCAGGGTTATCCTCGTTAGTATAGTGGTCAGTATCACCGCCTGTCACGCGGGAGACTGGGGTTCAATTCCCCGACGGGGAGGCAGCTTTTGCTTCTTAAACTTTGTTTATCTCCATGTGTCTAGCCTAGGAATAACGTTTGTTCAGCCCTTTCACTAACATTTTCCAGCCCCCTTGCTGGTGGTGGAGGCTCACAGTGCCATGGCCGGTTAGCTCAGTTGGTTAGAGCGTGGTGCTAATAACGCCAAGGTTGTGGGTTCGATCCCCGTACGGGCCACAGGTGTGCGCTTAGACTTTTCACTCTGCCTGTCTGGGCACTGTGAAAGCAGTCGTTGCTTCCGCACTGGAGATCACTGACCCTCTTTCCATCAGTTGACTCTGCTAAAGGCAGCGAGCCCTCTGTACACCCAGGACTGTTGTCATGGTTTCAAGGAGATGAAATCGCACTCCCCCCTCATTGGAAATGTCCTTTTACATGGCATGCAAAAACAGTTACCTACTTTGCATACAACTTTGCCAACTGCTTTTTCTTTCCCAGCAATACTGCTGCTCTCCTTTCAGCTGTATGGAAATACCGTTGCTTGTCTTTTGCACCTAACACAAAATTGAAACACAATCTATTTCACAGAATAACCTCTACCCAAAAGCAAAACCAAACAAACCCTAGAGGCCACATTCAGGACAGAATGTGGCCTCGGTGACCGTTAGGAAAGGTAGTGAGCAAAAAGATCATTTCAGGATTTATGGAAACAAATCACTACTAGTTGTAATTGGCTACTGGATTCCAGCCTGGCTACATGGAAAGCACTACTGCCCTACTTCTGTGACTGAAGATACAGTTTAAAGGAAACCTGAACTGGAAAGACTGTGGGAGGTGCTTTTGAAGAGTAGCCTTTGAATTTGCTAGTTGGTTGGTTTTGTCCATCTCTGTGTTCTTGAGAGGACAAAGCCCAGGGTTATCCTTGTTAGTATAGTGGTCAGTATCCCCGCCTGTCACGCGGGAGACCGGGGTTCAATTCCCCGACGGGGAGGCAGCTTTTGCTTCTTAAACTTTGTTTATCTCCATGTGTCTAGCCTAGGAATAACGTTTGTTCAGCCCTTTCACTAACATTTTCCAGCCCCCTTGCTGGTGGTGGAGACTCACAGTGCCATGGCCGGTTAGCTCAGTTGGTTAGAGCGTGGTGCTAATAACGCCAAGGTTGCGGGTTCGATCCCCGAATGGGCCACAGGTGTGCGCTTAGACTTTTCACTCTGCCTGTCTGGGCACTGTGAAAGCAGTCGTTGCTTCCGCACTGGAGATCACTGACCCTCTTTCCATCAGTTGACTCTGCTAAAGGCAGCGAGCCCTCTGTACACCCAGGACTGTTGTCATGGTTTCAAGGAGATGAAATCGCACTCCCCCCTCATTGGAAATGTCCTTTTACATGGCATGCAAAAACAGTTACCTACTTTGCATACAACTTTGCCAACTGCTTTTTCTTTCCCAGCAATACTGCTGCTCTCCTTTCAGCTGTATGGAAATACCGTTGCTTGTCTTTTGCACCTAACACAAAATTGAAACACAATCTATTTCACAGAATAACCTCTACCCAAAAGCAAAACCAAACAAACCCTAGAGGCCACATTCAGGACAGAATGTGGCCTCGGTGACCGTTAGGAAAGGTAGTGAGCAAAAAGATCATTTCAGGATTTATGGAAACAAATCACTACTAGTTGTAATTGGCTACTGGATTCCAGCCTGGCTACATGGAAAGCACTACTGCCCTACTTCTGTGACTGAAGATACAGTTTAAAGGAAACCTGAACTGGAAAGACTGTGGGAGGTGCTTTTGAAGAGTAGCCTTTGAATTTGCTAGTTGGTTGGTTTTGTCCATCTCTGTGTTCTTGAGAGGACAAAGCCCAGGGTTATCCTTGTTAGTATAGTGGTCAGTATCCCCGCCTGTCACGCGGGAGACCGGGGTTCAATTCCCCGACGGGGAGGCAGCTTTTGCTTCTTAAACTTTGTTTATCTCCATGTGTCTAGCCTAGGAATAACGTTTGTTCAGCCCTTTCACTAACATTTTCCAGCCCCCTTGCTGGTGGTGGAGACTCACAGTGCCATGGCCGGTTAGCTCAGTTGGTTAGAGCGTGGTGCTAATAACACCAAGGTCGCGGGTTCGATCCCCGTATGGGCCACAGGTGTGCGCTTAGACTTTTCACTCTGCCTGTCTGGGCACTGTGAAAGCAGTCGTTGCTTCCGCACTGGAGATCACTGACCCTCTTTCCATCAGTTGACTCTGCTAAAGGCAGCGAGCCCTCTGTACACCCAGGACTGTTGTCATGGTTTCAAGGAGATGAAATCGCACTCCCCCCTCATTGGAAATGTCCTTTTACATGGCATGCAAAAACAGTTACCTACTTTGCATACAACTTTGCCAACTGCTTTTTCTTTCCCAGCAATACTGCTGCTCTCCTTTCAGCTGTATGGAAATACCGTTGCTTGTCTTTTGCACCTAACACAAAATTGAAACACAATCTATTTCACAGAATAACCTCTACCCAAAAGCAAAACCAAACAAACCCTAGAGGCCACATTCAGGACAGAATGTGGCCTCGGTGACCGTTAGGAAAGGTAGTGAGCAAAAAGATCATTTCAGGATTTATGGAAACAAATCACTACTAGTTGTAATTGGCTACTGGATTCCAGCCTGGCTACATGGAAAGCACTACTGCCCTACTTCTGTGACTGAAGATACAGTTTAAAGGAAACCTGAACTGGAAAGACTGTGGGAGGTGCTTTTGAAGAGTAGCCTTTGAATTTGCTAGTTGGTTGGTTTTGTCCATCTCTGTGTTCTTGAGAGGACAAAGCCCAGGGTTATCCTCGTTAGTATAGTGGTCAGTATCACCGCCTGTCACGCGGGAGACTGGGGTTCAATTCCCCGACGGGGAGGCAGCTTTTGCTTCTTAAACTTTGTTTATCTCCATGTGTCTAGCCTAGGAATAACGTTTGTTCAGCCCTTTCACTAACATTTTCCAGCCCCCTTGCTGGTGGTGGAGACTCACAGTGCCATGGCCGGTTAGCTCAGTTGGTTAGAGCGTGGTGCTAATAACGCCAAGGTTGTGGGTTCGATCCCCGTACGGGCCACAGGTGTGCGCTTAGACTTTTCACTCTGCCTGTCTGGGCACTGTGAAAGCAGTCGTTGCTTCCGCACTGGAGATCACTGACCCTCTTTCCATCAGTTGACTCTGCTAAAGGCAGCGAGCCCTCTGTACACCCAGGACTGTTGTCATGGTTTCAAGTAGATGAAATCGCACTCCCCCCTCATTGGAAATGTCCTTTTACATGGCATGCAAAAACAGTTACCTACTTTGCATACAACTTTGCCAACTGCTTTTTCTTTCCCAGCAATACTGCTGCTCTCCTTTCAGCTGTATGGAAATACCGTTGCTTGTCTTTTGCACCTAACACAAAATTGAAACACAATCTATTTCACAGAATAACCTCTACCCAAAAGCAAAACCAAACAAACCCTAGAGGCCACATTCAGGACAGAATGTGGCCTCGGTGACCGTTAGGAAAGGTAGTGAGCAAAAAGATCATTTCAGGATTTATGGAAACAAATCACTACTAGTTGTAATTGGCTACTGGATTCCAGCCTGGCTACATGGAAAGCACTACTGCCCTACTTCTGTGACTGAAGATACAGTTTAAAGGAAACCTGAACTGGAAAGACTGTGGGAGGTGCTTTTGAAGAGTAGCCTTTGAATTTGCTAGTTGGTTGGTTTTGTCCATCTCTGTGTTCTTGAGAGGACAAAGCCCAGGGTTATCCTTGTTAGTATAGTGGTCAGTATCCCCGCCTGTCACGCGGGAGACCGGGGTTCAATTCCCCGACGGGGAGGCAGCTTTTGCTTCTTAAACTTTGTTTATCTCCATGTGTCTAGCCTAGGAATAACGTTTGTTCAGCCCTTTCACTAACATTTTCCAGCCCCCTTGCTGGTGGTGGAGACTCACAGTGCCATGGCCGGTTAGCTCAGTTGGTTAGAGCGTGGTGCTAATAACACCAAGGTCGCGGGTTCGATCCCCGTATGGGCCACAGGTGTGCGCTTAGACTTTTCACTCTGCCTGTCTGGGCACTGTGAAAGCAGTCGTTGCTTCCGCACTGGAGATCACTGACCCTCTTTCCATCAGTTGACTCTGCTAAAGGCAGCGAGCCCTCTGTACACCCAGGACTGTTGTCATGGTTTCAAGGAGATGAAATCGCACTCCCCCCTCATTGGAAATGTCCTTTTACATGGCATGCAAAAACAGTTACCTACTTTGCATACAACTTTGCCAACTGCTTTTTCTTTCCCAGCAATACTGCTGCTCTCCTTTCAGCTGTATGGAAATACCGTTGCTTGTCTTTTGCACCTAACACAAAATTGAAACACAATCTATTTCACAGAATAACCTCTACCCAAAAGCAAAACCAAACAAACCCTAGAGGCCACATTCAGGACAGAATGTGGCCTCGGTGACCGTTAGGAAAGGTAGTGAGCAAAAAGATCATTTCAGGATTTATGGAAACAAATCACTACTAGTTGTAATTGGCTACTGGATTCCAGCCTGGCTACATGGAAAGCACTACTGCCCTACTTCTGTGACTGAAGATACAGTTTAAAGGAAACCTGAACTGGAAAGACTGTGGGAGGTGCTTTTGAAGAGTAGCCTTTGAATTTGCTAGTTGGTTGGTTTTGTCCATCTCTGTGTTCTTGAGAGGACAAAGCCCAGGGTTATCCTCGTTAGTATAGTGGTCAGTATCCCCGCCTGTCACGCGGGAGACTGGGGTTCAATTCCCCGACGGGGAGGCAGCTTTTGCTTCTTAAACTTTGTTTATCTCCATGTGTCTAGCCTAGGAATAACGTTTGTTCAGCCCTTTCACTAACATTTTCCAGCCCCCTTGCTGGTGGTGGAGACTCACAGTGCCATGGCCGGTTAGCTCAGTTGGTTAGAGCGTGGTGCTAATAACACCAAGGTCGTGGGTTCGATCCCCGTACGGGCCACAGGTGTGCGCTTAGACTTTTCACTCTGCCTGTCTGGGCACTGTGAAAGCAGTTGTTGCTTCCGCACTGGAGATCACTGACCCTCTTTCCATCAGTTGACTCTGCTAAAGGCAGCGAGCCCTCTGTACACCCAGGACTGTTGTCATGGTTTCAAGGAGATGAAATCGCACTCCCCCCTCATTGGAAATGTCCTTTTACATGGCATGCAAAAACAGTTACCTACTTTGCATACAACTTTGCCAACTGCTTTTTCTTTCCCAGCAATACTGCTGCTCTCCTTTCAGCTGTATGGAAATACCGTTGCTTGTCTTTTGCACCTAACACAAAATTGAAACACAATCTATTTCACAGAATAACCTCTACCCAAAAGCAAAACCAAACAAACCCTAGAGGCCACATTCAGGACAGAATGTGGCCTCGGTGACCGTTAGGAAAGGTAGTGAGCAAAAAGATCATTTCAGGATTTATGGAAACAAATCACTACTAGTTGTAATTGGCTACTGGATTCCAGCCTGGCTACATGGAAAGCACCAGAGGTGCTCAAATACCCCTTTTAAAAATTCGAATTTGGTCGAATTCGAATAGTAAATTATTCGAGGTCAGTCGAATATTCGAGTCGAATATTTTTTACTATTCGATTCGACCTCGGACTTCGAGCTCACTATTCGAGTCGGTATTCGAGCTCACTATTCGAGCTGACTATTCGAATTGGCCCAAAATAGCTTCCAACACTTGTTTTGAGGGTGAATGATGCAAGAAACATCTTTTTTTCCAAGTAACAACAGCAAGTGATTATGTGGGGATGTTCCTTTAAAAAAAAATGTGGAAAGAGAAGTTGTGTCCTTAATTTGGTTCAGTAGTGTAGTGTTACTGTATATACTTGTTCTTCTTCTTCTTTATCTTTCTTAATCTTCTTCTAGATCTTCTTCTTCTTCTTCTTCTTCTTCTTCATCATCTTCTTCTTCTTCTTCATCTTCATCTTCTTCATCTTCTTCTTCATCTTCTTCTTCTTCTTCTTCATCTTCTTCTTCTTCTTCATCTTCTTCATCTTCTTCATCTTCATCTTCTTCATCTTCATCTTCTTCATCTTCATCTTCTTCTTCATCTTCTTCATCTTCTTCATCTTCTTCATCTTCTTCTTCTTCTTCTTCATCTTCTTCTTCTTCTTCTTCATCTTCTTCATCTTCTTCTTCTTCATCTTCTTCATCTTCTTCATCATCTTCTTCTTCTTCTTCATCTTCATCTTCTTCATCTTCTTCTTCATCTTCTTCATCTTCTTCTTCATCTTCTTCTTCTTCATCTTCTTCTTCTTCATCTTCTTCTTCTTCTTCTTCATCTTCTTCATCATCTTCTTCTTCTTCTTCATCTTCATCTTCTTCATCTTCTTCTTCATCTTCTTCTTCTTCATCTTCTTCTTCTTCTTCATCTTCATCTTCTTCATCTTCATCTTCTTCTTCTTCATCTTCTTCTTCATCTTCTTCTTCATCTTCTCCTTCTCCTTCTTTTTCAATATCGTCTTCTTCTTCTTCTTCACGTATTTCTCTTTTCAAATTTTTTTTTAAAGAAATGCAGCTATTTTTGAGCGTAACAAATAGCTGGTGGGCGCACGCATGTTGGAAGCGCCATTGTATGTGCTCCCTGGCAGTGGAAACACAAAGACAGCAGGAGGTAAATTCAGCAGCAGGAGGAGGAGGATGAGTGTGTGGCAGCAGGCAGTCAATGAGGCAGGCAGCTCGCCGTGACATAATAGCCCTGGTACCTAGCGGTGATACCAGGGCTGTAAATAAACACAACAGGAGGTCCCAGACAGCGGTCGTGCAGCCCACATTGTGTCCAATACACAACTGGGACAACACAGTTTTCAACCCGGGCACCTCAGAAAAATTAAACCTTTTTTTTTTTTTATTGGTTTTTTTTGGTTTTGGTTTTACAACCAATATAGCTATTGTTTTGACGTAATAGCTGGTGGCAGAGTGGCAGCAGAAGGTAATTCTGTGTACCCTGGCAGTGGGAAACACAGACAGACAGCAGCAGCAGGAGGAATGGAGGAGCAGTGTGAGCAGCTATTGTTGTGACGTAATAGCTGGTGGCAGAGTGGCAGCAGACGGTAATTCTGTGTACCCTGGCAGTGGGAAACACAGACAGACAGCAGCAGCAGGAGGAATGGAGGAGCAGTGTGAGTGTGGCAGCAGGTAGGCAGCGTGACATAATAGCCCTGGTACCTAGCGGTGATACCAGGGCTGTAAATAAACACAACAGGAGGTCCCAGACAGCGGTCGTGCAGCCCACATTGTGTCCAATACACAACTGGGACAACACAGTTTTCAACCCGGGCACCTCAGAAAAATTAAACCTTTTTTTTTTTTTATTGGTTTTTTTTGGTTTTGGTTTTACAACCAATATAGCTATTGTTTTGACGTAATAGCTGGTGGCAGAGTGGCAGCAGAAGGTAATTCTGTGTACCCTGGCAGTGGGAAACACAGACAGACAGCAGCAGCAGGAGGAATGGAGGAGCAGTGTGAGCAGCTATTGTTGTGACGTAATAGCTGGTGGCAGAGTGGCAGCAGACGGTAATTCTGTGTACCCTGGCAGTGGGAAACACAGACAGACAGCAGCAGCAGGAGGAATGGAGGAGCAGTGTGAGTGTGGCAGCAGGTAGGCAGCGTGACATAATAGCCCTGGTACCTAGCGGTGATACCAGGGCTGTAAATAAACACAACAGGAGGTCCCAGACAGCGGTCGTGCAGCCCACATTGTGTCCAATACACAACTGGGACAACACAGTTTTCAACCCGGGCACCTCAGAAAAATTAAACCTTTTTTTTTTTTTATTGGTTTTTTTTGGTTTTGGTTTTACAACCAATATAGCTATTGTTTTGACGTAATAGCTGGTGGCAGAGTGGCAGCAGAAGGTAATTCTGTGTACCCTGGCAGTGGGAAACACAGACAGACAGCAGCAGCAGGAGGAATGGAGGAGCAGTGTGAGCAGCTATTGTTGTGACGTAATAGCTGGTGGCAGAGTGGCAGCAGACGGTAATTCTGTGTACCCTGGCAGTGGGAAACACAGACAGACAGCAGCAGCAGGAGGAATGGAGGAGCAGTGTGAGTGTGGCAGCAGGTAGGCAGCGTGACATAATAGCCCTGGTACCTAGCGGTGATACCAGGGCTGTAAATAAACACAACAGGAGGTCCCAGACAGCGGTCGTGCAGCCCACATTGTGTCCAATACACAACTGGGACAACACAGTTTTCAACCCGGGCACCTCAGAAAAATTAAACCTTTTTTTTTTTTTATTGGTTTTTTTTGGTTTTGGTTTTACAACCAATATAGCTATTGTTTTGACGTAATAGCTGGTGGCAGAGTGGCAGCAGAAGGTAATTCTGTGTACCCTGGCAGTGGGAAACACAGACAGACAGCAGCAGCAGGAGGAATGGAGGAGCAGTGTGAGCAGCTATTGTTGTGACGTAATAGCTGGTGGCAGAGTGGCAGCAGACGGTAATTCTGTGTACCCTGGCAGTGGGAAACACAGACAGACAGCAGAAGGGCAGTACACAGCAGCAGCCCACTGTAGGTGTGAAATGTGTGGCTGCAGGCGACGTAATAGTCAAAGTGAACCAGGCTGGCTTAGTGAGCAGGAGCCAGGAGGTGGTAAAGGGTGGTAAGGCACATTAACGATGGTACTAAGTTCCGGCAGCCAGTTCATGTCCCCCTCTCGCCGACAACAGGGGCCAGGAACTCGCCTTCCACCCACGCCTGGTTCATCTTGAGAAACGTCAGTCTGTCCACAGACTTGTGAGACAGACGTGAGCGTTTCTCGGTGACCACGCCACCAGCTGCACTGAAGCAGCGCTCGGACAGCACGCTGGAAGGGGGGCAGGACAGCACTTCCAGGGCGTACTGCGCCAGCTCGCTCCAGATCTCCATGCGCTTGACCCAATACTCCATGGGATCAACAGGGGCATCGCTGTCAAGCCCGCTGTAGGACCCCATGTAGTCAGCCACCATGCGGGTCAGGCGCTGGCTGTGACCGGAGGAGGATGCTGCTGCATGCATCTCCTCTCTAGTCACTGCTGCCGGAGCCTCTACAGTCCTGTAGAGCTCGTGGCTGAGAGACAGCAGGTCTGTGGGGCGCTTGCTGCTGCTGGATGCAGGCACCTGCTGCTGCCTCTGTGCTGGCTGCTGGACAGTGGGGGTGGAAGGCTGGGGGAAGGCTTCCTCCAAGCGCTCAACAAGGGCCTGCTGCAAGCTCCTTATTTGTTGCGCTGGGTCTCCTCCTGCAGGCGGCAGGAACTGGCTCAACTTCCCCTTGAGGCGTGGGTCCAACATCATGCTGATCCAGATGTCCTCCCTCTGCTTCATCTGGATCACCCTGGGGTCCCTGCGCAGGCACGTCAGCATGTGCGCTGCCATTGGGAAGAGGCGGGCCACGTCTGCTGGCACATCGACGTCAGTGCTGTCCTCCTCATCCTCCTCCTCTGCTGCCTCATCCTCTCTCCACCCCCGCACCAACTCAGCTGCACTGCGCTGATCCCCCTCATCAGCAGCCAGGTCAGGGACCTCCACCAAGTCCTCCTCCTCCTCCCCCTCAGAGGTGGACTGTGCAGCTGCTTGCCGCTCCTGCTGGTCCAAGGCTGCCGCTCCCTGTGCCAGCAAAGCATCGAGTGCCCTGTTCAGCAGAGAAACCAGGGGCACCCACTCGCAGACCATAGCATGGTCCCTGCTCACCATGTTTGTGGCCTGCAGGAAGGGAGCCAGCACTAAGCACACCTGCTGCATGTGCCTCCAGTCATCATCGGGGACGATGGACGGGATGTTGCTGGTCTTGTCCCTTCTCTGAGCTGCGGAAACAGTGGCCAGGGCAAGGTAGTGGTTGACAGCGTGCTTCTGTTCAACCAGACGCTCCAACATCGCCAGGGTGGAGTTCCAGCGAGTCGGAACGTCAATGATCAGCCGATGGCGTGGCAGATCCAGCTCCTTTTGCACGTCTTCCAGGCTCGCACAGGCTGCAGCCGAGCGCCGGAAGTGACGCACAACGTTCCTTGCCGTTTCCAGCAGCTCGTCCATCCCCTGGTAGGTGCGCAGGAACTTCTGCACCACCAGGTTCAGCACGTGGGCAAGACAGGGGATGTGGGTCAGGTTTCCCCTGTCTATGGCAGCAACCAGATTGGCCCCATTGTCGGACACCACCTCTCCGACTCTGAGGCCTCTGGGGGTCAGCCAAATCCGCTCCTGCTCCTGGAGTTTGGCCAACACGTGGGCTGCCGTCAGCTTGGTCTTGCCAAGGCTGACCAAGTGCAGCAGCGCTTGGCAGTGGCGGGCCTTCACACTGCTGCTGAGGCGGGGGGTTTGGCCAGGTGTGGCGGAGGATGGCAGAGGATCGGAGGAACCCGCTGCAGTTCCCCTGACCCTGCGGGGTGGCACCACCCACTGTGTTGCTGCTGCTGCTGTGCCCGCTGCTGCTCTCCCATCCTCACCCCCTTCCACCAAGCTGACCCAGTGGACAGTGAAGGACAGGTAGCGGCCTGTCCCGAAGCGGCTGCTCCAGGAGTCCATGGTGACGTGGACCCTTTCACCAACCGCGTGCTCCAGCCCTCGCTCCACATTGGCCATCACAAAGCGGTGCAGTGCAGGAATGGCCTTGCGGGCGAAGAAGTGTCTGCTGGGGAGCTGCCAGTCTGGGGCTGCACAAGCAAGCAGCGCCCGCATGTCGCTCCCCTCCTGCACGAGCGTGTACGGCAGGAGTTGGGAGCACATGGCCCGTGCCAGCAAGCCGTTCAGCTGCCGCACGCGACGGCTGCTGGGAGGCAGAGCCCTAACCACCCCCTGGAAGGACTCGCTCAAAAGGCTCTGGCGTGCCTTTTTGCTGGCACGGGAATCAGCAGACGGAGCAGAGGAGGCCACTGAGGACTGGCTGCCAGAACAGGCCTCAGTGTCGGCGGCAGGAGTTGCAGAGGGGGGAGGAGCAGGGCGTTTCCGCACTCCTGCTGGTGCTGCTGGAGGAGCAGGAGGGCGGGTGGCTGCTGTTGCTGCTGCTGCTGCTGAAGGCTGTGCAGTGATGGGATTGGTGCCACTGCCAGCACCAGATGCCTTCAGCCTCTGGAACTCCTCATGCTGGTGGAAGTGTTTCGCAGAAAGGTGGTTGATCAGCGAGCTGGTGCTGAACTTCAAGGGGTCTGCACCTCTGCTCAACTTCCGCTGACAGTGGTTGCAAGTGGCGTACTTGCTGTACACTGTGGGCATGGTGAAAAACCGCCAGATTGGTGACAAAAACATCCCCCTACGGCATGGAAGCGCTGCTGCCTGTTTCCCTGTGGTGGTTGGGGGGGGGGGGGGGTCTTGGGTGCGGCTGGTGGTGGTACTGGCTGATGCTGCTGCTGCTGCTGCTGAGCCTGAGACACCAGCAGGCTGTGGGACGCTGCCAATGCTTGCAATGATGCGCCTCCTTGCAAGGCCCACAACCGCATCCTCCTCCTCCTCCTCAGAGCTGCTGAGGACGACATCCTCTGGATGTGTTGGCACCCAGTCTCTGTCTGTCACCGGGTCATCATCATCATGCCCCTCCTGAAACATGTCCTGCTCTGATGATGACCCCCCAAACTCCTCTGCTGATGCATGGATGGGACGCTTGACTGTCGCCACAGTCTTGCTGTCCAATCCCTCCTCCCCCAAAGTGCCCATCAGCATCTCCTCCTCCAAATCGCCAACAACAGCATTCAATTGACTCATCATGCCTGGGGTCAAAAGAGTGCTGAATGAGAGGTCGGCGACTGACGGTGAACTGGCCTCCTCCCCAGACCCTGCTGGGCGGCTGCTGCGAACAGGGGTGGTGGTGGTGGTGGTGGTGAGGGTGGAGGCCTCGGATGCAGAGCTGATGGCGGGCTGCTCATCCTCCGTCATGAGTTGCACCACAGTGTCTGCATCCTTTTCCTCAATGGGACGTTTCCGACCCGGCTGGAGGAAAATGGGAGCAGGTGCTACACGCTGCTGCTGCTGTGTCTCTGCAGCGTGAGTTGCAGATGCTCCTCCTGGGCGGCGCCCAAGGCGTCCACGGCCAGTGGCTATGGGAGGAATGTTAGCCACTGACGCTGCTGCTGCTGCTGCGGAACTGTGCATGGTGGCGCGCCCGCGGCCGCGGCTTGCCACAATGCTGCTCCCTCTCTTCCTGATTCCCTTGCTGCCCTTCCCCTTGCCCAAACCGCGCTGGCTGCCACTTCCAGACATCTTCAATGTTTTGGGCGTATAGACAAAAGTTTTGTAAAAGGGCGGGTGAAAAGTGGGGTACTTTAATGGAGTGGGTTGGTTGGTGAGGTGACTGAGTGAGTGTCCCCTAGTACAGTAAGTAAGTATTAACAGTCAGGAAGTACAACTAGCAGTTACAATAATCAGTAGTAGTAATCACAAGTAAATTTAGTGTGTGTACACTCAGACAGTGAGTGCACGCACGCAGGAGCTAGTAGCCTATGGACACAGTGACTGAGTGTCCTAGACTCCTAGTACGGTAAGAGTAAGTAAGTAGTAACAGTAAGTAGAACTAACTAATAACAATAATCAATCAGCGATCAGAAGGAAATGGAGTGTGGGTGGTGTGTGTGTACACTCAGACAGTGAGTGCACGCACGCAGGAGCTAGTAGCCTATGGACACAGTGACTGAGTGTCCTAGACTCCTAGTACAGTAAGAGTAAGTAAGTAGTAACAGTAAGTAGAACTAACTAATAACAATAATCAATCAGCGATCAGAAGGAAATGGAGTGTGGGTGGTGTGTGTACACTCAGACAGTGAGTGCACGCACGCAGGAGCTAGTAGCCTATGGACACAGTGACTGGGTGTCCTAGACTCCTAGTACAGTAAGAGTAAGTAAGTAGTAACAGTAAGTAGTAGAACTAACTAATAACAATAATCAATCAGCGATCAGAAGGAAATGGAGTGTGGGTGGTGTGTGTACACTCAGACAGTGAGTGCACGCACGCAGGAGCTAGTAGCCTATGGACACAGTGACTGAGTGTCCTAGACTCCTAGTACAGTAAGTAGTAACAGTAAGTAGTAGAACTAACTAATAACAATAATCAATCAGCGATCAGAAGGAAATGGAGTGTGGGTGGTGTGTGTACACTCAGACAGTGAGTGCACGCACGCAGGAGCTAGTAGCCTATGGACACAGTGACTGAGTGTCCTAGACTCCTAGTACAGTAAGAGTAAGTAAGTAGTAACAGTAAGTAGAACTAACTAATAACAATAATCAATCAGCGATCAGAAGGAAATGGAGTGTGGGTGGTGTGTGTACACTCAGACAGTGAGTGCACGCACGCAGGAGCTAGTAGCCTATGGACACAGTGACTGAGTGTCCTAGACTCCTAGTACAGTAAGAGTAAGTAAGTAGTAACAGTAAGTAGAACTAACTAATAACAATAATCAATCAGCGATCAGAAGGAAATGGAGTGTGGGTGGTGTGTGTACACTCAGACAGTGAGTGCACGCACGCAGGAGCTAGTAGCCTATGGACACAGTGACTGGGTGTCCTAGACTCCTAGTACAGTAAGAGTAAGTAAGTAGTAACAGTAAGTAGTAGAACTAACTAATAACAATAATCAATCAGCGATCAGAAGGAAATGGAGTGTGGGTGGTGTGTGTACACTCAGACAGTGAGTGCACGCACGCAGGAGCTAGTAGCCTATGGACACAGTGACTGAGTGTCCTAGACTCCTAGTACAGTAAGTAGTAACAGTAAGTAGTAGAACTAACTAATAACAATAATCAATCAGCGATCAGAAGGAAATGGAGTGTGGGTGGTGTGTGTACACTCAGACAGTGAGTGCACGCACGCAGGAGCTAGTAGCCTATGGACACAGTGACTGAGTGTCCTAGACTCCTAGTACAGTAAGAGTAAGTAAGTAGTAACAGTAAGTAGAACTAACTAATAACAATAATCAATCAGCGATCAGAAGGAAATGGAGTGTGGGTGGTGTGTGTACACTCAGACAGTGAGTGCACGCACGCAGGAGCTAGTAGCCTATGGACACAGTGACTGGGTGTCCTAGACTCCTAGTACAGTAAGAGTAAGTAAGTAGTAACAGTAAGTAGTAGAACTAACTAATAACAATAATCAATCAGCGATCAGAAGGAAATGGAGTGTGGGTGGTGTGTGTACACTCAGACAGTGAGTGCACGCACGCAGGAGCTAGTAGCCTATGGACACAGTGACTGAGTGTCCTAGACTCCTAGTACAGTAAGTAGTAACAGTAAGTAGTAGAACTAACTAATAACAATAATCAATCAGCGATCAGAAGGAAATGGAGTGTGGGTGGTGTGTGTACACTCAGACAGTGAGTGCACGCACGCAGGAGCTAGTAGCCTATGAACACAGTGACTGAGTGTCCTAGACTCCTAGTACAGTAAGAGTAAGTAAGTAGTAACAGTAAGTAGAACTAACTAATAACAATAATCAATCAGCGATCAGAAGGAAATGGAGTGTGGGTGTGTGTACACTCAGACAGTGAGTGCACGCACGCAGGAGCTAGTAGCCTATGAACACAGTGACTGAGTGTCCTAGACTCCTAGTACAGTAAGAGTAAGTAGTAACAGTAAGTAGAACTAACTAATTACAATAATCAATCAGCGATCAGAAGGAAATAGAGTGTGTGTTGTGTGTGTACACTCAGACAGTGAGTGCGCACACGCAGGAGCTAGTAGCCTATATGAACAGTGACAGTGAGTGTCCCTACGGGTACAGTAAGAGTAAGTAGTAAGTAAGTACAACTAACAATAATCAATCAGTAATCAGAAGGAAATAGAGTGTGTGTACACACAGACAGTGAGTGAGTGCACACACGCAGGAGCTAGCTAGTAGCCTATAAACAGTGACAGTCAGTGAGTGTCCTACTCCTAGTACAGTATAACTACAATACTATTAGTAAAGGACAGCAGAAATACTGGTATAGATGATGAGAGAAATAAACAGAGGACAGCTGCCCACAGAGGCAAGGCCCCCCTGAGGCCTAAACCTGTAAGCTTGCAGCAGCTGCCTGTCTCTAATGTAACACACAAGCTACTAACTAAAATACAATGTCTATCTAAATAACAACAATACAGGTGTATATGGCAGGTGTAGGTGAGCAAAAACGCTAGGTAAATGAACACAATAGAGCACTTGCTAAGCCAAAGCACAAAGGAGCAGATCTCTCTCTGTACAAGTCTCAGGCAAGCATGGAAAACCCGAACATGGCGGCCGCTATTTATAGGGTAGGGGCTGGCCAGGGTCCCCCTCTGTGATTGGCTGCCGTCAGAGGGCCTGGGAGCCCTCTGATTGGCTCTAAGCACATCAATCTGGGCTATGACGCTATTCGAGCTCGGTACCGAGCTCGAATAGCGCCGGTTTGCTCGAATAGCTCGAATAGTGAATGGGCTATTCGAGTGTTCTCGAATAGCCCATTCGAATAGCTACAGCTATTCGGAGCTCGAATACCGAGCTCGAATAGCTGAAAAAGAGCTCGAATATTCGAGCTACTCGAATATTCGAGCTCTGCTGAGCACCACTAGAAAGCACTACTGCCCTACTTCTGTGACTGAAGATACAGTTTAAAGGAAACCTGAACTGGAAAGACTGTGGGAGGTGCTTTTGAAGAGTAGCCTTTGAATTTGCTAGTTGGTTGGTTTTGTCCATCTCTGTGTTCTTGAGAGGACAAAGCCCAGGGTTATCCTCGTTAGTATAGTGGTCAGTATCCCCGCCTGTCACGCGGGAGACTGGGGTTCAATTCCCCGACGGGGAGGCAGCTTTTGCTTCTTAAACTTTGTTTATCTCCATGTGTCTAGCCTAGGAATAACGTTTGTTCAGCCCTTTCACTAACATTTTCCAGCCCCCTTGCTGGTGGTGGAGACTCACAGTGCCATGGCCGGTTAGCTCAGTTGGTTAGAGCGTGGTGCTAATAACGCCAAGGTCGTGGGTTCGATCCCCGTACGGGCCACAGGTGTGCGCTTAGACTTTTCACTCTGCCTGTCTGGGCACTGTGAAAGCAGTTGTTGCTTCCGCACTGGAGATCACTGACCCTCTTTCCATCAGTTGACTCTGCTAAAGGCAGCGAGCCCTCTGTACACCCAGGACTGTTGTCATGGTTTCAAGGAGATGAAATCGCACTCCCCCCTCATTGGAAATGTCCTTTTACATGGCATGCAAAAACAGTTACCTACTTTGCATACAACTTTGCCAACTGCTTTTTCTTTCCCAGCAATACTGCTGCTCTCCTTTCAGCTGTATGGAAATACCGTTGCTTGTCTTTTGCACCTAACACAAAATTGAAACACAATCTATTTCACAGAATAACCTCTACCCAAAAGCAAAACCAAACAAACCCTAGAGGCCACATTCAGGACAGAATGTGGCCTCGGTGACCGTTAGGAAAGGTAGTGAGCAAAAAGATCATTTCAGGATTTATGGAAACAAATCACTACTAGTTGTAATTGGCTACTGGATTCCAGCCTGGCTACATGGAAAGCACTACTGCCCTACTTCTGTGACTGAAGATACAGTTTAAAGGAAACCTGAACTGGAAAGACTGTGGGAGGTGCTTTTGAAGAGTAGCCTTTGAATTTGCTAGTTGGTTGGTTTTGTCCATCTCTGTGTTCTTGAGAGGACAAAGCCCAGGGTTATCCTTGTTAGTATAGTGGTCAGTATCCCCGCCTGTCACGCGGGAGACCGGGGTTCAATTCCCCGACGGGGAGGCAGCTTTTGCTTCTTAAACTTTGTTTATCTCCATGTGTCTAGCCTAGGAATAACGTTTGTTCAGCCCTTTCACTAACATTTTCCAGCCCCCTTGCTGGTGGTGGAGACTCACAGTGCCATGGCCGGTTAGCTCAGTTGGTTAGAGCGTGGTGCTAATAACGCCAAGGTCGCGGGTTCGATCCCCGTATGGGCCACAGGTGTGCGCTTAGACTTTTCACTCTGCCTGTCTGGGCACTGTGAAAGCAGTCGTTGCTTCCGCACTGGAGATCACTGACCCTCTTTCCATCAGTTGACTCTGCTAAAGGCAGCGAGCCCTCTGTACACCCAGGACTGTTGTCATGGTTTCAAGGAGATGAAATCGCACTCCCCCCTCATTGGAAATGTCCTTTTACATGGCATGCAAAAACAGTTACCTACTTTGCATACAACTTTGCCAACTGCTTTTTCTTTCCCAGCAATACTGCTGCTCTCCTTTCAGCTGTATGGAAATACCGTTGCTTGTCTTTTGCACCTAACACAAAATTGAAACACAATCTATTTCACAGAATAACCTCTACCCAAAAGCAAAACCAAACAAACCCTAGAGGCCACATTCAGGACAGAATGTGGCCTCGGTGACCGTTAGGAAAGGTAGTGAGCAAAAAGATCATTTCAGGATTTATGGAAACAAATCACTACTAGTTGTAATTGGCTACTGGATTCCAGCCTGGCTACATGGAAAGCACTACTGCCCTACTTCTGTGACTGAAGATACAGTTTAAAGGAAACCTGAACTGGAAAGACTGTGGGAGGTGCTTTTGAAGAGTAGCCTTTGAATTTGCTAGTTGGTTGGTTTTGTCCATCTCTGTGTTCTTGAGAGGACAAAGCCCAGGGTTATCCTCGTTAGTATAGTGGTCAGTATCACCGCCTGTCACGCGGGAGACTGGGGTTCAATTCCCCGACGGGGAGGCAGCTTTTGCTTCTTAAACTTTGTTTATCTCCATGTGTCTAGCCTAGGAATAACGTTTGTTCAGCCCTTTCACTAACATTTTCCAGCCCCCTTGCTGGTGGTGGAGACTCACAGTGCCATGGCCGGTTAGCTCAGTTGGTTAGAGCGTGGTGCTAATAACGCCAAGGTTGTGGGTTCGATCCCCGTACGGGCCACAGGTGTGCGCTTAGACTTTTCACTCTGCCTGTCTGGGCACTGTGAAAGCAGTCGTTGCTTCCGCACTGGAGATCACTGACCCTCTTTCCATCAGTTGACTCTGCTAAAGGCAGCGAGCCCTCTGTACACCCAGGACTGTTGTCATGGTTTCAAGGAGATGAAATCGCACTCCCCCCTCATTGGAAATGTCCTTTTACATGGCATGCAAAAACAGTTACCTACTTTGCATACAACTTTGCCAACTGCTTTTTCTTTCCCAGCAATACTGCTGCTCTCCTTTCAGCTGTATGGAAATACCGTTGCTTGTCTTTTGCACCTAACACAAAATTGAAACACAATCTATTTCACAGAATAACCTCTACCCAAAAGCAAAACCAAACAAACCCTAGAGGCCACATTCAGGACAGAATGTGGCCTCGGTGACCGTTAGGAAAGGTAGTGAGCAAAAAGATCATTTCAGGATTTATGGAAACAAATCACTACTAGTTGTAATTGGCTACTGGATTCCAGCCTGGCTACATGGAAAGCACTACTGCCCTACTTCTGTGACTGAAGATACAGTTTAAAGGAAACCTGAACTGGAAAGACTGTGGGAGGTGCTTTTGAAGAGTAGCCTTTGAATTTGCTAGTTGGTTGGTTTTGTCCATCTCTGTGTTCTTGAGAGGACAAAGCCCAGGGTTATCCTTGTTAGTATAGTGGTCAGTATCCCCGCCTGTCACGCGGGAGACCGGGGTTCAATTCCCCGACGGGGAGGCAGCTTTTGCTTCTTAAACTTTGTTTATCTCCATGTGTCTAGCCTAGGAATAACGTTTGTTCAGCCCTTTCACTAACATTTTCCAGCCCCTTGCTGGTGGTGGAGAATCACAGTGCCTTGGCCGGTTAGCTCAGTTGGTTAGAGCGTGGTGCTAATAACGCCAAGGTTGCGGGTTCGATCCCCGTACGGGCCACAGGTGTGCGCTTAGACTTTTCACTCTGCCTGTCTGGGCACTGTGAAAGCAGTCGTTGCTTCCGCACTGGAGATCACTGACCCTCTTTCCATCAGTTGACTCTGCTAAAGGCAGCGAGCCCTCTGTACACCCAGGACTGTTGTCATGGTTTCAAGGAGATGAAATCGCACTCCCCCCTCATTGGAAATGTCCTTTTACATGGCATGCAAAAACAGTTACCTACTTTGCATACAACTTTGCCAACTGCTTTTTCTTTCCCAGCAATACTGCTGCTCTCCTTTCAGCTGTATGGAAATACCGTTGCTTGTCTTTTGCACCTAACACAAAATTGAAACACAATCTATTTCACAGAATAACCTCTACCCAAAAGCAAAACCAAACAAACCCTAGAGGCCACATTCAGGACAGAATGTGGCCTCGGTGACCGTTAGGAAAGGTAGTGAGCAAAAAGATCATTTCAGGATTTATGGAAACAAATCACTACTAGTTGTAATTGGCTACTGGATTCCAGCCTGGCTACATGGAAAGCACTACTGCCCTACTTCTGTGACTGAAGATACAGTTTAAAGGAAACCTGAACTGGAAAGACTGTGGGAGGTGCTTTTGAAGAGTAGCCTTTGAATTTGCTAGTTGGTTGGTTTTGTCCATCTCTGTGTTCTTGAGAGGACAAAGCCCAGGGTTATCCTCGTTAGTATAGTGGTCAGTATCCCCGCCTGTCACACGGGAGACCGGGGTTCAATTCCCCGACGGGGAGGCAGCTTTTGCTTCTTAAACTTTGTTTATCTCCATGTGTCTAGCCTAGGAATAACGTTTGTTCAGCCCTTTCACTAACATTTTCCAGCCCCCTTGCTGGTGGTGGAGACTCACAGTGCCATGGCCGGTTAGCTCAGTTGGTTAGAGCGTGGTGCTAATAACGCCAAGGTCGCGGGTTCGATCCCCGTACGGGCCACAGGTGTGCGCTTAGACTTTTCACTCTGCCTGTCTGGGCACTGTGAAAGCAGTCGTTGCTTCTGCACTGGAGATCACTGACCCTCTTTCCATCAGTTGACTCTGCTAAAGGCAGCGAGCCCTCTGTACACCCAGGACTGTTGTCATGGTTTCAAGGAGATGAAATCGCACTCCCCCCTCATTGGAAATGTCCTTTTACATGGCATGCAAAAACAGTTACCTACTTTGCATACAACTTTGCCAACTGCTTTTTCTTTCCCAGCAATACTGCTGCTCTCCTTTCAGCTGTATGGAAATACCGTTGCTTGTCTTTTGCACCTAACACAAAATTGAAACACAATCTATTTCACAGAATAACCTCTACCCAAAAGCAAAACCAAACAAACCCTGGAGGCCACATTCAGGACAGACTGTGGCCTCGGTGACCGTTAGGAAAGGTAGTGAGCAAAAAGATCATTTCAGGATTTATGGAAACAAATCACTACTAGTTGTAATTGGCTACTGGATTCCAGCCTGGCTACATGGAAAGCACTACTGCCCTACTTCTGTGACTGAAGATACAGTTTAAAGGAAACCTGAACTGGAAAGACTGTGGGAGGTGCTTTTGAAGAGTAGCCTTTGAATTTGCTAGTTGGTTGGTTTTGTCCATCTCTGTGTTCTTGAGAGGACAAAGCCCAGGGTTATCCTCGTTAGTATAGTGGTCAGTATCCCCGCCTGTCACGCGGGAGACCGGGGTTCAATTCCCCGACGGGGAGGCAGCTTTTGCTTCTTAAACTTTGTTTATCTCCATGTGTCTAGCCTAGGAATAACGTTTGTTCAGCCCTTTCACTAACATTTTCCAGCCCCCTTGCTGGTGGTGGAGACTCACAGTGCCATGGCCGGTTAGCTCAGTTGGTTAGAGCGTGGTGCTAATAACGCCAAGGTCGCGGGTTTGATCCCTGTACGGGCCACAGGTGTGCGCTTAGACTTTTCACTCTGCCTGTCTGGGCACTGTGAAAGCAGTCGTTGCTTCTGCACTGGAGATCACTGACCCTCTTTCCATCAGTTGAGTCTGCTAAAGGCAGCGAGCCCTCTGTACACCCAGGACTGTTGTCATGGTTTCAAGGAGATGAAATCGCACTCCCCCCTCATTGGAAATGTCCTTTTACATGGCATGCAAAAACAGTTACCTACTTTGCATACAACTTTGCCAACTGCTTTTTCTTTCCCAGCAATACTGCTGCTCTCCTTTCAGCTGTATGGAAATACCGTTGCTTGTCTTTTGCACCTAACACAAAATTGAAACACAATCTATTTCACAGAATAACCTCTACCCAAAAGCAAAACCAAACAAACCCTAGAGGCCACATTCAGGACAGAATGTGGCCTCGGTGACCGTTAGGAAAGGTAGTGAGCAAAAAGATCATTTCAGGATTTATGGAAACAAATCACTACTAGTTGTAATTGGCTACTGGATTCCAGCCTGGCTACATGGAAAGCACTACTGCCCTACTTCTGTGACTGAAGATACAGTTTAAAGGAAACCTGAACTGGAAAGACTGTGGGAGGTGCTTTTGAAGAGTAGCCTTTGAATTTGCTAGTTGGTTGGTTTTGTCCATCTCTGTGTTCTTGAGAGGACAAAGCCCAGGGTTATCCTCGTTAGTATAGTGGTCAGTATCCCCGCCTGTCACGCGGGAGACCGGGGTTCAATTCCCCGATGGGGAGGCAGCTTTTGCTTCTTAAACTTTTTTTATCTCCATGTGTCTAGCCTAGGAATAACGTTTGTTCAGCCCTTTCACTAACATTTTCCAGCCCCCTTGCTGGTGGTGGAGACTCACAGTGCCATGGCCGGTTAGCTCAGT
Source organism: Hyperolius riggenbachi (assembly GCF_040937935.1). Classification (NCBI taxonomy): domain Eukaryota; kingdom Metazoa; phylum Chordata; class Amphibia; order Anura; family Hyperoliidae; genus Hyperolius; species Hyperolius riggenbachi. The sequence goes on from NC_090647.1 coordinate 301,136,461, forward strand.
TGTTTAGAGCGTGGTGCTAATAACGCCAAGGTCGTGGGTTCGATCCCCGTACGGGCCACAGGTGTGTGTTTAGACTTTTCACTCTGCCTGTCTGGGCACTGTGAAAGCAGTCGTTGCTTCCACACTGGAGATCACTGACCCTCTTTCCATCAGTTGACTCTGCTAAAGGCAGCGAGCCCTCTGTACACCCAGGACTGTTGTCATGGTTTCAAGGAGATGAAATCGCACTCCCCCCTCATTGGAAATGTCCTTTTACATGGCATGCAAAAACAGTTACCTACTTTGCATACAACTTTGCCAACTGCTTTTTCTTTCCCAGCAATACTGCTGCTCTCCTTTCAGCTGTATGGAAATACCGTTGCTTGTCTTTGGCACCTAACACAAAATTGAAACACAATCTATTTCACAGAATAACCTCTACCCAAAAGCAAAACCAAACAAACCCTAGAGGCCACATTCAGGACAGAATGTGGCCTCGGTGACCGTTAGGAAAGGTAGTGAGCAAAAAGATCATTTCAGGATTTATGGAAACAAATCACTACTAGTTGTAATTGGCTACTGGATTCCAGCCTGGCTACATGGAAAGCACTACTGCCCTACTTCTGTGACTGAAGATACAGTTTAAAGGAAACCTGAACTGGAAAGACTGTGGGAGGTGCTTTTGAAGAGTAGCCTTTGAATTTGCTGGTTGGTTGGTTTTGTCCATCTCTGTGTTCTTGAGAGGACAAAGCCCAGGGTTATCCTTGTTAGTATAGTGGTCAGTATCCCCGCCTGTCACGCGGGAGACCGGGGTTCAATTCCCCGACGGGGAGGCAGCTTTTGCTTCTTAAACTTTGTTTATCTCCATGTGTCTAGCCTAGGAATAACGTTTGTTCAGCCCTTTCACTAACATTTTCCAGCCCCCTTGCTGGTGGTGGAGACTCACAGTGCCATGGCCGGTTAGCTCAGTTGGTTAGAGCGTAGTGCTAATAACGCCAAGGTCGCGGGTTTGATCCCCGTACGGGCCACAGGTGTGCGCTTAGACTTTTCACTCTGCCTGTCTGGGCACTGTGAAAGCAGTCGTTGCTTCTGCACTGGAGATCACTGACCCTCTTTCCATCAGTTGACTCTGCTAAAGGCAGCGAGCCCTCTGTACACCCAGGACTGTTGTCATGGTTTCAAGGAGATGAAATCGCACTCCCCCCTCATTGGAAATGTCCTTTTACATGGCATGCAAAAACAGTTACCTACTTTGCATACAACTTTGCCAACTGCTTTTTCTTTCCCAGCAATACTGCTGCTCTCCTTTCAGCTGTATGGAAATACCGTTGCTTGTCTTTTGCACCTAACACAAAATTGAAACACAATCTATTTCACAGAATAACCTCTACCCAAAAGCAAAACCAAACAAACCCTAGAGGCCACATTCAGGACAGAATGTGGCCTCGGTGACCGTTAGGAAAGGTAGTGAGCAAAAAGATAATTTCAGGATTTATGGAAACAAATCACTACTAGTTGTAATTGGCTACTGGATTCCAGCCTGGCTACATGGAAAGCACTACTGCCCTACTTCTGTGACTGAAGATACAGTTTAAAGGAAACCTGAACTGGAAAGACTGTGGGAGGTGCTTTTGAAGAGTAGCCTTTGAATTTGCTAGTTGGTTGGTTTTGTCCATCTCTGTGTTCTTGAGAGGACAAATCCCAGGGTTATCCTCGTTAGTATAGTGGTCAGTATCCCCGCCTCTCACGCGGGAGACCGGGGTTCAATTCCCCGATGGGGAGGCAGCTTTTGCTTCTTAAACTTTGTTTATCTCCATGTGTCTAGCCTAGGAATAACGTTTGTTCAGCCCTTTCACTAACATTTTCCAGCCCCCTTGCTGGTGGTGGAGACTCACAGTGCCATGGCCGGTTAGCTCAGTTGGTTAGAGCGTGGTGCTAATAACGCCAAGGTCGCGGGTTCGATCCCCGTACGGGCCACAGGTGTGCGCTTAGACTTTTCACTCTGCCTGTCTGGGCACTGTGAAAGCAGTCGTTGCTTCCGCACTGGAGATCACTGACCCTCTTTCCATCAGTTGACTCTGCTAAAGGCAGCGAGCCCTCTGTACACCCAGGACTGTTGTCATGGTTTCAAGGAGATGAAATCGCACTCCCCCCTCATTGGAAATGTCCTTTTACATGGCATGCAAAAACAGTTACCTACTTTGCATACAACTTTGCCAACTGCTTTTTCTTTCCCAGCAATACTGCTGCTCTCCTTTCAGCTGTATGGAAATACCGTTGCTTGTCTTTTGCACCTAACACAAAATTGAAACACAATCTATTTCACAGAATAACCTCTACCCAAAAGCAAAACCAAACAAACCCTAGAGGCCACATTCAGGACAGAATGTGGCCTCGGTGACCGTTAGGAAAGGTAGTGAGCAAAAAGATCATTTCAGGATTTATGGAAACAAATCACTACTAGTTGTAATTGGCTACTGGATTCCAGCCTGGCTACATGGAAAGCACTACTGCCCTACTTCTGTGACTGAAGATACAGTTTAAAGGAAACCTGAACTGGAAAGACTGTGGGAGGTGCTTTTGAAGAGTAGCCTTTGAATTTGCTAGTTGGTTGGTTTTGTCCATCTCTGTGTTCTTGAGAGGACAAAGCCCAGGGTTATCCTCGTTAGTATAGTGGTCAGTATCCCCGCCTGTCACGCGGGAGACCGGGGTTCAATTCCCCGACGGGGAGGCAGCTTTTGCTTCTTAAACTTTGTTTATCTCCATGTGTCTAGCCTAGGAATAACGTTTGTTCAGCCCTTTCACTAACATTTTCCAGCCCCCTTGCTGGTGGTGGAGACTCACAGTGCCATGGCCGGTTAGCTCAGTTGGTTAGAGCGTGGTGCTAATAACGCCAAGGTCGCGGGTTCGATCCCTGTACAGGCCACAGGTGTGCGCTTAGACTTTTCACTCTGCCCGTCTGGGCACTGTGAAAGCAGTCGTTGCTTCTGCACTGGAGATCACTGACCCTCTTTCCATCAGTTGACTCTGCTAAAGGCAGCGAGCCCTCTGTACACCCAGGACTGTTGTCATGGTTTCAAGGAGATGAAATCGCACTCCCCCCTCATTGGAAATGTCCTTTTAGATGGCATGCAAAAACAGTTACCTACTTTGCATACAACTTTGCCAACTGCTTTTTCTTTCCCAGCAATACTGCTGCTCTCCTTTCAGCTGTATGGAAATACAGTTGCTTGTCTTTTGCACCTAACACAAAATTGAAACACAATCTATTTCACAGAATAACCTCTACCCAAAAGCAAAACCAAACAAACCCTAGAGGCCACATTCAGGACAGAATGTGGCCTCGGTGACCGTTAGGAAAGGTAGTGAGCAAAAAGATCATTTCAGGATTTATGGAAACAAATCACTACTAGTTGTAATTGGCTACTGGATTCCAGCCTGGCTACATGGAAAGCACTACTGCCCTACTTCTGTGACTGAAGATACAGTTTAAAGGAAACCTGAACTGGAAAGACTGTGGGAGGTGCTTTTGAAGAGTAGCCTTTGAATTTGCTAGTTGGTTGGTTTTGTCCATCTCTGTTTTCTTGAGAGGACAAAGCCCAGGGTTATCCTCGTTAGTATAGTGGCCAGTATCCCTGCCTGTCACGCGGGAGACCGGGGTTCAATTCCCCGACGGGGAGGCAGCTTTTGCTTCTTAAACTTTGTTTATCTCCATGTGTCTAGCCTAGGAATAACGTTTGTTCAGCCCTTTCACTAACATTTTCCAGCCCCCTTGCTGGTGGTGGAGACTCACAGTGCCATGGCCGGTTAGCTCAGTTGGTTAGAGCATGGTGCTAATAACGCCAAGGTCGCGGGTTCGATCCCCGTACGGGCCACAGGTGTGCGCTTAGACTTTTCACTCTGCCTGTCTGGGCACTGTGAAAGCAGTCGTTTCTTCTGCACTGGAGATCACTGACCCTCTTTCCATCAGTTGACTCTGCTAAAGGCAGCGAGCCCTCTGTACACCCAGGACTGTTGTCATGGTTTCAAGGAGATGAAATCGCACTCCCCCCTCATTGGAAATGTCCTTTTACATGGCATGCAAAAACAGTTACCTACTTTGCATACAACTTTGCCAACTGCTTTTTCTTTCCCAGCAATACTGCTGCTCTCCTTTCAGCTGTATGGAAATACCGTTGCTTGTCTTTTGCACCTAACACAAAATTGAAACACAATCTATTTCACAGAATAACCTCTACCCAAAAGCAAAACCAAACAAACCCTAGAGGCCACATTCAGGACAGAATGTGGCCTCGGTGACCGTTAGGAAAGGTAGTGAGCAAAAAGATCATTTCAGGATTTATGGAAACAAATCACTACTAGTTGTAATTGGCTACTGGATTCCAGCCTGGCTACATGGAAAGCACTACTGCCCTACTTCTGTGACTGAAGATACAGTTTAAAGGAAACCTGAACTGGAAAGACTGTGGGAGGTGCTTTTGAAGAGTAGCCTTTGAATTTGCTAGTTGGTTGGTTTTGTCCATCTCTGTGTTCTTGAGAGGACAAAGCCCAGGGTTATCCTCGTTAGTATAGTGGTCAGTATCCCCGCCTGTCACGCGGGAGACCGGGGTTCAATTCCCCGATGGGGAGGCAGCTTTTGCTTCTTAAACTTTGTTTATCTCCATGTGTCTAGCCTAGGAATAACGTTTGTTCAGCCCTTTCACTAACATTTTCCAGCCCCCTTGCTGGTGGTGGAGACTCACAGTGCCATGGCCGGTTAGCTCAGTTGGTTAGAGCGTGGTGCTAATAACGCCAAGGTCGTGGGTTCGATCCCCGTACGGGCCACAGGTGTGCGCTTAGACTTTTCACTCTGCCTGTCTGGGCACTGTGAAAGCAGTCGTTGCTTCTGCACTGGAGATCACTGACCCTCTTTCCATCAGTTGACTCTGCTAAAGGCAGCGAGCCCTCTGTACACCCAGGACTGTTGTCATGGTTTCAAGGAGATGAAATCGCACTCCCCCCTCATTGGAAATGTCCTTTTACATGGCATGCAAAAACAGTTACCTACTTTGCATACAACTTTGCCAACTGCTTTTTCTTTCCCAGCAATACTGCTGCTCTCCTTTCAGCTGTATGGAAATACCGTTGCTTGTCTTTTGCACCTAACACAAAATTGAAACACAATCTATTTCACAGAATAACCTCTACCCAAAAGCAAAACCAAACAAACCCTAGAGGCCACATTCAGGACAGAATGTGGCCTCGGTGACCGTTAGGAAAGGTAGTGAGCAAAAAGATCATTTCAGGATTTATGGAAACAAATCACTACTAGTTGTAATTGGCTACTGGATTCCAGCCTGGCTACATGGAAAGCACTACTGCCCTACTTCTGTGACTGAAGATACAGTTTAAAGGAAACCTGAACTGGAAAGACTGTGGGAGGTGCTTTTGAAGAGTAGCCTTTGAATTTGCTAGTTGGTTGGTTTTGTCCATCTCTGTGTTCTTGAGAGGACAAAGCCCAGGGTTATCCTCGTTAGTATAGTGGTCAGTATCCCCGCCTGTCACGCGGGAGACCGGGGTTCAATTCCCCGACGGGGAGGCAGCTTTTGCTTCTTAAACTTTGTTTATCTCCATGTGTCTAGCCTAGGAATAACGTTTGTTCAGCCCTTTCACTAACATTTTCCAGCCCCCTTGCTGGTGGTGGAGACTCACAGTGCCATGGCCGGTTAGCTCAGTTGGTTAGAGTGTGGTGCTAATAACGCCAAGGTCGCGGGTTCGATCCCCGTACGGGCCACAGGTGTGCGCTTAGACTTTTCACTCTGCCCGTCTGGGCACTGTGAAAGCAGTCGTTGCTTCCGTACTGGAGATCACTGACCCTCTTTCCATCAGTTGACTCTGCTAAAGGCAGCGAGCCCTCTGTACACCCAGGACTGTTGTCATGGTTTCAAGGAGATGAAATCGCACTCCCCCCTCATTGGAAATGTCCTTTTACATGGCATGCAAAAACAGTTACCTACTTTGCATACAACTTTGCCAACTGCTTTTTCTTTCCCAGCAATACTGCTGCTCTCCTTTCAGCTGCATGGAAATACCGTTGCTTGTCTTTTGCACCTAACACAAAATTGAAACACAATCTATTTCACAGAATAACCTCTACCCAAAAGCAAAACCAAACAAACCCTAGAGGCCACATTCAGGACAGAATGTGGCCTCGGTGACCGTTAGGAAAGGTAGTGAGCAAAAAGATCATTTCAGGATTTATGGAAACAAATCACTACTAGTTGTAATTGGCTACTGGATTCCAGCCTGGCTACATGGAAAGCACTACTGCCCTACTTCTGTGACTGAAGATACAGTTTAAAGGAAACCTGAACTGGAAAGACTGTGGGAGGTGCTTTTGAAGAGTAGCCTTTGAATTTGCTAGTTGGTTGGTTTTGTCCATCTCTGTGTTCTTGAGAGGACAAAGCCCAGGGTTATCCTCGTTAGTATAGTGGTCAGTATCCCCGCCTGTCACGCGGGAGACCGGGGTTTAATTCCCCGACGGGGAGGCAGCTTTTGCTTCTTAAACTTTGTTTATCTCCATGTGTCTAGCCTAGGAATAACGTTTGTTCAGCCCTTTCACTAACATTTTCCAGCCCCCTTGCTGGTGGTGGAGACTCACAGTGCCATGGCCGGTTAGCTCAGTTGGTTAGAGCGTGGTGCTAATAACGCCAAGGTCGCGGGTTCGATCCCCGTACGGGCCACAGGTGTGCGCTTAGACTTTTCACTCTGCCTGTCTGGGCACTGTGAAAGCAGTCGTTGCTTCTGCACTGGAGATCACTGACCCTCTTTCCATCAGTTGACTCTGCTAAAGGCAGCGAGCCCTCTGTACACCCAGGACTGTTGTCATGGTTTCAAGGAGATGAAATCGCACTCCCCCCTCATTGGAAATGTCCTTTTACATGGCATGCAAAAACAGTTACCTACTTTGCATACAACTTTGCCAACTGCTTTTTCTTTCCCAGCAATACTGCTGCTCTCCTTTCAGCTGTATGGAAATACCGTTGCTTGTCTTTTGCACCTAACACAAAATTGAAACACAATCTATTTCACAGAATAACCTCTACCCAAAAGCAAAACCAAACAAACCCTAGAGGCCACATTCAGGACAGAATGTGGCCTCGGTGACCGTTAGGAAAGGTAGTGAGCAAAAAGATCATTTCAGGATTTATGGAAACAAATCACTACTAGTTGTAATTGGCTACTGGATTCCAGCCTGGCTACATGGAAAGCACTACTGCCCTACTTCTGTGACTGAAGATACAGTTTAAAGGAAACCTGAACTGGAAAGACTGTGGGAGGTGCTTTTGAAGAGTAGCCTTTGAATTTGCTAGTTGGTTGGTTTTGTCCATCTCTGTGTTCTTGAGAGGACAAAGCCCAGGGTTATCCTCATTAGTATAGTGGTCAGTATCCCCGCCTGTCACGCGGGAGACCGGGGTTCAATTCCCCGACGGGGAGGCAGCTTTTGCTTCTTAAACTTTGTTTATCTCCATGTGTCTAGCCTAGGAATAACGTTTGTTCAGCCCTTTCACTAACATTTTCCAGCCCCCTTGCTGGTGGTGGAGACTCACAGTGCCATGGCCGGTTAGCTCAGTTGGTTAGAGCGTGGTGCTAATAACGCCAAGGTCGCGGGTTCGATCCCCGTACGGGCCACAGGTGTGCGCTTAGACTTTTTACTCTGCCTGTCTGGGCACTGTGAAAGCAGTCGTTGCTTCCGCACTGGAGATCACTGACCCTCTTTCCATCAGTTGACTCTGCTAAAGGCAGCGAGCCCTCTGTACACCCAGGACTGTTGTCATGGTTTCAAGGAGATGAAATCGCACTCCCCCTCATTGGAAATGTCCTTTTACATGGCATGCAAAAACAGTTACCTACTTTGCATACAACTTTGCCAACTGCTTTTTCTTTCCCAGCAATACTGCTGCTCTCCTTTCAGCTGTATGGAAATACCGTTGCTTGTCTTTTGCACCTAACACAAAATTGAAACACAATCTATTTCACAGAATAACCTCTACCCAAAAGCAAAACCAAACAAACCCTAGAGGCCACATTCAGGACAGAATGTGGCCTCGGTGACCGTTAGGAAAGGTAGTGAGCAAAAAGATCATTTCAGGATTTATGGAAACAAATCACTACTAGTTGTAATTGGCTACTGGATTCCAGCCTGGCTACATGGAAAGCACTACTGCCCTACTTCTGTGACTGAAGATACAGTTTAAAGGAAACCTGAACTGGAAAGACTGTGGGAGGTGCTTTTGAAGAGTAGCCTTTGAATTTGCTAGTTGGTTGGTTTTGTCCATCTCTGTGTTCTTGAGAGGGCAAAGCCCAGGGTTATCCTCGTTAGTATAGTGGTCAGTATCCCCGCCTGTCACGCGGGAGACTGGGGTTCAATTCCCCGACGGGGAGGCAGCTTTTGCCTCTTAAACTTTGTTTATCTCCATGTGTCTAGCCTAGGAATAACGTTTGTTCAGCCCTTTCACTAACATTTTCCAGCCCCCTTGCTGGTGGTGGAGACTCACAGTGCCATGGCCGGTTAGCTCAGTTGGTTAGAGCGTGGTGCTAATAACGCCAAGGTCGCGGGTTCGATCCCCGTACGGGCTACAGGTGTGCGCTTAGACTTTTCACTCTGCCTGTCTGGGCACTGTGAAAGCAGTCGTTGCTTCCGCACTGGAGATCACTGACCCTCTTTCCATCAGTTGACTCTGCTAAAGGCAGCGAGCCCTCTGTACGCCCAGGACTGTTGTCATGGTTTCAAGGAGATGAAATCGCACTCCCCCTCATTGGAAATGTCCTTTTACATGGCATGCAAAAACAGTTACCTACTTTGCATACAACTTTGCCAACTGCTTTTTCTTTCCCAGCAATACTGCTGCTCTCCTTTCAGCTGTATGGAAATACCGTTGCTTGTCTTTTGCACCTAACACAAAATTGAAACACAATCTATTTCACAGAATAACCTCTACCCAAAAGCAAAACCAAACAAACCCTAGAGGCCACATTCAGGACAGAATGTGGCCTCGGTGACCGTTAGGAAAGGTAGTGAGCAAAAAGATCATTTCAGGATTTATGGAAACAAATCACTACTAGTTGTAATTGGCTACTGGATTCCAGCCTGGCTACATGGAAAGCACTACTGCCCTACTTCTGTGACTGAAGATACAGTTTAAAGGAAACCTGAACTGGAAAGACTGTGGGAGGTGCTTTTGAAGAGTAGCCTTTGAATTTGCTAGTTGGTTGGTTTTGTCCATCTCTGTGTTCTTGAGAGGACAAAGCCCAGGGTTATCCTCGTTAGTATAGTGGTCAGTATCCCCGCCTGTCACACGGGAGACCGGGGTTCAATTCCCCGACGGGGAGGCAGCTTTTGCTTCTTAAACTTTGTTTATCTCCATGTGTCTAGCCTAGGAATAACGTTTGTTCAGCCCTTTCACTAACATTTTCCAGCCCCCTTGCTGGTGGTGGAGACTCACAGTGCCATGGCCGGTTAGCTCAGTTGGTTAGAGCGTGGTGCTAATAACGCCAAGGTCGCGGGTTCGATCCCCGTACGGGCCACAGGTGTGCGCTTAGACTTTTCACTCTGCCTGTCTGGGCACTGTGAAAGCAGTCGTTGCTTCTGCACTGGAGATCACTGACCCTCTTTCCATCAGTTGACTCTGCTAAAGGCAGCGAGCCCTCTGTACACCCAGGACTGTTGTCATGGTTTCAAGGAGATGAAATCGCACTCCCCCCTCATTGGAAATGTCCTTTTACATGGCATGCAAAAACAGTTACCTACTTTGCATACAACTTTGCCAACTGCTTTTTCTTTCCCAGCAATACTGCTGCTCTCCTTTCAGCTGTATGGAAATACCGTTGCTTGTCTTTTGCACCTAACACAAAATTGAAACACAATCTATTTCACAGAATAACCTCTACCCAAAAGCAAAACCAAACAAACCCTGGAGGCCACATTCAGGACAGACTGTGGCCTCGGTGACCGTTAGGAAAGGTAGTGAGCAAAAAGATCATTTCAGGATTTATGGAAACAAATCACTACTAGTTGTAATTGGCTACTGGATTCCAGCCTGGCTACATGGAAAGCACTACTGCCCTACTTCTGTGACTGAAGATACAGTTTAAAGGAAACCTGAACTGGAAAGACTGTGGGAGGTGCTTTTGAAGAGTAGCCTTTGAATTTGCTAGTTGGTTGGTTTTGTCCATCTCTGTGTTCTTGAGAGGACAAAGCCCAGGGTTATCCTCGTTAGTATAGTGGTCAGTATCCCCGCCTGTCACGCGGGAGACCGGGGTTCAATTCCCCGACGGGGAGGCAGCTTTTGCTTCTTAAACTTTGTTTATCTCCATGTGTCTAGCCTAGGAATAACGTTTGTTCAGCCCTTTCACTAACATTTTCCAGCCCCCTTGCTGGTGGTGGAGACTCACAGTGCCATGGCCGGTTAGCTCAGTTGGTTAGAGCGTGGTGCTAATAACGCCAAGGTCGCGGGTTTGATCCCTGTACGGGCCACAGGTGTGCGCTTAGACTTTTCACTCTGCCTGTCTGGGCACTGTGAAAGCAGTCGTTGCTTCTGCACTGGAGATCACTGACCCTCTTTCCATCAGTTGAGTCTGCTAAAGGCAGCGAGCCCTCTGTACACCCAGGACTGTTGTCATGGTTTCAAGGAGATGAAATCGCACTCCCCCCTCATTGGAAATGTCCTTTTACATGGCATGCAAAAACAGTTACCTACTTTGCATACAACTTTGCCAACTGCTTTTTCTTTCCCAGCAATACTGCTGCTCTCCTTTCAGCTGTATGGAAATACCGTTGCTTGTCTTTTGCACCTAACACAAAATTGAAACACAATCTATTTCACAGAATAACCTCTACCCAAAAGCAAAACCAAACAAACCCTAGAGGCCACATTCAGGACAGAATGTGGCCTCGGTGACCGTTAGGAAAGGTAGTGAGCAAAAAGATCATTTCAGGATTTATGGAAACAAATCACTACTAGTTGTAATTGGCTACTGGATTCCAGCCTGGCTACATGGAAAGCACTACTGCCCTACTTCTGTGACTGAAGATACAGTTTAAAGGAAACCTGAACTGGAAAGACTGTGGGAGGTGCTTTTGAAGAGTAGCCTTTGAATTTGCTAGTTGGTTGGTTTTGTCCATCTCTGTGTTCTTGAGAGGACAAAGCCCAGGGTTATCCTCGTTAGTATAGTGGTCAGTATCCCCGCCTGTCACGCGGGAGACCGGGGTTCAATTCCCCGATGGGGAGGCAGCTTTTGCTTCTTAAACTTTTTTTATCTCCATGTGTCTAGCCTAGGAATAACGTTTGTTCAGCCCTTTCACTAACATTTTCCAGCCCCCTTGCTGGTGGTGGAGACTCACAGTGCCATGGCCGGTTAGCTCAGTTGTTTAGAGCGTGGTGCTAATAACGCCAAGGTCGTGGGTTCGATCCCCGTACGGGCCACAGGTGTGTGTTTAGACTTTTCACTCTGCCTGTCTGGGCACTGTGAAAGCAGTCGTTGCTTCCACACTGGAGATCACTGACCCTCTTTCCATCAGTTGACTCTGCTAAAGGCAGCGAGCCCTCTGTACACCCAGGACTGTTGTCATGGTTTCAAGGAGATGAAATCGCACTCCCCCCTCATTGGAAATGTCCTTTTACATGGCATGCAAAAACAGTTACCTACTTTGCATACAACTTTGCCAACTGCTTTTTCTTTCCCAGCAATACTGCTGCTCTCCTTTCAGCTGTATGGAAATACCGTTGCTTGTCTTTGGCACCTAACACAAAATTGAAACACAATCTATTTCACAGAATAACCTCTACCCAAAAGCAAAACCAAACAAACCCTAGAGGCCACATTCAGGACAGAATGTGGCCTCGGTGACCGTTAGGAAAGGTAGTGAGCAAAAAGATCATTTCAGGATTTATGGAAACAAATCACTACTAGTTGTAATTGGCTACTGGATTCCAGCCTGGCTACATGGAAAGCACTACTGCCCTACTTCTGTGACTGAAGATACAGTTTAAAGGAAACCTGAACTGGAAAGACTGTGGGAGGTGCTTTTGAAGAGTAGCCTTTGAATTTGCTGGTTGGTTGGTTTTGTCCATCTCTGTGTTCTTGAGAGGACAAAGCCCAGGGTTATCCTTGTTAGTATAGTGGTCAGTATCCCCGCCTGTCACGCGGGAGACCGGGGTTCAATTCCCCGACGGGGAGGCAGCTTTTGCTTCTTAAACTTTGTTTATCTCCATGTGTCTAGCCTAGGAATAACGTTTGTTCAGCCCTTTCACTAACATTTTCCAGCCCCCTTGCTGGTGGTGGAGACTCACAGTGCCATGGCCGGTTAGCTCAGTTGGTTAGAGCGTAGTGCTAATAACGCCAAGGTCGCGGGTTTGATCCCCGTACGGGCCACAGGTGTGCGCTTAGACTTTTCACTCTGCCTGTCTGGGCACTGTGAAAGCAGTCGTTGCTTCTGCACTGGAGATCACTGACCCTCTTTCCATCAGTTGACTCTGCTAAAGGCAGCGAGCCCTCTGTACACCCAGGACTGTTGTCATGGTTTCAAGGAGATGAAATCGCACTCCCCCCTCATTGGAAATGTCCTTTTACATGGCATGCAAAAACAGTTACCTACTTTGCATACAACTTTGCCAACTGCTTTTTCTTTCCCAGCAATACTGCTGCTCTCCTTTCAGCTGTATGGAAATACCGTTGCTTGTCTTTTGCACCTAACACAAAATTGAAACACAATCTATTTCACAGAATAACCTCTACCCAAAAGCAAAACCAAACAAACCCTAGAGGCCACATTCAGGACAGAATGTGGCCTCGGTGACCGTTAGGAAAGGTAGTGAGCAAAAAGATAATTTCAGGATTTATGGAAACAAATCACTACTAGTTGTAATTGGCTACTGGATTCCAGCCTGGCTACATGGAAAGCACTACTGCCCTACTTCTGTGACTGAAGATACAGTTTAAAGGAAACCTGAACTGGAAAGACTGTGGGAGGTGCTTTTGAAGAGTAGCCTTTGAATTTGCTAGTTGGTTGGTTTTGTCCATCTCTGTGTTCTTGAGAGGACAAATCCCAGGGTTATCCTCGTTAGTATAGTGGTCAGTATCCCCGCCTCTCACGCGGGAGACCGGGGTTCAATTCCCCGATGGGGAGGCAGCTTTTGCTTCTTAAACTTTGTTTATCTCCATGTGTCTAGCCTAGGAATAACGTTTGTTCAGCCCTTTCACTAACATTTTCCAGCCCCCTTGCTGGTGGTGGAGACTCACAGTGCCATGGCCGGTTAGCTCAGTTGGTTAGAGCGTGGTGCTAATAACGCCAAGGTCGCGGGTTCGATCCCCGTACGGGCCACAGGTGTGCGCTTAGACTTTTCACTCTGCCTGTCTGGGCACTGTGAAAGCAGTCGTTGCTTCCGCACTGGAGATCACTGACCCTCTTTCCATCAGTTGACTCTGCTAAAGGCAGCGAGCCCTCTGTACACCCAGGACTGTTGTCATGGTTTCAAGGAGATGAAATCGCACTCCCCCCTCATTGGAAATGTCCTTTTACATGGCATGCAAAAACAGTTACCTACTTTGCATACAACTTTGCCAACTGCTTTTTCTTTCCCAGCAATACTGCTGCTCTCCTTTCAGCTGTATGGAAATACCGTTGCTTGTCTTTTGCACCTAACACAAAATTGAAACACAATCTATTTCACAGAATAACCTCTACCCAAAAGCAAAACCAAACAAACCCTAGAGGCCACATTCAGGACAGAATGTGGCCTCGGTGACCGTTAGGAAAGGTAGTGAGCAAAAAGATCATTTCAGGATTTATGGAAACAAATCACTACTAGTTGTAATTGGCTACTGGATTCCAGCCTGGCTACATGGAAAGCACTACTGCCCTACTTCTGTGACTGAAGATACAGTTTAAAGGAAACCTGAACTGGAAAGACTGTGGGAGGTGCTTTTGAAGAGTAGCCTTTGAATTTGCTAGTTGGTTGGTTTTGTCCATCTCTGTGTTCTTGAGAGGACAAAGCCCAGGGTTATCCTCGTTAGTATAGTGGTCAGTATCCCCGCCTGTCACGCGGGAGACCGGGGTTCAATTCCCCGACGGGGAGGCAGCTTTTGCTTCTTAAACTTTGTTTATCTCCATGTGTCTAGCCTAGGAATAACGTTTGTTCAGCCCTTTCACTAACATTTTCCAGCCCCCTTGCTGGTGGTGGAGACTCACAGTGCCATGGCCGGTTAGCTCAGTTGGTTAGAGCGTGGTGCTAATAACGCCAAGGTCGCGGGTTCGATCCCTGTACAGGCCACAGGTGTGCGCTTAGACTTTTCACTCTGCCCGTCTGGGCACTGTGAAAGCAGTCGTTGCTTCTGCACTGGAGATCACTGACCCTCTTTCCATCAGTTGACTCTGCTAAAGGCAGCGAGCCCTCTGTACACCCAGGACTGTTGTCATGGTTTCAAGGAGATGAAATCGCACTCCCCCCTCATTGGAAATGTCCTTTTAGATGGCATGCAAAAACAGTTACCTACTTTGCATACAACTTTGCCAACTGCTTTTTCTTTCCCAGCAATACTGCTGCTCTCCTTTCAGCTGTATGGAAATACAGTTGCTTGTCTTTTGCACCTAACACAAAATTGAAACACAATCTATTTCACAGAATAACCTCTACCCAAAAGCAAAACCAAACAAACCCTAGAGGCCACATTCAGGACAGAATGTGGCCTCGGTGACCGTTAGGAAAGGTAGTGAGCAAAAAGATCATTTCAGGATTTATGGAAACAAATCACTACTAGTTGTAATTGGCTACTGGATTCCAGCCTGGCTACATGGAAAGCACTACTGCCCTACTTCTGTGACTGAAGATACAGTTTAAAGGAAACCTGAACTGGAAAGACTGTGGGAGGTGCTTTTGAAGAGTAGCCTTTGAATTTGCTAGTTGGTTGGTTTTGTCCATCTCTGTTTTCTTGAGAGGACAAAGCCCAGGGTTATCCTCGTTAGTATAGTGGCCAGTATCCCTGCCTGTCACGCGGGAGACCGGGGTTCAATTCCCCGACGGGGAGGCAGCTTTTGCTTCTTAAACTTTGTTTATCTCCATGTGTCTAGCCTAGGAATAACGTTTGTTCAGCCCTTTCACTAACATTTTCCAGCCCCCTTGCTGGTGGTGGAGACTCACAGTGCCATGGCCGGTTAGCTCAGTTGGTTAGAGCATGGTGCTAATAACGCCAAGGTCGCGGGTTCGATCCCCGTACGGGCCACAGGTGTGCGCTTAGACTTTTCACTCTGCCTGTCTGGGCACTGTGAAAGCAGTCGTTTCTTCTGCACTGGAGATCACTGACCCTCTTTCCATCAGTTGACTCTGCTAAAGGCAGCGAGCCCTCTGTACACCCAGGACTGTTGTCATGGTTTCAAGGAGATGAAATCGCACTCCCCCCTCATTGGAAATGTCCTTTTACATGGCATGCAAAAACAGTTACCTACTTTGCATACAACTTTGCCAACTGCTTTTTCTTTCCCAGCAATACTGCTGCTCTCCTTTCAGCTGTATGGAAATACCGTTGCTTGTCTTTTGCACCTAACACAAAATTGAAACACAATCTATTTCACAGAATAACCTCTACCCAAAAGCAAAACCAAACAAACCCTAGAGGCCACATTCAGGACAGAATGTGGCCTCGGTGACCGTTAGGAAAGGTAGTGAGCAAAAAGATCATTTCAGGATTTATGGAAACAAATCACTACTAGTTGTAATTGGCTACTGGATTCCAGCCTGGCTACATGGAAAGCACTACTGCCCTACTTCTGTGACTGAAGATACAGTTTAAAGGAAACCTGAACTGGAAAGACTGTGGGAGGTGCTTTTGAAGAGTAGCCTTTGAATTTGCTAGTTGGTTGGTTTTGTCCATCTCTGTGTTCTTGAGAGGACAAAGCCCAGGGTTATCCTCGTTAGTATAGTGGTCAGTATCCCCGCCTGTCACGCGGGAGACCGGGGTTCAATTCCCCGATGGGGAGGCAGCTTTTGCTTCTTAAACTTTGTTTATCTCCATGTGTCTAGCCTAGGAATAACGTTTGTTCAGCCCTTTCACTAACATTTTCCAGCCCCCTTGCTGGTGGTGGAGACTCACAGTGCCATGGCCGGTTAGCTCAGTTGGTTAGAGCGTGGTGCTAATAACGCCAAGGTCGTGGGTTCGATCCCCGTACGGGCCACAGGTGTGCGCTTAGACTTTTCACTCTGCCTGTCTGGGCACTGTGAAAGCAGTCGTTGCTTCTGCACTGGAGATCACTGACCCTCTTTCCATCAGTTGACTCTGCTAAAGGCAGCGAGCCCTCTGTACACCCAGGACTGTTGTCATGGTTTCAAGGAGATGAAATCGCACTCCCCCCTCATTGGAAATGTCCTTTTACATGGCATGCAAAAACAGTTACCTACTTTGCATACAACTTTGCCAACTGCTTTTTCTTTCCCAGCAATACTGCTGCTCTCCTTTCAGCTGTATGGAAATACCGTTGCTTGTCTTTTGCACCTAACACAAAATTGAAACACAATCTATTTCACAGAATAACCTCTACCCAAAAGCAAAACCAAACAAACCCTAGAGGCCACATTCAGGACAGAATGTGGCCTCGGTGACCGTTAGGAAAGGTAGTGAGCAAAAAGATCATTTCAGGATTTATGGAAACAAATCACTACTAGTTGTAATTGGCTACTGGATTCCAGCCTGGCTACATGGAAAGCACTACTGCCCTACTTCTGTGACTGAAGATACAGTTTAAAGGAAACCTGAACTGGAAAGACTGTGGGAGGTGCTTTTGAAGAGTAGCCTTTGAATTTGCTAGTTGGTTGGTTTTGTCCATCTCTGTGTTCTTGAGAGGACAAAGCCCAGGGTTATCCTCGTTAGTATAGTGGTCAGTATCCCCGCCTGTCACGCGGGAGACCGGGGTTCAATTCCCCGACGGGGAGGCAGCTTTTGCTTCTTAAACTTTGTTTATCTCCATGTGTCTAGCCTAGGAATAACGTTTGTTCAGCCCTTTCACTAACATTTTCCAGCCCCCTTGCTGGTGGTGGAGACTCACAGTGCCATGGCCGGTTAGCTCAGTTGGTTAGAGTGTGGTGCTAATAACGCCAAGGTCGCGGGTTCGATCCCCGTACGGGCCACAGGTGTGCGCTTAGACTTTTCACTCTGCCCGTCTGGGCACTGTGAAAGCAGTCGTTGCTTCCGTACTGGAGATCACTGACCCTCTTTCCATCAGTTGACTCTGCTAAAGGCAGCGAGCCCTCTGTACACCCAGGACTGTTGTCATGGTTTCAAGGAGATGAAATCGCACTCCCCCCTCATTGGAAATGTCCTTTTACATGGCATGCAAAAACAGTTACCTACTTTGCATACAACTTTGCCAACTGCTTTTTCTTTCCCAGCAATACTGCTGCTCTCCTTTCAGCTGCATGGAAATACCGTTGCTTGTCTTTTGCACCTAACACAAAATTGAAACACAATCTATTTCACAGAATAACCTCTACCCAAAAGCAAAACCAAACAAACCCTAGAGGCCACATTCAGGACAGAATGTGGCCTCGGTGACCGTTAGGAAAGGTAGTGAGCAAAAAGATCATTTCAGGATTTATGGAAACAAATCACTACTAGTTGTAATTGGCTACTGGATTCCAGCCTGGCTACATGGAAAGCACTACTGCCCTACTTCTGTGACTGAAGATACAGTTTAAAGGAAACCTGAACTGGAAAGACTGTGGGAGGTGCTTTTGAAGAGTAGCCTTTGAATTTGCTAGTTGGTTGGTTTTGTCCATCTCTGTGTTCTTGAGAGGACAAAGCCCAGGGTTATCCTCGTTAGTATAGTGGTCAGTATCCCCGCCTGTCACGCGGGAGACCGGGGTTTAATTCCCCGACGGGGAGGCAGCTTTTGCTTCTTAAACTTTGTTTATCTCCATGTGTCTAGCCTAGGAATAACGTTTGTTCAGCCCTTTCACTAACATTTTCCAGCCCCCTTGCTGGTGGTGGAGACTCACAGTGCCATGGCCGGTTAGCTCAGTTGGTTAGAGCGTGGTGCTAATAACGCCAAGGTCGCGGGTTCGATCCCCGTACGGGCCACAGGTGTGCGCTTAGACTTTTCACTCTGCCTGTCTGGGCACTGTGAAAGCAGTCGTTGCTTCTGCACTGGAGATCACTGACCCTCTTTCCATCAGTTGACTCTGCTAAAGGCAGCGAGCCCTCTGTACACCCAGGACTGTTGTCATGGTTTCAAGGAGATGAAATCGCACTCCCCCCTCATTGGAAATGTCCTTTTACATGGCATGCAAAAACAGTTACCTACTTTGCATACAACTTTGCCAACTGCTTTTTCTTTCCCAGCAATACTGCTGCTCTCCTTTCAGCTGTATGGAAATACCGTTGCTTGTCTTTTGCACCTAACACAAAATTGAAACACAATCTATTTCACAGAATAACCTCTACCCAAAAGCAAAACCAAACAAACCCTAGAGGCCACATTCAGGACAGAATGTGGCCTCGGTGACCGTTAGGAAAGGTAGTGAGCAAAAAGATCATTTCAGGATTTATGGAAACAAATCACTACTAGTTGTAATTGGCTACTGGATTCCAGCCTGGCTACATGGAAAGCACTACTGCCCTACTTCTGTGACTGAAGATACAGTTTAAAGGAAACCTGAACTGGAAAGACTGTGGGAGGTGCTTTTGAAGAGTAGCCTTTGAATTTGCTAGTTGGTTGGTTTTGTCCATCTCTGTGTTCTTGAGAGGACAAAGCCCAGGGTTATCCTCATTAGTATAGTGGTCAGTATCCCCGCCTGTCACGCGGGAGACCGGGGTTCAATTCCCCGACGGGGAGGCAGCTTTTGCTTCTTAAACTTTGTTTATCTCCATGTGTCTAGCCTAGGAATAACGTTTGTTCAGCCCTTTCACTAACATTTTCCAGCCCCCTTGCTGGTGGTGGAGACTCACAGTGCCATGGCCGGTTAGCTCAGTTGGTTAGAGCGTGGTGCTAATAACGCCAAGGTCGCGGGTTCGATCCCCGTACGGGCCACAGGTGTGCGCTTAGACTTTTTACTCTGCCTGTCTGGGCACTGTGAAAGCAGTCGTTGCTTCCGCACTGGAGATCACTGACCCTCTTTCCATCAGTTGACTCTGCTAAAGGCAGCGAGCCCTCTGTACACCCAGGACTGTTGTCATGGTTTCAAGGAGATGAAATCGCACTCCCCCTCATTGGAAATGTCCTTTTACATGGCATGCAAAAACAGTTACCTACTTTGCATACAACTTTGCCAACTGCTTTTTCTTTCCCAGCAATACTGCTGCTCTCCTTTCAGCTGTATGGAAATACCGTTGCTTGTCTTTTGCACCTAACACAAAATTGAAACACAATCTATTTCACAGAATAACCTCTACCCAAAAGCAAAACCAAACAAACCCTAGAGGCCACATTCAGGACAGAATGTGGCCTCGGTGACCGTTAGGAAAGGTAGTGAGCAAAAAGATCATTTCAGGATTTATGGAAACAAATCACTACTAGTTGTAATTGGCTACTGGATTCCAGCCTGGCTACATGGAAAGCACTACTGCCCTACTTCTGTGACTGAAGATACAGTTTAAAGGAAACCTGAACTGGAAAGACTGTGGGAGGTGCTTTTGAAGAGTAGCCTTTGAATTTGCTAGTTGGTTGGTTTTGTCCATCTCTGTGTTCTTGAGAGGGCAAAGCCCAGGGTTATCCTCGTTAGTATAGTGGTCAGTATCCCCGCCTGTCACGCGGGAGACTGGGGTTCAATTCCCCGACGGGGAGGCAGCTTTTGCCTCTTAAACTTTGTTTATCTCCATGTGTCTAGCCTAGGAATAACGTTTGTTCAGCCCTTTCACTAACATTTTCCAGCCCCCTTGCTGGTGGTGGAGACTCACAGTGCCATGGCCGGTTAGCTCAGTTGGTTAGAGCGTGGTGCTAATAACGCCAAGGTCGCGGGTTCGATCCCCGTACGGGCTACAGGTGTGCGCTTAGACTTTTCACTCTGCCTGTCTGGGCACTGTGAAAGCAGTCGTTGCTTCCGCACTGGAGATCACTGACCCTCTTTCCATCAGTTGACTCTGCTAAAGGCAGCGAGCCCTCTGTACGCCCAGGACTGTTGTCATGGTTTCAAGGAGATGAAATCGCACTCCCCCTCATTGGAAATGTCCTTTTACATGGCATGCAAAAACAGTTACCTACTTTGCATACAACTTTGCCAACTGCTTTTTCTTTCCCAGCAATACTGCTGCTCTCCTTTCAGCTGTATGGAAATACCGTTGCTTGTCTTTTGCACCTAACACAAAATTGAAACACAATCTATTTCACAGAATAACCTCTACCCAAAAGCAAAACCAAACAAACCCTAGAGGCCACATTCAGGACAGAATGTGGCCTCGGTGACCGTTAGGAAAGGTAGTGAGCAAAAAGATCATTTCAGGATTTATGGAAACAAATCACTACTAGTTGTAATTGGCTACTGGATTCCAGCCTGGCTACATGGAAAGCACTACTGCCCTACTTCTGTGACTGAAGATACAGTTTAAAGGAAACCTGAACTGGAAAGACTGTGGGAGGTGCTTTTGAAGAGTAGCCTTTGAATTTGCTAGTTGGTTGGTTTTGTCCATCTCTGTGTTCTTGAGAGGACAAAGCCCAGGGTTATCCTCGTTAGTATAGTGGTCAGTATCCCCGCCTGTCACGCGGGAGACCGGGGTTCAATTCCCCGACGGGGAGGCAGCTTTTGCTTCTTAAACTTTGTTTATCTCCATGTGTCTAGCCTAGGAATAACGTTTGTTCAGCCCTTTCACTAACATTTTCCAGCCCCCTTGCTGGTGGTGGAGACTCACAGTGCCATGGCTGGTTAGCTCAGTTGGTTAGAGCGTGGTGCTAATAACGCCAAGGTCGCGGGTTCGATCCCTGTACGGGCCACAGGTGAGCGCTTAGACTTTTCACTCTGCCTGTCTGGGCACTGTGAAAGCAGTCGTTGCTTCCGCACTGGAGATCACTGACCCTCTTTCCATCAGTTGACTCTGCTAAAGGCAGCGAGACCTCTGTACACCCAGGACTGTTGTCATGGTTTCAAGGAGATGAAATCGCACTCCCCCCTCATTGGAAATGTCCTTTTACATGGCATGCAAAAACAGTTACCTACTTTGCATACAACTTTGCCAACTGCTTTTTCTTTCCCAGCAATACTGCTGCTCTCCTTTCAGCTGTATGGAAATACCGTTGCTTGTCTTTTGCACCTAACACAAAATTGAAACACAATCTATTTCACAGAATAACCTCTACCCAAAAGCAAAACCAAACAAACCCTAGAGGCCACATTCAGGACAGAATGTGGCCTCGGTGACCGTTAGGAAAGGTAGTGAGCAAAAAGATCATTTCAGGATTTATGGAAACAAATCACTACTAGTTGTAATTGGCTACTGGATTCCAGCCTGGCTACATGGAAAGCACTACTGCCCTACTTCTGTGACTGAAGATACAGTTTAAAGGAAACCTGAACTGGAAAGACTGTGGGAGGTGCTTTTGAAGAGTAGCCTTTGAATTTGCTAGTTGGTTGGTTTTGTCCATCTCTGTGTTCTTGAGAGGACAAAGCCCAGGGTTATCCTTGTTAGTATAGTGGTCAGTATCCCCGCCTGTCACGCGGGAGACCGGGGTTTAATTCCCCGACGGGGAGGCAGCTTTTGCTTCTTAAACTTTGTTTATCTCCATGTGTCTAGCCTAGGAATAACGTTTGTTCAGCCCTTTCACTAACATTTTCCAGCCCCCTTGCTGGTGGTGGAGACTCACAGTGCCATGGCCGGTTAGCTCAGTTGGTTAGAGCGTGGTGCTAATAACGCCAAGGTCGCGGGTTCGATCCCCGTACGGGCCACAGGTGTGCGCTTAGACTTTTCACTCTGCCTGTCTGGGCACTGTGAAAGCAGTCGTTGCTTCCGCACTGGAGATCACTGACCCTCTTTCCATCAGTTGACTCTGCTAAAGGCAGCGAGCCCTCTGTACACCCAGGACTGTTGTCATGGTTTCAAGGAGATGAAATCGCACTCCCCCCTCATTGGAAATGTCCTTTTACATGGCATGCAAAAACAGTTACCTACTTTGCATACAACTTTGCCAACTGCTTTTTCTTTCCCAGCAATACTGCTGCTCTCCTTTCAGCTGTATGGAAATACCGTTGCTTGTCTTTTGCACCTAACACAAAATTGAAACACAATCTATTTCACAGAATAACCTCTACCCAAAAGCAAAACCAAACAAACCCTAGAGGCCACATTCAGGACAGAATGTGGCCTCGGTGACCGTTAGGAAAGGTAGTGAGCAAAAAGATCATTTCAGGATTTATGGAAACAAATCACTACTAGTTGTAATTGGCTACTGGATTCCAGCCTGGCTACATGGAAAGCACTACTGCCCTACTTCTGTGACTGAAGATACAGTTTAAAGGAAACCTGAACTGGAAAGACTGTGGGAGGTGCTTTTGAAGAGTAGCCTTTGAATTTGCTAGTTGGTTGGTTTTGTCCATCTCTGTGTTCTTGAGAGGACAAAGCCCAGGGTTATCCTCGTTAGTATAGTGGTCAGTATCCCTGCCTGTCACGCGGGAGACCGGGGTTCAATTCCCCGACGGGGAGGCAGCTTTTGCTTCTTAAACTTTGTTTATCTCCATGTGTCTAGCCTAGGAATAACGTTTGTTCAGCCCTTTCACTAACATTTTCCAGCCCCCTTGCTGGTGGTGGAGACTCACAGTGCCATGGCCGGTTAGCTCAGTTGGTTAGAGCGTGGTGCTAATAACGCTAAGGTCGTGGGTTCGATCCCCGTATGGGCCACAGGTGTGCGCTTAGACTTTTCACTCTGCCTGTCTGGGCACTGTGAAAGCAGTCGTTGCTTCTGCACTGGAGATCACTGACCCTCTTTCCATCAGTTGACTCTGCTAAAGGCAGCGAGCCCTCTGTACACCCAGGACTGTTGTCATGGTTTCAAGGAGATGAAATCGCACTCCCCCCTCATTGGAAATGTCCTTTTACATGGCATGCAAAAACAGTTACCTACTTTGCATACAACTTTGCCAACTGCTTTTTCTTTCCCAGCAATACTGCTGCTCTCCTTTCAGCTGTATGGAAATACCGTTGCTTGTCTTTTGCACCTAACACAAAATTGAAACACAATCTATTTCACAGAATAACCTCTACCCAAAAGCAAAACCAAACAAACCCTAGAGGCCACATTCAGGACAGAATGTGGCCTCGGTGACCGTTAGGAAAGGTAGTGAGCAAAAAGATCATTTCAGGATTTATGGAAACAAATCACTACTAGTTGTAATTGGCTACTGGATTCCAGCCTGGCTACATGGAAAGCACTACTGCCCTACTTCTGTGACTGAAGATACAGTTTAAAGGAAACCTGAACTGGAAAGACTGTGGGAGGTGCTTTTGAAGAGTAGCCTTTGAATTTGCTAGTTGGTTGGTTTTGTCCATCTCTGTGTTCTTGAGAGGACAAAGCCCAGGGTTATCCTCGTTAGTATAGTGGTCAGTATCCCCGCCTGTCACGCGGGAGACCGGGGTTCAATTCCCCGACGGGGAGGCAGCTTTTGCTTCTTAAACTTTGTTTATCTCCATGTGTCTAGCCTAGGAATAACGTTTGTTCAGCCCTTTCACTAACATTTTCCAGCCCCCTTGCTGGTGGTGGAGACTCACAGTGCCATGGCCGGTTAGCTCAGTTGGTTAGAGCGTGGTGCTAATAACGCCAAGGTCGCGGGTTCGATCCCCGTACGGGCCACAGGTGTGCGCTTAGACTTTTCACTCTGCCTGTCTGGGCACTGTGAAAGCAGTCGTTGCTTCCGCACTGGAGATCACTGACCCTCTTTCCATCAGTTGACTCTGCTAAAGGCAGCGAGCCCTCTGTACACCCAGGACTGTTGTCATGGTTTCAAGGAGATGAAATCGCACTCCCCCCTCATTGGAAATGTCCTTTTACATGGCATGCAAAAACAGTTACCTACTTTGCATACAACTTTGCCAACTGCTTTTTCTTTCCCAGCAATACTGCTGCTCTCCTTTCAGCTGTATGGAAATACCGTTGCTTGTCTTTTGCACCTAACACAAAATTGAAACACAATCTATTTCACAGAATAACCTCTACCCAAAAGCAAAACCAAACAAACCCTAGAGGCCACATTCAGGACAGAATGTGGCCTCGGTGACCGTTAGGAAAGGTAGTGAGCAAAAAGATCATTTCAGGATTTATGGAAACAAATCACTACTAGTTGTAATTGGCTACTGGATTCCAGCCTGGCTACATGGAAAGCACTACTGCCCTACTTCTGTGACTGAAGATACAGTTTAAAGGAAACCTGAACTGGAAAGACTGTGGGAGGTGCTTTTGAAGAGTAGCCTTTGAATTTGCTAGTTGGTTGGTTTTGTCCATCTCTGTGTTCTTGAGAGGACAAAGCCCAGGGTTATCCTCGTTAGTATAGTGGTCAGTATCCCCGCCTGTCACGCGGGAGACCGGGGTTCAATTCCCCGACGGGGAGGCAGCTTTTGCTTCTTAAACTTTGTTTATCTCCATGTGTCTAGCCTAGGAATAACGTTTGTTCAGCCCTTTCACTAACATTTTCCAGCCCCCTTGCTGGTGGTGGAGACTCACAGTGCCATGGCCGGTTAGCTCAGTTGGTTAGAGCGTGGTGCTAATAACGCCAAGGTCGCGGGTTCGATCCCCGTACGGGCCACAGGTGTGCGCTTAGACTTTTCACTCTGCCTGTCTGGGCACTGTGAAAGCAGTCGTTGCTTCCGCACTGGAGATCACTGACCCTCTTTCCATCAGTTGACTCTGCTAAAGGCAGCGAGCCCTCTGTACACCCAGGACTGTTGTCATGGTTTCAAGGAGATGAAATCGCACTCCCCCCTCATTGGAAATGTCCTTTTACATGGCATGCAAAAACAGTTACCTACTTTGCATACAACTTTGCCAACTGCTTTTTCTTTCCCAGCAATACTGCTGCTCTCCTTTCAGCTGTATGGAAATACCGTTGCTTGTCTTTTGCACCTAACACAAAATTGAAACACAATCTATTTCACAGAATAACCTCTACCCAAAAGCAAAACCAAACAAACCCTAGAGGCCACATTCAGGACAGAATGTGGCCTCGGTGACCGTTAGGAAAGGTAGTGAGCAAAAAGATCATTTCAGGATTTATGGAAACAAATCACTACTAGTTGTAATTGGCTACTGGATTCCAGCCTGGCTACATGGAAAGCACTACTGCCCTACTTCTGTGACTGAAGATACAGTTTAAAGGAAACCTGAACTGGAAAGACTGTGGGAGGTGCTTTTGAAGAGTAGCCTTTGAATTTGCTAGTTGGTTGGTTTTGTCCATCTCTGTGTTCTTGAGAGGACAAAGCCCAGGGTTATCCTCGTTAGTATAGTGGTCAGTATCCCCGCCTGTCACGCGGGAGACCGGGGTTCAATTCCCCGACGGGGAGGCAGCTTTTGCTTCTTAAACTTTGTTTATCTCCATGTGTCTAGCCTAGGAATAACGTTTGTTCAGCCCTTTCACTAACATTTTCCAGCCCCCTTGCTGGTGGTGGAGACTCACAGTGCCATGGCCGGTTAGCTCAGTTGGTTAGAGCGTGGTGCTAATAACGCCAAGGTCACGGGTTCGATCCCCGTATGGGCCACAGGTGTGCGCTTAGACTTTTCACTCTGCCTGTCTGGGCACTGTGAAAGCAGTCGTTGCTTCCGCACTGGAGATCACTGACCCTCTTTCCATCAGTTGACTCTGCTAAAGGCAGCGAGCCCTCTGTACACCCAGGACTGTTGTCATGGTTTCAAGGAGATGAAATCGCACTCCCCCCTCATTGGAAATGTCCTTTTACATGGCATGCAAAAACAGTTACCTACTTTGCATACAACTTTGCCAACTGCTTTTTCTTTCCCAGCAATACTGCTGCTCTCCTTTCAGCTGTATGGAAATACCGTTGCTTGTCTTTTGCACCTAACACAAAATTGAAACACAATCTATTTCACAGAATAACCTCTACCCAAAAGCAAAACCAAACAAACCCTAGAGGCCACATTCAGGACAGAATGTGGCCTCGGTGACCGTTAGGAAAGGTAGTGAGCAAAAAGATCATTTCAGGATTTATGGAAACAAATCACTACTAGTTGTAATTGGCTACTGGATTCCAGCCTGGCTACATGGAAAGCACTACTGCCCTACTTCTGTGACTGAAGATACAGTTTAAAGGAAACCTGAACTGGAAAGACTGTGGGAGGTGCTTTTGAAGAGTAGCCTTTGAATTTGCTAGTTGGTTGGTTTTGTCCATCTCTGTGTTCTTGAGAGGACAAAGCCCAGGGTTATCCTCGTTAGTATAGTGGTCAGTATCCCCGCCTGTCACGCGGGAGACCGGGGTTCAATTCCCCGACGGGGAGGCAGCTTTTGCTTCTTAAACTTTGTTTATCTCCATGTGTCTAGCCTAGGAATAACGTTTGTTCAGCCCTTTCACTAACATTTTCCAGCCCCCTTGCTGGTGGTGGAGACTCACAGTGCCATGGCCGGTTAGCTCAGTTGGTTAGAGCGTGGTGCTAATAACGCCAAGGTCACGGGTTCGATCCCCGTATGGGCCACAGGTGTGCGCTTAGACTTTTCACTCTGCCTGTCTGGGCACTGTGAAAGCAGTCGTTGCTTCCGCACTGGAGATCACTGACCCTCTTTCCATCAGTTGACTCTGCTAAAGGCAGCGAGCCCTCTGTACACCCAGGACTGTTGTCATGGTTTCAAGGAGATGAAATCGCACTCCCCCCTCATTGGAAATGTCCTTTTACATGGCATGCAAAAACAGTTACCTACTTTGCATACAACTTTGCCAACTGCTTTTTCTTTCCCAGCAATACTGCTGCTCTCCTTTCAGCTGTATGGAAATACCGTTGCTTGTCTTTTGCACCTAACACAAAATTGAAACACAATCTATTTCACAGAATAACCTCTACCCAAAAGCAAAACCAAACAAACCCTAGAGGCCACATTCAGGACAGAATGTGGCCTCGGTGACCGTTAGGAAAGGTAGTGAGCAAAAAGATCATTTCAGGATTTATGGAAACAAATCACTACTAGTTGTAATTGGCTACTGGATTCCAGCCTGGCTACATGGAAAGCACTACTGCCCTACTTCTGTGACTGAAGATACAGTTTAAAGGAAACCTGAACTGGAAAGACTGTGGGAGGTGCTTTTGAAGAGTAGCCTTTGAATTTGCTAGTTGGTTGGTTTTGTCCATCTCTGTGTTCTTGAGAGGACAAAGCCCAGGGTTATCCTCGTTAGTATAGTGGTCAGTATCCCCGCCTGTCACGCGGGAGACCGGGGTTCAATTCCCCGACGGGGAGGCAGCTTTTGCTTCTTAAACTTTGTTTATCTCCATGTGTCTAGCCTAGGAATAACGTTTGTTCAGCCCTTTCACTAACATTTTCCAGCCCCCTTGCTGGTGGTGGAGACTCACAGTGCCATGGCCGGTTAGCTCAGTTGGTTAGAGCGTGGTGCTAATAACGCCAAGGTCACGGGTTTGATCCCCGTATGGGCCACAGGTGTGCGCTTAGACTTTTCACTCTGCCTGTCTGGGCACTGTGAAAGCAGTCGTTGCTTCCGCACTGGAGATCACTGACCCTCTTTCCATCAGTTGACTCTGCTAAAGGCAGCGAGCCCTCTGTACACCCAGGACTGTTGTCATGGTTTCAAGGAGATGAAATCGCACTCCCCCCTCATTGGAAATGTCCTTTTACATGGCATGCAAAAACAGTTACCTACTTTGCATACAACTTTGCCAACTGCTTTTTCTTTCCCAGCAATACTGCTGCTCTCCTTTCAGCTGTATGGAAATACCGTTGCTTGTCTTTTGCACCTAACACAAAATTGAAACACAATCTATTTCACAGAATAACCTCTACCCAAAAGCAAAACCAAACAAACCCTAGAGGCCACATTCAGGACAGAATGTGGCCTCGGTGACCGTTAGGAAAGGTAGTGAGCAAAAAGATCATTTCAGGATTTATGGAAACAAATCACTACTAGTTGTAATTGGCTACTGGATTCCAGCCTGGCTACATGGAAAGCACTACTGCCCTACTTCTGTGACTGAAGATACAGTTTAAAGGAAACCTGAACTGGAAAGACTGTGGGAGGTGCTTTTGAAGAGTAGCCTTTGAATTTGCTAGTTGGTTGGTTTTGTCCATCTCTGTGTTCTTGAGAGGACAAAGCCCAGGGTTATCCTCGTTAGTATAGTGGTCAGTATCCCCGCCTGTCACGCGGGAGACCGGGGTTCAATTCCCCGACGGGGAGGCAGCTTTTGCTTCTTAAACTTTGTTTATCTCCATGTGTCTAGCCTAGGAATAACGTTTGTTCAGCCCTTTCACTAACATTTTCCAGCCCCCTTGCTGGTGGTGGAGACTCACAGTGCCATGGCCGGTTAGCTCAGTTGGTTAGAGCGTGGTGCAAATAACGCCAAGGTCGTGGGTTCGATCCCCGTACGGGCCACAGGTGTGCGCTTAGACTTTTCGCTCTGCCTGTCTGGGCACTGTGAAAGCAGTCGTTGCTTCCGCACTGGAGATCACTGACCCTCTTTCCATCAGTTGACTCTGCTAAAGGCAGCGAGCCCTCTGTACACCCAGGACTGTTGTCATGGTTTCAAGGAGATGAAATCGCACTCCCCCCTCATTGGAAATGTCCTTTTACATGGCATGCAAAAACAGTTACCTACTTTACATACAACTTTGCCAACTGCTTTTTCTTTCCCAGCAATACTGCTGCTCTCCTTTCAGCTGTATGGAAATACCGTTGCTTGTCTTTTGCACCTAACACAAAATTGAAACACAATCTATTTCACAGAATAACCTCTACCCAAAAGCAAAACCAAACAAACCCTAGAGGCCACATTCAGGACAGAATGTGGCCTCGGTGACCGTTAGGAAAGGTAGTGAGCAAAAAGATCATTTCAGGATTTATGGAAACAAATCACTACTAGTTGTAATTGGCTACTGGATTCCAGCCTGGCTACATGGAAAGCACTACTGCCCTACTTCTGTGACTGAAGATACAGTTTAAAGGAAACCTGAACTGGAAAGACTGTGAGAGGTGCTTTTGAAGAGTAGCCTTTGAATTTGCTAGTTGGTTGGTTTTGTCCATCTCTGTGTTCTTGAGAGGACAAAGCCCAGGGTTATCCTCGTTAGTATAGTGGTCAGTATCCCCGCCTGTCACGCGGGAGACCGGGGTTCAATTCCCCGACGGGGAGGCAGCTTTTGCTTCTTAAACTTTGTTTATCTCCATGTGTCTAGCCTAGGAATAACGTTTGTTCAGCCCTTTCACTAACATTTTCCAGCCCCCTTGCTGGTGGTGGAGACTCACAGTGCCATGGCCGGTTAGCTCAGTTGGTTAGAGCGTGGTGCTAATAACGCCAAGGTCGCGGGTTCGATCCCCGTACGGGCCACAGGTGTGCGCTTAGACTTTTCACTCTGCCTGTCTGGGCACTGTGAAAGCAGTCGTTGCTTCTGCACTGGAGATCACTGACCCTCTTTCCATCAGTTGACTCTGCTAAAGGCAGCGAGCCCTCTGTACACCCAGGACTGTTGTCATGGTTTCAAGGAGATGAAATCGCACTCCCCCCTCATTGGAAATGTCCTTTTACATGGCATGCAAAAACAGTTACCTACTTTGCATACAACTTTGCCAACTGCTTTTTCTTTCCCAGCAATACTGCTGCTCTCCTTTCAGCTGTATGGAAATACCGTTGCTTGTCTTTTGCACCTAACACAAAATTGAAACACAATCTATTTCACAGAATAACCTCTACCCAAAAGCAAAACCAAACAAACCCTAGAGGCCACATTCAGGACAGAATGTGGCCTCGGTGACCGTTAGGAAAGGTAGTGAGCAAAAAGATCATTTCAGGATTTATGGAAACAAATCACTACTAGTTGTAATTGGCTACTGGATTCCAGCCTGGCTACATGGAAAGCACTACTGCCCTACTTCTGTGACTGAAGATACAGTTTAAAGGAAACCTGAACTGGAAAGACTGTGGGAGGTGCTTTTGAAGAGTAGCCTTTGAATTTGCTAGTTGGTTGGTTTTGTCCATCTCTGTGTTCTTGAGAGGACAAAGCCCAGGGTTATCCTCGTTAGTATAGTGGTCAGTATCCCCGCCTGTCACGCGGGAGACCGGGGTTCAATTCCCCGACGGGGAGGCAGCTTTTGCTTCTTAAACTTTGTTTATCTCCATGTGTCTAGCCTAGGAATAACGTTTGTTCAGCCCTTTCACTAACATTTTCCAGCCCCCTTGCTGGTGGTGGAGACTCACAGAGCCATGGCCGGTTAGCTCAGTTGGTTAGAGCGTGGTGCGAATAACGCCAAGGTCGTGGGTTCGATCCCCGTACGGGCCACAGGTGTGCGCTTAGACTTTTCACTCTGCCTGTCTGGGCACTGTGAAAGCAGTCGTTG
This sequence comes from Hyperolius riggenbachi, assembly GCF_040937935.1. Taxonomy (NCBI): domain Eukaryota; kingdom Metazoa; phylum Chordata; class Amphibia; order Anura; family Hyperoliidae; genus Hyperolius; species Hyperolius riggenbachi. The sequence goes on from NC_090647.1 coordinate 301,166,941, forward strand.
CTTCCACACTGGAGATCACTGACCCTCTTTCCATCAGTTGACTCTGCTAAAGGCAGCGAGCCCTCTGTACACCCAGGACTGTTGTCATGGTTTCAAGGAGATGAAATCGCACTCCCCCCTCATTGGAAATGTCCTTTTACATGGCATGCAAAAACAGTTACCTACTTTGCATACAACTTTGCCAACTGCTTTTTCTTTCCCAGCAATACTGCTGCTCTCCTTTCAGCTGTATGGAAATACCGTTGCTTGTCTTTTGCACCTAACACAAAATTGAAACACAATCTATTTCACAGAATAACCTCTACCCAAAAGCAAAACCAAACAAACCCTAGAGGCCACATTCAGGACAGAATGTGGCCTCGGTGACCGTTAGGAAAGGTAGTGAGCAAAAAGATCATTTCAGGATTTATGGAAACAAATCACTACTAGTTGTAATTGGCTACTGGATTCCAGCCTGGCTACATGGAAAGCACTACTGCCCTACTTCTGTGACTGAAGATACAGTTTAAAGGAAACCTGAACTGGAAAGACTGTGGGAGGTGCTTTTGAAGAGTAGCCTTTGAATTTGCTAGTTGGTTGGTTTTGTCCATCTCTGTGTTCTTGAGAGGACAAAGCCCAGGGTTATCCTCGTTAGTATAGTGGTCAGTATCCCCGCCTGTCACGCGGGAGACCGGGGTTCAATTCCCCGACGGGGAGGCAGCTTTTGCTTCTTAAACTTTGTTTATCTCCATGTGTCTAGCCTAGGAATAACGTTTGTTCAGCCCTTTCACTAACATTTTCCAGCCCCCTTGCTGGTGGTGGAGACTCACAGTGCCATGGCCGGTTAGCTCAGTTGGTTAGAGCGTGGTGCTAATAACGCCAAGGTCGCGGGTTCGATCCCTGTACGGGCCACAGGTGTGCGCTTAGACTTTTCACTCTGCCTGTCTGGGCACTGTGAAAGCAGTCGTTGCTTCCGCACTGGAGATCACTGACCCTCTTTCCATCAGTTGACTCTGCTAAAGGCAGCGAGCCCTCTGTACACCCAGGACTTTTGTCATGGTTTCAAGGAGATGAAATCGCACTCCCCCCTCATTGGAAATGTCCTTTTACATGGCATGCAAAAACAGTTACCTACTTTGCATACAACTTTGCCAACTGCTTTTTCTTTCCCAGCAATACTGCTGCTCTCCTTTCAGCTGTATGGAAATACCGTTGCTTGTCTTTTGCACCTAACACAAAATTGAAACACAATCTATTTCACAGAATAACCTCTACCCAAAAGCAAAACCAAACAAACCCTAGAGGCCACATTCAGGACAGAATGTGGCCTCGGTGACCGTTAGGAAAGGTAGTGAGCAAAAAGATCATTTCAGGATTTATGGAAACAAATCACTACTAGTTGTAATTGGCTACTGGATTCCAGCCTGGCTACATGGAAAGCACTACTGCCCTACTTCTGTGACTGAAGATACAGTTTAAAGGAAACCTGAACTGGAAAGACTGTGGGAGGTGCTTTTGAAGAGTAGCCTTTGAATTTGCTAGTTGGTTGGTTTTGTCCATCTCTGTGTTCTTGAGAGGACAAAGCCCAGGGTTATCCTCGTTAGTATAGTGGTCAGTATCCCCGCCTGTCACGCGGGAGACCGGGGTTCAATTCCCCGACGGGGAGGCAGCTTTTGCTTCTTAAACTTTGTTTATCTCCATGTGTCTAGCCTAGGAATAACGTTTGTTCAGCCCTTTCACTAACATTTTCCAGCCCCCTTGCTGGTGGTGGAGACTCACAGAGCCATGGCCGGTTAGCTCAGTTGGTTAGAGCGTGGTGCGAATAACGCCAAGGTCGTGGGTTCGATCCCCGTACGGGTCACAGGTGTGCGCTTAGACTTTTCACTCTGCCTGTCTGGGCACTGTGAAAGCAGTCGTTGCTTCCACACTGGAGATCACTGACCCTCTTTCCATCAGTTGACTCTGCTAAAGGCAGCGAGCCCTCTGTACACCCAGGACTGTTGTCATGGTTTCAAGGAGATGAAATCGCACTCCCCCCTCATTGGAAATGTCCTTTTACATGGCATGCAAAAACAGTTACCTACTTTGCATACAACTTTGCCAACTGCTTTTTCTTTCCCAGCAATACTGCTGCTCTCCTTTCAGCTGTATGGAAATACCGTTGCTTGTCTTTTGCACCTAACACAAAATTGAAACACAATCTATTTCACAGAATAACCTCTACCCAAAAGCAAAACCAAACAAACCCTAGAGGCCACATTCAGGACAGAATGTGGCCTCGGTGACCGTTAGGAAAGGTAGTGAGCAAAAAGATCATTTCAGGATTTATGGAAACAAATCACTACTAGTTGTAATTGGCTACTGGATTCCAGCCTGGCTACATGGAAAGCACTACTGCCCTACTTCTGTGACTGAAGATACAGTTTAAAGGAAACCTGAACTGGAAAGACTGTGGGAGGTGCTTTTGAAGAGTAGCCTTTGAATTTGCTAGTTGGTTGGTTTTGTCCATCTCTGTGTTCTTGAGAGGACAAAGCCCAGGGTTATCCTCGTTAGTATAGTGGTCAGTATCCCCGCCTGTCACGCGGGAGACCGGGGTTCAATTCCCCGACGGGGAGGCAGCTTTTGCTTCTTAAACTTTGTTTATCTCCATGTGTCTAGCCTAGGAATAACGTTTGTTCAGCCCTTTCACTAACATTTTCCAGCCCCCTTGCTGGTGGTGGAGACTCACAGTGCCATGGCCGGTTAGCTCAGTTGGTTAGAGCGTGGTGCTAATAATGCCAAGGTCGCGGGTTCGATCCCCGTACGGGCCACAGGTGTGCGCTTAGACTTTTCACTCTGCCTGTCTGGGCACTGTGAAAGCAGTCGTTGCTTCCGCACTGGAGATCACTGACCCTCTTTCCATCAGTTGACTCTGCTAAAGGCAGCGAGCCCTCTGTACACCCAGGACTTTTGTCATGGTTTCAAGGAGATGAAATCGCACTCCCCCCTCATTGGAAATGTCCTTTTACATGGCATGCAAAAACAGTTACCTACTTTGCATACAACTTTGCCAACTGCTTTTTCTTTCCCAGCAATACTGCTGCTCTCCTTTCAGCTGTATGGAAATACCGTTGCTTGTCTTTTGCACCTAACACAAAATTGAAACACAATCTATTTCACAGAATAACCTCTACCCAAAAGAAAAACCAAACAAACCCTAGAGGCCACATTCAGGACAGAATGTGGCCTCGGTGACCGTTAGGAAAGGTAGTGAGCAAAAAGATCATTTCAGGATTTATGGAAACAAATCACTACTAGTTGTAATTGGCTACTGGATTCCAGCCTGGCTACATGGAAAGCACTACTGCCCTACTTCTGTGACTGAAGATACAGTTTAAAGGAAACCTGAACTGGAAAGACTGTGGGAGGTGCTTTTGAAGAGTAGCCTTTGAATTTGCTAGTTGGTTGGTTTTGTCCATCTCTGTGTTCTTGAGAGGACAAAGCCCAGGGTTATCCTCGTTAGTATAGTGGTCAGTATACCCGCCTGTCACGCGGGAGACCGGGGTTCAATTCCCCGACGGGGAGGCAGCTTTTGCTTCTTAAACTTTGTTTATCTCCATGTGTCTAGCCTAGGAATAACGTTTGTTCAGCCCTTTCACTAACATTTTCCAGCCCCCTTGCTGGTGGTGGAGACTCACAGTGCCATGGCCGGTTAGCTCAGTTGGTTAGAGCGTGGTGCTAATAACGCCAAGGTCGCGGGTTCGATCCCCGTACGGGCCACAGGTGTGCGCTTAGACTTTTCACTCTGCCTGTCTGGGCACTGTGAAAGCAGTCGTTGCTTCCACACTGGAGATCACTGACCCTCTTTCCATCAGTTGACTCTGCTAAAGGCAGCGAGCCCTCTGTACACCCAGGACTGTTGTCATGGTTTCAAGGAGATGAAATCGCACTCCCCCCTCATTGGAAATGTCCTTTTACATGGCATGCAAAAACAGTTACCTACTTTGCATACAACTTTGCCAACTGCTTTTTCTTTCCCAGCAATACTGCTGCTCTCCTTTCAGCTGTATGGAAATACCGTTGCTTGTCTTTTGCACCTAACACAAAATTGAAACACAATCTATTTCACAGAATAACCTCTACCCAAAAGCAAAACCAAACAAACCCTAGAGGCCACATTCAGGACAGAATGTGGCCTCGGTGACCGTTAGGAAAGGTAGTGAGCAAAAAGATCATTTCAGGATTTATGGAAACAAATCACTACTAGTTGTAATTGGCTACTGGATTCCAGCCTGGCTACATGGAAAGCACTACTGCCCTACTTCTGTGACTGAAGATACAGTTTAAAGGAAACCTGAACTGGAAAGACTGTGGGAGGTGCTTTTGAAGAGTAGCCTTTGAATTTGCTAGTTGGTTGGTTTTGTCCATCTCTGTGTTCTTGAGAGGACAAAGCCCAGGGTTATCCTCGTTAGTATAGTGGTCAGTATCCCCGCCTGTCACGCGGGAGACCGGGGTTCAATTCCCCGACGGGGAGGCAGCTTTTGCTTCTTAAACTTTGTTTATCTCCATGTGTCTAGCCTAGGAATAACGTTTGTTCAGCCCTTTCACAAACATTTTCCAGCCCCCTTGCTGGTGGTGGAGACTCACAGTGCCATGGCCGGTTAGCTCAGTTGGTTAGATCGTGGTGCTAATAACGCCAAGGTCGCGGGTTCGATCCCCGTACGGGCCACAGGTGTGCGCTTAGACTTTTCACTCTGCCTGTCTGGGCACTGTGAAAGCAGTCGTTGCTTCCACACTGGAGATCACTGACCCTCTTTCCATCAGTTGACTCTGCTAAAGGCAGCGAGCCCTCTGTACACCCAGGACTGTTGTCATGGTTTCAAGGAGATGAAATCGCACTCCCCCCTCATTGGAAATGTCCTTTTACATGGCATGCAAAAACAGTTACCTACTTTGCATACAACTTTGCCAACTGCTTTTTCTTTCCCAGCAATACTGCTGCTCTCCTTTCAGCTGTATGGAAATACCGTTGCTTGTCTTTTGCACCTAACACAAAATTGAAACACAATCTATTTCACAGAATAACCTCTACCCAAAAGCAAAACCAAACAAACCCTAGAGGCCACATTCAGGACAGAATGTGGCCTCGGTGACCGTTAGGAAAGGTAGTGAGCAAAAAGATCATTTCAGGATTTATGGAAACAAATCACTACTAGTTGTAATTGGCTACTGGATTCCAGCCTGGCTACATGGAAAGCACTACTGCCCTACTTCTGTGACTGAAGATACAGTTTAAAGGAAACCTGAACTGGAAAGACTGTGGGAGGTGCTTTTGAAGAGTAGCCTTTGAATTTGCTAGTTGGTTGGTTTTGTCCATCTCTGTGTTCTTGAGAGGACAAAGCCCAGGGTTATCCTCGTTAGTATAGTGGTCAGTATCCCCGCCTGTCACGCGGGAGACCGGGGTTCAATTCACCGACGGGGAGGCAGCTTTTGCTTCTTAAACTTTGTTTATCTCCATGTGTCTAGCCTAGGAATAACGTTTGTTCAGCCCTTTCACTAACATTTTCCAGCCCCCTTGCTGGTGGTGGAGACTCACAGTGCCATGGCCGGTTAGCTCAGTTGGTTAGAGCGTGGTGCTAATAACGCCAAGGTCGCGGGTTCGATCCCTGTACGGGCCACAGGTGTGCGCTTAGACTTTTCACTCTGCCTGTCTGGGCACTGTGAAAGCAGTCGTTGCTTCCACACTGGAGATCACTGACCCTCTTTCCATCAGTTGACTCTGCTAAAGGCAGCGAGCCCTCTGTACACCCAGGACTGTTGTCATGGTTTCAAGGAGATGAAATCGCACTCCCCCCTCATTGGAAATGTCCTTTTACATGGCATGCAAAAACAGTTACCTACTTTGCATACAACTTTGCCAACTGCTTTTTCTTTCCCAGCAATACTGCTGCTCTCCTTTCAGCTGTATGGAAATACCGTTGCTTGTCTTTTGCACCTAACACAAAATTGAAACACAATCTATTTCACAGAATAACCTCTACCCAAAAGCAAAACCAAACAAACCCTAGAGGCCACATTCAGGACAGAATGTGGCCTCGGTGACCGTTAGGAAAGGTAGTGAGCAAAAAGATCATTTCAGGATTTATGGAAACAAATCACTACTAGTTGTAATTGGCTACTGGATTCCAGCCTGGCTACATGGAAAGCACTACTGCCCTACTTCTGTGACTGAAGATACAGTTTAAAGGAAACCTGAACTGGAAAGACTGTGGGAGGTGCTTTTGAAGAGTAGCCTTTGAATTTGCTAGTTGGTTGGTTTTGTCCATCTCTGTGTTCTTGAGAGGACAAAGCCCAGGGTTATCCTCGTTAGTATAGTGGTCAGTATCCCCGCCTGTCACGCGGGAGACCGGGGTTCAATTCCCCGACGGGGAGGCAGCTTTTGCTTCTTAAACTTTGTTTATCTCCATGTGTCTAGCCTAGGAATAACGTTTGTTCAGCCCTTTCACTAACATTTTCCAGCCCCCTTGCTGGTGGTGGAGACTCACAGTGCCATGGCCGGTTAGCTCAGTTGGTTAGAGCGTGGTGCTAATAACGCCAAGGTCACGGGTTCGATCCCCGTATGGGCCACAGGTGTGCGCTTAGACTTTTCACTCTGCCTGTCTGGGCACTGTGAAAGCAGTCGTTGCTTCCGCACTGGAGATCACTGACCCTCTTTCCATCAGTTGACTCTGCTAAAGGCAGCGAGCCCTCTGTACACCCAGGACTGTTGTCATGGTTTCAAGGAGATGAAATCGCACTCCCCCCTCATTGGAAATGTCCTTTTACATGGCATGCAAAAACAGTTACCTACTTTGCATACAACTTTGCCAACTGCTTTTTCTTTCCCAGCAATACTGCTGCTCTCCTTTCAGCTGTATGGAAATACCGTTGCTTGTCTTTTGCACCTAACACAAAATTGAAACACAATCTATTTCACAGAATAACCTCTACCCAAAAGCAAAACCAAACAAACCCTAGAGGCCACATTCAGGACAGAATGTGGCCTCGGTGACCGTTAGGAAAGGTAGTGAGCAAAAAGATCATTTCAGGATTTATGGAAACAAATCACTACTAGTTGTAATTGGCTACTGGATTCCAGCCTGGCTACATGGAAAGCACTACTGCCCTACTTCTGTGACTGAAGATACAGTTTAAAGGAAACCTGAACTGGAAAGACTGTGGGAGGTGCTTTTGAAGAGTAGCCTTTGAATTTGCTAGTTGGTTGGTTTTGTCCATCTCTGTGTTCTTGAGAGGACAAAGCCCAGGGTTATCCTCGTTAGTATAGTGGTCAGTATCCCCGCCTGTCACGCGGGAGACCGGGGTTCAATTCCCCGACGGGGAGGCAGCTTTTGCTTCTTAAACTTTGTTTATCTCCATGTGTCTAGCCTAGGAATAACGTTTGTTCAGCCCTTTCACTAACATTTTCCAGCCCCCTTGCTGGTGGTGGAGACTCACAGTGCCATGGCCGGTTAGCTCAGTTGGTTAGAGCGTGGTGCAAATAACGCCAAGGTCGCGGGTTCGATCCCCGTACGGGCCACAGGTGTGCGCTTAGACTTTTCGCTCTGCCTGTCTGGGCACTGTGAAAGCAGTCGTTGCTTCCGCACTGGAGATCACTGACCCTCTTTCCATCAGTTGACTCTGCTAAAGGCAGCGAGCCCTCTGTACACCCAGGACTGTTGTCATGGTTTCAAGGAGATGAAATCGCACTCCCCCCTCATTGGAAATGTCCTTTTACATGGCATGCAAAAACAGTTACCTACTTTACATACAACTTTGCCAACTGCTTTTTCTTTCCCAGCAATACTGCTGCTCTCCTTTCAGCTGTATGGAAATACCGTTGCTTGTCTTTTGCACCTAACACAAAATTGAAACACAATCTATTTCACAGAATAACCTCTACCCAAAAGCAAAACCAAACAAACCCTAGAGGCCACATTCAGGACAGAATGTGGCCTCGGTGACCGTTAGGAAAGGTAGTGAGCAAAAAGATCATTTCAGGATTTATGGAAACAAATCACTACTAGTTGTAATTGGCTACTGGATTCCAGCCTGGCTACATGGAAAGCACTACTGCCCTACTTCTGTGACTGAAGATACAGTTTAAAGGAAACCTGAACTGGAAAGACTGTGAGAGGTGCTTTTGAAGAGTAGCCTTTGAATTTGCTAGTTGGTTGGTTTTGTCCATCTCTGTGTTCTTGAGAGGACAAAGCCCAGGGTTATCCTCGTTAGTATAGTGGTCAGTATCCCCGCCTGTCACGCGGGAGACCGGGGTTCAATTCCCCGACGGGGAGGCAGCTTTTGCTTCTTAAACTTTGTTTATCTCCATGTGTCTAGCCTAGGAATAACGTTTGTTCAGCCCTTTCACTAACATTTTCCAGCCCCCTTGCTGGTGGTGGAGACTCACAGTGCCATGGCCGGTTAGCTCAGTTGGTTAGAGCGTGGTGCTAATAACGCCAAGGTCGCGGGTTCGATCCCCGTACGGGCCACAGGTGTGCGCTTAGACTTTTCACTCTGCCTGTCTGGGCACTGTGAAAGCAGTCGTTGCTTCTGCACTGGAGATCACTGACCCTCTTTCCATCAGTTGACTCTGCTAAAGGCAGCGAGCCCTCTGTACACCCAGGACTGTTGTCATGGTTTCAAGGAGATGAAATCGCACTCCCCCCTCATTGGAAATGTCCTTTTACATGGCATGCAAAAACAGTTACCTACTTTGCATACAACTTTGCCAACTGCTTTTTCTTTCCCAGCAATACTGCTGCTCTCCTTTCAGCTGTATGGAAATACCGTTGCTTGTCTTTTGCACCTAACACAAAATTGAAACACAATCTATTTCACAGAATAACCTCTACCCAAAAGCAAAACCAAACAAACCCTAGAGGCCACATTCAGGACAGAATGTGGCCTCGGTGACCGTTAGGAAAGGTAGTGAGCAAAAAGATCATTTCAGGATTTATGGAAACAAATCACTACTAGTTGTAATTGGCTACTGGATTCCAGCCTGGCTACATGGAAAGCACTACTGCCCTACTTCTGTGACTGAAGATACAGTTTAAAGGAAACCTGAACTGGAAAGACTGTGGGAGGTGCTTTTGAAGAGTAGCCTTTGAATTTGCTAGTTGGTTGGTTTTGTCCATCTCTGTGTTCTTGAGAGGACAAAGCCCAGGGTTATCCTCGTTAGTATAGTGGTCAGTATCCCCGCCTGTCACGCGGGAGACCGGGGTTCAATTCCCCGACGGGGAGGCAGCTTTTGCTTCTTAAACTTTGTTTATCTCCATGTGTCTAGCCTAGGAATAACGTTTGTTCAGCCCTTTCACTAACATTTTCCAGCCCCCTTGCTGGTGGTGGAGACTCACAGAGCCATGGCCGGTTAGCTCAGTTGGTTAGAGCGTGGTGCGAATAACGCCAAGGTCGTGGGTTCGATCCCCGTACGGGCCACAGGTGTGCGCTTAGACTTTTCACTCTGCCTGTCTGGGCACTGTGAAAGCAGTCGTTGCTTCCACACTGGAGATCACTGACCCTCTTTCCATCAGTTGACTCTGCTAAAGGCAGCGAGCCCTCTGTACACCCAGGACTGTTGTCATGGTTTCAAGGAGATGAAATCGCACTCCCCCCTCATTGGAAATGTCCTTTTACATGGCATGCAAAAACAGTTACCTACTTTGCATACAACTTTGCCAACTGCTTTTTCTTTCCCAGCAATACTGCTGCTCTCCTTTCAGCTGTATGGAAATACCGTTGCTTGTCTTTTGCACCTAACACAAAATTGAAACACAATCTATTTCACAGAATAACCTCTACCCAAAAGCAAAACCAAACAAACCCTAGAGGCCACATTCAGGACAGAATGTGGCCTCGGTGACCGTTAGGAAAGGTAGTGAGCAAAAAGATCATTTCAGGATTTATGGAAACAAATCACTACTAGTTGTAATTGGCTACTGGATTCCAGCCTGGCTACATGGAAAGCACTACTGCCCTACTTCTGTGACTGAAGATACAGTTTAAAGGAAACCTGAACTGGAAAGACTGTGGGAGGTGCTTTTGAAGAGTAGCCTTTGAATTTGCTAGTTGGTTGGTTTTGTCCATCTCTGTGTTCTTGAGAGGACAAAGCCCAGGGTTATCCTCGTTAGTATAGTGGTCAGTATCCCCGCCTGTCACGCGGGAGACCGGGGTTCAATTCCCCGACGGGGAGGCAGCTTTTGCTTCTTAAACTTTGTTTATCTCCATGTGTCTAGCCTAGGAATAACGTTTGTTCAGCCCTTTCACTAACATTTTCCAGCCCCCTTGCTGGTGGTGGAGACTCACAGTGCCATGGCCGGTTAGCTCAGTTGGTTAGAGCGTGGTGCTAATAACGCCAAGGTCGCGGGTTCGATCCCTGTACGGGCCACAGGTGTGCGCTTAGACTTTTCACTCTGCCTGTCTGGGCACTGTGAAAGCAGTCGTTGCTTCCGCACTGGAGATCACTGACCCTCTTTCCATCAGTTGACTCTGCTAAAGGCAGCGAGCCCTCTGTACACCCAGGACTTTTGTCATGGTTTCAAGGAGATGAAATCGCACTCCCCCCTCATTGGAAATGTCCTTTTACATGGCATGCAAAAACAGTTACCTACTTTGCATACAACTTTGCCAACTGCTTTTTCTTTCCCAGCAATACTGCTGCTCTCCTTTCAGCTGTATGGAAATACCGTTGCTTGTCTTTTGCACCTAACACAAAATTGAAACACAATCTATTTCACAGAATAACCTCTACCCAAAAGCAAAACCAAACAAACCCTAGAGGCCACATTCAGGACAGAATGTGGCCTCGGTGACCGTTAGGAAAGGTAGTGAGCAAAAAGATCATTTCAGGATTTATGGAAACAAATCACTACTAGTTGTAATTGGCTACTGGATTCCAGCCTGGCTACATGGAAAGCACTACTGCCCTACTTCTGTGACTGAAGATACAGTTTAAAGGAAACCTGAACTGGAAAGACTGTGGGAGGTGCTTTTGAAGAGTAGCCTTTGAATTTGCTAGTTGGTTGGTTTTGTCCATCTCTGTGTTCTTGAGAGGACAAAGCCCAGGGTTATCCTCGTTAGTATAGTGGTCAGTATCCCCGCCTGTCACGCGGGAGACCGGGGTTCAATTCCCCGACGGGGAGGCAGCTTTTGCTTCTTAAACTTTGTTTATCTCCATGTGTCTAGCCTAGGAATAACGTTTGTTCAGCCCTTTCACTAACATTTTCCAGCCCCCTTGCTGGTGGTGGAGACTCACAGAGCCATGGCCGGTTAGCTCAGTTGGTTAGAGCGTGGTGCGAATAACGCCAAGGTCGTGGGTTCGATCCCCGTACGGGTCACAGGTGTGCGCTTAGACTTTTCACTCTGCCTGTCTGGGCACTGTGAAAGCAGTCGTTGCTTCCACACTGGAGATCACTGACCCTCTTTCCATCAGTTGACTCTGCTAAAGGCAGCGAGCCCTCTGTACACCCAGGACTGTTGTCATGGTTTCAAGGAGATGAAATCGCACTCCCCCCTCATTGGAAATGTCCTTTTACATGGCATGCAAAAACAGTTACCTACTTTGCATACAACTTTGCCAACTGCTTTTTCTTTCCCAGCAATACTGCTGCTCTCCTTTCAGCTGTATGGAAATACCGTTGCTTGTCTTTTGCACCTAACACAAAATTGAAACACAATCTATTTCACAGAATAACCTCTACCCAAAAGCAAAACCAAACAAACCCTAGAGGCCACATTCAGGACAGAATGTGGCCTCGGTGACCGTTAGGAAAGGTAGTGAGCAAAAAGATCATTTCAGGATTTATGGAAACAAATCACTACTAGTTGTAATTGGCTACTGGATTCCAGCCTGGCTACATGGAAAGCACTACTGCCCTACTTCTGTGACTGAAGATACAGTTTAAAGGAAACCTGAACTGGAAAGACTGTGGGAGGTGCTTTTGAAGAGTAGCCTTTGAATTTGCTAGTTGGTTGGTTTTGTCCATCTCTGTGTTCTTGAGAGGACAAAGCCCAGGGTTATCCTCGTTAGTATAGTGGTCAGTATCCCCGCCTGTCACGCGGGAGACCGGGGTTCAATTCCCCGACGGGGAGGCAGCTTTTGCTTCTTAAACTTTGTTTATCTCCATGTGTCTAGCCTAGGAATAACGTTTGTTCAGCCCTTTCACTAACATTTTCCAGCCCCCTTGCTGGTGGTGGAGACTCACAGTGCCATGGCCGGTTAGCTCAGTTGGTTAGAGCGTGGTGCTAATAATGCCAAGGTCGCGGGTTCGATCCCCGTACGGGCCACAGGTGTGCGCTTAGACTTTTCACTCTGCCTGTCTGGGCACTGTGAAAGCAGTCGTTGCTTCCGCACTGGAGATCACTGACCCTCTTTCCATCAGTTGACTCTGCTAAAGGCAGCGAGCCCTCTGTACACCCAGGACTTTTGTCATGGTTTCAAGGAGATGAAATCGCACTCCCCCCTCATTGGAAATGTCCTTTTACATGGCATGCAAAAACAGTTACCTACTTTGCATACAACTTTGCCAACTGCTTTTTCTTTCCCAGCAATACTGCTGCTCTCCTTTCAGCTGTATGGAAATACCGTTGCTTGTCTTTTGCACCTAACACAAAATTGAAACACAATCTATTTCACAGAATAACCTCTACCCAAAAGCAAAACCAAACAAACCCTAGAGGCCACATTCAGGACAGAATGTGGCCTCGGTGACCGTTAGGAAAGGTAGTGAGCAAAAAGATCATTTCAGGATTTATGGAAACAAATCACTACTAGTTGTAATTGGCTACTGGATTCCAGCCTGGCTACATGGAAAGCACTACTGCCCTACTTCTGTGACTGAAGATACAGTTTAAAGGAAACCTGAACTGGAAAGACTGTGGGAGGTGCTTTTGAAGAGTAGCCTTTGAATTTGCTAGTTGGTTGGTTTTGTCCATCTCTGTGTTCTTGAGAGGACAAAGCCCAGGGTTATCCTCGTTAGTATAGTGGTCAGTATACCCGCCTGTCACGCGGGAGACCGGGGTTCAATTCCCCGACGGGGAGGCAGCTTTTGCTTCTTAAACTTTGTTTATCTCCATGTGTCTAGCCTAGGAATAACGTTTGTTCAGCCCTTTCACTAACATTTTCCAGCCCCCTTGCTGGTGGTGGAGACTCACAGTGCCATGGCCGGTTAGCTCAGTTGGTTAGAGCGTGGTGCTAATAACGCCAAGGTCGCGGGTTCGATCCCCGTACGGGCCACAGGTGTGCGCTTAGACTTTTCACTCTGCCTGTCTGGGCACTGTGAAAGCAGTCGTTGCTTCCACACTGGAGATCACTGACCCTCTTTCCATCAGTTGACTCTGCTAAAGGCAGCGAGCCCTCTGTACACCCAGGACTGTTGTCATGGTTTCAAGGAGATGAAATCGCACTCCCCCCTCATTGGAAATGTCCTTTTACATGGCATGCAAAAACAGTTACCTACTTTGCATACAACTTTGCCAACTGCTTTTTCTTTCCCAGCAATACTGCTGCTCTCCTTTCAGCTGTATGGAAATACCGTTGCTTGTCTTTTGCACCTAACACAAAATTGAAACACAATCTATTTCACAGAATAACCTCTACCCAAAAGCAAAACCAAACAAACCCTAGAGGCCACATTCAGGACAGAATGTGGCCTCGGTGACCGTTAGGAAAGGTAGTGAGCAAAAAGATCATTTCAGGATTTATGGAAACAAATCACTACTAGTTGTAATTGGCTACTGGATTCCAGCCTGGCTACATGGAAAGCACTACTGCCCTACTTCTGTGACTGAAGATACAGTTTAAAGGAAACCTGAACTGGAAAGACTGTGGGAGGTGCTTTTGAAGAGTAGCCTTTGAATTTGCTAGTTGGTTGGTTTTGTCCATCTCTGTGTTCTTGAGAGGACAAAGCCCAGGGTTATCCTCGTTAGTATAGTGGTCAGTATCCCCGCCTGTCACGCGGGAGACCGGGGTTCAATTCCCCGACGGGGAGGCAGCTTTTGCTTCTTAAACTTTGTTTATCTCCATGTGTCTAGCCTAGGAATAACGTTTGTTCAGCCCTTTCACAAACATTTTCCAGCCCCCTTGCTGGTGGTGGAGACTCACAGTGCCATGGCCGGTTAGCTCAGTTGGTTAGATCGTGGTGCTAATAACGCCAAGGTCGCGGGTTCGATCCCCGTACGGGCCACAGGTGTGCGCTTAGACTTTTCACTCTGCCTGTCTGGGCACTGTGAAAGCAGTCGTTGCTTCCACACTGGAGATCACTGACCCTCTTTCCATCAGTTGACTCTGCTAAAGGCAGCGAGCCCTCTGTACACCCAGGACTGTTGTCATGGTTTCAAGGAGATGAAATCGCACTCCCCCCTCATTGGAAATGTCCTTTTACATGGCATGCAAAAACAGTTACCTACTTTGCATACAACTTTGCCAACTGCTTTTTCTTTCCCAGCAATACTGCTGCTCTCCTTTCAGCTGTATGGAAATACCGTTGCTTGTCTTTTGCACCTAACACAAAATTGAAACACAATCTATTTCACAGAATAACCTCTACCCAAAAGCAAAACCAAACAAACCCTAGAGGCCACATTCAGGACAGAATGTGGCCTCGGTGACCGTTAGGAAAGGTAGTGAGCAAAAAGATCATTTCAGGATTTATGGAAACAAATCACTACTAGTTGTAATTGGCTACTGGATTCCAGCCTGGCTACATGGAAAGCACTACTGCCCTACTTCTGTGACTGAAGATACAGTTTAAAGGAAACCTGAACTGGAAAGACTGTGGGAGGTGCTTTTGAAGAGTAGCCTTTGAATTTGCTAGTTGGTTGGTTTTGTCCATCTCTGTGTTCTTGAGAGGACAAAGCCCAGGGTTATCCTCGTTAGTATAGTGGTCAGTATCCCCGCCTGTCACGCGGGAGACCGGGGTTCAATTCACCGACGGGGAGGCAGCTTTTGCTTCTTAAACTTTGTTTATCTCCATGTGTCTAGCCTAGGAATAACGTTTGTTCAGCCCTTTCACTAACATTTTCCAGCCCCCTTGCTGGTGGTGGAGACTCACAGTGCCATGGCCGGTTAGCTCAGTTGGTTAGAGCGTGGTGCTAATAACGCCAAGGTCGCGGGTTCGATCCCTGTACGGGCCACAGGTGTGCGCTTAGACTTTTCACTCTGCCTGTCTGGGCACTGTGAAAGCAGTCGTTGCTTCCACACTGGAGATCACTGACCCTCTTTCCATCAGTTGACTCTGCTAAAGGCAGCGAGCCCTCTGTACACCCAGGACTGTTGTCATGGTTTCAAGGAGATGAAATCGCACTCCCCCCTCATTGGAAATGTCCTTTTACATGGCATGCAAAAACAGTTACCTACTTTGCATACAACTTTGCCAACTGCTTTTTCTTTCCCAGCAATACTGCTGCTCTCCTTTCAGCTGTATGGAAATACCGTTGCTTGTCTTTTGCACCTAACACAAAATTGAAACACAATCTATTTCACAGAATAACCTCTACCCAAAAGCAAAACCAAACAAACCCTAGAGGCCACATTCAGGACAGAATGTGGCCTCGGTGACCGTTAGGAAAGGTAGTGAGCAAAAAGATCATTTCAGGATTTATGGAAACAAATCACTACTAGTTGTAATTGGCTACTGGATTCCAGCCTGGCTACATGGAAAGCACTACTGCCCTACTTCTGTGACTGAAGATACAGTTTAAAGGAAACCTGAACTGGAAAGACTGTGGGAGGTGCTTTTGAAGAGTAGCCTTTGAATTTGCTAGTTGGTTGGTTTTGTCCATCTCTGTGTTCTTGAGAGGACAAAGCCCAGGGTTATCCTCGTTAGTATAGTGGTCAGTATCCCCGCCTGTCACGCGGGAGACCGGGGTTCAATTCCCCGACGGGGAGGCAGCTTTTGCTTCTTAAACTTTGTTTATCTCCATGTGTCTAGCCTAGGAATAACGTTTGTTCAGCCCTTTCACTAACATTTTCCAGCCCCCTTGCTGGTGGTGGAGACTCACAGTGCCATGGCCGGTTAGCTCAGTTGGTTAGAGCGTGGTGCTAATAACGCCAAGGTCGCGGGTTCGATCCGCGTACGGGCCACAGGTGTGCGCTTAGACTTTTCACTCTGCCTGTCTGGGCACTGTGAAAGCAGTCGTTGCTTCCACACTCGAGATCACTGACCCTCTTTCCATCAGTTGACTCTGCTAAAGGCAGCGAGCCCTCTGTACACCCAGGACTGTTGTCATGGTTTCAAGGAGATGAAATCGCACTCCCCCCTCATTGGAAATGTCCTTTTACATGGCATGCAAAAACAGTTACCTACTTTGCATACAACTTTGCCAACTGCTTTTTCTTTCCCAGCAATACTGCTGCTCTCCTTTCAGCTGTATGGAAATACCGTTGCTTGTCTTTTGCACCTAACACAAAATTGAAACACAATCTATTTCACAGAATAACCTCTACCCAAAAGCAAAACCAAACAAACCCTAGAGGCCACATTCAGGACAGAATGTGGCCTCGGTGACCGTTAGGAAAGGTAGTGAGCAAAAAGATCATTTCAGGATTTATGGAAACAAATCACTACTAGTTGTAATTGGCTACTGGATTCCAGCCTGGCTACATGGAAAGCACTACTGCCCTACTTCTGTGACTGAAGATACAGTTTAAAGGAAACCTGAACTGGAAAGACTGTGGGAGGTGCTTTTGAAGAGTAGCCTTTGAATTTGCTAGTTGGTTGGTTTTGTCCATCTCTGTGTTCTTGAGAGGACAAAGCCCAGGGTTATCCTCGTTAGTATAGTGGTCAGTATCCCCGCCTGTCACGCGGGAGACCGGGGTTCAATTCCCCGACGGGGAGGCAGCTTTTGCTTCTTAAACTTTGTTTATCTCCATGTGTCTAGCCTAGGAATAACGTTTGTTCAGCCCTTTCACTAACATTTTCCAGCCCCCTTGCTGGTGGTGGAGACTCACAGTGCCATGGCCGGTTAGCTCAGTTGGTTAGAGCGTGGTGCTAATAACGCCAAGGTTGTGGGTTCGATCCCCGTACGGGCCACAGGTGTGCGCTTAGACTTTTCACTCTGCCTGTCTGGGCACTGTGAAAGCAGTCGTTGCTTCCACACTCGAGATCACTGACCCTCTTTCCATCAGTTGACTCTGCTAAAGGCAGCGAGCCCTCTGTACACCCAGGACTGTTGTCATGGTTTCAAGGAGATGAAATCGCACTCCCCCCTCATTGGAAATGTCCTTTTACATGGCATGCAAAAACAGTTACCTACTTTGCATACAACTTTGCCAACTGCTTTTTCTTTCCCAGCAATACTGCTGCTCTCCTTTCAGCTGTATGGAAATACCGTTGCTTGTCTTTTGCACCTAACACAAAATTGAAACACAATCTATTTCACAGAATAACCTCTACCCAAAAGCAAAACCAAACAAACCCTAGAGGCCACATTCAGGACAGAATGTGGCCTCGGTGACCGTTAGGAAAGGTAGTGAGCAAAAAGATCATTTCAGGATTTATGGAAACAAATCACTACTAGTTGTAATTGGCTACTGGATTCCAGCC
This sequence comes from Hyperolius riggenbachi, assembly GCF_040937935.1. NCBI lineage: Eukaryota > Metazoa > Chordata > Amphibia > Anura > Hyperoliidae > Hyperolius > Hyperolius riggenbachi. The sequence goes on from NC_090647.1 coordinate 301,184,478, forward strand.
TGGCTACATGGAAAGCACTACTGCCCTACTTCTGTGACTGAAGATACAGTTTAAAGGAAACCTGAACTGGAAAGACTGTGGGAGGTGCTTTTGAAGAGTAGCCTTTGAATTTGCTAGTTGGTTGGTTTTGTCCATCTCTGTGTTCTTGAGAGGACAAAGCCCAGGGTTATCCTCGTTAGTATAGTGGTCAGTATCCCCGCCTGTCACGTGGGAGACCGGGGTTCAATTCCCCGACGGGGAGGCAGCTTTTGCTTCTTAAACTTTGTTTATCTCCATGTGTCTAGCCTAGGAATAACGTTTGTTCAGCCCTTTCACTAACATTTTCCAGCCCCCTTGCTGGTGGTGGAGACTCACAGTGCCATGGCCGGTTAGCTCAGTTGGTTAGAGCATGGTGCTAATAACGCCAAGGTCGCGGGTTCGATCCCCGTATGGGCCACAGGTGTGCGCTTAGACTTTTCACTCTGCCTGTCTGGGCACTGTAAAAGCAGTCGTTGCTTCCGCACTGGAGATCACTGACCCTCTTTCCATCAGTTGACTCTGCTAAAGGCAGCGAGCCCTCTGTACACCCAGGACTGTTGTCATGGTTTCAAGGAGATGAAATCGCACTCCCCCCTCATTGGAAATGTCCTTTTACATGGCATGCAAAAACAGTTACCTACTTTGCATACAACTTTGCCAACTGCTTTTTCTTTCCCAGCAATACTGCTGCTCTCCTTTCAGCTGTATGGAAATACCGTTGCTTGTCTTTTGCACCTAACACAAAATTGAAACACAATCTATTTCACAGAATAACCTCTACCCAAAAGCAAAACCAAACAAACCCTAGAGGCCACATTCAGGACAGAATGTGGCCTCGGTGACCGTTAGGAAAGGTAGTGAGCAAAAAGATCATTTCAGGATTTATGGAAACAAATCACTACTAGTTGTAATTGGCTACTGGATTCCAGCCTGGCTACATGGAAAGCACTACTGCGCTACTTCTGTGACTGAAGATACAGTTTAAAGGAAATCTGAACTGGAAAGACTGTGGGAGGTGCTTTTGAAGAGTAGCCTTTGAATTTGCTAGTTGGTTGGTTTTGTCCATCTCTGTGTTCTTGAGAGGACAAAGCCCAGGGTTATCCTCGTTAGTATAGTGGTCAGTATCCCCGCCTGTCACGCGGGAGACCGGGGTTCAATTCCCCGACGGGGAGGCAGCTTTTGCTTCTTAAACTTTGTTTATCTCCATGTGTCTAGCCTAGGAATAACGTTTGTTCAGCCCTTTCACAAACATTTTCCAGCCCCTTTGCTGGTGGTGGAGACTCACAGTGCCATGGCCGGTTAGCTCAGTTGGTTAGAGCGTGGTGCTAATAACGCCAAGGTCGCGGGTTCGATCACCGTACGGGCCACAGGTGTGCGCTTAGACTTTTCACTCTGCCTGTCTGGGCACTGTGAAAGCAGTCGTTGCTTCCACACTCGAGATCACTGACCCTCTTTCCATCAGTTGACTCTGCTAAAGGCAGCGAGTTCTCTGTACACCCATGACTGTTGTCATGGTTTCAAGGAGATGAAATCGCACTCCCCCCTCATTGGAAATGTCCTTTTACATGGCATGCAAAAACAGTTACCTACTTTGCATACAACTTTGCCAACTGCTTTTTCTTTCCCAGCAATACTGCTGCTCTCCTTTCAGCTGTATGGAAATACCGTTGCTTGTCTTTTGCACCTAACACAAAATTGAAACACAATCTATTTCACAGAATAACCTCTACCCAAAAGCAAAACCAAACAAACCCTAGAGGCCACATTCAGGACAGAATGTGGCCTCGGTGACCGTTAGGAAAGGTAGTGAGCAAAAAGATCATTTCAGGATTTATGGAAACAAATCACTACTAGTTGTAATTGGCTACTGGATTCCAGCCTGGCTACATGGAAAGCACTACTGCCCTACTTCTGTGACTGAAGATACAGTTTAAAGGAAACCTGAACTGGAAAGACTGTGGGAGGTGCTTTTGAAGAGTAGCCTTTGAATTTGCTAGTTGGTTGGTTTTGTCCATCTCTGTGTTCTTGAGAGGACAAAGCCCAGGGTTATCCTCGTTAGTATAGTGGTCAGTATCCCCGCCTGTCACGCGGGAGACCGGGGTTCAATTCCCCGACGGGGAGGCAGCTTTTGCTTCTTAAACTTTGTTTATCTCCATGTGTCTAGCCTAGGAATAACGTTTGTTCAGCCCTTTCACTAACATTTTCCAGCCCCCTTGCTGGTGGTGGAGACTCACAGTGCCATGGCCGGTTAGCTCAGTTGGTTAGAGCGTGGTGCTAATAACGCCAAGGTCGCGGGTTCGATCCGCGTACGGGCCACAGGTGTGCGCTTAGACTTTTCACTCTGCCTGTCTGGGCACTGTGAAAGCAGTCGTTGCTTCCACACTCGAGATCACTGACCCTCTTTCCATCAGTTGACTCTGCTAAAGGCAGCGAGCCCTCTGTACACCCAGGACTGTTGTCATGGTTTCAAGGAGATGAAATCGCACTCCCCCCTCATTGGAAATGTCCTTTTACATGGCATGCAAAAACAGTTACCTACTTTGCATACAACTTTGCCAACTGCTTTTTCTTTCCCAGCAATACTGCTGCTCTCCTTTCAGCTGTATGGAAATACCGTTGCTTGTCTTTTGCACCTAACACAAAATTGAAACACAATCTATTTCACAGAATAACCTCTACCCAAAAGCAAAACCAAACAAACCCTAGAGGCCACATTCAGGACAGAATGTGGCCTCGGTGACCGTTAGGAAAGGTAGTGAGCAAAAAGATCATTTCAGGATTTATGGAAACAAATCACTACTAGTTGTAATTGGCTACTGGATTCCAGCCTGGCTACATGGAAAGCACTACTGCCCTACTTCTGTGACTGAAGATACAGTTTAAAGGAAACCTGAACTGGAAAGACTGTGGGAGGTGCTTTTGAAGAGTAGCCTTTGAATTTGCTAGTTGGTTGGTTTTGTCCATCTCTGTGTTCTTGAGAGGACAAAGCCCAGGGTTATCCTCGTTAGTATAGTGGTCAGTATCCCCGCCTGTCACGCGGGAGACCGGGGTTCAATTCCCCGACGGGGAGGCAGCTTTTGCTTCTTAAACTTTGTTTATCTCCATGTGTCTAGCCTAGGAATAACGTTTGTTCAGCCCTTTCACTAACATTTTCCAGCCCCCTTGCTGGTGGTGGAGACTCACAGTGCCATGGCCGGTTAGCTCAGTTGGTTAGAGCGTGGTGCTAATAACGCCAAGGTTGCGGGTTCGATCCCTGTACGGGCCACAGGTGTGCGCTTAGACTTTTCACTCTGCCTGTCTGGGCACTGTGAAAGCAGTCGTTGCTTCCGCACTCGAGATCACTGACCCTCTTTCCATCAGTTGACTCTGCTAAAGGCAGCGAGCCCTCTGTACACCCAGGACTGTTGTCATGGTTTCAAGGAGATGAAATCGCACTCCCCCCTCATTGGAAATGTCCTTTTACATGGCATGCAAAAACAGTTACCTACTTTGCATACAACTTTGCCAACTGCTTTTTCTTTCCCAGCAATACTGCTGCTCTCCTTTCAGCTGTATGGAAATACCGTTGCTTGTCTTTTGCACCTAACACAAAATTGAAACACAATCTATTTCACAGAATAACCTCTACCCAAAAGCAAAACCAAACAAACCCTAGAGGCCACATTCAGGACAGAATGTGGCCTCGGTGACCGTTAGGAAAGGTAGTGAGCAAAAAGATCATTTCAGGATTTATGGAAACAAATCACTACTAGTTGTAATTGGCTACTGGATTCCAGCCTGGCTACATGGAAAGCACTACTGCCCTACTTCTGTGACTGAAGATACAGTTTAAAGGAAACCTGAACTGGAAAGACTGTGGGAGGTGCTTTTGAAGAGTAGCCTTTGAATTTGCTAGTTGGTTGGTTTTGTCCATCTCTGTGTTCTTGAGAGGACAAAGCCCAGGGTTATCCTCGTTAGTATAGTGGTCAGTATCCCCGCCTGTCACGCGGGAGACCGGGGTTCAATTCCCCGACGGGGAGGCAGCTTTTGCTTCTTAAACTTTGTTTATCTCCATGTGTCTAGCCTAGGAATAACGTTTGTTCAGCCCTTTCACAAACATTTTCCAGCCCCCTTGCTGGTGGTGGAGACTCACAGTGCCATGGCCGGTTAGCTCAGTTGGTTAGAGCGTGGTGCTAATAACGCCAAGGTCGCGGGTTCGATCACCGTACGGGCCACAGGTGTGCGCTTAGACTTTTCACTCTGCCTGTCTGGGCACTGTGAAAGCAGTCGTTGCTTCCACACTCGAGATCACTGACCCTCTTTCCATCAGTTGACTCTGCTAAAGGCAGCGAGCCCTCTGTACACCCATGACTGTTGTCATGGTTTCAAGGAGATGAAATCGCACTCCCCCCTCATTGGAAATGTCCTTTTACATGGCATGCAAAAACAGTTACCTACTTTGCATACAACTTTGCCAACTGCTTTTTCTTTCCCAGCAATACTGCTGCTCTCCTTTCAGCTGTATGGAAATACCGTTGCTTGTCTTTTGCACCTAACACAAAATTGAAACACAATCTATTTCACAGAATAACCTCTACCCAAAAGCAAAACCAAACAAACCCTAGAGGCCACATTCAGGACAGAATGTGGCCTCGGTGACCGTTAGGAAAGGTAGTGAGCAAAAAGATCATTTCAGGATTTATGGAAACAAATCACTACTAGTTGTAATTGGCTACTGGATTCCAGCCTGGCTACATGGAAAGCACTACTGCCCTACTTCTGTGACTGAAGATACAGTTTAAAGGAAACCTGAACTGGAAAGACTGTGGGAGGTGCTTTTGAAGAGTAGCCTTTGAATTTGCTAGTTGGTTGGTTTTGTCCATCTCTGTGTTCTTGAGAGGACAAAGCCCAGGGTTATCCTCGTTAGTATAGTGGTCAGTATCCCCGCCTGTCACGCGGGAGACCGGGGTTCAATTCCCCGACGGGGAGGCAGCTTTTGCTTCTTAAACTTTGTTTATCTCCATGTGTCTAGCCTAGGAATAACGTTTGTTCAGCCCTTTCACAAACATTTTCCAGCCCCCTTGCTGGTGGTGGAGACTCACAGTGCCATGGCCGGTTAGCTCAGTTGGTTAGAGCGTGGTGCTAATAACGCCAAGGTCGCGGGTTCGATCACCGTACGGGCCACAGGTGTGCGCTTAGACTTTTCACTCTGCCTGTCTGGGCACTGTGAAAGCAGTCGTTGCTTCCACACTCGAGATCACTGACCCTCTTTCCATCAGTTGACTCTGCTAAAGGCAGCGAGCCCTCTGTACACCCATGACTGTTGTCATGGTTTCAAGGAGATGAAATCGCACTCCCCCCTCATTGGAAATGTCCTTTTACATGGCATGCAAAAACAGTTACCTACTTTGCATACAACTTTGCCAACTGCTTTTTCTTTCCCAGCAATACTGCTGCTCTCCTTTCAGCTGTATGGAAATACCGTTGCTTGTCTTTTGCACCTAACACAAAATTGAAACACAATCTATTTCACAGAATAACCTCTACCCAAAAGCAAAACCAAACAAACCCTAGAGGCCACATTCAGGACAGAATGTGGCCTCGGTGACCGTTAGGAAAGGTAGTGAGCAAAAAGATCATTTCAGGATTTATGGAAACAAATCACTACTAGTTGTAATTGGCTACTGGATTCCAGCCTGGCTACATGGAAAGCACTACTGCCCTACTTCTGTGACTGAAGATACAGTTTAAAGGAAACCTGAACTGGAAAGACTGTGGGAGGTGCTTTTGAAGAGTAGCCTTTGAATTTGCTAGTTGGTTGGTTTTGTCCATCTCTGTGTTCTTGAGAGGACAAAGCCCAGGGTTATCCTCGTTAGTATAGTGGTCAGTATCCCCGCCTGTCATGCGGGAGACCGGGGTTCAATTCCCCGACGGGGAGGCAGCTTTTGCTTCTTAAACTTTGTTTATCTCCATGTGTCTAGCCTAGGAATAACGTTTGTTCAGCCCTTTCACTAACATTTTCCAGCCCCCTTGCTGGTGGTGGAGACTCACAGTGCCATGGCCGGTTAGCTCAGTTGGTTAGAGCGTGGTGCTAATAACGCCAAGGTCGCGGGTTCAATCCCCGTATGGGCCACAGGTGTGCGCTTAGACTTTTCACTCTGCCTGTCTGGGCACTGTGAAAGCAGTCGTTGCTTCCGCACTGGAGATCACTGACCCTCTTTCCATCAGTTGACTCTGCTAAAGGCAGCGAGCCCTCTGTACACCCAGGACTGTTGTCATGGTTTCAAGGAGATGAAATCGCACTCCCCCCTCATTGGAAATGTCCTTTTACATGGCATGCAAAAACAGTTACCTACTTTGCATACAACTTTGCCAACTGCTTTTTCTTTCCCAGCAATACTGCTGCTCTCCTTTCAGCTGTATGGAAATACCGTTGCTTGTCTTTTGCACCTAACACAAAATTGAAACACAATCTATTTCACAGAATAACCTCTACCCAAAAGCAAAACCAAACAAACCCTAGAGGCCACATTCAGGACAGAATGTGGCCTCGGTGACCGTTAGGAAAGGTAGTGAGCAAAAAGATCATTTCAGGATTTATGGAAACAAATCACTACTAGTTGTAATTGGCTACTGGATTCCAGCCTGGCTACATGGAAAGCACTACTGCGCTACTTCTGTGACTGAAGATACAGTTTAAAGGAAATCTGAACTGGAAAGACTGTGGGAGGTGCTTTTGAAGAGTAGCCTTTGAATTTGCTAGTTGGTTGGTTTTGTCCATCTCTGTGTTCTTGAGAGGACAAAGCCCAGGGTTATCCTCGTTAGTATAGTGGTCAGTATCCCCGCCTGTCACGCGGGAGACCGGGGTTCAATTCCCCGACGGGGAGGCAGCTTTTGCTTCTTAAACTTTGTTTATCTCCATGTGTCTAGCCTAGGAATAACGTTTGTTCAGCCCTTTCACTAACATTTTCCAGCCCCCTTGCTGGTGGTGGAGACTCACAGTGCAATAGCCGGTTAGCTTAGTTGGTTAGAGCGTGGTGCTAATAACGCCAAGGTCGCGGGTTCGATCCGCATACGGGCCACAGGTGTGCGCTTAGACTTTTCACTCTGCCTGTCTGGGCACTGTGAAAGCAGTCGTTGCTTCCGCACTGGAGATCACTGACCCTCTTTCCATCAGTTGACTCTGCTAAAGGCAGCGAGCCCTCTGTACACCCAGGACTGTTGTCATGGTTTCAAGGAGATGAAATCGCACTTCCCCCTCATTGGAAATGTCCTTTTACATGGCATGCAAAAACAGTTACCTACTTTGCATACAACTTTGCCAACTGCTTTTTCTTTCCCAGCAATACTGCTGCTCTCCTTTCAGCTGTATGGAAATACCGTTGCTTGTCTTTTGCACCTAACACAAAATTGAAACACAATCTATTTCACAGAATAACCTCTACCCAAAAGCAAAACCAAACAAACCCTAGAGGCCACATTCAGGACAGAATGTGGCCTCGGTGACCGTTAGGAAAGGTAGTGAGCAAAAAGATCATTTCAGGATTTATGGAAACAAATCACTACCAGTTGTAATTGGCTACTGGATTCCAGCCTGGCTACATGGAAAGCACTACTGCCCTACTTCTGTGACTGAAGATACAGTTTAAAGGAAACCTGAACTGGAAAGACTGTGGGAGGTGCTTTTGAAGAGTAGCCTTTGAATTTGATAGTTGGTTGGTTTTGTTCATCTCTGTGTTCTTGAGAGGACAAAGCCCAGGGTTATCCTCGTTAGTATAGTGGTCAGTATCCCCGCCTGTCACGCGGGAGACCGGGGTTCAATTCCCCGACGGGAGGCAGCTTTTGCTTCTTAAACTTTGTTTATCTCCATGTGTCTAGCCTAGGAATAACGTTTGTTCAGCCCTTTCACTAACATTTTCCAGCCCCCTTGCTGGTGGTGGAGACTCACAGTGCCATGTCCGGTTAGCTCAGTTGGTTAGCGCGTGGTGCTAATAACGCCAAGGTCGCGGGTTCGGTCCCCGTACGGGCCACAGGTGTGCGCTTAGACTTTTCACTCTGCCTGTCTGGGCACTGTGAAAGCAGTCGTTGCTTCCGCACTGGAGATCACTGACCCTCTTTCCATCAGTTGACTCTGCTAAAGGCAGCGAGCACTCTGTACACCCAGGACTGTTGTCATGGTTTCAAGGAGATGAAATCGCACTCCCCCCTCATTGGAAATGTCCTTTTACATGGCATGCAAAAACAGTTACCTACTTTGCATACAACTTTGCCAACTGCTTTTTCTTTCCCAGCAATACTGCTGCTCTCCTTTCAGCTGTATGGAAATACCGTTGCTTGTCTTTTGCACCTAACACAAAATTGAAACACAATCTATTTCACAGAATAACCTCTACCCAAAAGCAAAACCAAACAAACCCTAGAGGCCACATTCAGGACAGAATGTGGCCTCGGTGACCGTTAGGAAAGGTAGTGAGCAAAAAGATCATTTCAGGATTTATGGAAACAAATCACTACTAGTTGTAATTGGCTACTGGATTCCAGCCTGGCTACATGGAAAGCACTACTGCGCTACTTCTGTGACTGAAGATACAGTTTAAAGGAAATCTGAACTGGAAAGACTGTGGGAGGTGCTTTTGAAGAGTAGCCTTTGAATTTGCTAGTTGGTTGGTTTTGTCCATCTCTGTGTTCTTGAGAGGACAAAGCCCAGGGTTATCCTCGTTAGTATAGTGGTCAGTATCCCCGCCTGTCACGCGGGAGACCGGGGTTCAATTCCCCGACAGGGAGGCAGCTTTTGCTTCTTAAACTTTGTTTATCTCCATGTGTCTAGCCTAGGAATAACGTTTGTTCAGCCCTTTCACTAACATTTTCCAGCCCCCTTGCTGGTGGTGGAGACTCACAGTGCCATAGCCGGTTAGCTCAGTTGGTTAGAGCGTGGTGCTAATAACGCCAAGGTCGCGGGTTCGATCCGCGTACGTGCCACAGGTGTGCGCTTAGACTTTTCACTCTGCCTGTCTGGGCACTGTGAAAGCAGTCGTTGCTTCCGCACTGGAGATCACTGACCCTCTTTCCATCAGTTGACTCTGCTAAAGGCAGCGAGCCCTCTGTACACCCAGGACTGTTGTCATGGTTTCAAGGAGATGAAATTGCACTCCCCCCTCATTGGAAATGTCCTTTTACATGGCATGCAAAAACAGTTACCTACTTTGCATACAACTTTGCCAACTGCTTTTTCTTTCCCAGCAATACTGCTGCTCTCCTTTCAGCTGTATGGAAATACCGTTGCTTGTCTTTTGCACCTAACACAAAATTGAAACACAATCTATTTCACAGAATAACCTCTACCCAAAAGCAAAACCAAACAAACCCTAGAGGCCACATTCAGGACAGAATGTGGCCTCGGTGACCGTTAGGAAAGGTAGTGAGCAAAAAGATCATTTCAGGATTTATGGAAACAAATCACTACTAGTTGTAATTGGCTACTGGATTCCAGCCTGGCTACATGGAAAGCACTACTGCCCTACTTCTGTGACTGAAGATACAGTTTAAAGGAAACCTGAACTGGAAAGACTGTAGGAGGTGCTTTTGAAGAGTAGCCTTTGAATTTGATAGTTGGTTGGTTTTGTCCATCTCTGTGTTCTTGAGAGGACAAAGCCCAGGGTTATCCTCGTTAGTATAGTGGTCAGTATCCCCGCCTGTCACGCGGGAGACCGGGGTTCAATTCCCCGACGGGAGGCAGCTTTTGCTTCTTAAACTTTGTTTATCTCCATGTGTCTAGCCTAGGAATAACGTTTGTTCAGCCCTTTCACTAACATTTTCCAGCCCCCTTGCTGGTGGTGGAGACTCACAGTGCCATGGCCGGTTAGCTCAGTTGGTTAGAGCGTGGTGCTAATAACGCCAAGGTCGCGGGTTCGATCCCCGTACGGGCCACAGGTGTGCGCTTAGACTTTTCACTCTGCCTGTCTGGGCACTGTGAAAGCAGTCGTTGCTTCCGCACTGGAGATCACTGACCCTCTTTCCATCAGTTGACTCTGCTAAAGGCAGCGAGCCCTCTGTACACCCAGGACTGTTGTCATGGTTTCAAGGAGATGAAATCGCACTCCCCCCTCATTGGAAATGTCCTTTTACATGGCATGCAAAAACAGTTACCTACTTTGCATACAACTTTGCCAACTGCTTTTTCTTTCCCAGCAATACTGCTGCTCTCCTTTCAGCTGTATGGAAATACCGTTGCTTGTCTTTTGCACCTAACACAAAATTGAAACACAATCTATTTCACAGAATAACCTCTACCCAAAAGCAAAACCAAACAAACCCTAGAGGCCACATTCAGGACAGAATGTGGCCTCGGTGACCGTTAGGAAAGGTAGTGAGCAAAAAGATCATTTCAGGATTTATGGAAACAAATCACTACTAGTTGTAATTGGCTACTGGATTCCAGCCTGGCTACATGGAAAGCACTACTGCCCTACTTCTGTGACTGAAGATACAGTTTAAAGGAAACCTGAACTGGAAAGACTGTAGGAGGTGCTTTTGAAGAGTAGCCTTTGAATTTGATAGTTGGTTGGTTTTGTCCATCTCTGTGTTCTTGAGAGGACAAAGCCCAGGGTTATCCTCGTTAGTATAGTGGTCAGTATCCCCGCCTGTCACGCGGGAGACCGGGCTTCAATTCCCCGACGGGAGGCAGCTTTTGCTTCTTAAACTTTGTTTATCTCCATGTGTCTAGCCTAGGAATAACGTTTGTTCAGCCCTTTCACTAACATTTTCCAGCCCCCTTGCTGGTGGTGGAGACTCACAGTGCCATGGCCGGTTAGCTCAGTTGGTTAGAGCGTGGTGCTAATAACGCCAAGGTCGCGGGTTCGATCCCCGTACGGGCCACAGGTGTGCGCTTAGACTTTTCACTCTGCCTGTCTGGGCACTGTGAAAGCAGTCGTTGCTTCCGCACTGGAGATCACTGACCCTCTTTCCATCAGTTGACTCTGCTAAAGGCAGCGAGCCCTCTGTACACCCAGGACTGTTGTCATGGTTTCAAGGAGATGAAATCGCACTCCCCCCTCATTGGAAATGTCCTTTTACATGGCATGCAAAAACAGTTACCTACTTTGCATACAACTTTGCCAACTGCTTTTTCTTTCCCAGCAATACTGCTGCTCTCCTTTCAGCTGTATGGAAATACCGTTGCTTGTCTTTTGCACCTAACACAAAATTGAAACACAATCTATTTCACAGAATAACCTCTACCCAAAAGCAAAACCAAACAAACCCTAGAGGCCACATTCAGGACAGAATGTGGCCTCGGTGACCGTTAGGAAAGGTAGTGAGCAAAAAGATCATTTCAGGATTTATGGAAACAAATCACTACTAGTTGTAATTGGCTACTGGATTCCAGCCTGGCTACATGGAAAGCACTACTGCCCTACTTCTGTGACTGAAGATACAGTTTAAAGGAAACCTGAACTGGAAAGACTGTGGGAGGTGCTTTTGAAGAGTAGCCTTTGAATTTGCTAGTTGGTTGGTTTTGTCCATCTCTGTGTTCTTGAGAGGACAAAGCCCAGGGTTATCCTCGTTAGTATAGTGGTCAGTATTCCCGCCCAACACGCGGGAGACCGGGGTTCAATTCCCCGACGGGGAGGCAGCTTTTGCTTCTTAAACTTTGTTTATCTCCATGTGTCTAGCCTAGGAATAACGTTTGTTCAGCCCTTTCACTAACATTTTCCAGCCCCCTTGCTGGTGGTGGAGACTCACAGTGCCATAGCCGGTTAGCTCAGTTGGTTAGAGCGTGGTGCTAATAACGCCAAGGTCGCGGGTTCGATCCGCGTACGGGCCACAGGTGTGCGCTTAGACTTTTCACTCTGCCTGTCTGGGCACTGTGAAAGCAGTCGTTGCTTCCGCACTGGAGATCACTGACCCTCTTTCCATCAGTTGACTCTGCTAAAGGCAGCGAGCCCTCTGTACACCCAGGACTGTTGTCATGGTTTCAAGGAGATGAAATTGCACTCCCCCCTCATTGGAAATGTCCTTTTACATGGCATGCAAAAACAGTTACCTACTTTGCATACAACTTTGCCAACTGCTTTTTCTTTCCCAGCAATACTGCTGCTCTCCTTTCAGCTGTATGGAAATACCGTTGCTTGTCTTTTGCACCTAACACAAAATTGAAACACAATCTATTTCACAGAATAACCTCTACCCAAAAGCAAAACCAAACAAACCCTAGAGGCCACATTCAGGACAGAATGTGGCCTCGGTGACCGTTAGGAAAGGTAGTGAGCAAAAAGATCATTTCAGGATTTATGGAAACAAATCACTACTAGTTGTAATTGGCTACTGGATTCCAGCCTGGCTACATGGAAAGCACTACTGCCCTACTTCTGTGACTGAAGATACAGTTTAAAGGAAACCTGAACTGGAAAGACTGTGGGAGGTGCTTTTGAAGAGTAGCCTTTGAATTTGCTAGTTGGTTGGTTTTGTCCATCTCTGTGTTCTTGAGAGGACAAAGCCCAGGGTTATCCTCGTTAGTATAGTGGTCAGTATCCCCGCCTGTCACGCGGGAGACCGGGGTTCAATTCCCCGACGGGAGGCAGCTTTTGCTTCTTAAACTTTGTTTATCTCCATGTGTCTAGCCTAGGAATAACGTTTGTTCAGCCCTTTCACTAACATTTTCCAGCCCCCTTGCTGGTGGTGGAGACTCACAGTGCCATGGCCGGTTAGCTCAGTTGGTTAGAGCGTGGTGCTAATAACGCCAAGGTCGCGGGTTCGATCCCCGTACGGGCCACAGGTGTGCGCTTAGACTTTTCACTCTGCCTGTCTGGGCACTGTGAAAGCAGTCGTTGCTTCCGCACTGGAGATCACTGACCCTCTTTCCATCAGTTGACTCTGCTAAAGGCAGCGAGCCCTCTGTACACCCAGGACTGTTGTCATGGTTTCAAGGAGATGAAATCGCACTCCCCCCTCATTGGAAATGTCCTTTTACATGGCATGCAAAAACAGTTACCTACTTTGCATACAACTTTGCCAACTGCTTTTTCTTTCCCAGCAATACTGCTGCTCTCCTTTCAGCTGTATGGAAATACCGTTGCTTGTCTTTTGCACCTAATACAAAATTGAAACACAATCTATTTCACAGAATAACCTCTACCCAAAAGCAAAACCAAACAAACCCTAGAGGCCACATTCAGGACAGAATGTGGCCTCGGTGACCGTTAGGAAAGGTAGTGAGCAAAAAGATCATTTCAGGATTTATGGAAACAAATCACTACTAGTTGTAATTGGCTACTGGATTCCAGCCTGGCTACATGGAAAGCACTACTGCCCTACTTCTGTGACTGAAGATACAGTTTAAAGAAAACCTGAACTGGAAAGACTGTGGGAGGTGCTTTTGAAGAGTAGCCTTTGAATTTGCTAGTTGGTTGGTTTTGTCCATCTCTGTGTTCTTGAGAGGACAAAGCCCAGGGTTATCCTCGTTAGTATAGTGGTCAGTATCCCCGCCTGTCACGCGGGAGACCGGGGTTCAATTCCCCGACGGGAGGCAGCTTTTGCTTCTTAAACTTTGTTTATCTCCATGTGTCTAGCCTAGGAATAACGTTTGTTCAGCCCTTTCACTAACATTTTCCAGCCCCCTTGCTGGTGGTGGAGACTCACAGTGCCATGGCCGGTTAGCTCAGTTGGTTAGAGCGTGGTGCTAATAACGCCAAGGTCGCGGGTTCGATCCCCGTACGGGCCACAGGTGTGCGCTTAGACTTTTCACTCTGCCTGTCTGGGCACTGTGAAAGCAGTCGTTGCTTCCGCACTGGAGATCACTGACCCTCTTTCCATCAGTTGACTCTGCTAAAGGCAGCGAGCCCTCTGTACACCCAGGACTGTTGTCACGGTTTCAAGGAGATGAAATCGCACTCCCCCCTCATTGGAAATGTCCTTTTACATGGCATGCAAAAACAGTTACCTACTTTGCATACAACTTTGCCAACTGCTTTTTCTTTCCCAGCAATACTGCTGCTCTCCTTTCAGCTGTATGGAAATACCGTTGCTTGTCTTTTGCACCTAATACAAAATTGAAACACAATCTATTTCACAGAATAACCTCTACCCAAAAGCAAAACCAAACAAACCCTAGAGGCCACATTCAGGACAGAATGTGGCCTCGGTGACCGTTAGGAAAGGTAGTGAGCAAAAAGATCATTTCAGGATTTATGGAAACAAATCACTACTAGTTGTAATTGGCTACTGGATTCCAGCCTGGCTACATGGAAAGCACTACTGCCCTACTTCTGTGACTGAAGATACAGTTTAAAGGAAACCTGAACTGGAAAGACTGTGGGAGGTGCTTTTGAAGAGTAGCCTTTGAATTTGCTAGTTGGTTGGTTTTGTCCATCTCTGTGTTCTTGAGAGGACAAAGCCCAGGGTTATCCTCGTTAGTATAGTGGTCAGTATCCCCGCCTGTCACGCGGGAGACCGGGGTTCAATTCCCCGACGGGGAGGCAGCTTTTGCTTCTTAAACTTTGTTTATCTCCATGTGCCTAGCCTAGAAATAACGTTTGTTCAGCCCTTTCACTAACATTTTCCAGCCCCCTTGCTGGTGGTGGAGACTCACAGTGCCATGGCCGGTTAGCTCAGTTGGTTAGAGCGTGGTGCTAATAACGCCAAGGTCGCGGGTTCGATCCCCGTACGGGCCACAGGTGAGCGCTTAGACTTTTCACTCTGCCTGTCTGGGCACTGTGAAAGCAGTCGTTGCTTCTGCACTGGAGATCACTGACCCTCTTTCCATCAGTTGACTCTGCTAAAGGCAGCGAGCCCTCTGTACACCCAGGACTGTTGTCATGGTTTCAAGGAGATGAAATCGCACTCCCCCCTCATTGGAAATGTCCTTTTACATGGCATGCAAAAACAGTTACCTACTTTGCATACAACTTTGCCAACTGCTTTTTCTTTCCCAGCAATACTGCTGCTCTCCTTTCAGCTGTATGGAAATACCGTTGCTTGTCTTTTGCACCTAACACAAAATTGAAACACAATCTATTTCACAGAATAACCTCTACCCAAAAGCAAAACCAAACAAACCCTAGAGGCCACATTCAGGACAGAATGTGGCCTCGGTGACCGTTAGGAAAGGTAGTGAGCAAAAAGATCATTTCAGGATTTATGGAAACAAATCACTACTAGTTGTAATTGGCTACTGGATTCCAGCCTGGCTACATGGAAAGCACTACTGCCCTACTTCTGTGACTGAAGATACAGTTTAAAGGAAATCTGAACTGGAAAGACTGTGGGAGATGCTTTTGAAGAGTAGCCTTTGAATTTGCTAGTTGGTTGGTTTTGTCCATCTCTGTGTTCTTGAGAGGACAAAGCCCAGGGTTATCCTTGTTAGTATAGTGGTCAGTATCCCCGCCTGTCACGCGGGAGACCGGGGTTCAATTCCCCGACAGGGAGGCAGCTTTTGCTTCTTAAACTTTGTTTATCTCCATGTGTCTAGCCTAGGAATAACGTTTGTTCAGCCCTTTCACTAACATTTTCCAGCCCCCTTGCTGGTGGTGGAGACTCACAGTGCCATAGCCGGTTAGCTCAGTTGGTTAGAGCGTGGTGCTAATAACGCCAAGGTCGCGGGTTCGATCCGCGTACGGGCCACAGGTGTGCGCTTAGACTTTTCACTCTGCCTGTCTGGGCACTGTGAAAGCAGTCGTTGCTTCCGCACTGGAGATCACTGACCCTCTTTCCATCAGTTGACTCTGCTAAAGGCAGCGAGCCCTCTGTACACCCAGGACTGTTGTCATGGTTTCAAGGAGATGAAATTGCACTCCCCCCTCATTGGAAATGTCCTTTTACATGGCATGCAAAAACAGTTACCTACTTTGCATACAACTTTGCCAACTGCTTTTTCTTTCCCAGCAATACTGCTGCTCTCCTTTCAGCTGTATGGAAATACTGTTGCTTGTCTTTTGCACCTAACACAAAATTGAAACACAATCTATTTCACAGAATAACCTCTACCCAAAAGCAAAACCAAACAAACCCTAGAGGCCACATTCAGGACAGAATGTGGCCTCGGTGACCGTTAGGAAAGGTAGTGAGCAAAAAGATCATTTCAGGATTTATGGAAACAAATCACTACTAGTTGTAATTGGCTACTGGATTCCAGCCTGGCTACATGGAAAGCACTACTGCCCTACTTCTGTGACTGAAGATACAGTTTAAAGGAAACCTGAACTGGAAAGACTGTGGGAGGTGCTTTTGAAGAGTAGCCTTTGAATTTGCTAGTTGGTTGGTTTTGTCCATCTCTGTGTTCTTGAGAGGACAAAGCCCAGGGTTATCCTCGTTAGTATAGTGGTCAGTACCCCCGCCTGTCACGCGGGAGACCGGGGTTCAATTCCCCGACAGGGAGGCAGCTTTTGCTTCTTAAACTTTGTTTATCTCCATGTGTCTAGCCTAGGAATAACGTTTGTTCAGCCCTTTCACTAACATTTTCCAGCCCCCTTGCTGGTGGTGGAGACTCACAGTGCCATGGCCGGTTAGCTCAGTTGGTTAGAGCATGGTGCTAATAACGCCAAGGTCGCGGGTTCGATCCCCGTACAGGCCACAGGTGTGTGCTTAGACTTTTCACTCTGCCTGTCTGGGCACTGTGAAAGCAGTCGTTGCTTCTGCACTGGAGATCACTGACCCTCTTTCCATCAGTTGACTCTGCTAAAGGCAGCGAGCCCTCTGTACACCCAGGACTGTTGTCATGGTTTCAAGGAGATGAAATCGCACTCCCCCCTCATTGGAAATGTCCTTTTACATGGCATGCAAAAACAGTTACCTACTTTGCATACAACTTTGCCAACTGCTTTTTCTTTCCCAGCAATACTGCTGCTCTCCTTTCAGCTGTATGGAAATACCGTTGCTTGTCTTTTGCACCTAATACAAAATTGAAACACAATCTATTTCACAGAATAACCTCTACCCAAAAGCAAAACCAAACAAACCCTAGAGGCCACATTCAGGACAGAATGTGGCCTCGGTGACCGTTAGGAAAGGTAGTGAGCAAAAAGATCATTTCAGGATTTATGGAAACAAATCACTACTAGTTGTAATTGGCTACTGGATTCCAGCCTGGCTACATGGAAAGCACTACTGCCCTACTTCTGTGACTGAAGATACAGTTTAAAGGAAACCTGAACTGGAAAGACTGTGGGAGGTGCTTTTGAAGAGTAGCCTTTGAATTTGCTAGTTGGTTGGTTTTGTCCATCTCTGTGTTCTTGAGAGGACAAAGCCCAGGGTTATCCTCGTTAGTATAGTGGTCAGTATCCCCGCCTGTCACGCGGGAGACCGGGGTTCAATTCCCCGACGGGGAGGCAGCTTTTGCTTCTTAAACTTTGT
Source organism: Hyperolius riggenbachi (assembly GCF_040937935.1). Lineage (NCBI taxonomy): Eukaryota > Metazoa > Chordata > Amphibia > Anura > Hyperoliidae > Hyperolius > Hyperolius riggenbachi. The sequence continues at coordinate 301,201,821 of NC_090647.1, forward strand.
TTATCTCCATGTGTCTAGCCTAGGAATAACGTTTGTTCAGCCCTTTCACTAACATTTTCCAGCCCCCTTGCTGGTGGTGGAGACTCACAGTGCCATGGCCGGTTAGCTCAGTTGGTTAGAGCGTGGTGCTAATAACGCCAAGGTCGCGGGTTCGATCCCCGTACGGGCCACAGGTGTGCGCTTAGACTTTTCACTCTGCCTGTCTGGGCACTGTGAAAGCAGTCGTTGCTTCTGCACTGGAGATCACTGACCCTCTTTCCATCAGTTGACTCTGCTAAAGGCAGCGAGCCCTCTGTACACCCAGGACTGTTGTCATGGTTTCAAGGAGATGAAATCACACTCCCCCCTCATTGGAAATGTCCTTTTACATGGCATGCAAAAACAGTTACCTACTTTGCATACAACTTTGCCAACTGCTTTTTCTTTCCCAGCAATACTGCTGCTCTCCTTTCAGCTGTATGGAAATACCGTTGCTTGTCTTTTGCACCTAACACAAAATTGAAACACAATCTATTTCACAGAATAACCTCTACCCAAAAGCAAAACCAAACAAACCCTAGAGGCCACATTCAGGACAGAATGTGGCCTCGGTGACCGTTAGGAAAGGTAGTGAGCAAAAAGATCATTTCAGGATTTATGGAAACAAATCACTACTAGTTGTAATTGGCTACTGGATTCCAGCCTGGCTACATGGAAAGCACTACTGCCCTACTTCTGTGACTGAAGATACAGTTTAAAGGAAACCTGAACTGGAAAGACTGTGGGAGGTGCTTTTGAAGAGTAGCCTTTGAATTTGCTAGTTGGTTGGTTTTGTCCATCTCTGTGTTCTTGAGAGGACAAAGCCCAGGGTTATCCTCGTTAGTATAGTGGTCAGTATCCCCGCCTGTCACGCGGGAGACCGGGGTTCAATTCCCCGACGGGGAGGCAGCTTTTGCTTCTTAAACTTTGTTTATCTCCATGTGTCTAGCCTAGGAATAACGTTTGTTCAGCCCTTTCACTAACATTTTCCAGCCCCCTTGCTGGTGGTGGAGACTCACAGTGCCATGGCCGGTTAGCTCAGTTGGTTAGAGCGTGGTGCTAATAACGCCAAGGTCGCGGGTTCGATCCCCGTACGGGCCACAGGTGCGCGCTTAGACTTTTCACTCTGCCTGTCTGGGCACTGTGAAAGCAGTCGTTGCTTCTGCACTGGAGATCACTGACCCTCTTTCCATCAGTTGACTCTGCTAAAGGCAGCGAGCCCTCTGTACACCCAGGATTGTTGTCATGGTTTCAAGGAGATGAAATCGCACTCCCCCCTCATTGGAAATGTCCTTTTACATGGCATGCAAAAACAGTTACCTACTTTGCATACAACTTTGCCAACTGCTTTTTCTTTCCCAGCAATACTGCTGCTCTCCTTTCAGCTGTATGGAAATACCGTTGCTTGTCTTTTGCACCTAACACAAAATTGAAACACAATCTATTTCACAGAATAACCTCTACCCAAAAGCAAAACCAAACAAACCCTAGAGGCCACATTCAGGACAGAATGTGGCCTCGGTGACCGTTAGGAAAGGTAGTGAGCAAAAAGATCATTTCAGGATTTATGGAAACAAATCACTACTAGTTGTAATTGGCTACTGGATTCCAGCCTGGCTACATGGAAAGCACTACTGCCCTACTTCTGTGACTGAAGATACAGTTTAAAGGAAACCTGAACTGGAAAGACTGTGGGAGGTGCTTTTGAAGAGTAGCCTTTGAATTTGCTAGTTGGTTGGTTTTGTCCTTCTCTGTGTTCTTGAGAGGACAAAGCCCAGGGTTATCCTCGTTAGTATAGTGGTCAGTATCCCCGCCTGTCACGCGGGAGACCGGGGTTCAATTCCCCGACGGGGAGGCAGCTTTTGCTTCTTAAACTTTGTTTATCTCCATGTGTCTAGCCTAGGAATAACGTTTGTTCAGCCCTTTCACTAACATTTTCCAGCCCCCTTGCTGGTGGTGGAGACTCACAGTGCCATGGCCGGTTAGCTCAGTTGGTTAGAGCGTGGTGCTAATAACGCCAAGGTCGCGGGTTCGATCCCCGTACGGGCCACAGGTGTGCGCTTAGACTTTTCACTCTGCCTGTCTGGGCACTGTGAAAGCAGTCGTTGCTTCTGCACTGGAGATCACTGACCCTCTTTCCATCAGTTGACTCTGCTAAAGGCAGCGAGCCCTCTGTACACCCAGGACTGTTGTCATGGTTTCAAGGAGATGAAATCGCACTCCCCCCTCATTGGAAATGTCCTTTTACATGGCATGCAAAAACAGTTACCTACTTTGCATACAACTTTGCCAACTGCTTTTTCTTTCCCAGCAATACTGCTGCTCTCCTTTCAGCTGTATGGAAATACCGTTGCTTGTCTTTTGCACCTAACACAAAATTGAAACACAATCTATTTCACAGAATAACCTCTACCCAAAAGCAAAACCAAACAAACCCTAGAGGCCACATTCAGGACAGAATGTGGCCTCGGTGACCGTTAGGAAAGGTAGTGAGCAAAAAGATCATTTCAGGATTTATGGAAACAAATCACTACTAGTTGTAATTGGCTACTGGATTCCAGCCTGGCTACATGGAAAGCACTACTGCCCTACTTCTGTGACTGAAGATACAGTTTAAAGGAAACCTGAACTGGAAAGACTGTGGGAGGTGCTTTTGAAGAGTAGCCTTTGAATTTGCTAGTTGGTTGGTTTTGTCCATCTCTGTGTTCTTGAGAGGACAAAGCCCAGGGTTATCCTCGTTAGTATAGTGGTCAGTATCCCCGCCTGTCACGCGGGAGACCGGGGTTCAATTCCCCGACGGGGAGGCAGCTTTTGCTTCTTAAACTTTGTTTATCTCCATGTGTCTAGCCTAGGAATAACGTTTGTTCAGCCCTTTCACTAACATTTTCCAGCCCCCTTGCTGGTGGTGGAGACTCACAGTGCCATGGCCGGTTAGCTCAGTTGGTTAGAGCGTGGTGCTAATAACGCCAAGGTCGCGGGTTCGATCCCCGTACGGGCCACAGGTGTGCGCTTAGACTTTTCACTCTGCCTGTCTGGGCACTGTGAAAGCAGTCGTTGCTTCTGCACTGGAGATCACTGACCCTCTTTCCATCAGTTGACTCTGCTAAAGGCAGCGAGCCCTCTGTACACCCAGGACTGTTGTCATGGTTTCAAGGAGATGAAATCACACTCCCCCCTCATTGGAAATGTCCTTTTACATGGCATGCAAAAACAGTTACCTACTTTGCATACAACTTTGCCAACTGCTTTTTCTTTCCCAGCAATACTGCTGCTCTCCTTTCAGCTGTATGGAAATACCGTTGCTTGTCTTTTGCACCTAACACAAAATTGAAACACAATCTATTTCACAGAATAACCTCTACCCAAAAGCAAAACCAAACAAACCCTAGAGGCCACATTCAGGACAGAATGTGGCCTCGGTGACCGTTAGGAAAGGTAGTGAGCAAAAAGATCATTTCAGGATTTATGGAAACAAATCACTACTAGTTGTAATTGGCTACTGGATTCCAGCCTGGCTACATGGAAAGCACTACTGCCCTACTTCTGTGACTGAAGATACAGTTTAAAGGAAACCTGAACTGGAAAGACTGTGGGAGGTGCTTTTGAAGAGTAGCCTTTGAATTTGCTAGTTGGTTGGTTTTGTCCATCTCTGTGTTCTTGAGAGGACAAAGCCCAGGGTTATCCTCGTTAGTATAGTGGTCAGTATCCCCGCCTGTCACGCGGGAGACCGGGGTTCAATTCCCCGACGGGGAGGCAGCTTTTGCTTCTTAAACTTTGTTTATCTCCATGTGTCTAGCCTAGGAATAACGTTTGTTCAGCCCTTTCACTAACATTTTCCAGCCCCCTTGCTGGTGGTGGAGACTCACAGTGCCATGGCCGGTTAGCTCAGTTGGTTAGAGCGTGGTGCTAATAACGCCAAGGTCGTGGGTTCGATCCCCGTACCGGGCCACAGGTGCGCGCTTAGACTTTTCACTCTGCCTGTCTGGGCACTGTGAAAGCAGTCGTTGCTTCTGCTCTGGAGATCACTGACCCTCTTTCCATCAGTTGACTCTGCTAAAGGCAGCGAGCCCTCTGTACACCCAGGACTGTTGTCATGGTTTCAAGGAGATGAAATCGCACTCCCCCCTCATTGGAAATGTCCTTTTACATGGCATGCAAAAACAGTTACCTACTTTGCATACAACTTTGCCAACTGCTTTTTCTTTCCCAGCAATACTGCTGCTCTCCTTTCAGCTGTATGGAAATACCGTTGCTTGTCTTTTGCACCTAACACAAAATTGAAACACAATCTATTTCACAGAATAACCTCTACCCAAAAGCAAAACCAAACAAACCCTAGAGGCCACATTCAGGACAGAATGTGGCCTCGGTGACCGTTAGGAAAGGTAGTGAGCAAAAAGATCATTTCAGGATTTATGGAAACAAATCACTACTAGTTGTAATTGGCTACTGGATTCCAGCCTGGCTACATGGAAAGCACTACTGCCCTACTTCTGTGACTGAAGATACAGTTTAAAGGAAACCTGAACTGGAAAGACTGTGGGAGGTGCTTTTGAAGAGTAGCCTTTGAATTTGCTAGTTGGTTGGTTTTGTCCTTCTCTGTGTTCTTGAGAGGACAAAGCCCAGGGTTATCCTCGTTAGTATAGTGGTCAGTATCCCTGCCTGTCACGCGGGAGACTGGGGTTCAATTCCCTGACGGGGAGGCAGCTTTTGCTTCTTAAACTTTGTTTATCTCCATGTGTCTAGCCTAGGAATAACGTTTGTTCAGCCCTTTCACTAACATTTTCCAGCCCCCTTGCTGGTGGTGGAGACTCACAGTGCCATGGCCGGTTAGCTCAGTTGGTTAGAGCGTGGTGCTAATAACGCCAAGGTCGCGGGTTCGATCCCCGTACGGGCCACAGGAGTGTGCTTAGACTTTTCACTCTGCCTGTCTGGGCACTGTGAAAGCAGTCGTTGCTTCTGCACTGGAGATCACTGACCCTCTTTCCATCAGTTGACTCTGCTAAAGGCAGCGAGCCCTCTGTACACCCAGGACTGTTGTCATGGTTTCAAGGAGATGAAATCGCACTCCCCCCTCATTGGAAATGTCCTTTTACATGGCATGCAAAAACAGTTACCTACTTTGCATACAACTTTGCCAACTGCTTTTTCTTTCCCAGCAATACTGCTGCTCTCCTTTCAGCTGTATGGAAATACCGTTGCTTGTCTTTTGCACCTAACACAAAATTGAAACACAATCTATTTCACAGAATAACCTCTACCCAAAAGCAAAACCAAACAAACCCTAGAGGCCACATTCAGGACAGAATGTGGCCTCGGTGACCGTTAGGAAAGGTAGTGAGCAAAAAGATCATTTCAGGATTTATGGAAACAAATCACTACTAGTTGTAATTGGCTACTGGATTCCAGCCTGGCTACATGGAAAGCACTACTGCCCTACTTCTGTGACTGAAGATACAGTTTAAAGGAAACCTGAACTGGAAAGACTGTGGGAGGTGCTTTTGAAGAGTAGCCTTTGAATTTGCTAGTTGGTTGGTTTTGTCCTTCTCTGTGTTCTTGAGAGGACAAAGCCCAGGGTTATCCTCGTTAGTATAGTGGTCAGTATCCCTGCCTGTCACGCGGGAGACCGGGGTTCAATTCCCCGACGGGGAGGCAGCTTTTGCTTCTTAAACTTTGTTTATCTCCATGTGTCTAGCCTAGGAATAACGTTTGTTCAGCCCTTTCACTAACATTTTCCAGCCCCCTTGCTGGTGGTGGAGACTCACAGTGCCATGGCCGGTTAGCTCAGTTGGTTAGAGCGTGGTGCTAATAACGCCAAGGTCGCGGGTTCGATCCCCGTACGGGCCACAGGTGTGCGCTTAGACTTTTCACTCTGCCTGTCTGGGCACTGTGAAAGCAGTCGTTGCTTCTGCACTGGAGATCACTGACCCTCTTTCCATCAGTTGACTCTGCTAAAGGCAGCGAGCCCTCTGTACACCCAGGACTGTTGTCATGGTTTCAAGGAGATGAAATCGCACTCCCCCCTCATTGGAAATGTCCTTTTACATGGCATGCAAAAACAGTTACCTACTTTGCATACAACTTTGCCAACTGCTTTTTCTTTCCCAGCAATACTGCTGCTCTCCTTTCAGCTGTATGGAAATACCGTTGCTTGTCTTTTGCACCTAACACAAAATTGAAACACAATCTATTTCACAGAATAACCTCTACCCAAAAGCAAAACCAAACAAACCCTAGAGGCCACATTCAGGACAGAATGTGGCCTCGGTGACCGTTAGGAAAGGTAGTGAGCAAAAAGATCATTTCAGGATTTATGGAAACAAATCACTACTAGTTGTAATTGGCTACTGGATTCCAGCCTGGCTACATGGAAAGCACTACTGCCCTACTTCTGTGACTGAAGATACAGTTTAAAGGAAACCTGAACTGGAAAGACTGTGGGAGGTGCTTTTAAAGAGTAGCCTTTGAATTTGCTAGTTGGTTGGTTTTGTCCATCTCTGTGTTCTTGAGAGGACAAAGCCCAGGGTTATCCTCGTTAGTATAGTGGTCAGTATCCCCGCCTGTCACGCGGGAGACCGGGGTTCAATTCCCCGACGGGGAGGCAGCTGTTGCTTCTTAAACTTTGTTTATCTCCATGTGTCTAGCCTAGGAATAATGTTTGTTCAGCCCTTTCACTAACATTTTCCAGCCCCCTTGCTGGTGGTGGATACTCACAGTGCCATGGCCGGTTAGCTCAGTTGGTTAGAGCGTGGTGCTAATAACGCCAAGGTCACGGGTTCGATCCCCGTATGGGCCACAGGTGTGCGCTTAGACTTTTCACTCTGCCTGTCTGGGCACTGTGAAAGCAGTCGTTGCTTCTGCACTGGAGATCACTGACCCTCTTTCCATCAGTTGACTCTGCTAAAGGCAGCGAGCCCTCTGTACACCCAGGACTGTTGTCATGGTTTCAAGGAGATGAAATCGCACTCCCCCCTCATTGGAAATGTCCTTTTACATGGCATGCAAAAACAGTTACCTACTTTGCATACAACTTTGCCAACTGCTTTTTCTTTCCCAGCAATACTGCTGCTCTCCTTTCAGCTGTATGGAAATACCGTTGCTTGTCTTTTGCACCTAACACAAAATTGAAACACAATCTATTTCACAGAATAACCTCTACCCAAAAGCAAAACCAAACAAACCCTAGAGGCCACATTCAGGACAGAATGTGGCCTCGGTGACCGTTAGGAAAGGTAGTGAGCAAAAAGATCATTTCAGGATTTATGGAAACAAATCACTACTAGTTGTAATTGGCTACTGGATTCCAGCCTGGCTACATGGAAAGCACTACTGCCCTACTTCTGTGACTGAAGATACAGTTTAAAGGAAACCTGAACTGGAAAGACTGTGGGAGGTGCTTTTGAAGAGTAGCCTTTGAATTTGCTAGTTGGTTGGTTTTGTCCATCTCTGTGTTCTTGAGAGGACAAAGCCCAGGGTTATCCTCGTTAGTATAGTGGTCAGTATCCCCGCCTGTCACGCGGGAGACCGGGGTTCAATTCCCCGACGGGGAGGCAGCTTTTGCTTCTTAAACTTTGTTTATCTCCATGTGTCTAGCCTAGGAATAACGTTTGTTCAGCCCTTTCACTAACATTTTCCAGCCCCCTTGCTGGTGGTGGAGACTCACAGTGCCATGGCCGGTTAGCTCAGTTGGTTAGAGCGTGGTGCTAATAACGCCAAGGTCGCGGGTTCGATCCCCGTACGGGCCACAGGTGTGCGCTTAGACTTTTCACTCTGCCTGTCTGGGCACTGTGAAAGCAGTCGTTGCTTCTGCACTGGAGATCACTGACCCTCTTTCCATCAGTTGACTCTGCTAAAGGCAGCGAGCCCTCTGTACACCCAGGACTGTTGTCATGGTTTCAAGGAGATGAAATCGCACTCCCCCCTCATTGGAAATGTCCTTTTACATGGCATGCAAAAACAGTTACCTACTTTGCATACAACTTTGCCAACTGCTTTTTCTTTCCCAGCAATACTGCTGCTCTCCTTTCAGCTGTATGGAAATACCGTTGCTTGTCTTTTGCACCTAACACAAAATTGAAACACAATCTATTTCACAGAATAACCTCTACCCAAAAGCAAAACCAAACAAACCCTAGAGGCCACATTCAGGACAGAATGTGGCCTCGGTGACCGTTAGGAAAGGTAGTGAGCAAAAAGATCATTTCAGGATTTATGGAAACAAATCACTACTAGTTGTAATTGGCTACTGGATTCCAGCCTGGCTACATGGAAAGCACTACTGCCCTACTTCTGTGACTGAAGATACAGTTTAAAGGAAACCTGAACTGGAAAGACTGTGGGAGGTGCTTTTGAAGAGTAGCCTTTGAATTTGCTAGTTGGTTGGTTTTGTCCTTCTCTGTGTTCTTGAGAGGACAAAGCCCAGGGTTATCCTCGTTAGTATAGTGGTCAGTATCCCCGCCTGTCACGCGGGAGACCGGGGTTCAATTCCCCGACGGGGAGGCAGCTTTTGCTTCTTAAACTTTGTTTATCTCCATGTGTCTAGCCTAGGAATAACGTTTGTTCAGCCCTTTCACTAACATTTTCCAGCCCCCTTGCTGGTGGTGGAGACTCACAGTGCCATGGCCGGTTAGCTCAGTTGGTTAGAGCGTGGTGCTAATAACGCCAAGGTCGCGGGTTCGATCCCCGAACGGGCCACAGGTGTGCGCTTAGACTTTTCACTCTGCCTGTCTGGGCACTGTGAAAGCAGTCGTTGCTTCTGCACTGGAGATCACTGACCCTCTTTCCATCAGTTGACTCTGCTAAAGGCAGCGAGCCCTCTGTACACCCAGGACTGTTGTCATGGTTTCAAGGAGATGAAATCGCACTCCCCCCTCATTGGAAATGTCCTTTTACATGGCATGCAAAAACAGTTACCTACTTTGCATACAACTTTGCCAACTGCTTTTTCTTTCCCAGCAATACTGCTGCTCTCCTTTCAGCTGTATGGAAATACCGTTGCTTGTCTTTTGCACCTAACACAAAATTGAAACACAATCTATTTCACAGAATAACCTCTACCCAAAAGCAAAACCAAACAAACCCTAGAGGCCACATTCAGGACAGAATGTGGCCTCGGTGACCGTTAGGAAAGGTAGTGAGCAAAAAGATCATTTCAGGATTTATGGAAACAAATCACTACTAGTTGTAATTGGCTACTGGATTCCAGCCTGGCTACATGGAAAGCACTACTGCCCTACTTCTGTGACTGAAGATACAGTTTAAAGGAAACCTGAACTGGAAAGACTGTGGGAGGTGCTTTTGAAGAGTAGCCTTTGAATTTGCTAGTTGGTTGGTTTTGTCCATCTCTGTGTTCTTGAGAGGACAAAGCCCAGGGTTATCCTTGTTAGTATAGTGGTCAGTATCCCCGCCTGTCACGCGGGAGACCGGGGTTCAATTCCCCGACGGGGAGGCAGCTTTTGCTTCTTAAACTTTGTTTATCTCCATGTGTCTAGCCTAGGAATAACGTTTGTTCAGCCCTTTCACTAACATTTTCCAGCCCCCTTGCTGGTGGTGGAGACTCACAGTGCCATGGCCGGTTAGCTCAGTTGGTTAGAGCGTGGTGCTAATAACGCCAAGGTCGCGGGTTCGATCCCCGTACGGGCCACAGGTGTGCGCTTAGACTTTTCACTCTGCCTGTCTGGGCACTGTGAAAGCAGTCGTTGCTTCTGCACTGGAGATCACTGACCCTCTTTCCATCAGTTGACTCTGCTAAAGGCAGCGAGCCCTCTGTACACCCAGGACTGTTGTCATGGTTTCAAGGAGATGAAATCGCACTCCCCCCTCATTGGAAATGTCCTTTTACATGGCATGCAAAAACAGTTACCTACTTTGCATACAACTTTGCCAACTGCTTTTTCTTTCCCAGCAATACTGCTGCTCTCCTTTCAGCTGTATGGAAATACCGTTGCTTGTCTTTTGCACCTAACACAAAATTGAAACACAATCTATTTCACAGAATAACCTCTACCCAAAAGCAAAACCAAACAAACCCTAGAGGCCACATTCAGGACAGAATGTGGCCTCGGTGACCGTTAGGAAAGGTAGTGAGCAAAAAGATCATTTCAGGATTTATGGAAACAAATCACTACTAGTTGTAATTGGCTACTGGATTCCAGCCTGGCTACATGGAAAGCACTACTGCCCTACTTCTGTGACTGAAGATACAGTTTAAAGGAAACCTGAACTGGAAAGACTGTGGGAGGTGCTTTTGAAGAGTAGCCTTTGAATTTGCTAGTTGGTTGGTTTTGTCCATCTCTGTGTTCTTGAGAGGACAAAGCCCAGGGTTATCCTCGTTAGTATAGTGGTCAGTATCCCCGCCTGTCACGCGGGAGACCGGGGTTCAATTCCCCGACGGGGAGGCAGCTTTTGCTTCTTAAACTTTGTTTATCTCCATGTGTCTAGCCTAGGAATAACGTTTGTTCAGCCCTTTCACTAACATTTTCCAGCCCCCTTGCTGGTGGTGGAGACTCACAGTGCCATGGCCGGTTAGCTCAGTTGGTTAGAGCGTGGTGCTAATAACGCCAAGGTCGCGGGTTCGATCCCCGTACGGGCCACAGGTGTGCGCTTAGACTTTTCACTCTGCCTGTCTGGGCACTGTGAAAGCAGTCGTTGCTTCTGCACTGGAGATCACTGACCCTCTTTCCATCAGTTGACTCTGCTAAAGGCAGCGAGCCCTCTGTACACCCAGGACTGTTGTCATGGTTTCAAGGAGATGAAATCACACTCCCCCCTCATTGGAAATGTCCTTTTACATGGCATGCAAAAACAGTTACCTACTTTGCATACAACTTTGCCAACTGCTTTTTCTTTCCCAGCAATACTGCTGCTCTCCTTTCAGCTGTATGGAAATACCGTTGCTTGTCTTTTGCACCTAACACAAAATTGAAACACAATCTATTTCACAGAATAACCTCTACCCAAAAGCAAAACCAAACAAACCCTAGAGGCCACATTCAGGACAGAATGTGGCCTCGGTGACCGTTAGGAAAGGTAGTGAGCAAAAAGATCATTTCAGGATTTATGGAAACAAATCACTACTAGTTGTAATTGGCTACTGGATTCCAGCCTGGCTACATGGAAAGCACTACTGCCCTACTTCTGTGACTGAAGATACAGTTTAAAGGAAACCTGAACTGGAAAGACTGTGGGAGGTGCTTTTGAAGAGTAGCCTTTGAATTTGCTAGTTGGTTGGTTTTGTCCATCTCTGTGTTCTTGAGAGGACAAAGCCCAGGGTTATCCTCGTTAGTATAGTGGTCAGTATCCCTGCCTGTCACGCGGGAGACCGGGGTTCAATTCCCCGACGGGGAGGCAGCTTTTGCTTCTTAAACTTTGTTTATCTCCATGTGTCTAGCCTAGGAATAACGTTTGTTCAGCCCTTTCACTAACATTTTCCAGCCCCCTTGCTGGTGGTGGAGACTCACAGTGCCATGGCTGGTTAGCTCAGTTGGTTAGAGCGTGGTGCTAATAACGCCAAGGTCGCGGGTTCGATCCCCGTACGGGCCACAGGTGTGCGCTTAGACTTTTCACTCTGCCTGTCTGGGCACTGTGAAAGCAGTCGTTGCTTCTGCACTGGAGATCACTGACCCTCTTTCCATCAGTTGACTCTGCTAAAGGCAGCGAGCCCTCTGTACACCCAGGACTGTTGTCATGGTTTCAAGGAGATGAAATCGCACTCCCCCCTCATTGGAAATGTCCTTTTACATGGCATGCAAAAACAGTTACCTACTTTGCATACAACTTTGCCAACTGCTTTTTCTTTCCCAGCAATACTGCTGCTCTCCTTTCAGCTGTATGGAAATACCGTTGCTTGTCTTTTGCACCTAACACAAAATTGAAACACAATCTATTTCACAGAATAACCTCTACCCAAAAGCAAAACCAAACAAACCCTAGAGGCCACATTCAGGACAGAATGTGGCCTCGGTGACCGTTAGGAAAGGTAGTGAGCAAAAAGATCATTTCAGGATTTATGGAAACAAATCACTACTAGTTGTAATTGGCTACTGGATTCCAGCCTGGCTACATGGAAAGCACTACTGCCCTACTTCTGTGACTGAAGATACAGTTTAAAGGAAACCTGAACTGGAAAGACTGTGGGAAGTGCTTTTGAAGAGTAGCCTTTGAATTTGCTAGTTGGTTGGTTTTGTCCATCTCTGTGTTCTTGAGAGGACAAAGCCCAGGGTTATCCTCGTTAGTATAGTGGTCAGTATCCCCGCCTGTCACGCGGGAGACTGGGGTTCAATTCCCCGACGGGGAGGCAGCTTTTGCTTCTTAAACTTTGTTTATCTCCATGTGTCTAGCCTAGGAATAACGTTTGTTCAGCCCTTTCACTAACATTTTCCAGCCCCCTTGCTGGTGGTGGAGACTCACAGTGCCATGGCCGGTTAGCTCAGTTGGTTAGAGCGTGGTGCTAATAACGCCAAGGTCGCGGGTTCGATCCCTGTACGGGCCACAGCTGTGCGCTTAGACTTTTCACTCTGCCTGTCTGGGCACTGTGAAAGCAGTCGTTGCTTCCGCACTGGAGATCACTGACCCTCTTTCCATCAGTTGACTCTGCTAAAGGCAGCGAGCCCTCTGTACACCCAGGACTGTTGTCATGGTTTCAAGGAGATGAAATCGCACTCCCCCCTCATTGGAAATGTCCTTTTACATGGCATGCAAAAACAGTTACCTACTTTGCATACAACTTTGCCAACTGCTTTTTCTTTCCCAGCAATACTGCTGCTCTCCTTTCAGCTGTATGGAAATACCGTTGCTTGTCTTTTGCACCTAACACAAAATTGAAACACAATCTATTTCACAGAATAACCTCTACCCAAAAGCAAAACCAAACAAACCCTAGAGGCCACATTCAGGACAGAATGTGGCCTCGGTGACCGTTAGGAAAGGTAGTGAGCAAAAAGATCATTTCAGGATTTATGGAAACAAATCACTACTAGTTGTAATTGGCTACTGGATTCCAGCCTGGCTACATGGAAAGCACTACTGCCCTACTTCTGTGACTGAAGATACAGTTTAAAGGAAACCTGAACTGGAAAGACTGTGGGAGGTGCTTTTGAAGAGTAGCCTTTGAATTTGCTAGTTGGTTGGTTTTGTCCATCTCTGTGTTCTTGAGAGGACAAAGCCCAGGGTTATCCTCGTTAGTATAGTGGTCAGTATCCCCGCCTGTCACGCGGGAGACTGGGGTTCAATTCCCCGACGGGGAGGCAGCTTTTGCTTCTTAAACTTTGTTTATCTCCATGTGTCTAGCCTAGGAATAACGTTTGTTCAGCCCTTTCACTAACATTTTCCAGCCCCCTTGCTGGTGGTGGAGACTCACAGTGCCATGGCCGGTTAGCTCAGTTGGTTAGAGCGTGGTGCTAATAACGCCAAGGTCGCGGGTTCGATCCCTGTACGGGCCACAGCTGTGCGCTTAGACTTTTCACTCTGCCTGTCTGGGCACTGTGAAAGCAGTCGTTGCTTCCGCACTGGAGATCACTGACCCTCTTTCCATCAGTTGACTCTGCTAAAGGCAGCGAGCCCTCTGTACACCCAGGACTGTTGTCATGGTTTCAAGGAGATGAAATCGCACTCCCCCCTCATTGGAAATGTCCTTTTACATGGCATGCAAAAACAGTTACCTACTTTGCATACAACTTTGCCAACTGCTTTTTCTTTCCCAGCAATACTGCTGCTCTCCTTTCAGCTGTATGGAAATACCGTTGCTTGTCTTTTGCACCTAACACAAAATTGAAACACAATCTATTTCACAGAATAACCTCTACCCAAAAGCAAAACCAAACAAACCCTAGAGGCCACATTCAGGACAGAATGTGGCCTCGGTGACCGTTAGGAAAGGTAGTGAGCAAAAAGATCATTTCAGGATTTATGGAAACAAATCACTACTAGTTGTAATTGGCTACTGGATTCCAGCCTGGCTACATGGAAAGCACTACTGCCCTACTTCTGTGACTGAAGATACAGTTTAAAGGAAACCTGAACTGGAAAGACTGTGGGAGGTGCTTTTGAAGAGTAGCCTTTGAATTTGCTAGTTGGTTGGTTTGTCCATCTCTGTGTTCTTGAGAGGACAAAGCCCAGGGTTATCCTCGTTAGTATAGTGGTCAGTATCCCCGCCTGTCACGCGGGAGACCGGGGTTCAATTCCCCGACGGGGAGGCAGCTTTTGCTTCTTAAACTTTGTTTATCTCCATGTGTCTAGCCTAGGAATAACGTTTGTTCAGCCCTTTCACTAACATTTTCCAGCCCCCTTGCTGGTGGTGGAGACTCACAGTGCCATGGCCGGTTAGCTCAGTTGGTTAGAGCGTGGTGCTAATAACGCCAAGGTCACGGGTTCGATCCCCGTACGGGCCACAGGTGTGCGCTTAGACTTTTCACTCTGCCTGTCTGGGCACTGTGAAAGCAGTCGTTGCTTCTGCACTGGAGATCACTGACCCTCTTTCCATCAGTTGACTCTGCTAAAGGCAGCGAGCCCTCTGTACACCCAGGACTGTTGTCATGGTTTCAAGGAGATGAAATCGCACTCCCCCCTCATTGGAAATGTCCTTTTACATGGCATGCAAAAACAGTTACCTACTTTGCATACAACTTTGCCAACTGCTTTTTCTTTCCCAGCAATACTGCTGCTCTCCTTTCAGCTGTATGGAAATACCGTTGCTTGTCTTTTGCACCTAACACAAAATTGAAACACAATCTATTTCACAGAATAACCTCTACCCAAAAGCAAAACCAAACAAACCCTAGAGGCCACATTCAGGACAGAATGTGGCCTCGGTGACCGTTAGGAAAGGTAGTGAGCAAAAAGATCATTTCAGGATTTATGGAAACAAATCACTACTAGTTGTAATTGGCTACTGGATTCCAGCCTGGCTACATGGAAAGCACTACTGCCCTACTTCTGTGACTGAAGATACAGTTTAAAGGAAACCTGAACTGGAAAGACTGTGGGAGGTGCTTTTAAAGAGTAGCCTTTGAATTTGCTAGTTGGTTGGTTTTGTCCATCTCTGTGTTCTTGAGAGGACAAAGCCCAGGGTTATCCTCGTTAGTATAGTGGTCAGTATCCCCGCCTGTCACGCGGGAGACCGGGGTTCAATTCCCCGACGGGGAGGCAGCTGTTGCTTCTTAAACTTTGTTTATCTCCATGTGTCTAGCCTAGGAATAATGTTTGTTCAGCCCTTTCACTAACATTTTCCAGCCCCCTTGCTGGTGGTGGATACTCACAGTGCCATGGCCGGTTAGCTCAGTTGGTTAGAGCGTGGTGCTAATAACGCCAAGGTCACGGGTTCGATCCCCGTATGGGCCACAGGTGTGCGCTTAGACTTTTCACTCTGCCTGTCTGGGCACTGTGAAAGCAGTCGTTGCTTCTGCACTGGAGATCACTGACCCTCTTTCCATCAGTTGACTCTGCTAAAGGCAGCGAGCCCTCTGTACACCCAGGACTGTTGTCATGGTTTCAAGGAGATGAAATCGCACTCCCCCCTCATTGGAAATGTCCTTTTACATGGCATGCAAAAACAGTTACCTACTTTGCATACAACTTTGCCAACTGCTTTTTCTTTCCCAGCAATACTGCTGCTCTCCTTTCAGCTGTATGGAAATACCGTTGCTTGTCTTTTGCACCTAACACAAAATTGAAACACAATCTATTTCACAGAATAACCTCTACCCAAAAGCAAAACCAAACAAACCCTAGAGGCCACATTCAGGACAGAATGTGGCCTCGGTGACCGTTAGGAAAGGTAGTGAGCAAAAAGATCATTTCAGGATTTATGGAAACAAATCACTACTAGTTGTAATTGGCTACTGGATTCCAGCCTGGCTACATGGAAAGCACTACTGCCCTACTTCTGTGACTGAAGATACAGTTTAAAGGAAACCTGAACTGGAAAGACTGTGGGAGGTGCTTTTGAAGAGTAGCCTTTGAATTTGCTAGTTGGTTGGTTTTGTCCATCTCTGTGTTCTTGAGAGGACAAAGCCCAGGGTTATCCTCGTTAGTATAGTGGTCAGTATACCCGCCTGTCACGCGGGAGACCGGGGTTCAATTCCCCGACGGGGAGGCAGCTTTTGCTTCTTAAACTTTGTTTATCTCCATGTGTCTAGCCTAGGAATAATGTTTGTTCAGCCCTTTCACTAACATTTTCCAGCCCCCTTGCTGGTGGTGGATACTCACAGTGCCATGGCCGGTTAGCTCAGTTGGTTAGAGCGTGGTGCTAATAACGCCAAGGTCACGGGTTCGATCCCCGTATGGGCCACAGGTGTGCGCTTAGACTTTTCACTCTGCCTGTCTGGGCACTGTGAAAGCAGTCGTTGCTTCTGCACTGGAGATCACTGACCCTCTTTCCATCAGTTGACTCTGCTAAAGGCAGCGAGCCCTCTGTACACCCAGGACTGTTGTCATGGTTTCAAGGAGATGAAATCGCACTCCCCCCTCATTGGAAATGTCCTTTTACATGGCATGCAAAAACAGTTACCTACTTTGCATACAACTTTGCCAACTGCTTTTTCTTTCCCAGCAATACTGCTGCTCTCCTTTCAGCTGTATGGAAATACCGTTGCTTGTCTTTTGCACCTAACACAAAATTGAAACACAATCTATTTCACAGAATAACCTCTACCCAAAAGCAAAACCAAACAAACCCTAGAGGCCACATTCAGGACAGAATGTGGCCTCGGTGACCGTTAGGAAAGGTAGTGAGCAAAAAGATCATTTCAGGATTTATGGAAACAAATCACTACTAGTTGTAATTGGCTACTGGATTCCAGCCTGGCTACATGGAAAGCACTACTGCCCTACTTCTGTGACTGAAGATACAGTTTAAAGGAAACCTGAACTGGAAAGACTGTGGGAGGTGCTTTTGAAGAGTAGCCTTTGAATTTGCTAGTTGGTTGGTTTTGTCCATCTCTGTGTTCTTGAGAGGACAAAGCCCAGGGTTATCCTCGTTAGTATAGTGGTCAGTATCCCCGCCTGTCACGCGGGAGACCGGGGTTCAATTCCCCGACGGGGAGGCAGCTTTTGCTTCTTAAACTTTGTTTATCTCCATGTGTCTAGCCTAGGAATAACGTTTGTTCAGCCCTTTCACTAACATTTTCCAGCCCCCTTGCTGGTGGTGGAGACTCACAGTGCCATGGCCGGTTAGCTCAGTTGGTTAGAGCGTGGTGCTAATAACGCCAAGGTCGCGGGTTCGATCCCCGTACGGGCCACAGGTGTGCGCTTAGACTTTTCACTCTGCCTGTCTGGGCACTGTGAAAGCAGTCGTTGCTTCTGCACTGGAGATCACTGACCCTCTTTCCATCAGTTGACTCTGCTAAAGGCAGCGAGCCCTCTGTACACCCAGGACTGTTGTCATGGTTTCAAGGAGATGAAATCGCACTCCCCCCTCATTGGAAATGTCCTTTTACATGGCATGCAAAAACAGTTACCTACTTTGCATACAACTTTGCCAACTGCTTTTTCTTTCCCAGCAATACTGCTGCTCTCCTTTCAGCTGTATGGAAATACCGTTGCTTGTCTTTTGCACCTAACACAAAATTGAAACACAATCTATTTCACAGAATAACCTCTACCCAAAAGCAAAACCAAACAAACCCTAGAGGCCACATTCAGGACAGAATGTGGCCTCGGTGACCGTTAGGAAAGGTAGTGAGCAAAAAGATCATTTCAGGATTTATGGAAACAAATCACTACTAGTTGTAATTGGCTACTGGATTCCAGCCTGGCTACATGGAAAGCACTACTGCCCTACTTCTGTGACTGAAGATACAGTTTAAAGGAAACCTGAACTGGAAAGACTGTGGGAGGTGCTTTTGAAGAGTAGCCTTTGAATTTGCTAGTTGGTTGGTTTTGTCCTTCTCTGTGTTCTTGAGAGGACAAAGCCCAGGGTTATCCTCGTTAGTATAGTGGTCAGTATCCCCGCCTGTCACGCGGGAGACCGGGGTTCAATTCCCCGACGGGGAGGCAGCTTTTGCTTCTTAAACTTTGTTTATCTCCATGTGTCTAGCCTAGGAATAACGTTTGTTCAGCCCTTTCACTAACATTTTCCAGCCCCCTTGCTGGTGGTGGAGACTCACAGTGCCATGGCCGGTTAGCTCAGTTGGTTAGAGCGTGGTGCTAATAACGCTAAGGTCGTGGGTTCGATCCCCGTATGGGCCACAGGTGTGCGCTTAGACTTTTCACTCTGCCTGTCTGGGCACTGTGAAAGCAGTCGTTGCTTCTGCACTGGAGATCACTGACCCTCTTTCCATCAGTTGACTCTGCTAAAGGCAGCGAGCCCTCTGTACACCCAGGACTGTTGTCATGGTTTCAAGGAGATGAAATCGCACTCCCCCCTCATTGGAAATGTCCTTTTACATGGCATGCAAAAACAGTTACCTACTTTGCATACAACTTTGCCAACTGCTTTTTCTTTCCCAGCAATACTGCTGCTCTCCTTTCAGCTGTATGGAAATACCGTTGCTTGTCTTTTGCACCTAACACAAAATTGAAACACAATCTATTTCACAGAATAACCTCTACCCAAAAGCAAAACCAAACAAACCCTAGAGGCCACATTCAGGACAGAATGTGGCCTCGGTGACCGTTAGGAAAGGTAGTGAGCAAAAAGATCATTTCAGGATTTATGGAAACAAATCACTACTAGTTGTAATTGGCTACTGGATTCCAGCCTGGCTACATGGAAAGCACTACTGCCCTACTTCTGTGACTGAAGATACAGTTTAAAGGAAACCTGAACTGGAAAGACTGTGGGAGGTGCTTTTGAAGAGTAGCCTTTGAATTTGCTAGTTGGTTGGTTTTGTCCATCTCTGTGTTCTTGAGAGGACAAAGCCCAGGGTTATCCTTGTTAGTATAGTGGTCAGTATCCCCGCCTGTCACGCGGGAGACCGGGGTTCAATTCCCCGACGGGGAGGCAGCTTTTGCTTCTTAAACTTTGTTTATCTCCATGTGTCTAGCCTAGGAATAACGTTTGTTCAGCCCTTTCACTAACATTTTCCAGCCCCCTTGCTGGTGGTGGAGACTCACAGTGCCATGGCCGGTTAGCTCAGTTGGTTAGAGCGTGGTGCTAATAACGCCAAGGTCGCGGGTTCGATCCCCGTACGGGCCACAGGTGTGCGCTTAGACTTTTCACTCTGCCTGTCTGGGCACTGTGAAAGCAGTCGTTGCTTCTGCACTGGAGATCACTGACCCTCTTTCCATCAGTTGACTCTGCTAAAGGCAGCGAGCCCTCTGTACACCCAGGACTGTTGTCATGGTTTCAAGGAGATGAAATCGCACTCCCCCCTCATTGGAAATGTCCTTTTACATGGCATGCAAAAACAGTTACCTACTTTGCATACAACTTTGCCAACTGCTTTTTCTTTCCCAGCAATACTGCTGCTCTCCTTTCAGCTGTATGGAAATACCGTTGCTTGTCTTTTGCACCTAACACAAAATTGAAACACAATCTATTTCACAGAATAACCTCTACCCAAAAGCAAAACCAAACAAACCCTAGAGGCCACATTCAGGACAGAATGTGGCCTCGGTGACCGTTAGGAAAGGTAGTGAGCAAAAAGATCATTTCAGGATTTATGGAAACAAATCACTACTAGTTGTAATTGGCTACTGGATTCCAGCCTGGCTACATGGAAAGCACTACTGCCCTACTTCTGTGACTGAAGATACAGTTTAAAGGAAACCTGAACTGGAAAGACTGTGGGAGGTGCTTTTGAAGAGTAGCCTTTGAATTTGCTAGTTGGTTGGTTTTGTCCTTCTCTGTGTTCTTGAGAGGACAAAGCCCAGGGTTATCCTCGTTAGTATAGTGGTCAGTATCCCCGCCTGTCACGCGGGAGACCGGGGTTCAATTCCCCGACGGGGAGGCAGCTTTTGCTTCTTAAACTTTGTTTATTTCCATGTGTCTAGCCTAGGAATAACGTTTGTTCAGCCCTTTCACTAACATTTTCCAGCCCCCTTGCTGGTGGTGGAGACTCACAGTGCCATGGCCGGTTAGCTCAGTTGGTTAGAGCGTGGTGCTAATAACGCCAAGGTCGCGGGTTCGATCCCCGTACGGGCCACAGGTGTGCGCTTAGACTTTTCACTCTGCCTGTCTGGGCACTGTGAAAGCAGTCGTTGCTTCTGCACTGGAGATCACTGACCCTCTTTCCATCAGTTGACTCTGCTAAAGGCAGCGAGCCCTCTGTACACCCAGGACTGTTGTCATGGTTTCAAGGAGATGAAATCGCACTCCCCCCTCATTGGAAATGTCCTTTTACATGGCATGCAAAAACAGTTACCTACTTTGCATACAACTTTGCCAACTGCTTTTTCTTTCCCAGCAATACTGCTGCTCTCCTTTCAGCTGTATGGAAATACCGTTGCTTGTCTTTTGCACCTAACACAAAATTGAAACACAATCTATTTCACAGAATAACCTCTACCCAAAAGCAAAACCAAACAAACCCTAGAGGCCACATTCAGGACAGAATGTGGCCTCGGTGACCGTTAGGAAAGGTAGTGAGCAAAAAGATCATTTCAGGATTTATGGAAACAAATCACTACTAGTTGTAATTGGCTACTGGATTCCAGCCTGGCTACATGGAAAGCACTACTGCCCTACTTCTGTGACTGAAGATACAGTTTAAAGGAAACCTGAACTGGAAAGACTGTGGGAGGTGCTTTTGAAGAGTAGCCTTTGAATTTGCTAGTTGGTTGGTTTTGTCCATCTCTGTGTTCTTGAGAGGACAAAGCCCAGGGTTATCCTCGTTAGTATAGTGGTCAGTATCCCCGCCTGTCACGCGGGAGACCGGGGTTCAATTCCCCGACGGGGAGGCAGCTTTTGCTTCTTAAACTTTGTTTATCTCCATGTGTCTAGCCTAGGAATAACGTTTGTTCAGCCCTTTCACTAACATTTTCCAGCCCCCTTGCTGGTGGTGGAGACTCACAGTGCCATGGCCGGTTAGCTCAGTTGGTTAGAGCGTGGTGCTAATAACGCCAAGGTCGCGGGTTCGATCCCCGTACGGGCCACAGGTGTGCGCTTAGACTTTTCACTCTGCCTGTCTGGGCACTGTGAAAGCAGTCGTTGCTTCTGCACTGGAGATCACTGACCCTCTTTCCATCAGTTGACTCTGCTAAAGGCAGCGAGCCCTCTGTACACCCAGGACTGTTGTCATGGTTTCAAGGAGATGAAATCACACTCCCCCCTCATTGGAAATGTCCTTTTACATGGCATGCAAAAACAGTTACCTACTTTGCATACAACTTTGCCAACTGCTTTTTCTTTCCCAGCAATACTGCTGCTCTCCTTTCAGCTGTATGGAAATACCGTTGCTTGTCTTTTGCACCTAACACAAAATTGAAACACAATCTATTTCACAGAATAACCTCTACCCAAAAGCAAAACCAAACAAACCCTAGAGGCCACATTCAGGACAGAATGTGGCCTCGGTGACCGTTAGGAAAGGTAGTGAGCAAAAAGATCATTTCAGGATTTATGGAAACAAATCACTACTAGTTGTAATTGGCTACTGGATTCCAGCCTGGCTACATGGAAAGCACTACTGCCCTACTTCTGTGACTGAAGATACAGTTTAAAGGAAACCTGAACTGGAAAGACTGTGGGAGGTGCTTTTGAAGAGTAGCCTTTGAATTTGCTAGTTGGTTGGTTTTGTCCATCTCTGTGTTCTTGAGAGGACAAAGCCCAGGGTTATCCTCGTTAGTATAGTGGTCAGTATCCCTGCCTGTCACGCGGGAGACCGGGGTTCAATTCCCCGACGGGGAGGCAGCTTTTGCTTCTTAAACTTTGTTTATCTCCATGTGTCTAGCCTAGGAATAACGTTTGTTCAGCCCTTTCACTAACATTTTCCAGCCCCCTTGCTGGTGGTGGAGACTCACAGTGCCATGGCCGGTTAGCTCAGTTGGTTAGAGCGTGGTGCTAATAACGCCAAGGTCGCGGGTTCGATCCCCGTACGGGCCACAGGTGTGCGCTTAGACTTTTCACTCTGCCTGTCTGGGCACTGTGAAAGCAGTCGTTGCTTCTGCACTGGAGATCACTGACCCTCTTTCCATCAGTTGACTCTGCTAAAGGCAGCGAGCCCTCTGTACACCCAGGACTGTTGTCATGGTTTCAAGGAGATGAAATCGCACTCCCCCCTCATTGGAAATGTCCTTTTACATGGCATGCAAAAACAGTTACCTACTTTGCATACAACTTTGCCAACTGCTTTTTCTTTCCCAGCAATACTGCTGCTCTCCTTTCAGCTGTATGGAAATACCGTTGCTTGTCTTTTGCACCTAACACAAAATTGAAACACAATCTATTTCACAGAATAACCTCTACCCAAAAGCAAAACCAAACAAACCCTAGAGGCCACATTCAGGACAGAATGTGGCCTCGGTGACCGTTAGGAAAGGTAGTGAGCAAAAAGATCATTTCAGGATTTATGGAAACAAATCACTACTAGTTGTAATTGGCTACTGGATTCCAGCCTGGCTACATGGAAAGCACTACTGCCCTACTTCTGTGACTGAAGATACAGTTTAAAGGAAACCTGAACTGGAAAGACTGTGGGAAGTGCTTTTGAAGAGTAGCCTTTGAATTTGCTAGTTGGTTGGTTTTGTCCATCTCTGTGTTCTTGAGAGGACAAAGCCCAGGGTTATCCTCGTTAGTATAGTGGTCAGTATCCCCGCCTGTCACGCGGGAGACTGGGGTTCAATTCCCCGACGGGGAGGCAGCTTTTGCTTCTTAAACTTTGTTTATCTCCATGTGTCTAGCCTAGGAATAACGTTTGTTCAGCCCTTTCACTAACATTTTCCAGCCCCCTTGCTGGTGGTGGAGACTCACAGTGCCATGGCCGGTTAGCTCAGTTGGTTAGAGCGTGGTGCTAATAACGCCAAGGTCGCGGGTTCGATCCCTGTACGGGCCACAGCTGTGCGCTTAGACTTTTCACTCTGCCTGTCTGGGCACTGTGAAAGCAGTCGTTGCTTCCGCACTGGAGATCACTGACCCTCTTTCCATCAGTTGACTCTGCTAAAGGCAGCGAGCCCTCTGTACACCCAGGACTGTTGTCATGGTTTCAAGGAGATGAAATCGCACTCCCCCCTCATTGGAAATGTCCTTTTACATGGCATGCAAAAACAGTTACCTACTTTGCATACAACTTTGCCAACTGCTTTTTCTTTCCCAGCAATACTGCTGCTCTCCTTTCAGCTGTATGGAAATACCGTTGCTTGTCTTTTGCACCTAACACAAAATTGAAACACAATCTATTTCACAGAATAACCTCTACCCAAAAGCAAAACCAAACAAACCCTAGAGGCCACATTCAGGACAGAATGTGGCCTCGGTGACCGTTAGGAAAGGTAGTGAGCAAAAAGATCATTTCAGGATTTATGGAAACAAATCACTACTAGTTGTAATTGGCTACTGGATTCCAGCCTGGCTACATGGAAAGCACTACTGCCCTACTTCTGTGACTGAAGATACAGTTTAAAGGAAACCTGAACTGGAAAGACTGTGGGAGGTGCTTTTGAAGAGTAGCCTTTGAATTTGCTAGTTGGTTGGTTTGTCCATCTCTGTGTTCTTGAGAGGACAAAGCCCAGGGTTATCCTCGTTAGTATAGTGGTCAGTATCCCCGCCTGTCACGCGGGAGACCGGGGTTCAATTCCCCGACGGGGAGGCAGCTTTTGCTTCTTAAACTTTGTTTATCTCCATGTGTCTAGCCTAGGAATAACGTTTGTTCAGCCCTTTCACTAACATTTTCCAGCCCCCTTGCTGGTGGTGGAGACTCACAGTGCCATGGCCGGTTAGCTCAGTTGGTTAGAGCGTGGTGCTAATAACGCCAAGGTCACGGGTTCGATCCCCGTACGGGCCACAGGTGTGCGCTTAGACTTTTCACTCTGCCTGTCTGGGCACTGTGAAAGCAGTCGTTGCTTCTGCACTGGAGATCACTGACCCTCTTTCCATCAGTTGACTCTGCTAAAGGCAGCGAGCCCTCTGTACACCCAGGACTGTTGTCATGGTTTCAAGGAGATGAAATCGCACTCCCCCCTCATTGGAAATGTCCTTTTACATGGCATGCAAAAACAGTTACCTACTTTGCATACAACTTTGCCAACTGCTTTTTCTTTCCCAGCAATACTGCTGCTCTCCTTTCAGCTGTATGGAAATACCGTTGCTTGTCTTTTGCACCTAACACAAAATTGAAACACAATCTATTTCACAGAATAACCTCTACCCAAAAGCAAAACCAAACAAACCCTAGAGGCCACATTCAGGACAGAATGTGGCCTCGGTGACCGTTAGGAAAGGTAGTGAGCAAAAAGATCATTTCAGGATTTATGGAAACAAATCACTACTAGTTGTAATTGGCTACTGGATTCCAGCCTGGCTACATGGAAAGCACTACTGCCCTACTTCTGTGACTGAAGATACAGTTTAAAGGAAACCTGAACTGGAAAGACTGTGGGAGGTGCTTTTGAAGAGTAGCCTTTGAATTTGCTAGTTGGTTGGTTTTGTCCATCTCTGTGTTCTTGAGAGGACAAAGCCCAGGGTTATCTTCGTTAGTATAGTGGTCAGTATCCCCGCCTGTCACGCGGGAGACCGGGGTTCAATTCCCCGACGGGGAGGCAGCTTTTGCTTCTTAAACTTTGTTTATCTCCATGTGTCTAGCCTAGGAATAATGTTTGTTCAGCCCTTTCACTAACATTTTCCAGCCCCCTTGCTGGTGGTGGAGACTCACAGTGCCATGGCCGGTTAGCTCAGTTGGTTAGAGCGTGGTGCTAATGACGCCAAGGTCGCGGGTTCGATCCCCGTACGGGCCACAGGTGTGCGCTTAGACTTTTCACTCTGCCTGTCTGGGCACTGTGAAAGCAGTCGTTGCTTCTGCACTGGAGATCACTGACCCTCTTTCCATCAGTTGACTCTGCTAAAGGCAGCGAGCCCTCTGTACACCCAGGACTGTTGTCATGGTTTCAAGGAGATGCAATCACACTCCCCCTCATTGGAAATGTCCTTTTACATGGCATGCAAAAACAGTTACCTACTTTGCATACAACTTTGCCAACTGCTTTTTCTTTCCCAGCAATACTGCTGCTCTCCTTTCAGCTGTATGGAAATACCGTTGCTTGTCTTTTGCACCTAACACAAAATTGAAACACAATCTATTTCACAGAATAACCTCTACCCAAAAGCAAAACCAAACAAACCCTAGAGGCCACATTCAGGACAGAATGTGGCCTCGGTGACCGTTAGGAAAGGTAGTGAGCAAAAAGATCATTTCAGGATTTATGGAAACAAATCACTACTAGTTGTAATTGGCTACTGGATTCCAGCCTGGCTACATGGAAAGCACTACTGCCCTACTTCTGTGACTGAAGATACAGTTTAAAGGAAACCTGAACTGGAAAGACTGTGGGAGGTGCTTTTGAAGAGTAGCCTTTGAATTTGCTAGTTGGTTGGTTTTGTCCATCTCTGTGTTCTTGAGAGGACAAAGCCCAGGGTTATCCTCGTTAGTATAGTGGTCAGTATCCCCGCCTGTCACGCGGGAGACCGGGGTTCAATTCCCCGACGGGGAGGCAGCTTTTGCTTCTTAAACTTTGTTTATCTCCATGTGTCTAGCCTAGGAATAACGTTTGTTCAGCCCTTTCACTAACATTTTCCAGCCCCCTTGCTGGTGGTGGAGACTCACAGTGCCATGGCCGGTTAGCTCAGTTGGTTAGAGCGTGGTGCTAATAACGCCAAGGTCGCGGGTTCGATCCCCGTACGGGCCACAGGTGTGCGCTTAGACTTTTCACTCTGCCTGTCTGGGCACTGTGAAAGCAGTCGTTGCTTCTGCACTGGAGATCACTGACCCTCTTTCCATCAGTTGACTCTGCTAAAGGCAGCGAGCCCTCTGTACACCCAGGACTGTTGTCATGGTTTCAAGGAGATGAAATCGCACTCCCCCCTCAATGAAAATGTCCTTTTACATGGCATGCAAAAACAGTTACCTACTTTGCATACAACTTTGCCAACTGCTTTTTCTTTCCCAGCAATACTGCTGCTCTCCTTTCAGCTGTATGGAAATACCGTTGCTTGTCTTTTGCACCTAACACAAAATTGAAACACAATCTATTTCACAGAATAACCTCTACCCAAAAGCAAAACCAAACAAACCCTAGAGGCCACATTCAGGACAGAATGTGGCCTCGGTGACCGTTAGGAAAGGTAGTGAGCAAAAAGATCATTTCAGGATTTATGGAAACAAATCACTACTAGTTGTAATTGGCTACTGGATTCCAGCCTGGCTACATGGAAAGCACTACTGCCCTACTTCTGTGACTGAAGATACAGTTTAAAGGAAACCTGAACTGGAAAGACTGTGGGAGGTGCTTTTGAAGAGTAGCCTTTGAATTTGCTAGTTGGTTGGTTTTGTCCATCTCTGTGTTCTTGAGAGGACAAAGCCCAGGGTTATCCTCGTTAGTATAGTGGTCAGTATCCCCGCCTGTCACGCGGGAGACCGGGGTTCAATTCCCCGACGGGGAGGCAGCTTTTGCTTCTTAAACTTTGTTTATCTCCATGTGTCTAGCCTAGGAATAACGTTTGTTCAGCCCTTTCACTAACATTTTCCAGCCCCCTTGCTGGTGGTGGAGACTCACAGTGCCATGGCCGGTTAGCTCAGTTGGTTAGAGCGTGGTGCTAATAACGCCAAGGTCGTGGGTTCGATCCCCGTACGGGCCACAGGTGTGCGCTTAGACTTTTCACTCTGCCTGTCTGGGCACTGTGAAAGCAGTCGTTGCTTCCGCACTGGAGATCACTGACCCTCTTTCCATCAGTTGACTCTGCTAAAGGCAGCGAGTCCTCTGTACACCCAGGACTGTTGTCATGGTTTCAAGGAGATGAAATCGCACTCCCCCCTCATTGGAAATGTCCTTTTACATGGCATGCAAAAACAGTTACCTACTTTGCATACAACTTTGCCAACTGCTTTTTCTTTCCCAGCAATACTGCTGCTCTCCTTTCAGCTGTATGGAAATACCGTTGCTTGTCTTTTGCACCTAACACAAAATTGAAACACAATCTATTTCACAGAATAACCTCTACCCAAAAGCAAAACCAAACAAACCCTAGAGGCCACATTCAGGACAGAATGTGGCCTCGGTGACCGTTAGGAAAGGTAGTGAGCAAAAAGATCATTTCAGGATTTATGGAAACAAATCACTACTAGTTGTAATTGGCTACTGGATTCCAGCCTGGCTACATGGAAAGCACTACTGCCCTACTTCTGTGACTGAAGATACAGTTTAAAGGAAACCTGAACTGGAAAGACTGTGGGAGGTGCTTTTGAAGAGTAGCCTTTGAATTTGCTAGTTGGTTGGTTTTGTCCATCTCTGTGTTCTTGAGAGGACAAAGCCCAGGGTTATCCTCGTTAGTATAGTGGTCAGTATCCCCGCCTGTCACGCGGGAGACCGGGGTTCAATTCCCCGACGGGGAGGCAGCTTTTGCTTCTTAAACTTTGTTTATCTCCATGTGTCTAGCCTAGGAATAACGTTTGTTCAGCCCTTTCACTAACATTTTCCAGCCCCCTTGCTGGTGGTGGAGACTCACAGTGCCATGGCCGGTTAGCTCAGTTGGTTAGAGCGTGGTGCTAATAATGCCAAGGTCGCGGGTTCGATCCCCGTACGGCCCACAGGTGTGCGCTTAGACTTTTCACTCTGCCTGTCTGGGCACTGTGAAAGCAGTCGTTGCTTCCGCACTGGAGATCACTGACCCTCTTTCCATCAGTTGACTCTGCTAAAGGCAGCGAGCCCTCTGTACACCCAGGACTGTTGTCATGGTTTCAAGGAGATGAAATCGCACTCCCCCCTCATTGGAAATGTCCTTTTACATGGCATGCAAAAACAGTTACCTACTTTGCATACAACTTTGCCAACTGCTTTTTCTTTCCCAGCAATACTGCTGCTCTCCTTTCAGCTGTATGGAAATACCGTTGCTTGTCTTTTGCACCTAACACAAAATTGAAACACAATCTATTTCACAGAATAACCTCTACCCAAAAGCAAAACCAAACAAACCCTAGAGGCCACATTCAGGACAGAATGTGGCCTCGGTGACCGTTAGGAAAGGTAGTGAGCAAAAAGATCATTTCAGGATTTATGGAAACAAATCACTACTAGTTGTAATTGGCTACTGGATTCCAGCCTGGCTACATGGAAAGCACTACTGCCCTACTTCTGTGACTGAAGATACAGTTTAACCACTTGAGGACTCAGCCTTTACCCCCCCTTAAGGACCAGCGCTGTTTTTTCCATTCAGACCACTGCAGCTTTAACGGTTTATTGCTCGCTCATACAACCTAACACCTAAATGAATTTTGGCTCCTTTTCTTCTCACTAATACAGCTTTCTTTTGATGCTATTTGATTGCTGCTGCGAGTTTTACTTTTTATTATATTCATCAAAAAAGACATGAATTTTGGCAAAAAAATGATTTTTTTAACTTTCTGTGCTGACATTTTTCAAATAAAGTAAAATTTCTGTATACATGCAGCGCGAAAAATGTGGACAAACATGTTTTTGATGAAAAAAAACCCATTCAGTGTATAATTATTGGTTTGGGTAAAAGTTATAGCGTTTACAAACTATGGTGCAAAAAGTGAATTTTCCCATTTTTAAGCATCTCTGACTTTCCTGACTACCTGTCATGTTTCATGAGGTGCTAAAATTCCAGGATAGTATAAATACCCCACAAATAACCCCATTTTGGAAAGAAGACATCCCAAAGTATTCACTGAGAGGCATAGTGAGTTCATAGAAGATTTTATTTTTTGTCACAAGTTAGCGGAAAATGACAGTTTGTCACAAAAAAAAAAAAAAAAAAAGGTTTCCATTTCTGCTAACTTGTAACAAAAAAAAATGAAATCTGCCATGGACTCAACATGCCCCTCAATGAATACCTTGAAGTGTCTATTTTGCAAAATGGGGTCATTTATGGGGTGTGTTTACTGTCCTGGCATTTTGGGGGGTGCGGAATTGTAAGCACCCCTGTAAAGCCTAAAAGTAGTCATTGCACTGTGGGCCTCTTAGCGCAGTTTGGCTGCAAAAAAGTGTCACACATATGGTATCGCTATACTCGGGAGAAGTAGTACAATGTGTTTTGGGGTGTATTTTTACACATACCCATGCTGGGTGGGAGAAATATCTCTGCAAATGACAATTTTTTGATTTTTTTACACACAATTGTCCATTTACAGAGTTATTTCTCCCACTCAGCATGGGTATGTATAAAAATACACCCCAAAACACATTGTACTACTTCTCCTGAGTACGGCGATACCACATGTGTGGCACTTTTTTGCACCCTAACTGCGCTAAGGGGCCCAAAGTCCAATGAGTACCTTTAGGATTTCACAGGTCATTTTGAGACATTTGGTTTCAAGACTACTCCTCACGGTTTAGGTCCCCTAAAATGCCAGGGCAGTATAGGAACCCCACAAATGACCCCATTTTACAAAGAAGACACCCCAAGGTACTCAATTAGGAGTATGGTGAGTTCATAGAAGATTTTACTTTTTGTCACAAGTTAGCGGAAAATGATTGTTATTGGGGTTTTTTTACCAAGTGTCATTTTCCGCTAACTTGTGACAAAAAATAAAATCTTCTATGAACTCACCATACTCCTAACGGAATACCTTGGGATGTCCTCTTTGTAAAATGGGGTCATTTGTGGGGTTCCTATACTGCTCTGGCATTTTAGGGGCCCTAAACCGTGAGGAGTGGTCTTGAAACCAAATGTTTCAAAATGACCTGTGAAATGCTAAAGGTACTCATTGGACTCTGGGCCCCTTAGCGCAGTTAGGGTGCAAAAAAGTGCCACACATGTGGTATCGCCGTACTCGGGAGAAGTAGTACAATGTGTTTTGGGGTGTATTTTTACACATACCCATATTGGGTGGGAGAAATACCTCTGTAAATGACAATTTTTTGATTTCTTTACACACAATTGTCAATTTACAGAGATATTTCTCCCACCCAATATGGGTATGTGTAAAAATACACCCCAAAACACATAATACTACTTCTCCTGAGTACGGCGGTACCACATGTGTGGCACTTTTTTGCATCCTAACTGCGCTAAGGGGCCCAGAGTCCAATGAGTACCGTTAGCATTTCACAGGTCATTTTGAGAAATTTGGTTTCAAGACTACTCCTCACGGTTTAGGGCCCCTAAAATGCCAGGGCAGTATAGGAACCCCACAAATGACCCCATTTTAGAAAGAAGACACCCCAAGGTACTCAATTAGGAGTATGGTGAGTTCATAGAAGATTTTACTTTTTGTCACAAGTTAGCGGAAAATGATTGTTATTGGTTTTTTTTACCAAGTGTCATTTTCCGCTAACTTGTGACAAAAAATAAAATCTTCTATGAACTCACCATACTCCTAACGGAATACCTTGGGATGTCCTCTTTGTAAAATGGGGTCATTTGTGGGGTTCCTATACTGCTCTGGCATTTTAGGGGCCCTAAACCGTGAGGAGTAGTCTTGAAACCAAATGTTTCAAAATGACCTGTGAAATGCTAAAGGTACTCATTGGACTCTGGGCCCCTTAGCGCAGTTAGGGTGCAAAAAAGTGCCACACATGTGGTATCGCCGTACTCGGGAGAAGTAGTACAATGTGTTTTGGGGTGTATTTTTACACATACCCATATTGGGTGGGAGAAATACCTCTGTAAATGACAATTTTTTGATTTCTTTACACACAATTGTCAATTTACAGAGATATTTCTCCCACCCAATATGGGTATGTGTAAAAATACACCCCAAAACACATAATACTACTTCTCCTGAGTACGGCGGTACCACATGTGTGGCACTTTTTTGCATCCTAACTGCGCTAAGGGGCCCAGAGTCCAATGAGTACCGTTAGCATTTCACAGGTCATTTTGAGAAGTTTGGTTTCAAGACTACTCCTCACGGTTTAGGGCCCCTAAAATGCCAGGACAGTATAGGAACCCCACAAATGACCCCATTTTACAAAGAGGACATCCTAAGGTATTCCGTTAGGAGTATGGTGAGTTCATAGAAGATTTTTTTTTTGTCACAAGTTAGTGGAAAATGACACTTGGTAAAAAAAACCCAATAAAAATCATTTTCCGCTAACTTGTGACAAAAAGCTAAATCTTCTATGAACTCACCATACTCCTAATTGAGTACCTTGGGGTGTCTTCTTTCTAAAATGGGGTCATTTGTGGGGTTCCTATACTGCTCTGGCATTTTAGGGGCCCTAAACCGTGAGGAGTAGTCTTGAAACCAAATGTTTCAAAATGACCTGTGAAATGCTAAAGGTACTCATTGGACTCTGGGCCCCTTAGCGCAGTTAGGGTGCAAAAAAGGGCCACACATGTGGTATCGCCGTACTCGGGAGAAGTAGTACAATGTGTTTTGGGGTGTATTTTTACACATACCCATATTGGGTGGGAGAAATATCTCTGTAAATGACAATTTTTTGATTTCTTTACACACAATTGTCCATTTACAGAGATATTTCTCCCACCCAATATGGGTATGTGTAAAAATACACCCCAAAACACATTGTACTACTTCTCCCGAGTACAGCGATACCACATATGTGGCACTTTTTTGCACCCTAACTGCGCTAAGGGGCCCAGAGTCCAATGAGTACCGTTACCATTTCACAGGTCATTTTGAGAAATTTGGTTTCAAGACTACTCCTCACGGTTTAGGGCCCCTAAAATGCCAGAGCAGTATAGGAACCCCACAAATGACCCCATTTTACAAAGAGGACATCCCAAGGTATTCCGTTAGGAGTATGGTGAGTTCATAGAAGATTTTATTTTTTGTCACAAGTTAGCGGAAAATGACACTTGGTAAAAAAACCCATTAACAATCATTTTCCGCTAACTTGTGACAAAAAGTAAAATCTTCTATGAACTCACCATACTCCTAATTGAGTACCTTGGGGTGTCTTCTTTCTAAAATGGGGTCATTTGTGGGGTTCCTTTACTGCTCTGGCATTTTAGGGGCCCTAAACCGTGAGGAGTAGTCTTGAAACCAAATTTCTCAAAATGACCTGTGAAATGCTAACGGTACTCATTGGACTCTGGGCCCCTTAGCGCAGTTAGGGTGCAAAAAAGGGCCACACATGTGGTATTGCCGTACTCGGGAGAAGTAGTACAATGTGTTTTGGGGTGTATTTTTACACATACCCATATTGGGTGGGAGAAATATCTCTGTAAATGGACAAATGTGTGTAAAAAAAAATCAAAAAATTGTCATTTACAGAGTGATTTCTTCTACCCATCATGGGTATGTGTAAAAATACACCCTAAAACACATTGGTCTACTTCTCCCGGGTACGGCGATAGCACGTGTGGCACTTTTTTGCAGCCTAACTGCGCTAAGGGGCCCAACGTGCAATGACTACCTTTGGGCTTTACAGGGGTGCTCACAATTTAGCCCCCCCCCCCCCACATGACAGGACAGTTAACAAACCCCACAAATGACCCCATTTTAAAAATAAGACACCACAAAGTATTCCATGAGGGGCATGGTGAGTTTATAAAAAAAAATCTTTTTTGTCACAAGTTAGCAGAAAAGGATACTTTGTGAAAAAAAACAAAAAACAACAATTTATGCTAACTTGTGACAAAAAACAAAATCTTCTATGAACTCACCATGCACCTCACGGAATACTTTGGGGTGTCCTCTTTCCAAAATGGGGTCATTTGTGGGGTCTGTCCTGGCATTTTAGGGCCTCTGCAATCATTACATGTATGGCCAGTATTTCTGCTATACTCCTTATATTGGGCATACAGGTAGTGCATTCTGGGCTGAAAGGAAAAATGAATGGCAAACATCCCTTCATTCGCATCGATCAATGTGGATGAACAAACATCTGCCAAAAAATGTGAAACAAAAAGAAAAGTAAGAGAGACATAGGAGCTGCCACCCCAAAAATCCAAACCCACCAGCTCGTATGCCCAGGCAATCCTGATTTATTCATCCACATTGATCGATGTGAATGGAGAAATCATTGCTTGAGTTCTTTTTTGATACAAAGTGCTTGCCAAAGCATATGAACCCCAACACCACACCTTGGCCCATATGCCTCGGCAAACGTATCTTTTTTACTGTGGAGGAGAAATCTCGTCCTACAGCGCTGCATGCACTGATTTTGTGTAACCTGACAGAAGCGCAATGCTTCTGTCAGGATGCACCATCAGTGCTGCAGCTGATTGGTCGGTCGGTCGGTCTGGATAGAAAAAAGAGAGAAGAAAAACGAAAAAAACAAAACAAAAAGGAGGGGAAGGCGTCCGCCTGGACATAGGAGCTGCCACCCCAAAAATCCAAACCCACCAGCTCGTATGCCCAGGCAATCCTGATTTATTCATCCACATTGATCGATGTGAATGGAGAAATCATTGCTTGAGTTCTTTTTTGATACAAAGTGCTTGCCAAAGCATATGAATCCCCAACACCACACCTTGGCCCATATGCCTCGGCAAACGTATCTTTTTTACTGTGGAGGAGAAATCTCGTCCTACAGCGCTGCATGCACCGATTTTGTGTAACCTGACAGAAGCGCAATGCTTCTGTCAGGATGCACCATCAGTGCTGCAGCTGATTGGTCGGTCGGTCGGTCGGTCTGGATAGAAAAAAGAGAGAAGAAAAACGAAAAAAACAAAACAAAAAGGAGGGGAAGGCGTCCGCCTGGACATAGGAGCTGCCACCCCAAAAATCCAAACCCACCAGCTCGTATGCCCAGGCAATCCTGATTTATTCATCCACATTGATCGATGTGAATGGAGAAATCATTGCTTGAGTTCTTTTTTGATACAAAGTGCTTGCCAAAGCATATGAATCCCCAACACCACACCTTGGCCCATATGCCTCGGCAAACGTATCTTTTTTACTGTGGAGGAGAAATCTCGTCCTACAGCGCTGCATGCACCGATTTTGTGTAACCTGACAGAAGCGCAATGCTTCTGTCAGGATGCACCATCAGTGCTGCAGCTGATTGGTCGGTCGGTCGGTCGGTCTGGATAGAAAAAAGAGAGAAGAAAAACGAAAAAAACAAAACAAAAAGGAGGGGAAGGCGTCCGCCTGGACATAGGAGCTGCCACCCCAAAAATCCAAACCCACCAGCTCGTATGCCCAGGCAATCCTGATTTATTCATCCACATTGATCGATGTGAATGGAGAAATCATTGCTTGAGTTCTTTTTTGATACAAAGTGCTTGCCAAAGCATATGAATCCCCAACACCACACCTTGGCCCATATGCCTCGGCAAACGTATCTTTTTTACTGTGGAGGAGAAATCTCGTCCTACAGCGCTGCATGCACCGATTTTGTGTAACCTGACAGAAGCGCAATGCTTCTGTCAGGATGCATCATCAGTGCTGCAGCTGATTGGTCGGTTGGAAAAAAAGAGAGAAGAAGAAAAAAAAAAAAAAAAAAAAAAAAGCAAGCAAGCAGCAAAGCACTTCAATAACATTAACTTTTTAAACTTTATTAAATATGTTCAAACCAAACAATAACATTGGTAACCAAATATTAACTTTTTTGCTTACCTGTTTTTTTTTTTTTTTTGTTTTTTTTTTACCTGCGAGCTGAGGATAAACTTCTCCTCCCCCATGGGTCAATGTGCAAAGTGCAAATCGCACAGATATGTGGCGAAGTACATTATGCATTCTGTCCCAAGTGAAAGGAGAGGTTTCTGGCAGGCCAGTGTATTTGGATCTCTCAAAACCTGATGTTTGGGTTCACACTGCATACTGGCCTATCCGGTCGGTCGAGCCCGCCGCACCGTCTCGCCCAAAATAGATCTTCAGGGAATACCACAAGAGTAGCATTCGGCCTAGTAATTAACTGCGTCGCCGTAGACTAACATGACTTCCGGGCCGACCCAAATTGCCGCAGAAGCCACGCAGTAACGTAGGCATGCACTAGCGTTAAGTCAAGCACTTCCGGCGTAGGGGGGGACCGCAAAGTGTGACTTTTGCTAGGCAATTTGCCCTAACGCATCGCGCCAGTGTGAAATAGCACTGAGAGACCCTTGTGTGCCTACTGCTGTGTCTGTAGTTCCCTAGGTTCTAAAAGTGTGCCTTCTCATGGTACCTCTCATAACACTCCCCTAGGCATAGGCCAGGCTGGTCAGGACAGCGGGGACAGTAAACGGGGGTGTCATGCCTTATTCCAGCCTTGCTGCAGACACGACATCTTTTTCTGGGGTTGCGTTGAGTTGGGGTACTGGGAATCGGGTAGGCGTAATGCCTTCCATGCAGCCGGCTAGTTGCATTTGGGGGTTGGGCTCTGTCACCTTCTGGATAGAGGAGTGCCGAAACAATGTCTTCCTGGAATTGAAGGAAAGATCCAGTTCTCCCAGCCTTACTGTAGAGAACAAAGCTGTTGTACATCGCCAATTGAATTAAATACACAGACACTTTCTTATACCAGCGTCTGGTTTTCCGGGAAATTAAATAGGGCCCTAACATCTGGTCATTGAAGTCCACCCCTCCCATGTTGGCATTATAGCTGTGGACGGCGAGGGGCTTTTCAATGACCTCTGTTGCCCGTGTAATTTGTACTGTCGTGTCTGTGTGAATGGTAGACAGAAGGTAAACGTCCCTCTTGTCCTTCCATTTCACCGAGAGCAAGTCATCGGTACACAAGGCGGCCCTCTCCCCCCGTTGAAGTCTGGTGTTAACGAGCTGTTGGGGGAAGCCCCGGCGACTAGGCCGCACGGTGCCACAGCATCGGATTCCTTCTAACTTTAAGTGCTGAAAGAGGGCCACACTTGTGTAAAAGTTGTCCACATAAAGATGGTACCCCTTCTGGAACAAGGGTGACACCAAGTCCCACACAATCTTTCCACTGCTCCCCAGGTAGTCAGGACATCCGACCGGCTCCAATTTTGAGTCTTTTCCCTCATAGACCCTAAAACGAGATGTATAGCCTGTGGCCCTATCACAGAGCTTATACAGTTTCACCCCATACCGGGCGCGCTTGCTTGGGATGTACTGTTTGATGCCAAGGCGCCCGGTAAAATGTACGAGGGACTCATCTACACAGATGTTCTGTTCAGGGGTATAAGCATCTGCAAATGTGGATGACAGGTGGTCTATGAGGGGCCGAATTTTGTGGAGCCGGTCATAAGCTGGGTGGTCTCTTTCATGACAGGTGTCGTTGTCATTGAAATGCAGGAAGCGCAGGATGATCTCAAATCGCGTCCTGGACATGGCAGCAGAGAACACGGGCATGTTATGTATTTGGCGTGTAGACCAATAAGAGCGCAATACATTTTTTTTAGTAATACCCATGTTGAGGAGAAGGCCCAAAAAAATTTTAAGTTCGGAAACTTGGAGTGGTTTCCACCGAAAAGGCTGGGCGTGGCAGCTTTTCGGATGGGCGGTTATAAATTGTGTGGCATATAGGTTGGTCTCAGCCACAATTAAGTCAAGGAGATCCTGGGTGAGGAACAGTTCAAAAAAGTCTAGGGCCGATCCTAGTTCAAATGTCTCCACCTGGACTCCAGACTGGGCGGTGAAAGGGGGCAGTATGGGTGCGGCGGGATCAGGGGAATGCCAATCAGGGTTTGCCAGCACCTCTGGAAAACCAATGGGAGTACGGGCCCGTCTACTTGGTGGCTGCGGATCGGATCTTAATTCACGTACCACCGAACCAGTTTCTACTTCCAGGATGGTGTCCGCCACTTCATCAGGGTCTTCTGCGGAAGTACTGGTGTTGATAGGCCCAGGAGATGCTGCGCTGCTGGTGCATGCCTCACCAAGAAAAATCAGATCAGCGCCACTCTGCTGCCCTTGAGACTGATCTTCCGCCACCTGCAGTCCAGTGACATGGGGTGTGGTACGCCTGGCTCTAGCCGGGACCTCAACCTCGTCATCGGAACTATCGGTCTGAGAGCCACTGCTGTCTACAGGATCGTACTCTGAACCCGAAGATTCGTCGAATAAGTCGACCCAATCATCCTCATCCGACTGGTCCATGTACCTGTAGATGTCTTCATTGGAAAACCTCTTTTTTGCCATGGTGGCCTGCTAAATTTAGGAGGTATTCCTCTGAGACTACCCAGGAAAAGAGCACCTACCTAGCGAAAGGGAGTACTTGAGAGGTAGAAAGCTGTGGTCACTGAGTTTAGATAAAAAAAATCAAAACTGATGTTTACAGTGCCACAGCTTGTGTACAGTGTTTTTTGCAGTGATCAGAAAAAAGAAATTTCTGTCACTGCGGTGGGGCGGGCTGAACGCAGTGCAGGCGAACGATCAGGTCTGATCGGGCAAACACTGCGTTTTTTTGTGGATCCTAGAGACCCTAATATAGATCTGACTGTGATCACTAATAATCACTTACAGATACTATATAGTACCAATGCTGATTAGCGACAGTGATGACGCTAATTAGTGACTGTGGTGCAGTGGGCTGAGCACTAACTGACACTAACAACCCTTTTGCTTAGATAACTGGCCTAACTGTTTGTTACCACTAGTGATACTAAATTTTTTTTTAGATCACTAGGACAGTGATAGTGATGGTGATGGTGAGGGGGGGGGGGGGGGGGTTGGGGATCAGAGAGCAATCACAAATAATCAAAAACAATCACGAGACAATTACAACACAATTACAGCAATCGGCGCAATCAAAGCCAATCACGGACCAATTGAATCCAATAACGTGACAATCAAAAACCAATTACGTGACAATTGAAGCCAATCACACGACAATCGATACTAATCACAGGGCAAAACAGCCAATCAGTGGGCAATTGGCACAATCAAAACCAATTACGGACAATTGAAGCCAATCACGCGACAATCGAAGCCCAATTACGTGACAATCGAAGCCAATCACACGACAATCGATGCCAATCACAGTGCAATTGAGACAATTGTAGCCAAACAAAGCACAATCAAGCCTTACAGACAGGAGATAAGATACACAATGGCAGGGGGGAGAATATACGCAATCAATGAACTAGGACGGTGTGGGGAGGATCGGAAGGGGTGGGGGGTGATCAGATACCCCTAAGGGGTAGTTGGGGGTCTAATCTGATGGATAGGAGTGACAGGTGGTGATAGATGGGTTATTGACGGGTGATAAGTGGGTGTTTACAGGGAAAAACAGATGTAAACAATGGACTGCTGATGTGATCAGGGGGGGGGGGGGTGTCTCGGAGGGATCTGAAAGGGTGGGTGAGTGATCAGAAGCCCCTAATGGGCAGTTGGGGGTCTGATCTGATGGGGGGCAGTGGCAGGTGGTGACAAGGGATGATTGACAGGTGACGGATAGGTGATTGACAGCTGATCAGCGGGCAATTACAGGGAAGATAGATGCAGTATACGGGGGGGGGGGGGAGATCTGAAGGGGTGGGGGGTGATCAGATACCCCTAAGGGGCAGTTGGGGGTCTGATCTAATGGGGGGCAGTGACAGGTGGTGACAAGGGATGATTGACAGGTGACTGATAGGTGATTGGCAGCTGATCACTGGGGAGATAGACAGATGCAGGGGAGATAGATAGGTTCAGTATACAGGGGGGGGGGGGGGTCGGGGGGAGATCTGGAGGTGTGGGGGTGATCAGATACCCCTAAGGGGTAGTTGGGGGTCTGCTCTGATGGATAGAAGTGACAGGTGGTGACAGGGATTTATTGATGGGTGATATGGGGGGTGGTTAGGTCTGATCTGCGGGCTGCAGGGGGGTACAGGGGGGTGTCTGATGGGTGCTGCGGGTGATCGGGGGGTCTGTGGGGCTCCTAAAGTGTGTGTGTGTGTTGCTATACTATGCCTGCTCTCCTCGCTGGTGGTCGATCGCTAAGTGTGACCACCAGCGGGAGGCAGGCAGTATAATACAGTTTGTTACGTAAACAAACTGTATTATACTCATTCTATTGGGCAATTTGAATGTTTACAGCCCGCCGGCGCTGCTGATTGGCCGGCGGGCTGAAGTCACATGGGGGCCGAAGAGTGTGACGTAGCGATCGCGCGGCTACAGCCGCGCGATCGCTCGTTAATCAGGCTGCAGCCGGCGACGCAGTACTGCGTCGCTGGTCCTGCAGCTGCCACTTTGCCGACGCACGGTATAAGCGTGCGGTCGGCAAGTGGTTAAAGGAAACCTGAACTGGAAAGACTGTGGGAGGTGCTTTTGAAGAGTAGCCTTTGAATTTGCTAGTTGGTTGGTTTTGTCCATCTCTGTGTTCTTGAGAGGACAAAGCCCAGGATTATCCTCGTTAGTATAGTGGTCAGTATCCCCGCCTGTCACGTGGGAGACCGGGGTTCAATTCCCCGACGGGGAGGCAGCTTTTGCTTCTTAAACTTTGTTTATCTCCATGTGTCTAGCCTAGGAATAACGTTTGTTCAGCCCTTTCACTAACATTTTCCAGCCCCCTTGCTGGTGGTGGATACTCACAGTGCCATGGCCGGTTAGCTCAGTTGGTTAGAGCGTGGTGCTAATAACGCCAAGGTCGCGGGTTCGATCCCCTTATGGGCCACAGGTGTGCGCTTAGACTTTTCACTCTGCCTGTCTGGGCACTGTGAAAGCAGTCGTTGCTTCTGCACTGGCGATCACTGACCCTCTTTCCATCAGTTGACTCTGCTAAAGGCAGCGAGCCCTCTGTACACCCAGGACTGTTGTCATGGTTTCAAGGAGATGAAATCGCACTCCCCCCTCATTGGAAATGTCCTTTTACATGGCATGCAAAAACAGTTACCTACTTTGCATACAACTTTGCCAACTGCTTTTTCTTTCCCAGCAATACTGCTGCTCTCCTTTCAGCTGTATGGAAATACCGTTGCTTGTCTTTTGCACCTAACACAAAATTGAAACACAATCTATTTCACAGAATAACCTCTACCCAAAAGCAAAACCAAACAAACCCTAGAGGCCACATTCAGGACAGAATGTGGCCTCGGTGACCGTTAGGAAAGGTAGTGAGCAAAAAGATCATTTCAGGATTTATGGAAACAAATCACTACTAGTTGTAATTGGCTACTGGATTCCAGCCTGGCTACATGGAAAGCACTACTGCCCTACTTCTGTGACTGAAGATACAGTTTAAAGGAAACCTGAACTGGAAAGACTGTGGGAGGTGCTTTTGAAGAGTAGCCTTTGAATTTGCTAGTTGGTTGGTTTTGTCCATCTCTGTGTTCTTGAGAGGACAAAGCCCAGGGTTATCCTCGTTAGTATAGTGGTCAGTATCCCCGCCTGTCACGCGGGAGACCGGGGTTCAATTCCCCGACGGGGAGGCAGCTTTTGCTTCTTAAACTTTGTTTATCTCCATGTGTCTAGCCTAGGAATAACGTTTGTTCAGCCCTTTCACTAGTGTTGGGCGAACATCTAGATGTTCGGGCCGAACAGGCCGAACATGGCCGCGATGTTCGGGTGTTCGACCCGAACTCCGAACATAATGGAAGTCAATGGGGACCCGAACTTTTGTGGTTTGTAAAGCCTCCTTACATGCTACATACCCCAAATTTACAGGGTATGTGCACCTTGGGAGTGGGTACAAGAGGAAAAAAAAATTTAGCAAAAAGAGCTTATAGTTTTTGAGAAAATCGATTTTAAAGTTTCAAAGGGAAAACTGTCTTTTAAATGCGGGAAATGTCTGTTTTCTTTGCACAGGTAACATGCTTTTTGTCGGCATGCAGTCATAAATGTAATACATATAAGAGGTTCCAGGAAAAGGGACCGGTAATGCTAACCCAGCAGCAGCACACGTGATGGAACAGGAGGAGGGTGGCGCAGGAGGAGAAGGCCAC
Organism: Hyperolius riggenbachi; assembly: GCF_040937935.1. Lineage (NCBI taxonomy): Eukaryota > Metazoa > Chordata > Amphibia > Anura > Hyperoliidae > Hyperolius > Hyperolius riggenbachi. Next base: position 301,242,613 of record NC_090647.1, read on the forward strand.
GCTTTGAGACACAACAACCCAGGCCTTGCATGAGGACAAGAAGCGTGCGGATAGCATGCTTTGTACCACCATGCAGTCATAAATGTAATAAAGATAAGTGGTTCAATAAACAGGGACCACGCGGCAACGCTAACCCAGCAGCAGCACACGTGATGGAACAGGAGGAGGCGCAGGAGGAGAAGGCCACGCTTTGTGAGACACAACAACCCAGGCCTTGCATGAGGACAAAAAGCGTGCGGATAGCATGCTTTGTACCGCCATGTAGTCATAAATGTAATAAAGATAAGAGGTTCAATAAACAGGGACCACGCGGCAACGCTAACCCAGCAGCAGCAGCAGCAGCAGCACACGTGATGGAACAGGAGGAGGCGCAGGAGGAGAAGGCCACGCTTTGTGAGACACAACAACCCAGGCCTTGCATGAGGACAAAAAGCGTGCGGATAGCATGCTTTGTACCGCCATGTAGTCATAAATGTAATAAAGATAAGAGGTTCAATAAACAGGGACCACGCGGCAACGGTAACCCAGCAGCAGCAGCAGCAGCAGCAGCACACGTGATGGAACAGGAGGAGGCGCAGGAGGAGAAGGCCACGCTTTGTGAGACACAACAACCCAGGCCTTGCATGAGGACAAAAAGCGTGCGGATAGCATGCTTTGTACCGCCATGTAGTCATAAATGTAATAAAGATAAGAGGTTCCATAAACAGGGACCACGCGGCAACGGTAACCCAGCAGCAGCAGCAGCAGCAGCAGCACACGTGATGGAACAGGAGGAGGCGCAGGAGGAGAAGGCCACGCTTTGTGAGACACAACAACCCAGGCCTTGCATGAGGACAAAAAGCGTGCGGATAGCATGCTTTGTACCGCCATGTAGTCATAAATGTAATAAAGATAAGAGGTTCCATAAACAGGGACCGGCAACGGTAACCCAGCAGCAGCAGCAGCAGCAGCAGCACACGTGATGGAACAGGAGGAGGCGCAGGAGGAGAAGGCCACGCTTTGTGAGACACAACAACCCAGGCCTTGCATGAGGACAAAAAGCGTGCGGATATAGCAGCAATGCTTTTTGCCGCCATGCAGTCATAAATGTAATACAGATGAGAGGTTCAATAAACAGGGACCGGAAACGCTAAACCATCCCAGATGTTCATCGGTCATGTTACTTGGTTGGGGTCCAGGAGTGTTGCGTAGTCGTTTCCAATCCAGGATTGATTCATTTTAATTTGAGTCAGACGGTCTGCATTTTCTGTGGAGAGGCGGATACGCCGATCTGTGATGATGCCTCCGGCAGCACTGAAACAGCGTTCCGACATAACGCTGGCTGCCGGGCAAGCCAGCACCTCTATTGCGTACATTGCCAGTTCGTGCCAGGTGTCTAGCTTCATGCCCGGTTTCAGGTCCAGCGGTGCCAGCCACAAATCCGTCTGTTCCTTTATTCCCCTCCAAATTTCCTCCCCTGTGTGCTGCTTATCCCCAAGGCAGATCAGCTTCAGCAACGCTTGCTGACGCATGCCAACAGCTGTGCTGCACTGCTTCCACGATCCTACTGCTGCTGGTGCTGGGTTAGCATTTCCGGATGAGGTACAGCTTTGAGATGCGTTGGAGGAGAAGGAGTCAGAGAGGTAGGTGCTGCTGTTGTTATCCAGCTGTTTGCGGCGTGGGCAACACCCGCGCCGTAGCAGGTGAGGAATCGCTGCCAGGCTCCACAAGGTTCACCCAGTGCGCGGTAAGGGAGATGTATCGACCCTGGCCGAACGCACTCGTCCAGGTGTCAGTGGTGAGGTGAACCTTGCAGGCAACGGCATTCTTCAAGCTTCGGGTTATTTAGCTGACCACGTGCTCATGCAACTCAGGCACTGCAGAGCGTGCAAAGTGGTAGCGGCTGGGAACAACGTAACGTGGGATGGCCACTGACATCATGCCCTTGAAGCTGTTTGTCTCCACCACTCGATATGGCAGCATTTCGCAGGCCAGAAGCTTGGCTATGCTGGCTGGCTGTTACTGCCACGGCCCGGGGGTCATTTGCTGGCAATTTCCTCTTGTGCTCAAACATCTCAGAGACAGACAACTCAACCGTAGCGCTGCACACCGAAGGGCTGTTGGTTGTTGTGTTTGATGAACACTGGGAGACCTCAAGAGCACTAGTTCGGAAAGTGACAGTGTCAGCATCGTCTGATGTTTGTGAATGTTGTGAACCACGCAATGGCTGGGCTACTGCTGCTGCTGAGGCGGGTCTGGTGGTGAGTCTGGTGAACCCAAGGGAGGCAGTGTTGCTGGTGGTACCCTGTCCTGCCGCGTTTGCCCACAGAGTGGGATGTTTGGATAGAATGTGGCGGCTCATGCTGGTGGTGGAGAGGTTGTTAATACTTTTCCCCCTGCTCAGGCGGGTCTTGCACACCTTGCAAATCGCCATGGTAACATCCTCAGTGCAGTCTTCAAAGAAAGCCCAGACTTTAACTGGCTGAGGACTCGGACCTCGTGCGTGATGTGCTGGTGCTGCTTAACCCACTGCTGGACGCTTGAGAGGTCATCCAAGTAATTATCTGGTCCTGTTCTTTTGGATCTGTGAGGGTTGTTGTCCTGGACAACATGGGCAGTATTGAGTGGGTTTTCTTGGGTGCTCCCCTGTGGCCTGTACGTGAACCGTCAGGGGAAACACCTCTTCCCTTGCCCCTCCCTCTTTCACCGGATTTCTTCCTCATTTCACTTATCCTTAAAGTACACGCTGACTGGCAGCAGTACAGTGGCAGTACAGAAATGCTATACAGTGGTGGGTGAGCGGTGTACCACTATTGTCAGCAGTGACACAGAGCACAATGCTATACAGTGGCGGGTGAGCGGTGTACTACTGTTCCCAGCAGACACAGAGTGGAAGTAAACACAATGCTATATAGTGTGGCTGAGCCGTGTACACAGAGTGGCATTAAACACAATGCTATATAGTCTGCTATATAGTCACCCCGAACAGGGTGATGTTCTGCAGAACCCGAACAGTGGCAAACACTGTTCGCCCAACACTACTGGGAGGGAACGCAGATTTTAGTACCTAAACACACGATACAACATGTTTTCCGGGGTCGGACTCTGAGGCACATACAGATGGTCCCGATCATCATCCTCATCATACAACTCTTCTCCTGAGTCTGACCCACCCACCACCTCTGCCACCCCAACATCCCCAGACACAGACCCCTCATCGTCCTCAACATTAACTTGGGATGCTGGCCTGAGCCAGACCTCCTCCTCCACATCAGGCCCCATCATCTCCTCAATGGCAGCCCTCATTAATCGCTCTGGCGACGGACTGATGGACACAACGTTCTCCTCCGGGGAGGGCTGCTGCTGACCACTGGCTGCTGGGGTGGATGTTATAGCTTGCGTGGGGCGTTGGCTGTTGCTGTTGTTGGGAGTGCTGCTCACAGCGGAGGTCTCTGGGGAACTCATGTTGAGCTCATATAGTGGTTGACGGTGAGTGGAGTATTACTGATCCCAGCAATATACACACTGACTGGCAGAGTACGCAATGCTATATAGTGTGGCTGAGCGGTGTACACAGAGTGGCAGTAAACACAATGCTATATAGTCTGGCTGAGCGAGCGGTGTACTACTGTTCCCAGCAGAATCAGAGTGGCAGTAAACAATGGTATATAGTCTGGCTGAGCGGTGTACACAGAGTGTCAGTAAACAATGGTATATAGTCTGGCTGAGCGAGCGGTGTACTACTGTTCCCAGCAGAATCAGAGTGGCAGTAAACAATGGTATATAGTCTGGCTGAGCGGTGTACACAGAGTGTCAGTAAACAATGGTATATAGTCTGGCTGAGCGGTGTACACACAATGCTATATAGTCTGCTATATAGTGTCAGTAAACAATGGTATATAGTCTGGCTGAGCGAGCGGTGTACTACTGTTCCCAGCAGAATCAGAGTGGCAGTAAACAATGGTATATAGTCTGGCTGAGCGGTGTACACAGAGTGTCAGTAAACAATGGTATATAGTCTGGCTGAGCGAGCGGTGTACTACTGTTCCCAGCAGAATCAGAGTGGCAGTAAACAATGGTATATAGTCTGGCTGAGCGGTGTACACAGAGTGTCAGTAAACAATGGTATATAGTCTGGCTGAGCGAGCGGTGTACTACTGTTCCCAGCAGAATCAGAGTGGCAGTAAACAATGGTATATAGTCTGGCTGAGCGGTGTACACAGAGTGTCAGTAAACAATGGTATATAGTCTGGCTGAGCGGTGTACACACAATGCTATATAGTCTGCTATATAGTGTCAGTAAACAATGGTATATAGTCTGGCTGAGCGAGCGGTGTACTACTGTTCCCAGCAGAATCAGAGTGGCAGTAAACAATGGTATATAGTCTGGCTGAGCGGTGTACACAGAGTTTCAGTAAACAATGGTATATAGTCTGGCTGAGCGGTGTACACAGAGTGTCAGTAAACAATGGTATATAGTCTGGCTGAGCGGTGTACACAGAGTGGCAGTAAACACAATGCTATATAGTCTGGCTGAGCGAGCGGTGTACTACTGTTCCCAGCAGAATCAGAGTGGCAGTAAACAATGGTATATAGTCTGGCTGAGCGGTGTACACAGAGTGTCAGTAAACAATGGTATATAGTCTGGCTGAGCGGTGTACACAGAGTGTCAGTAAACAATGGTATATAGTCTGGCTGAGCGGTGTACACAGAGTGGCAGTAAACACAATGCTATATACTCTGGCTGAGCGAGCGGTGTACTACTGTTCCCAGCAGACACAGAACAGTGAACAGAATGCTATATAGTGTGGCTGAGCGAGCGGTGTACCACTATTCCCAGCAGACACAGAACAGTGAACAGAATGCTATATAGTGTGGCTGAGCGGGCGGTGTACCACTATTCCCAGCAGACACAGAACAGTGAACAGAATGCTATATAGTGTGGATGAGCGAGCGGTGTACCACTATTCCCAGCAGACACAGAACAGTAAACAGAATGCTATATAGTGTGGCTGAGCGAGCGGTGTACCACTATTCCCAGCAGACACAGAACAGTGAACAGAATGCTATATAGTGTGGCTGAGCGAACGGTGTACCACTATTCCCAGCAGACACAGAACAGTGCACAGAATGCTATATAGTGTGGCTGAGCGAGCGGTGTACCACTATTCCCAGCAGACACAGAACAGTAAACAGAATGCTATATAGTGTGGCTGAGCGAGCGGTGTACCACTATTCCAAGCAGACACAGAACAGTGAACAGAATGCTATATAGTGTGGCTGAGCGAGCGGTGTACCACTATTCCCAGCAGACACAGAGTGGCAGTAAACAGAATGCTATATAGTGTGGCTGAGCGAGGTACACAGAGTGGCAGTAAACAGAATGCTATATAGTGTGGCTGAGCAAGCGGTGTACTACTATTCCCAGCAGACACAGAGTGGCAGTAAACAGAATGCTATATAGTGTGGCTGAGCGAGGTACACAGAGTGGCAGTAAACAGAATGCTATATAGTGTGGCTGAGCAAGCGGTGTACTACTGTTCCCAGCAGTGACACAATGACAGGGGGGACCCTGGCTAGCGTGGCTGGAGCGCGAACTACCCTGCCTGCCTACCCAAAGCTAAACCCACAGACAAATGGCGGAGATATGACGTGGTTCGGGTATTTATTTACCCGAACCACGTGACCGTTCGGCCAATCAGAGCGCGTTCGGGTCCGAACCACGTGACCCGTTCGGCCAATCACAGCGCTAGCCGAACGTTCGGGGAACGTTCGGCCATGCGCTCTTAGTTCGGCCATATGGCCGAACGGTTTGGCCGAGCACCGTCAGGTGTTCGGCCGAACTCGAACATCACCCGAACAGGGTGATGTTCTGCAGAACCCGAACAGTGGCGAACACTGTTCGCCCAACACTACCTTTCACTAACATTTTCCAGCCCCCTTGCTGGTGGTGGAGACTCACAGTGCCATGGCCGGTTAGCTCAGTTGGTTAGAGCGTGGTGCTAATAACACCAAGGTCGCGGGTTTGATCCCCGTACGGGCCACAGGTGTGCGCTTAGACTTTTCACTCTGCCTGTCTGGGCACTGTGAAAGCAGTCGTTGCTTCTGCACTGGAGATCACTGACCCTCTTTCCATCAGTTGACTCTGCTAAAGGCAGCGAGCCCTCTGTACACCCAGGACTGTTGTGATGGTTTCAAGGAGATGAAATCGCACTCCCCCCTCATTGGAAATGTCCTTTTACATGGCATGCAAAAACAGTTACCTACTTTGCATACAACTTTGCCAACTGCTTTTTCTTTCCCAGCAATACTGCTGCTCTCCTTTCAGCTGTATGGAAATACCGTTGCTTGTCTTTTGCACCTAACACAAAATTGAAACACAATCTATTTCACAGAATAACCTCTACCCAAAAGCAAAACCAAACAAACCCTAGAGGCCACATTCAGGACAGAATGTGGCCTCGGTGACCGTTAGGAAAGGTAGTGAGCAAAAAGATCATTTCAGGATTTATGGAAACAAATCACTACTAGTTGTAATTGGCTACTGGATTCCAGCCTGGCTACATGGAAAGCACTACTGCCCTACTTCTGTGACTGAAGATACAGTTTAAAGGAAACCTGAACTGGAAAGACTGTGGGAGGTGCTTTTGAAGAGTAGCCTTTGAATTTGCTAGTTGGTTGGTTTTGTCCATCTCTGTGTTCTTGAGAGGACAAAGCCCAGGGTTATCCTCGTTAGTATAGTGGTCAGTATCCCCGCCTGTCACGCGGGAGACCGGGGTTCAATTCCCTGACGGGGAGGCAGCTTTTGCTTCTTAAACTTTGTTTATCTCCATGTGTCTAGCCTAGGAATAACGTTTGTTCAGCCCTTTCACTAACATTTTCCAGCCCCCTTGCTGGTGGTGGAGACTCACAGTGCCATGGCCGGTTAGCTCAGTTGGTTAGAGCGTGGTGCTAATAACGCCAAGGTCGCGGGTTCGATCCCCGTACGGGCCACAGGTGTGCGCTTAGACTTTTCACTCTGCCTGTCTGGGCACTGTGAAAGCAGTCGTTGCTTCTGCACTGGAGATCACTGACCCTCTTTCCATCAGTTGACTCTGCTAAAGGCAGCGAGCCCTCTGTACACCCAGGACTGTTGTCATGGTTTCAAGGAGATGAAATCGCACTCCCCCCTCATTGGAAATGTCCTTTTACATGGCATGCAAAAACAGTTACCTACTTTGCATACAACTTTGCCAACTGCTTTTTCTTTCCCAGCAATACTGCTGCTCTCCTTTCAGCTGTATGGAAATACCGTTGCTTGTCTTTTGCACCTAACACAAAATTGAAACACAATCTATTTCACAGAATAACCTCTACCCAAAAGCAAAACCAAACAAACCCTAGAGGCCACATTCAGGACAGAATGTGGCCTCGGTGACCGTTAGGAAAGGTAGTGAGCAAAAAGATCATTTCAGGATTTATGGAAACAAATCACTACTAGTTGTAATTGGCTACTGGATTCCAGCCTGGCTACATGGAAAGCACTACTGCCCTACTTCTGTGACTGAAGATACAGTGTAAAGGAAACCTGAACTGGAAAGACTGTGGGAGGTGCTTTTGAAGAGTAGCCTTTGAATTTGCTAGTTGGTTGGTTTTGTCCATCTCTGTGTTCTTGAGAGGACAAAGCCCAGGGTTATCCTCGTTAGTATAGTGGTCAGTATCCCCGCCTGTCACGCGGGAGACCGGGGTTCAATTCCCCGACGGGGAGGCAGCTTTTGCTTCTTAAACTTTGTTTATCTCCATGTGTCTAGCCTAGGAATAACGTTTGTTCAGCCCTTTCACTAACATTTTCCAGCCCCCTTGCTGGTGGTGGAGACTCACAGTGTCATGGCCGGTTAGCTCAGTTGGTTAGAGCGTGGTGCTAATAACGCCAAGGTCGCGGGTTCGATCCCCGTACGGGCCACAGGTGTGCGCTTAGACTTTTCACTCTGCCTGTCTGGGCACTGTGAAAGCAATACTTCTGCACTGGAGATCACTGACCCTCTTTCCATCAGTTGACTCTGCTAAAGGCAGCGAGCCCTCTGTACACCCAGGACTGTTGTCATGGTTTCAAGGAGATGAAATCGCACTCCCCCCTCATTGGAAATGTCCTTTTACATGGCATGCAAAAACAGTTACCTACTTTGCATACAACTTTGCCAACTGCTTTTTCTTTCCCAGCAATACTGCTGCTCTCCTTTCAGCTGTATGGAAATACCGTTGCTTGTCTTTTGCACCTAACACAAAATTGAAACACAATCTATTTCACAGAATAACCTCTACCCAAAAGCAAAACCAAACAAACCCTAGAGGCCACATTCAGGACAGAATGTGGCCTCGGTGACCGTTAGGAAAGGTAGTGAGCAAAAAGATCATTTCAGGATTTATGGAAACAAATCACTACTAGTTGTAATTGGCTACTGGATTCCAGCCTGGCTACATGGAAAGCACTACTGCCCTACTTCTGTGACTGAAGATACAGTTTAAAGGAAACCTGAACTGGAAAGACTGTGGGAGGTGCTTTTGAAGAGTAGCCTTTGAATTTGCTAGTTGGTTGGTTTTGTCCATCTCTGTGTTCTTGAGAGGACAAAGCCCAGGGTTATCCTCGTTAGTATAGTGGTCAGTATCCCCGCCTGTCACGCGGGAGACCGGGGTTCAATTCCCCGACGGGGAGGCAGCTTTTGCTTCTTAAACTTTGTTTATCTCCATGTGTCTAGCCTAGGAATAACGTTTGTTCAGCCCTTTCACTAACATTTTCCAGCCCCCTTGCTGGTGGTGGAGACTCACAGTGCCATGGCCGGTTAGCTCAGTTGGCTAGAGTGTGGTGCTAATAACGCCAAGGTCGTGGGTTCGATCCCCGTACGGGCCACAGGTGTGCGCTTAGACTTTTCTGCACTGGAGATCACTGACCCTCTTTCCATCAGTTGACTCTGCTAAAGGCAGCGAGCCCTCTGTACACCCAGGACTGTTGTCATGGTTTCAAGGAGATGAAATCGCACTCCCCCCTCATTGGAAATGTCCTTTTACATGGCATGCAAAAACAGTTACCTACTTTGCATACAACTTTGCCAACTGCTTTTTCTTTCCCAGCAATACTGCTGCTCTCCTTTCAGCTGTATGGAAATACCGTTGCTTGTCTTTTGCACCTAACACAAAATTGAAACACAATCTATTTCACAGAATAACCTCTACCCAAAAGCAAAACCAAACAAACCCTAGAGGCCACATTCAGGACAGAATGTGGCCTCGGTGACCGTTAGGAAAGGTAGTGAGCAAAAAGATCATTTCAGGATTTATGGAAACAAATCACTACTAGTTGTAATTGGCTACTGGATTCCAGCCTGGCTACATGGAAAGCACTACTGCCCTACTTCTGTGACTGAAGATACAGTTTAAAGGAAACCTGAACTGGAAAGACTGTGGGAGGTGCTTTTGAAGAGTAGCCTTTGAATTTGCTAGTTGGTTGGTTTTGTCCATCGCTGTGTTCTTGAGAGGACAAAGCCCAGGGTTATCCTCGTTAGTATAGTGGTCAGTATCCCCGCCTGTCACGCGGGAGACCGGGGTTCAATTCCCCGACGGGGAGGCAGCTTTTGCTTCTTAAACTTTGTTTATCTCCATGTGTCTAGCCTAGGAATAACGTTTGTTCAGCCCTTTCACTAACATTTTCCAGCCCCCTTGCTGGTGGTGGAGACTCACAGGGCCATGGCCGGTTAGCTCAGTTGGTTAGAGCGTGGTGCTAATAACGCCAAGGTCGTGGGTTCGATCCCCGTACGGGCCACAGGTGTGCGCTTAGACTTTTCACTCTGCCTGTCTGGGCACTGTGAAAGCAGTCGTTGCTTCCGCACTGGAGATCACTGACCCTCTTTCCATCAGTTGACTCTGCTAAAGGCAGCGAGCCCTCTGTACACCCAGGACTGTTGTCATGGTTTCAAGGAGATGAAATCGCACTCCCCCCTCATTGGAAATGTCCTTTTACATGGCATGCAAAAACAGTTACCTACTTTGCATACAACTTTGCCAACTGCTTTTTCTTTCCCAGCAATACTGCTGCTCTCCTTTCAGCTGTATGGAAATACCGTTGCTTGTCTTTTGCACCTAACACAAAATTGAAACACAATCTATTTCACAGAATAACCTCTACCCAAAAGCAAAACCAAACAAACCCTAGAGGCCACATTCAGGACAGAATGTGGCCTCGGTGACCGTTAGGAAAGGTAGTGAGCAAAAAGATCATTTCAGGATTTATGGAAACAAATCACTACTAGTTGTAATTGGCTACTGGATTCCAGCCTGGCTACATGGAAAGCACTACTGCCCTACTTCTGTGACTGAAGATACAGTTTAAAGGAAACCTGAACTGGAAAGACTGTGGGAGGTGCTTTTGAAGAGTAGCCTTTGAATTTGCTAGTTGGTTGGTTTTGTCCATCTCTGTGTTCTTGAGAGGACAAAGCCCAGGGTTATCCTCGTTAGTATAGTGGTCAGTATCCCCGCCTGTCATGCGGGAGACCGGGGTTCAATTCCCCGACGGGGAGGCAGCTTTTGCTTCTTAAACTTTGTTTATCTCCATGTGTCTAGCCTAGGAATAACGTTTGTTCAGCCCTTTCACTAACATTTTCCAGCCCCCTTGCTGGTGGTGGAGACTCACAGTGCCATGGCCGGTTAGCTCAGTTGGTTAAAGCGTGGTGCTAATAATGCCAAGGTCGCGGGTTCGATCCCTGTACGGGCCACAGGTGTGCGCTTAGACTTTTCACTCTGCCTGTCTGGGCACTGTGAAAGCAGTCGTTGCTTCCGCACTGGAGATCACTGACCCTCTTTCCATCAGTTGACTCTGCTAAAGGCAGCGAGCCCTCTGTACACCCAGGACTGTTGTCATGGTTTCAAGGAGATGAAATCGCACTCCCCCCTCATTGGAAATGTCCTTTTACATGGCATGCAAAAACAGTTACCTACTTTGCATACAACTTTGCCAACTGCTTTTTCTTTCCCAGCAATACTGCTGCTCTCCTTTCAGCTGTATGGAAATACCGTTGCTTGTCTTTTGCACCTAACACAAAATTGAAACACAATCTATTTCACAGAATAACCTCTACCCAAAAGCAAAACCAAACAAACCCTAGAGGCCACATTCAGGACAGAATGTGGCCTCGGTGACCGTTAGGAAAGGTAGTGAGCAAAAAGATCATTTCAGGATTTATGGAAACAAATCACTACTAGTTGTAATTGGCTACTGGATTCCAGCCTGGCTACATGGAAAGCACTACTGCCCTACTTCTGTGACTGAAGATACAGTTTAAAGGAAACCTGAACTGGAAAGACTGTGGGAGGTGCTTTTGAAGAGTAGCCTTTGAATTTGCTAGTTGGTTGGTTTTGTCCATCTCTGTGTTCTTGAGAGGACAAAGCCCAGGGTTATCCTCGTTAGTATAGTGGTCAGTATCCCCGCCTGTCACGCGGGAGACCGGGGTTCAATTCCCCGACGGGGAGGCAGCTTTTGCTTCTTAAACTTTGTTTATCTCCATGTGTCTAGCCTAGGAATAACGTTTGTTCAGCCCTTTCACTAACATTTTCCAGCCCCCTTGCTGGTGGTGGAGACTCACAGTGCCATGGCCGGTTAGCTCAGTTGGTTAGAGCGTGGTGCTAATAACGCCAAGGTCGTGGGTTCGATCCCCGTACGGGCCACAGGTGTGCGCTTAGACTTTTCACTCTGCCTGTCTGGGCACTGTGAAAGCAGTCGTTGCTTCTGCACTGGAGATCACTGACCCTCTTTCCATCAGTTGACTCTGCTAAAGGCAGCGAACCCTCTGTACACCCAGGACTGTTGTCATGGTTTCAAGGAGATGAAATCGCACTCCCCCCTCATTGGAAATGTCCTTTTACATGGCATGCAAAAACAGTTACCTACTTTGCATACAACTTTGCCAACTGCTTTTTCTTTCCCAGCAATACTGCTGCTCTCCTTTCAGCTGTATGGAAATACCGTTGCTTGTCTTTTGCACCTAACACAAAATTGAAACACAATCTATTTCACAGAATAACCTCTACCCAAAAGCAAAACCAAACAAACCCTAGAGGCCACATTCAGGACAGAATGTGGCCTCAGTGACCGTTAGGAAAGGTAGTGAGCAAAAAGATCATTTCAGGATTTATGGAAACAAATCACTACTAGTTGTAATTGGCTACTGGATTCCAGCCTGGCTACATGGAAAGCACTACTGCCCTACTTCTGTGACTGAAGATACAGTTTAAAGGAAACCTGAACTGGAAAGACTGTGGGAGGTGCTTTTGAAGAGTAGCCTTTGAATTTGCTAGTTGGTTGGTTTTGTCCATCTCTGTGTTCTTGAGAGGACAAAGCCCAGGGTTATCCTCGTTAGTATAGTGGTCAGTATCCCCGCCTGTCACGCGGGAGACCGGGGTTCAATTCCCCGACGGGGAGGCAGATTTTGCGTCTTAAACTTTGTTTATCTCCATGTGTCTAGCCTAGGAATAACGTTTGTTCAGCCCTTTCACTAACATTTTCCAGCCCCCTTGCTGGTGGTGGAGACTCACAGTGCCATGGCCGGTTAGCTCAGTTGGTTAGAACGTGGTGCTAATAACGCCAAGGTCGTGGGTTCGATCCCCGTACGGGCCACAGGTGTGCGCTTAGACTTTTCACTCTGCCTGTCTGGGCACTGTGAAAGCAGTCGTTGCTTCCGCACTGGAGATCACTGACCCTCTTTCCATCAGTTGACTCTGCTAAAGGCAGCGAGCCCTCTGTACACCCAGGACTGTTGTCATGGTTTCAAGGAGATGAAATCGCACTCCCCCCTCATTGGAAATGTCCTTTTACATGGCATGCAAAAACAGTTACCTACTTTGCATACAACTTTGCCAACTGCTTTTTCTTTCCCAGCAATACTGCTGCTCTCCTTTCAGCTGTATGGAAATACCGTTGCTTGTCTTTTGCACCTAACACAAAATTGAAACACAATCTATTTCACAGAATAACCTCTACCCAAAAGCAAAACCAAACAAACCCTAGAGGCCACATTCAGGACAGAATGTGGCCTCGGTGACCGTTAGGAAAGGTAGTGAGCAAAAAGATCATTTCAGGATTTATGGAAACAAATCACTACTAGTTGTAATTGGCTACTGGATTCCAGCCTGGCTACATGGAAAGCACTACTGCCCTACTTCTGTGACTGAAGATACAGTTTAAAGGAAACCTGAACTGGAAAGACTGTGGGAGGTGCTTTTGAAGAGTAGCCTTTGAATTTGCTAGTTGGTTGGTTTTGTCCATCTCTGTGTTCTTGAGAGGACAAAGCCCAGGGTTATCCTCGTTAGTATAGTGGTCAGTATCCCCGCCTGTCACGCGGGAGACCGGGGTTCAATTCCCCGATGGGGAGGCAGCTTTTGCTTCTTAAACTTTGTTTATCTCCATGTGTCTAGCCTAGGAATAACGTTTGTTCAGCCCTTTCACTAACATTTTCCAGCCCCCTTGCTGGTGGTGGAGACTCACAGTGCCTTTGCCGGTTAGCTCAGTTGGTTAGAGCGTGGTGCTAATAACGCCAAGGTCGTGGGTTCGATCCCCGTACGGGCCACAGGTGTGCGCTTAGACTTTTCACTCTGCCTGTCTGGGCACTGTGAAAGCAATACTTCTGCACTGGAGATCACTGACCCTCTTTCCATCAGTTGACTCTGCTAAAGGCAGCGAGCCCTCTGTACACCCAGGACTGTTGTCATGGTTTCAAGGAGATGAAATCGCACTCCCCCCTCATTGGAAATGTCCTTTTACATGGCATGCAAAAACAGTTACCTACTTTGCATACAACTTTGCCAACTGCTTTTTCTTTCCCAGCAATACTGCTGCTCTCCTTTCAGCTGTATGGAAATACTGTTGCTTGTCTTTTGCACCTAACACAAAATTGAAACACAATCTATTTCACAGAATAACCTCTACCCAAAAGCAAAACCAAACAAACCCTAGAGGCCACATTCAGGACAGAATGTGGCCTCGGTGACCGTTAGGAAAGGTAGTGAGCAAAAAGATCATTTCAGGATTTATGGAAACAAATCACTACTAGTTGTAATTGGCTACTGGATTCCAGCCTGGCTACATGGAAAGCACTACTGCCCTACTTCTGTGACTGAAGATACAGTTTAAAGGAAACCTGAACTGGAAAGACTGTGGGAGGTGCTTTTGAAGAGTAGCCTTTGAATTTGCTAGTTGGTTGGTTTTGTCCATCTCTGTGTTCTTGAGAGGACAAAGCCCAGGGTTATCCTCGTTAGTATAGTGGTCTGTATCCCCGCCTGTCACGCGGGAGACCGGGGTTCAATTCCCCGACGGGGAGGCAGCTTTTGCTTCTTAAACTTTGTTTATCTCCATGTTTCTAGCCTAGGAATAACGTTTGTTCAGCCCTTTCACTAACATTTTCCAGCCCCCTTGCTGGTGGTGGAGACTCACAGTGCCATGGCCGGTTAGCTCAGTTGGCTAGAGCGTGGTGCTAATAACGCCAAGGTCGTGGGTTCGATCACTGTACGGGCCACAGGTGTGTGCTTAGACTTTTCTGCACTGGAGATCACTGACCCTCTTTCCATCAGTTGACTCTGCTTAAGGCAGCGAGCCCTCTGTACACCCAGGACTGTTGTCATGGTTTCAAGGAGATGAAATCGCACTCCCCCCTCATTGGAAATGTCCTTTTACATGGCATGCAAAAACAGTTACCTACTTTGCATACAACTTTGCCAACTGCTTTTTCTTTCCCAGCAATACTGCTGCTCTCCTTTCAGCTGTATGGAAATACCGTTGCTTGTCTTTTGCACCTAACACAAAATTGAAACACAATCTATTTCACAGAATAACCTCTACCCAAAAGCAAAACCAAACAAACCCTAGAGGCCACATTCAGGACAGAATGTGGCCTCGGTGACCGTTAGGAAAGGTAGTGAGCAAAAAGATCATTTCAGGATTTATGGAAACAAATCACTACTAGTTGTAATTGGCTACTGGATTCCAGCCTGGCTACATGGAAAGCACTACTGCCCTACTTCTGTGACTGAAGATACAGTTTAAAGGAAACCTGAACTGGAAAGACTGTGGGAGGTGCTTTTGAAGAGTAGCCTTTGAATTTGCTAGTTGGTTGGTTTTGTCCATCTCTGTGTTCTTGAGAGGACAAAGCCCAGGGTTATCCTCGTTAGTATAGTGGTCAGTATCCCCGCCTGTCACGCGGGAGACCGGGGTTCAATTCCCCGACGGGGAGGCAGCTTTTGCTTCTTAAACTTTGTTTATCTCCATGTGTCTAGCCTAGGAATAATTTTTGTTCAGCCCTTTCACTAACATTTTCCAGCCCCCTTGCTGGTGGTGGAGACTCACAGTGCCATGGCCGGTTAGCTCAGTTGGTTAGAGCGTGGTGCTAATAACGCCAA
This sequence comes from Hyperolius riggenbachi, assembly GCF_040937935.1. Lineage (NCBI taxonomy): Eukaryota > Metazoa > Chordata > Amphibia > Anura > Hyperoliidae > Hyperolius > Hyperolius riggenbachi. Next base: position 301,258,009 of record NC_090647.1, read on the forward strand.
GGTCGTGGGTTCGATCCCCGTACGGGTCACAGGTGTGCGCTTAGACTTTTCACTCTGCCTGTCTGGGCACTGTGAAAGCAGTCGTTGCTTCTGCACTGGAGATCACTGACCCTCTTTCTATCAGTTGACTCTGCTAAAGGCAGCGAGCCCTCTGTACACCCAGGACTGTTGTCATGGTTTCAAGGAGATGAAATCGCACTCCCCCCTCATTGGAAATGTCCTTTTACATGGCATGCAAAAACAGTTACCTACTTTGCATACAACTTTGCCAACTGCTTTTTCTTTCCCAGCAATACTGCTGCTCTCCTTTCAGCTGTATGGAAATACCGTTGCTTGTCTTTTGCACCTAACACAAAATTGAAACACAATCTATTTCACAGAATAACCTCTACCCAAAAGCAAAACCAAACAAACCCTAGAGGCCACATTCAGGACAGAATGTGGCCTCGGTGACCGTTAGGAAAGGTAGTGAGCAAAAAGATCATTTCAGGATTTATGGAAACAAATCACTACTAGTTGTAATTGGCTACTGGATTCCAGCCTGGCTACATGGAAAGCACTACTGCCCTACTTCTGTGACTGAAGATACAGTTTAAAGGAAACCTGAACTGGAAAGACTGTGGGAGGTGCTTTTGAAGAGTAGCCTTTGAATTTGCTAGTTGGTTGGTTTTGTCCATCTCTGTGTTCTTGAGAGGACAAAGCCCAGGGTTATCCTCGTTAGTATAGTGGTCAGTATCCCCGCCTGTCACGCGGGAGACCGGGGTTCAATTCCCCGACGGGGAGGCAGCTTTTGCTTCTTAAACTTTGTTTATCTCCATGTGTCTAGCCTAGGAATAACGTTTGTTCAGCCCTTTCACTAACATTTTCCAGCCCCCTTGCTGGTGGTGGAGACTCACAGTGCCATGGCCGGTTAGCTCAGTTGGTTAGAGCGTGGTGCTAATAACGCCAAGGTCGTGGGTTCGATCCCCGTACGGGCCACAGGTGTGCGCTTAGACTTTTCACTCTGCCTGTCTGGGCACTGTGAAAGCAATACTTCTGCACTGGAGATCACTGACCCTCTTTCCATCAGTTGACTCTGCTAAAGGCAGCGAGCCCTCTGTACACCCAGGACTGTTGTCATGGTTTCAAGGAGATGAAATCGCACTCCCCCCTCATTGGAAATGTCCTTTTACATGGCATGCAAAAACAGTTACCTACTTTGCATACAACTTTGCCAACTGCTTTTTCTTTCCCAGCAATACTGCTGCTCTCCTTTCAGCTGTATGGAAATACCGTTGCTTGTCTTTTGCACCTAACACAAAATTGAAACACAATCTATTTCACAGAATAACCTCTACCCAAAAGCAAAACCAAACAAACCCTAGAGGCCACATTCAGGACAGAATGTGGCCTCGGTGACCGTTAGGAAAGGTAGTGAGCAAAAAGATCATTTCAGGATTTATGGAAACAAATCACTACTAGTTGTAATTGGCTACTGGATTCCAGCCTGGCTACATGGAAAGCACTACTGCCCTACTTCTGTGACTGAAGATACAGTTTAAAGGAAACCTGAACTGGAAAGACTGTGGGAGGTGCTTTTGAAGAGTAGCCTTTGAATTTGCTAGTTGGTTGGTTTTGTCCATCTCTGTGTTCTTGAGAGGACAAAGCCCAGGGTTATCCTCGTTAGTATAGTGGTCAGTATCCCCGCCTGTCACGCGGGAGACCGGGGTTCAATTCCCCGACGGGGAGGCAGCTTTTGCTTCTTAAACTTTGTTTATCTCCATGTGTCTAGCCTAGGAATAACGTTTGTTCAGCCCTTTCACTAACATTTTCCAGCCCCCTTGCTGGTGGTGGAGACTCACAGTGCCATGGCCGGTTAGCTCAGTTGGTTAGAGCGTGGTGCTAATAACACCAAGGTCGCGGGTTTGATCCCCGTATGGGCCACAGGTGTGCGCTTAGACTTTTCACTCTGCCTGTCTGGGCACTGTGAAAGCAGTCGTTGCTTCTGCACTGGAGATCACTGACCCTCTTTCCATCAGTTGACTCTGCTAAAGGCAGCGAGCCCTCTGTACACCCAGGACTGTTGTCATGGTTTCAAGGAGATGAAATCGCACTCCCCCCTCATTGGAAATGTCCTTTTACATGGCATGCAAAAACAGTTACCTACTTTGCATACAACTTTGCCAACTGCTTTTTCTTTCCCAGCAATACTGCTGCTCTCCTTTCAGCTGTATGGAAATACCGTTGCTTGTCTTTTGCACCTAACACAAAATTGAAACACAATCTATTTCACAGAATAACCTCTACCCAAAAGCAAAACCAAACAAACCCTAGAGGCCACATTCAGGACAGAATGTGGCCTCGGTGACCGTTAGGAAAGGTAGTGAGCAAAAAGATCATTTCAGGATTTATGGAAACAAATCACTACTAGTTGTAATTGGCTACTGGATTCCAGCCTGGCTACATGGAAAGCACTACTGCCCTACTTCTGTGACTGAAGATACAGTTTAAAGGAAACCTGAACTGGAAAGACTGTGGGAGGTGCTTTTGAAGAGTAGCCTTTGAATTTGCTAGTTGGTTGGTTTTGTCCATCGCTGTGTTCTTGAGAGGACAAAGCCCAGGGTTATCCTCGTTACTATAGTGGGCAGTATCCCCGCCTGTCACGCGGGAGACCGGGGTTCAATTCCCCGACGGGGAGGCAGCTTTTGCTTCTTAAACTTTGTTTATCTCCATGTGTCTAGCCTAGGAATAACGTTTGTTCAGCCCTTTCACTAACATTTTCCAGCCCCCTTGCTGGTGGTGGAGACTCACAGTGCCATGGCTGGTTAGCTCAGTTGGTTAGAGCGTGGTGCTAATAACGCCAAGGTCGTGGGTTTGATCCCCGTACGGGCCACAGGTGTGTGCTTAGACTTTTCACTCTGCCTGTCTGGGCACTGTGAAAGCAGTCGTTGCTTCCGCACTGGAGATCACTGACCCTCTTTCCATCAGTTGACTCTGCTAAAGGCAGCGAGCCCTCTGTACACCCAGGACTGTTGTCATGGTTTCAAGGAGATGAAATCGCACTCCCCCCTCATTGGAAATGTCCTTTTACATGGCATGCAAAAACAGTTACCTACTTTGCATACAACTTTGCCAACTGCTTTTTCTTTCCCAGCAATACTGCTGCTCTCCTTTCAGCTGTATGGAAATACCGTTGCTTGTCTTTTGCACCTAACACAAAATTGAAACACAATCTATTTCACAGAATAACCTCTACCCAAAAGCAAAACCAAACAAACCCTAGAGGCCACATTCAGGACAGAATGTGGCCTCGGTGACCGTTAGGAAAGGTAGTGAGCAAAAAGATCATTTCAGGATTTATGGAAACAAATCACTACTAGTTGTAATTGGCTACTGGATTCCAGCCTGGCTACATGGAAAGCACTACTGCCCTACTTCTGTGACTGAAGATACAGTTTAAAGGAAACCTGAACTGGAAAGACTGTGGGAGGTGCTTTTGAAGAGTAGCCTTTGAATTTGCTAGTTGGTTGGTTTTGTCCATCTCTGTGTTCTTGAGAGGACAAAGCCCAGGGTTATCCTCGTTAGTATAGTGGTCAGTATCCCCGCCTGTCATGCGGGAGACCGGGGTTCAATTCCCCGACGGGGAGGCAGCTTTTGCTTCTTAAACTTTGTTTATCTCCATGTGTCTAGCCTAGGAATAACGTTTGTTCAGCCCTTTCACTAACATTTTCCAGCCCCCTTGCTGGTGGTGGAGACTCACAGTGCCATGGCCGGTTAGCTCAGTTGGTTAAAGCGTGGTGCTAATAATGCCAAGGTCGCGGGTTCGATCCCTGTACGGGCCACAGGTGTGCGCTTAGACTTTTCACTCTGCCTGTCTGGGCACTGTGAAAGCAGTCGTTGCTTCTGCTCTGGAGATCACTGACCCTCTTTCCATCAGTTGACTCTGCTAAAGGCAGCGAGCCCTCTGTACACCCAGGACTGTTGTCATGGTTTCAAGGAGATGAAATCGCACTCCCCCCTCTTTGGAAATGTCCTTTTACATGGCATGCAAAAACAGTTACCTACTTTGCATACAACTTTGCCAACTGCTTTTTCTTTCCCAGCAATACTGCTGCTCTCCTTTCAGCTGTATGGAAATACCGTTGCTTGTCTTTTGCACCTAACACAAAATTGAAACACAATCTATTTCACAGAATAACCTCTACCCAAAAGCAAAACCAAACAAACCCTAGAGGCCACATTCAGGACAGAATGTGGCCTCAGTGACCGTTAGGAAAGGTAGTGAGCAAAAAGATCATTTCAGGATTTATGGAAACAAATCACTACTAGTTGTAATTGGCTACTGGATTCCAGCCTGGCTACATGGAAAGCACTACTGCCCTACTTCTGTGACTGAGGATACAGTTTAAAGGAAACCTGAACTGGAAAGACTGTGGGAGGTGCTTTTGAAGAGTAGCCTTTGAATTTGCTAGTTGGTTGGTTTTGTCCATCTCTGTGTTCTTGAGAGGACAAAGCCCAGGGTTATCCTCGTTAGTATAGTGGTCAGTATCCCCGCCTGTCACGCGGGAGACCGGGGTTCAATTCCCCGACGGGGAGGCAGCTTTTGCTTCTTAAACTTTGTTTATCTCCATGTGTCTAGCCTAGGAATAACGTTTGTTCAGCCCTTTCACTAACATTTTCCAGCCCCCTTGCTGGTGGTGGAGACTCACAGTGCCATGGCCGGTTAGCTCAGTTGGTTAGAGCGTGGTGCTAATAACGCCAAGGTCGTGGGTTCGATCCCCATACGGGCCACAGGTGTGCGCTTAGACTTTTCACTCTGCCTGTCTGGGCACTGTGAAAGCAGTCGTTGCTTCTGCACTGGAGATCACTGACCCTCTTTCCATCAGTTGACTCTGCTAAAGGCAGCGAGCCCTCTGTACACCCAGGACTGTTGTCATGGTTTCAAGGAGATGAAATCGCACTCCCCCCTCATTGGAAATGTCCTATTACATGGCATGCAAAAACAGTTACCTACTTTGCATACAACTTTGCCAACTGCTTTTTCTTTCCCAGCAATACTGCTGCTCTCCTTTCAGCTGTATGGAAATACCGTTGCTTGTCTTTTGCACCTAACACAAAATTGAAACACAATCTATTTCACAGAATAACCTCTACCCAAAAGCAAAACCAAACAAACCCTAGAGGCCACATTCAGGACAGAATGTGGCCTCGGTGACCGTTAGGAAAGGTAGTGAGCAAAAAGATCATTTCAGGATTTATGGAAACAAATCACTACTAGTTGTAATTGGCTACTGGATTCCAGCCTGGCTACATGGAAAGCACTACTGCCCTACTTCTGTGACTGAAGATACAGTTTAAAGGAAACCTGAACTGGAAAGACTGTGGGAGGTGCTTTTGAAGAGTAGCCTTTGAATTTGCTAGTTGGTTGGTTTTGTCCATCTCTGTGTTCTTGAGAGGACAAAGCCCAGGGTTATCCTCGTTATTATAGTGGTCAGTATCCCCGCCTGTCACGCGGGAGACCGGGGTTCAATTCCCCGACGGGGAGGCAGCTTTTGCTTCTTAAACTTTGTTTATCTCCATGTGTCTAGCCTAGGAATAACGTTTGTTCAGCCCTTTCACTAACATTTTCCAGCCCCCTTGCTGGTGGTGGAGACTCACAGTGCCATGGCCGGTTAGCTCAGTTGGTTAGAGCGTGGTGCTAATAACGCCAAGGTCGTGGGTTCCATCCCCATACGGGCCACAGGTGTGCGCTTAGACTTTTCACTCTGCCTGTCTGGGCACTGTGAAAGCAGTCGTTGCTTCTGCACTGGAGATCACTGACCCTCTTTCCATCAGTTGACTCTGCTAAAGGCAGCGAGCCCTCTGTACACCCAGGACTGTTGTCATGGTTTCAAGGAGATGAAATCGCACTCCCCCCTCATTGGAAATGTCCTTTTACATGGCATGCAAAAACAGTTACCTACTTTGCATACAACTTTGCCAACTGCTTTTTCTTTCCCAGCAATACTGCTGCTCTCCTTTCAGCTGTATGGAAATACCGTTGCTTGTCTTTTGCACCTAACACAAAATTGAAACACAATCTATTTCACAGAATAACCTCTACCCAAAAGCAAAACCAAACAAACCCTAGAGGCCACATTCAGGACAGAATGTGGCCTCGGTGACCGTTAGGAAAGGTAGTGAGCAAAAAGATCATTTCAGGATTTATGGAAACAAATCACTACTAGTTGTAATTGGCTACTGGATTCCAGCCTGGCTACATGGAAAGCACTACTGCCCTACTTCTGTGACTGAAGATACAGTTTAAAGGAAACCTGAACTGGAAAGACTGTGGGAGGTGCTTTTGAAGAGTAGCCTTTGAATTTGCTAGTTGGTTGGTTTTGTCCATCTCTGTGTTCTTGAGAGGACAAAGCCCAGGGTTATCCTCGTTAGTATAGTGGTCAGTATCCCCGCCTGTCACGCGGGAGACCGGGGTTCAATTCCCCGACGGGGAGGCAGCTTTTGCTTCTTAAACTTTGTTTATCTCCATGTGTCTAGCCTAGGAATAACGTTTGTTCAGCCCTTTCACTAACATTTTCCAGCCCCCTTGCTGGTGGTGGAGACTCACATCGCCATGGCCGGATAGCTCAGTTGGTTAGAGCGTGGTGCTAATAACGCCAAGGTCGTGGGTTCGATCCCCGTACGGGCCACAGGTGTGCGCTTAGACTTTTCACTCTGCCTGTCTGGGCACTGTGAAAGCAGTCGTTGCTTCTGCACTGGAGATCACTGACCCTCTTTCCATCAGTTGACTCTGCTAAAGGCAGCGAGCCCTCTGTACACCCAGGACTGTTGTCATGGTTTCAAGGAGATGAAATCGCACTCCCCCCTCATTGGAAATGTCCTTTTACATGGCATGCAAAAACAGTTACCTACTTTGCATACAACTTTGCCAACTGCTTTTTCTTTCCCAGCAATACTGCTGCTCTCCTTTCAGCTGTATGGAAATACCGTTGCTTGTCTTTTGCACCTAACACAAAATTGAAACACAATCTATTTCACAGAATAACCTCTACCCAAAAGCAAAACCAAACAAACCCTAGAGGCCACATTCAGGACAGAATGTGGCCTCGGTGACCGTTAGGAAAGGTAGTGAGCAAAAAGATCATTTCAGGATTTATGGAAACAAATCACTACTAGTTGTAATTGGCTACTGGATTCCAGCCTGGCTACATGGAAAGCACTACTGCCCTACTTCTGTGACTGAAGATACAGTTTAAAGGAAACCTGAACTGGAAAGACTGTGGGAGGTGCTTTTGAAGAGTAGCCTTTGAATTTGCTAGTTGGTTGGTTTTGTCCATCTCTGTGTACATGAGAGGACAAAGCCCAGGGTTAACCTCGTTAGTATAGTGGTCAGTATCCCCGCCTGTCACGCGGGAGACCGGGGTTCAATTCCCTAACGGGGAGGCAGCTTTTGCTTCTTAAACTTTGTTTATCTCCATGTGTCTAGCCTAGGAATAACGTTTGTTCAGCCCTTTCACTAACATTTTCCAGCCCCCTTGCTGGTGGTGGAGACTCACAGTGCCATGGCCGGTTAGCTCAGTTGGTTAGAGCGTGGTGCTAATAACGCCAAGGTCGTGGGTTCGATCCCCATACGGGCCACAGGTGTGCGCTTAGACTTTTCACTCTGCCTGTCTGGGCACTGTGAAAGCAGTCGTTGCTTCTGCACTGGAGATCATTGACCCTCTTTCCATCAGTTGACTCTGCTAAAGGCAGCGAGCCCTCTGTACACCCAGGACTGTTGTCATGGCTTCAAGGAGATGAAATCGCACTCCCCCCTCATTGGAAATGTCCTTTTACATGGCATGCAAAAACAGTTACCTACTTTGCATACAACTTTGCCAACTGCTTTTTCTTTCCCAGCAATACTGCTGCTCTCCTTTCAGCTGTATGGAAATACTGTTGCTTGTCTTTTGCACCTAACACAAAATTGAAACACAATCTATTTCACAGAATAACCTCTACCCAAAAGCAAAACCAAACAAACCCTAGAGGCCACATTCAGGACAGAATGTGGCCTCGGTGACCGTTAGGAAAGGTAGTGAGCAAAAAGATCATTTCAGGATTTATGGAAACAAATCACTACTAGTTGTAATTGGCTACTGGATTCCAGCCTGGCTACATGGAAAGCACTACTGCCCTACTTCTGTGACTGAAGATACAGTTTAAAGGAAACCTGAACTGGAAAGACTGTGGGAGGTGCTTTTGAAGAGTAGCCTTTGAATTTGCTAGTTGGTTGGTTTTGTCCATCTCTGTGTTCTTGAGAGGACAAAGCCCAGGGTTATCCTCGTTAGTATAGTGGTCAGTATCCCCGCCTGTCACGCGGGAGACCGGGGTTCAATTCCCCGACGGGGAGGCAGCTTTTGCTTCTTAAACTTTGTTTATCTCCATGTGTCTAGCCTAGGAATAACGTTTGTTCAGCCCTTTCACTAACATTTTCCAGCCCCCTTGCTGGTGGTGGAGACTCACAGTGCCATGGCCGGTTAGCTCAGTTGGTTAGAGCGTGGTGCTAATAACGCCAAGGTCGTGGGTTCGATCCCCGTACGGGCCACAGGTGTGCGCTTAGACTTTTCACTCTGCCTGTCTGGGCACTGTGAAAGCAGTCGTTGCTTCTGCACTGGAGATCACTGACCCTCTTTCCATCAGTTGACTCTGCTAAAGGCAGCGAGCCCTCTGTACACCCAGGACTGTTGTCATGGTTTCAAGGAGATGAAATCGCACTCCCCCCTCATTGGAAATGTCCTTTTACATGGCATGCAAAAACAGTTACCTACTTTGCATACAACTTTGCCAACTGCTTTTTCTTTCCCAGCAATACTGCTGCTCTCCTTTCAGCTGTATGGAAATACCGTTGCTTGTCTTTTGCACCTAACACAAAATTGAAACACAATCTATTTCACAGAATAACCTCTACCCAAAAGCAAAACCAAACAAACCCTAGAGGCCACATTCAGGACAGAATGTGGCCTCGGTGACCGTTAGGAAAGGTAGTGAGCAAAAAGATCATTTCAGGATTTATGGAAACAAATCACTACTAGTTGTAATTGGCTACTGGATTCCAGCCTGGCTACATGGAAAGCACTACTGCCCTACTTCTGTGACTGAAGATACAGTTTAAAGGAAACCTGAACTGGAAAGACTGTGGGAGGTGCTTTTGAAGAGTAGCCTTTGAATTTGCTAGTTGGTTGGTTTTGTCCATCTCTGTGTTCTTGAGAGGACAAAGCCCAGGGTTATCCTCGTTAGTATAGTGGTCAGTATCCCCGCCTGTCACGCGGGAGACCGGGGTTCAATTCCCCGACGGGGAGGCAGCTTTTTCTTCTTAAACTTTGTTTATCTCCATGTGTCTAGCCTAGGAATAACGTTTGTTCAGCCCTTTCACTAACATTTTCCAGCCCCCTTGCTGGTGGTGGAGACTCACAGTGCCATGGCCGGTTAGCTCAGTTGGTTAGAGCGTGGTGCTAATAACGCCAAGGTCGTGGGTTCGATCCCCGTACGGGCCACAGGTGTGTGCTTAGACTTTTCACTTTGCCTGTCTGGGCACTGTGAAAGCAGTCGTTGCTTCTGCACTGGAGATCACTGACCCTCTTTCCATCAGTTGACTCTGCTAAAGGCAGCGAGCCCTCTGTACACCCAGGACTGTTGTCATGGTTTCAAGGAGATGAAATCGCACTCCCCCCTCATTGGAAATGTCCTTTTACATGGCATGCAAAAACAGTTACCTACTTTGCATACAACTTTGCCAACTGCTTTTTCTTTCCCAGCAATACTGCTGCTCTCCTTTCAGCTGTATGGAAATACCGTTGCTTGTCTTTTGCACCTAACACAAAATTGAAACACAATCTATTTCACAGAATAACCTCTACCCAAAAGCAAAACCAAACAAACCCTAGAGGCCACATTCAGGACAGAATGTGGCCTCGGTGACCGTTAGGAAAGGTAGTGAGCAAAAAGATCATTTCAGGATTTATGGAAACAAATCACTACTAGTTGTAATTGGCTACTGGATTCCAGCCTGGCTACATGGAAAGCACTACTGCCCTACTTCTGTGACTGAAGATACAGTTTAAAGGAAACCTGAACTGGAAAGACTGTGGGAGGTGCTTTTGAAGAGTAGCCTTTGAATTTGCTATTTGGTTGGTTTTGTCCATCTCTGTGTTCTTGAGAGGACAAAGGCCAGTGTTATCCTCGTTAGTATAGTGGTCAGTATCCCCGCCTGTCACGCGGGAGACCGGGGTTCAATTCCCCGACGGGGAGGCAGCTTTTGCTTCTTAAACTTTGTTTATCTCCATGTGTCTAGCCTAGGAATAACGTTTGTTCAGCCCTTTCACTAACATTTTCCAGCCCCCTTGCTGGTGGTGGAGACTCACAGTGCCATGGCCGGTTAGCTCAGTTGGTTAGAGCGTGGTGCTAATAACGCCAAGGTCGTGGGTTCGATCCCCGTACGGGCCACAGGTGTGCGCTTAGACTTTTCACTCTGCCTGTCTGGGCACTGTGAAAGCAGTCATTGCTTCCGCACTGGAGATCACTGACCCTCTTTCCATCAGTTGACTCTGCTAAAGGCAGCGAGCCCTCTGTACACCCAGGACTGTTGTCATGGTTTCAAGGAGATGAAATCGCACTCCCCCCTCATTGGAAATGTCCTTTTACATGGCATGCAAAAACAGTTACCTACTTTGCATACAACTTTGCCAACTGCTTTTTCTTTCCCAGCAATACTGCTGCTCTCCTTTCAGCTGTATGGAAATACCGTTGCTTGTCTTTTGCACCTAACACAAAATTGAAACACAATCTATTTCACAGAATAACCTCTACCCAAAAGCAAAACCAAACAAACCCTAGAGGCCACATTCAGGACAGAATGTGGCCTCGGTGACCGTTAGGAAAGGTAGTGAGCAAAAAGATCATTTCAGGATTTATGGAAACAAATCACTACTAGTTGTAATTGGCTACTGGATTCCAGCCTGGCTACATGGAAAGCACTACTGCCCTACTTCTGTGACTGAAGATACAGTTTAAAGGAAACTTGAACTGGAAAGACTGTGGGAGGTGCTTTTGAAGAGTAGCCTTTGAATTTGCTAGTTGGTTGGTTTTGTCCATCTCTGTGTTCTTGAGAGGACAAAGCCCAGGGTTATCCTCGTTAGTATAGTGGTCAGTATCCCCGCCTGTCACGCGGGAGACCGGGGTTCAATTCCCCGACGGGGAGGCAGCTTTTGCGTCTTAAACTTTGTTTATCTCCATGTGTCTAGCCTAGGAATAACGTTTGTTCAGCCCTTTCACTAACATTTTCCAGCCCCCTTGCTGGTGGTGGAGACTCACAGTGCCATGGCCGGTTAGCTCAGTTGGTTAGAACGTGGTGCTAATAACGCCAAGGTCGTGGGTTCGATCCCTGTACGGGCCACAGGTGTGCGCTTAGACTTTTCACTCTGCCTGTCTGGGCACTGTGAAAGCAGTCGTTGCTTCTGCACTGGAGATCACTGACCCTCTTTCCATCAGTTGACTCTGCTAAAGGCAGCGAGCCCTCTGTACACCCAGGACTGTTGTCATGGTTTCAAGGAGATGAAATCGCACTCCCCCCTCATTGGAAATGTCCTTTTACATGGCATGCAAAAACAGTTACCTACTTTGCATACAACTTTGCCAACTGCTTTTTCTTTCCCAGCAATACTGCTGCTCTCCTTTCAGCTGTATGGAAATACCGTTGCTTGTCTTTTGCACCTAACACAAAATTGAAACACAATCTATTTCACAGAATAACCTCTACCCAAAAGCAAAACCAAACAAACCCTAGAGGCCACATTCAGGACAGAATGTGGCCTCGGTGACCGTTAGGAAAGGTAGTGAGCAAAAAGATCATTTCAGGATTTATGGAAACAAATCACTACTAGTTGTAATTGGCTACTGGATTCCAGCCTGGCTACATGGAAAGCACTACTGCCCTACTTCTGTGACTGAAGATACAGTTTAAAGGAAACTTGAACTGGAAAGACTGTGGGAGGTGCTTTTGAAGAGTAGCCTTTGAATTTGCTAGTTGGTTGGTTTTGTCCATCTCTGTGTTCTTGAGAGGACAAAGCCCAGGGTTATCCTCGTTAGTATAGTGGTCAGTATCCCCGCCTGTCACGCGGGAGACCGGGGTTCAATTCCCCGACGGGGAGGCAGCTTTTGCGTCTTAAACTTTGTTTATCTCCATGTGTCTAGCCTAGGAATAACGTTTGTTCAGCCCTTTCACTAACATTTTCCAGCCCCCTTGCTGGTGGTGGAGACTCACAGTGCCATGGCCGGTTAGCTCAGTTGGTTAGAACGTGGTGCTAATAACGCCAAGGTCGTGGGTTCGATCCCCGTACGGGCCACAGGTGTGCGCTTAGACTTTTCACTCTGCCTGTCTGGGCACTGTGAAAGCAGTCGTTGCTTCTGCACTGGAGATCACTGACCCTCTTTCCATCAGTTGACTCTGCTAAAGGCAGCGAGCCCTCTGTACACCCAGGACTGTTGTCATGGTTTCAAGGAGATGAAATCGCACTCCCCCCTCATTGGAAATGTCCTTTTACATGGCATGCAAAAACAGTTACCTACTTTGCATACAACTTTGCCAACTGCTTTTTCTTTCCCAGCAATACTGCTGCTCTCCTTTCAGCTGTATGGAAATACCGTTGCTTGTCTTTTGCACCTAACACAAAATTGAAACACAATCTATTTCACAGAATAACCTCTACCCAAAAGCAAAACCAAACAAACCCTAGAGGCCACATTCAGGACAGAATGTGGCCTCGGTGACCGTTAGGAAAGGTAGTGAGCAAAAAGATCATTTCAGGATTTATGGAAACAAATCACTACTAGTTGTAATTGGCTACTGGATTCCAGCCTGGCTACATGGAAAGCACTACTGCCCTACTTCTGTGACTGAAGATACAGTTTAAAGGAAACCTGAACTGGAAAGACTGTGGGAGGTGCTTTTGAAGAGTAGCCTTTGAATTTGCTAGTTGGTTGGTTTTGTCCATCTCTGTGTTCTTGAGAGGACAAAGCCCAGGGTTATCCTCGTTAGTATAGTGGTCAGTATCCCCGCCTGTCACGCGGGAGACCGGGGTTCAATTCCCCGACGGGGAGGCAGCTTTTGCTTCTTAAACTTTGTTTATCTCCATGTGTCTAGCCTAGGAATAACGTTTGTTCAGCCCTTTCACTAACATTTTCCAGCCCCCTTGCTGGTGGTGGAGACTCACAGTGCCATGGCCGGTTAGCTCAGTTGGTTAGAGCGTGGTGCTAATAACGCCAAGGTCGTGGGTTCGATCCCCGTACGGGCCACAGGTGTGTGCTTAGACTTTTCACTCTGCCTGTCTGGGCACTGTGAAAGCAGTCGTTGCTTCTGCACTGGAGATCACTGACCCTCTTTCCATCAGTTGACTCTGCTAAAGGCAGCGAGCCCTCTGTACACCCAGGACTGTTGTCATGGTTTCAAGGAGATGAAATCGCACTCCCCCCTCATTGGAAATGTCCTTTTACATGGCATGCAAAAACAGTTACCTACTTTGCATACAACTTTGCCAACTGCTTTTTCTTTCCCAGCAATACTGCTGCTCTCCTTTCAGCTGTATGGAAATACCGTTGCTTGTCTTTTGCACCTAACACAAAATTGAAACACAATCTATTTCACAGAATAACCTCTACCCAAAAGCAAAACCAAACAAACCCTAGAGGCCACATTCAGGACAGAATGTGGCCTCGGTGACCGTTAGGAAAGGTAGTGAGCAAAAAGATCATTTCAGGATTTATGGAAACAAATCACTACTAGTTGTAATTGGCTACTGGATTCCAGCCTGGCTACATGGAAAGCACTACTGCCCTACTTCTGTGACTGAAGATACAGTTTAAAGGAAACCTGAACTGGAAAGACTGTGGGAGGTGCTTTTGAAGAGTAGCCTTTGAATTTGCTAGTTGGTTGGTTTTGTCCATCTCTGTGTTCTTGAGAGGACAAAGCCCAGGGTTATCCTCGTTAGTATAGTGGTCAGTATCCCCGCCTGTCACGCGGGAGACCGGGGTTCAATTCCCCGACGGGGAGGCAGCTGTTGCTTCTTAAACTTTGTTTATCTCCATGTGTCTAGCCTAGGAATAACGTTTGTTCAGCCCTTTCACTAACATTTTCCAGCCCCCTTGCTGGTGGTGGAGACTCACAGTGCCATGGCCGGTTAGCTCAGTTGGTTAGAGCGTGGTGCTAATAACGCCAAGGTCGTGGGTTCGATCCCCGTACGGGCCACAGGTGTGCGCTTAGACTTTTCACTCTGCCTGTCTGGGCACTGTGAAAGCAGTCGTTGCTTCTGCACTGGAGATCACTGACCCTCTTTCCATCAGTTGACTCTGCTAAAGGCAGCGAGCCCTCTGTACACCCAGGACTGTTGTCATGGTTTCAAGGAGATGAAATCGCACTCCCCCCTCATTGGAAATGTCCTTTTACATGGCATGCAAAAACAGTTACCTACTTTGCATACAACTTTGCCAACTGCTTTTTCTTTCCCAGCAATACTGCTGCTCTCCTTTCAGCTGTATGGAAATACCGTTGCTTGTCTTTTGCACCTAACACAAAATTGAAACACAATCTATTTCACAGAATAACCTCTACCCAAAAGCAAAACCAAACAAACCCTAGAGGCCACATTCAGGACAGAATGTGGCCTCGGTGACCGTTAGGAAAGGTAGTGAGCAAAAAGATCATTTCAGGATTTATGGAAACAAATCACTACTAGTTGTAATTGGCTACTGGATTCCAGCCTGGCTACATGGAAAGCACTACTGCCCTACTTCTGTGACTGAAGATACAGTTTAAAGGAAACCTGAACTGGAAAGACTGTGGGAGGTGCTTTTGAAGAGTAGCCTTTGAATTTGCTAGTTGGTTGGTTTTGTCCATCTCTGTGTTCTTGAGAGGACAAAGCCCAGGGTTATCCTCGTTAGTATAGTGGTCAGTATCCCCGCCTGTCACGCGGGAGACCGGGGTTCAATTCCCCGACGGGGAGGCAGCTTTTGCTTCTTAAACTTTGTTTATCTCCATGTGTCTAGCCTAGGAATAACGTTTGTTCAGCCCTTTCACTAACATTTTCCAGCCCCCTTGCTGGTGGTGGAGACTCACAGTGCCATGGCCGGTTAGCTCAGTTGGTTAGAGCGTGGTGCTAATAACGCCAAGGTCGTGGGTTCGATCCCCGTACGGGCCACAGGTCTGCGCTTAGACTTTTCACTCTGCCTGTCTGGGCACTGTGAAAGCAGTCGTTGCTTCTGCACTGGAGATCACTGACCCTCTTTCCATCAGTTGACTCTGCTAAAGGCAGCGAGCCCTCTGTACACCCAGGACTGTTGTCATGGTTTCAAGGAGATGAAATCGCACTCCCCCCTCATTGGAAATGTCCTTTTACATGGCATGCAAAAACAGTTACCTACTTTGCATACAACTTTGCCAACTGCTTTTTCTTTCCCAGCAATACTGCTGCTCTCCTTTCAGCTGTATGGAAATACCGTTGCTTGTCTTTTGCACCTAACACAAAATTGAAACACAATCTATTTCACAGAATAACCTCTACCCAAAAGCAAAACCAAACAAACCCTAGAGGCCACATTCAGGACAGAATGTGGCCTCGGTGACCGTTAGGAAAGGTAGTGAGCAAAAAGATCATTTCAGGATTTATGGAAACAAATCACTACTAGTTGTAATTGGCTACTGGATTCCAGCCTGGCTACATGGAAAGCACTACTGCCCTACTTCTGTGACTGAAGATACAGTTTAAAGGAAACTTGAACTGGAAAGACTGTGGGAGGTGCTTTTGAAGAGTAGCCTTTGAATTTGCTAGTTGGTTGGTTTTGTCCATCTCTGTGTTCTTGAGAGGACAAAGCCCAGGGTTATCCTCGTTAGTATAGTGGTCAGTATCCCCGCCTGTCACGCGGGAGACCGGGGTTCAATTCCCCGACGGGGAGGCAGCTTTTGCGTCTTAAACTTTGTTTATCTCCATGTGTCTAGCCTAGGAATAACGTTTGTTCAGCCCTTTCACTAACATTTTCCAGCCCCCTTGCTGGTGGTGGAGACTCACAGTGCCATGGCCGGTTAGCTCAGTTGGTTAGAACGTGGTGCTAATAACGCCAAGGTCGTGGGTTCGATCCCCGTACGGGCCACAGGTGTGCGCTTAGACTTTTCACTCTGCCTGTCTGGGCACTGTGAAAGCAGTCGTTGCTTCCGCACTGGAGATCACTGACCCTCTTTCCATCAGTTGACTCTGCTAAAGGCAGCGAGCCCTCTGTACACCCAGGACTGTTGTCATGGTTTCAAGGAGATGAAATCGCACTCCCCCCTCATTGGAAATGTCCTTTTACATGGCATGCAAAAACAGTTACCTACTTTGCATACAACTTTGCCAACTGCTTTTTCTTTCCCAGCAATACTGCTGCTCTCCTTTCAGCTGTATGGAAATACCGTTGCTTGTCTTTTGCACCTAACACAAAATTGAAACACAATCTATTTCACAGAATAACCTCTACCCAAAAGCAAAACCAAACAAACCCTAGAGGCCACATTCAGGACAGAATGTGGCCTCGGTGACCGTTAGGAAAGGTAGTGAGCAAAAAGATCATTTCAGGATTTATGGAAACAAATCACTACTAGTTGTAATTGGCTACTGGATTCCAGCCTGGCTACATGGAAAGCACTACTGCCCTACTTCTGTGACTGAAGATACAGTTTAAAGGAAACTTGAACTGGAAAGACTGTGGGAGGTGCTTTTGAAGAGTAGCCTTTGAATTTGCTAGTTGGTTGGTTTTGTCCATCTCTGTGTTCTTGAGAGGACAAAGCCCAGGGTTATCCTCGTTAGTATAGTGGTCAGTATCCCCGCCTGTCACGCGGGAGACCGGGGTTCAATTCCCCGACGGGGAGGCAGCTTTTGCGTCTTAAACTTTGTTTATCTCCATGTGTCTAGCCTAGGAATAACGTTTGTTCAGCCCTTTCACTAACATTTTCCAGCCCCCTTGCTGGTGGTGGAGACTCACAGTGCCATGGCCGGTTAGCTCAGTTGGTTAGAACGTGGTGCTAATAACGCCAAGGTCGTGGGTTCGATCCCCGTACGGGCCACAGGTGTGCGCTTAGACTTTTCACTCTGCCTGTCTGGGCACTGTGAAAGCAGTCGTTGCTTCTGCACTGGAGATCACTGACCCTCTTTCCATCAGTTGACTCTGCTAAAGGCAGCGAGCCCTCTGTACACCCAGGACTGTTGTCATGGTTTCAAGGAGATGAAATCGCACTCCCCCCTCATTGGAAATGTCCTTTTACATGGCATGCAAAAACAGTTACCTACTTTGCATACAACTTTGCCAACTGCTTTTTCTTTCCCAGCAATACTGCTGCTCTCCTTTCAGCTGTATGGAAATACCGTTGCTTGTCTTTTGCACCTAACACAAAATTGAAACACAATCTATTTCACAGAATAACCTCTACCCAAAAGCAAAACCAAACAAACCCTAGAGGCCACATTCAGGACAGAATGTGGCCTCGGTGACCGTTAGGAAAGGTAGTGAGCAAAAAGATCATTTCAGGATTTATGGAAACAAATCACTACTAGTTGTAATTGGCTACTGGATTCCAGCCTGGCTACATGGAAAGCACTACTGCCCTACTTCTGTGACTGAAGATACAGTTTAAAGGAAACCTGAACTGGAAAGACTGTGGGAGGTGCTTTTGAAGAGTAGCCTTTGAATTTGCTAGTTGGTTGGTTTTGTCCATCTCTGTGTTCTTGAGAGGACAAAGCCCAGGGTTATCCTCGTTAGTATAGTGGTCAGTATCCCCGCCTGTCACGTGGGAGACCGGGGTTCAATTCCCCGACGGGGAGGCAGCTTTTGCTTCTTAAACTTTGTTTATCTCCATGTGTCTAGCCTAGGAATAACGTTTGTTCAGCCCTTTCACTAACATTTTCCAGCCCCCTTGCTGGTGGTGGAGACTCACAGTGCCATGGCCGGTTAGCTCAGTTGGTTAGAGCGTGGTGCTAATAATGCCAAGGTCGTGGGTTCGATCCCCGTACACAGGTGTGCGCTTAGACTTTTCACTCTGCCTGTCTGGGCACTGTGAAAGCAGTCGTTGCTTCTGCACTGGAGATCACTGACCCTCTTTCCATCAGTTGACTCTGCTAAAGGCAGCGAGCCCTCTGTACACCCAGGACTGTTGTCATGGTTTCAAGGAGATGAAATCGCACTCCCCCCTCATTGGAAATGTCCTTTTACATGGCATGCAAAAACAGTTACCTACTTTGCATACAACTTTGCCAACTGCTTTTTCTTTCCCAGCAATACTGCTGCTCTCCTTTCAGCTGTATGGAAATACCGTTGCTTGTCTTTTGCACCTAACACAAAATTGAAACACAATCTATTTCACAGAATAACCTCTACCCAAAAGCAAAACCAAACAAACCCTAGAGGCCACATTCAGGACAGAATGTGGCCTCGGTGACCGTTAGGAAAGGTAGTGAGCAAAAAGATCATTTCAGGATTTATGGAAACAAATCACTACTAGTTGTAATTGGCTACTGGATTCCAGCCTGGCTACATGGAAAGCACTACTGCCCTACTTCTGTGACTGAAGATACAGTTTAAAGGAAACCTGAACTGGAAAGACTGTGGGAGGTGCTTTTGAAGAGTAGCCTTTGAATTTGCTAGTTGGTTGGTTTTGTCCATCTCTGTGTTCTTGAGAGGACAAAGCCCATTGTTATCCTCGTTAGTATAGTGGTCAGTATCCCCGCTTGTCACGTGGGAGACCGGGGTTCAATTCCCCGACGGGGAGGCAGCTTTTGCTTCTTAAACTTTGTTTATCTCCATGTGTCTAGCCTAGGAATAACGTTTGTTCAGCCCTTTCACTAACATTTTCCAGCCCCCTTGCTGGTGGTGGAGACTCACAGTGCCATGGCTGGTTAGCTCAGTTGGTTAGAGCGTGGTGCTAATAACGCCAAGGTTGTGGGTTCGATCCCCGTACGGGCCACAGGTGTGCGCTTAGACTTTTCACTCTGCCTGTCTGGGCACTGTGAAAGCAGTCGTTGCTTCTGCACTGGAGATCACTGACCCTCTTTCCATCAGTTGACTCTGCTAAAGGCAGCGAGCCCTCTGTACACCCAGGACTGTTGTCATGGTTTCAAGGAGATGAAATCGCACTCCCCCCTCATTGGAAATGTCCTTTTACATGGCATGCAAAAACAGTTACCTACTTTGCATACAACTTTGCCAACTGCTTTTTCTTTCCCAGCAATACTGCTGCTCTCCTTTCAGCTGTATGGAAATACCGTTGCTTGTCTTTTGCACCTAACACAAAATTGAAACACAATCTATTTCACAGAATAACCTCTACCCAAAAGCAAAACCAAACAAACCCCAGAGGCCACATTCAGGACAGAATGTGGCCTCGGTGACCGTTAGGAAAGGTAGTGAGCAAAAAGATCATTTCAGGATTTATGGAAACAAATCACTACTAGTTGTAATTGGCTACTGGATTCCAGCCTGGCTACATGGAAAGCACTACTGCCCTACTTCTGTGACTGAAGATACAGTTTAAAGGAAACCTGAACTGGAAAGACTGTGGGAGGTGCTTTTGAAGAGTAGCCTTTGAATTTGCTAGTTGGTTGGTTTTGTCCATCTCTGTGTTCTTGAGAGGACAAAGCCCAGGGTTATCCTCGTTAGTATAGTGGTCAGTATCCCCGCCTGTCACGTGTGAGACCGGGGTTCAATTCCCCGACGGGGAGGCAGCTTTTGCTTCTTAAACTTTGTTTATCTCCATGTGTCTAGCCTAGGAATAACGTTTATTCAGCCCTTTCACTAACATTTTCCAGCCCCCTTGCTGGTGGTGGAGACTCACAGTGCCATGGCCGGTTAGCTCAGTTGGTTAGAGCGTGGTGCTAATAACGCCAAGGTCGCGGGTTCGATCCCCGTACGGGCCACAGGTGTGCGCTTAGACTTTTCACTCTGCCTGTCTGGGCACTGTGAAAGCAGTCGTTGCTTCCGCACTGGAGATCACTGACCCTCTTTCCATCAGTTGACTCTGCTAAAGGCAGCGAGCCCTCTGTACACCCAGGACTGTTGTCATGGTTTCAAGGAGATGAAATCGCACTCCCCCCTCATTGGAAATGTCCTTTTACATGGCATGCAAAAACAGTTACCTACTTTGCATACAACTTTGCCAACTGCTTTTTCTTTCCCAGCAATACTGCTGCTCTCCTTTCAGCTGTATGGAAATACCGTTGCTTGTCTTTTGCACCTAACACAAAATTGAAACACAATCTATTTCACAGAATAACCTCTACCCAAAAGCAAAACCAAACAAACCCTAGAGGCCACATTCAGGACAGAATGTGGCCTCGGTGACCGTTAGGAAAGGTAGTGAGCAAAAAGATCATTTCAGGATTTATGGAAACAAATCACTACTAGTTGTAATTGGCTACTGGATTCCAGCCTGGCTACATGGAAAGCACTACTGCCCTACTTCTGTGACTGAAGATACAGTTTAAAGGAAACTTGAACTGGAAAGACTGTGGGAGGTGCTTTTGAAGAGTAGCCTTTGAATTTGCTAGTTGGTTGGTTTTGTCCATCTCTGTGTTCTTGAGAGGACAAAGCCCAGGGTTATCCTCGTTAGTATAGTGGTCAGGATCCCCGCCTGTCACGCGGGAGACCGGGGTTCAATTCCCCGACGGGGAGGCAGCTTTTGCGTCTTAAACTTTGTTTATCTCCATGTGTCTAGCCTAGGAATAACGTTTGTTCAGCCCTTTCACTAACATTTTCCAGCCCCCTTGCTGGTGGTGGAGACTCACAGTGCCATGGCCGGTTAGCTCAGTTGGTTAGAACGTGGTGCTAATAACGCCAAGGTCGTGGGTTCGATCCCCGTACGGGCCACAGGTGTGCGCTTAGACTTTTCACTCTGCCTGTCTGGGCACTGTGAAAGCAGTCGTTGCTTCTGCACTGGAGATCACTGACCCTCTTTCCATCAGTTGACTCTGCTAAAGGCAGCGAGCCCTCTGTACACCCAGGACTGTTGTCATGGTTTCAAGGAGATGAAATCGCACTCCCCCCTCATTGGAAATGTCCTTTTACATGGCATGCAAAAACAGTTACCTACTTTGCATACAACTTTGCCAACTGCTTTTTCTTTCCCAGCAATACTGCTGCTCTCCTTTCAGCTGTATGGAAATACCGTTGCTTGTCTTTTGCACCTAACACAAAATTGAAACACAATCTATTTCACAGAATAACCTCTACCCAAAAGCAAAACCAAACAAACCCTAGAGGCCACATTCAGGACAGAATGTGGCCTCGGTGACCGTTAGGAAAGGTAGTGAGCAAAAAGATCATTTCAGGATTTATGGAAACAAATCACTACTAGTTGTAATTGGCTACTGGATTCCAGCCTGGCTACATGGAAAGCACTACTGCCCTACTTCTGTGACTGAAGATACAGTTTAAAGGAAACCTGAACTGGAAAGACTGTGGGAGGTGCTTTTGAAGAGTAGCCTTTGAATTTGCTAGTTGGTTGGTTTTGTCCATCTCTGTGTTCTTGAGAGGACAAAGCCCAGGGTTATCCTCGTTAGTATAGTGGTCAGTATCCCCGCCTGTCACGCGGGAGACTGGGGTTCAATTCCCCGACGGGGAGGCAGCTTTTGCTTCTTAAACTTTGTTTATCTCCATGTGTCTAGCCTAGGAATAACGTTTGTTCAGCCCTTTCACTAACATTTTCCAGCCCCCTTGCTGGTGGTGGAGACTCACAGTGCCATGGCCGGTTAGCTCAGTTGGTTAGAGCGTGGTGCTAATAATGCCAAGGTCGTGGGTTCGATCCCCGTACACAGGTGTGCGCTTAGACTTTTCACTCTGCCTGTCTGGGCACTGTGAAAGCAGTCGTTGCTTCTGCACTGGAGATCACTGACCCTCTTTCCATCAGTTGACTCTGCTAAAGGCAGCGAGCCCTCTGTACACCCAGGACTGTTGTCATGGTTTCAAGGAGATGAAATCGCACTCCCCCCTCATTGGAAATGTCCTTTTACATGGCATGCAAAAACAGTTACCTACTTTGCATACAACTTTGCCAACTGCTTTTTCTTTCCCAGCAATACTGCTGCTCTCCTTTCAGCTGTATGGAAATACCGTTGCTTGTCTTTTGCACCTAACACAAAATTGAAACACAATCTATTTCACAGAATAACCTCTACCCAAAAGCAA
Organism: Hyperolius riggenbachi; assembly: GCF_040937935.1. NCBI lineage: Eukaryota > Metazoa > Chordata > Amphibia > Anura > Hyperoliidae > Hyperolius > Hyperolius riggenbachi. The sequence goes on from NC_090647.1 coordinate 301,280,224, forward strand.
AACCAAACAAACCCTAGAGGCCACATTCAGGACAGAATGTGGCCTCGGTGACCGTTAGGAAAGGTAGTGAGCAAAAAGATCATTTCAGGATTTATGGAAACAAATCACTACTAGTTGTAATTGGCTACTGGATTCCAGCCTGGCTACATGGAAAGCACTACTGCCCTACTTCTGTGACTGAAGATACAGTTTAAAGGAAACCTGAACTGGAAAGACTGTGGGAGGTGCTTTTGAAGAGTAGCCTTTGAATTTGCTAGTTGGTTGGTTTTGTCCATCTCTGTGTTCTTGAGAGGACAAAGCCCATTGTTATCCTCGTTAGTATAGTGGTCAGTATCCCCGCTTGTCACGTGGGAGACCGGGGTTCAATTCCCCGACGGGGAGGCAGCTTTTGCTTCTTAAACTTTGTTTATCTCCATGTGTCTAGCCTAGGAATAACGTTTGTTCAGCCCTTTCACTAACATTTTCCAGCCCCCTTGCTGGTGGTGGAGACTCACAGTGCCATGGCTGGTTAGCTCAGTTGGTTAGAGCGTGGTGCTAATAACGCCAAGGTTGTGGGTTCGATCCCCGTACGGGCCACAGGTGTGCGCTTAGACTTTTCACTCTGCCTGTCTGGGCACTGTGAAAGCAGTCGTTGCTTCTGCACTGGAGATCACTGACCCTCTTTCCATCAGTTGACTCTGCTAAAGGCAGCGAGCCCTCTGTACACCCAGGACTGTTGTCATGGTTTCAAGGAGATGAAATCGCACTCCCCCCTCATTGGAAATGTCCTTTTACATGGCATGCAAAAACAGTTACCTACTTTGCATACAACTTTGCCAACTGCTTTTTCTTTCCCAGCAATACTGCTGCTCTCCTTTCAGCTGTATGGAAATACCGTTGCTTGTCTTTTGCACCTAACACAAAATTGAAACACAATCTATTTCACAGAATAACCTCTACCCAAAATCAAAACCAAACAAACCCTAGAGGCCACATTCAGGACAGAATGTGGCCTCGGTGACCGTTAGGAAAGGTAGTGAGCAAAAAGATCATTTCAGGATTTATGGAAACAAATCACTACTAGTTGTAATTGGCTACTGGATTCCAGCCTGGCTACATGGAAAGCACTACTGCCCTACTTCTGTGACTGAAGATACAGTTTAAAGGAAACCTGAACTGGAAAGACTGTGGGAGGTGCTTTTGAAGAGTAGCCTTTGAATTTGCTAGTTGGTTGGTTTTGTCCATCTCTGTGTTCTTGAGAAGACAAAGCCCAGGGTTATCCTCGTTAGTATAGTGGTCAGTATCCCCGCCTGTCACGCGGGAGACCGGGGTTCAATTCCCCGACGGGGAGGCAGCTTTTGCTTCTTAAACTTTGTTTATCTCCATGTGTCTAGCCTAGGAATAACGTTTGTTCAGCCCTTTCACTAACATTTTCCAGCCCCCTTGCTGGTGGTGGAGACTCACAGTGCCATGGCCGGTTAGCTCAGTTGGTTAGAGCGTGGTGCTAATAACGCCAAGGTCGTGGGTTCGATCCCCGTACGGGCCACAGGTGTGCGCTTAGACTTTTCACTCTGCCTGTCTGGGCACTGTGAAAGCAGTCGTTGCTTCCGCACTGGAGATCACTGACCCTCTTTCCATCAGTTGACTCTGCTAAAGGCAGCGAGCCCTCTGTACACCCAGGACTGTTGTCATGGTTTCAAGGAGATGAAATCGCACTCCCCCCTCATTGGAAATGTCCTTTTACATGGCATGCAAAAACAGTTACCTACTTTGCATACAACTTTGCCAACTGCTTTTTCTTTCCCAGCAATACTGCTGCTCTCCTTTCAGCTGTATGGAAATACCGTTGCTTGTCTTTTGCACCTAACACAAAATTGAAACACAATCTATTTCACAGAATAACCTCTACCCAAAAGCAAAACCAAACAAACCCTAGAGGCCACATTCAGGACAGAATGTGGCCTCGGTGACCGTTAGGAAAGGTAGTGAGCAAAAAGATCATTTCAGGATTTATGGAAACAAATCACTACTAGTTGTAATTGGCTACTGGATTCCAGCCTGGCTACATGGAAAGCACTACTGCCCTACTTCTGTGACTGAAGATACAGTTTAAAGGAAACTTGAACTGGAAAGACTGTGGGAGGTGCTTTTGAAGAGTAGCCTTTGAATTTGCTAGTTGGTTGGTTTTGTCCATCTGTGTGTTCTTGAGAGGACAAAGCCCAGGGTTATCCTCGTTAGTATAGTGGTCAGTATCCCCGCCTGTCACGCGGGAGACCGGGGTTCAATTCCCCGACGGGGAGGCAGCTTTTGCGTCTTAAACTTTGTTTATCTCCATGTGTCTAGCCTAGGAATAACGTTTGTTCAGCCCTTTCACTAACATTTTCCAGCCCCCTTGCTGGTGGTGGAGACTCACAGTGCCATGGCCGGTTAGCTCAGTTGGTTAGAATGTGGTGCTAATAACGCCAAGGTTGTGGGTTTGATCCCCGTACGGGCCACAGGTGTGCGCTTAGACTTTTCACTCTGCCTGTCTGGGCACTGTGAAAGCAGTCGTTGCTTCTGCACTGGAGATCACTGACCCTCTTTCCATCAGTTGACTCTGCTAAAGGCAGCGAGCCCTCTGTACACCCAGGACTGTTGTCATGGTTTCAAGGAGATGAAATCGCACTCCCCCCTCATTGGAAATGTCCTTTTACATGGCATGCAAAAACAGTTACCTACTTTGCATACAACTTTGCCAACTGCTTTTTCTTTCCCAGCAATACTGCTGCTCTCCTTTCAGCTGTATGGAAATACCGTTGCTTGTCTTTTGCACCTAACACAAAATTGAAACACAATCTATTTCACAGAATAACCTCTACCCAAAAGCAAAACCAAACAAACCCTAGAGGCCACATTCAGGACAGAATGTGGCCTCGGTGACCGTTAGGAAAGGTAGTGAGCAAAAAGATCATTTCAGGATTTATGGAAACAAATCACTACTAGTTGTAATTGGCTACTGGATTCCAGCCTGGCTACATGGAAAGCACTACTGCCCTACTTCTGTGACTGAAGATACAGTTTAAAGGAAACCTGAACTGGAAAGACTGTGGGAGGTCCTTTTGAAGAGTAGCCTTTGAATTTGCTAGTTGGTTGGTTTTGTCCATCTCTGTGTTCTTGAGAGGACAAAGCCCAGGGTTATCCTCGTTAGTATAGTGGTCAGTATCCCCGCCTGTCACGCGGGAGACCGGGGTTCAATTCCCCGACGGGGAGGCAGCTGTTGCTTCTTAAACTTTGTTTATCTCCATGTGTCTAGCCTAGGAATAACGTTTGTTCAGCCCTTTCACTAACATTTTCCAGCCCCCTTGCTGGTGGTGGAGACTCACAGTGCCATGGCCGGTTAGCTCAGTTGGTTAGAGCGTGGTGCTAATAACGCCAAGGTCGTGGGTTTGATCCCCGTACGGGCCACAGGTGTGCGCTTAGACTTTTCACTCTGCCTGTCTGGGCACTGTGAAAGCAGTCGTTGCTTCTGCACTGGAGATCACTGACCCTCTTTCCATCAGTTGACTCTGCTAAAGGCAGCGAGCCCTCTGTACACCCAGGACTGTTGTCATGGTTTCAAGGAGATGAAATCGCACTCCCCCCTCATTGGAAATGTCCTTTTACATGGCATGCAAAAACAGTTACCTACTTTGCATACAACTTTGCCAACTGCTTTTTCTTTCCCAGCAATACTGCTGCTCTCCTTTCAGCTGTATGGAAATACCGTTGCTTGTCTTTTGCACCTAACACAAAATTGAAACACAATCTATTTCACAGAATAACCTCTACCCAAAAGCAAAACCAAACAAACCCTAGAGGCCACATTCAGGACAGAATGTGGCCTCGGTGACCGTTAGGAAAGGTAGTGAGCAAAAAGATCATTTCAGGATTTATGGAAACAAATCACTACTAGTTGTAATTGGCTACTGGATTCCAGCCTGGCTACATGGAAAGCACTACTGCCCTACTTCTGTGACTGAAGATACAGTTTAAAGGAAACCTGAACTGGAAAGACTGTGGGAGGTGCTTTTGAAGAGTAGCCTTTGAATTTGCTAGTTGGTTGGTTTTGTCCATCTCTGTGTTCTTGAGAGGACAAAGCCTATTGTTATCCTCGTTAGTATAGTGGTCAGTATCCCCGCCTGTCACGTGGGAGACCGGGGTTCAATTCCCCGACGGGGAGGCAGCTTTTGCTTCTTAAACTTTGTTTATCTCCATGTGTCTAGCCTAGGAATAACGTTTGTTCAGCCCTTTCACTAACATTTTCCAGCCCCCTTGCTGGTGGTGGAGACTCACAGTGCCATGGCTGGTTAGCTCAGTTGGTTAGAGCGTGGTGCTAATAACGCCAAGGTTGTGGGTTCGATCCCCGTACGGGCCACAGGTGTGCGCTTAGACTTTTCACTCTGCCTGTCTGGGCACTGTGAAAGCAGTCGTTGCTTCTGCACTGGAGATCACTGACCCTCTTTCCATCAGTTGACTCTGCTAAAGGCAGCGAGCCCTCTGTACACCCAGGACTGTTGTCATGGTTTCAAGGAGATGAAATCGCACTCCCCCCTCATTGGAAATGTCCTTTTACATGGCATGCAAAAACAGTTACCTACTTTGCATACAACTTTGCCAACTGCTTTTTCTTTCCCAGCAATACTGCTGCTCTCCTTTCAGCTGTATGGAAATACCGTTGCTTGTCTTTTGCACCTAACACAAAATTGAAACACAATCTATTTCACAGAATAACCTCTACCCAAAAGCAAAACCAAACAAACCCTAGAGGCCACATTCAGGACAGAATGTGGCCTCGGTGACCGTTAGGAAAGGTAGTGAGCAAAAAGATCATTTCAGGATTTATGGAAACAAATCACTACTAGTTGTAATTGGCTACTGGATTCCAGCCTGGCTACATGGAAAGCACTACTGCCCTACTTCTGTGACTGAAGATACAGTTTAAAGGAAACCTGAACTGGAAAGACTGTGGGAGGTGCTTTTGAAGAGTAGCCTTTGAATTTGCTAGTTGGTTGGTTTTGTCCATCTCTGTGTTCTTGAGAGGACAAAGCCCAGGGTTATCCTCGTTAGTATAGTGGTCAGTATCCCCGCCTGTCACGTGGGAGACCGGGGTTCAATTCCCCGACGGGGAGGCAGCTTTTGCTTCTTAAACTTTGTTTATCTCCATGTGTCTAGCCTAGGAATAACGTTTGTTCAGCCCTTTCACTAACATTTTCCAGCCCCCTTGCTGGTGGTGGAGACTCACAGTGCCATGGCCGGTTAGCTCAGTTGGTTAGAGCGCGGTGCTAATAATGCCAAGGTCGCGGGTTCGATCCCCGTACGGGCCACAGGTGTGCGCTTAGACTTTTCACTCTGCCTGTCTGGGCACTGTGAAAGCAGTCGTTGCTTCCACACTCGAGATCACTGACCCTCTTTCCATCAGTTGACTCTGCTAAAGGCAGCGAGCCCTCTGTACACCCAGGACTGTTGTCATGGTTTCAAGGAGATGAAATCGCACTTCCCCCTCATTGGAAATGTCCTTTTACATGGCATGCAAAAACAGTTACCTACTTTGCATACAACTTTGCCAACTGCTTTTTCTTTCCCAGCAATACTGCTGCTCTCCTTTCAGCTGTATGGAAATACCGTTGCTTGTCTTTTGCACCTAACACAAAATTGAAACACAATCTATTTCACAGAATAACCTCTACCCAAAAGCAAAACCAAACAAACCCTAGAGGCCACATTCAGGACAGAATGTGGCCTCGGTGACCGTTAGGAAAGGTAGTGAGCAAAAAGATCATTTCAGGATTTATGGAAACAAATCACTACTAGTTGTAATTGGCTACTGGATTCCAGCCTGGCTACATGGAAAGCACTACTGCCCTACTTCTGTGACTGAAGATACAGTTTAAAGGAAACCTGAACTGGAAAGACTGTGGGAGGTGCTTTTGAAGAGTAGCCTTTGAATTTGCTAGTTGGTTGGTTTTGTCCATCTCTGTGTTCTTGAGAGGACAAAGCCCAGGGTTATCCTCGTTAGTATAGTGGTCAGTATCCCCGCCTGTCACGTGGGAGACCGGGGTTCAATTCCCCGACGGGGAGGCAGCTTTTGCTTCTTAAACTTTGTTTATCTCCATGTGTCTAGCCTAGGAATAACGTTTGTTCAGCCCTTTCACTAACATTTTCCAGCCCCCTTGCTGGTGGTGGAGACTCACAGTGCCATGGCCGGTTAGCTCAGTTGGTTAGAGCGTGGTGCTAATAACGCCAAGGTTGTGGGTTCGATCCCCGTACGGGCCACAGGTGTGCGCTTAGACTTTTCACTCTGCCTGTCTGGGCACTGTGAAAGCAGTCGTTGCTTCTGCACTGGAGATCACTGACCCTCTTTCCATCAGTTGACTCTGCTAAAGGCAGCGAGCCCTCTGTACACCCAGGACTGTTGTCATGGTTTCAAGGAGATGAAATCGCACTCCCCCCTCATTGGAAATGTCCTTTTACATGGCATGCAAAAACAGTTACCTACTTTGCATACAACTTTGCCAACTGCTTTTTCTTTCCCAGCAATACTGCTGCTCTCCTTTCAGCTGTATGGAAATACCGTTGCTTGTCTTTTGCACCTAACACAAAATTGAAACACAATCTATTTCACAGAATAACCTCTACCCAAAAGCAAAACCAAACAAACCCTAGAGGCCACATTCAGGACAGAATGTGGCCTCGGTGACCGTTAGGAAAGGTAGTGAGCAAAAAGATCATTTCAGGATTTATGGAAACAAATCACTACTAGTTGTAATTGGCTACTGGATTCCAGCCTGGCTACATGGAAAGCACTACTGCCCTACTTCTGTGACTGAAGATACAGTTTAAAGGAAACCTGAACTGGAAAGACTGTGGGAGGTGCTTTTGAAGAGTAGCCTTTGAATTTGCTAGTTGGTTGGTTTTGTCCATCTCTGTGTTCTTGAGAGGACAAAGCCCAGGGTTATCCTTGTTAGTATAGTGGTCAGTATCCCCGCCTGTCACGCGGGAGACCGGGGTTCAATTCCCCGACGGGGAGGCAGCTTTTGCTTCTTAAACTTTGTTTATCTCCATGTGTCTAGCCTAGGAATAACGTTTGTTCAGCCCTTTCACTAACATTTTCCAGCCCCCTTGCTGGTGGTGGAGACTCACAGTGCCATGGCCGGTTAGCTCAGTTGGTTAGAGCGTGGTGCTAATAACGCCAAGGTCGCGGGTTCGATCCCCGTACGGGCCACAGGTGTGCGCTTAGACTTTTCACTCTGCCTGTCTGGGCACTGTGAAAGCAGTCGTTGCTTCTGCACTGGAGATCACTGACCCTCTTTCCATCAGTTGACTCTGCTAAAGGCAGCGAGCCCTCTGTACACCCAGGACTGTTGTCATGGTTTCAAGGAGATGAAATCGCACTCCCCCCTCATTGGAAATGTCCTTTTACATGGCATGCAAAAACAGTTACCTACTTTGCATACAACTTTGCCAACTGCTTTTTCTTTCCCAGCAATACTGCTGCTCTCCTTTCAGCTGTATGGAAATACCGTTGCTTGTCTTTTGCACCTAACACAAAATTGAAACACAATCTATTTCACAGAATAACCTCTACCCAAAAGCAAAACCAAACAAACCCTAGAGGCCACATTCAGGACAGAATGTGGCCTCGGTGACCGTTAGGAAAGGTAGTGAGCAAAAAGATCATTTCAGGATTTATGGAAACAAATCACTACTAGTTGTAATTGGCTACTGGATTCCAGCCTGGCTACATGGAAAGCACTACTGCCCTACTTCTGTGACTGAAGATACAGTTTAAAGGAAACCTGAACTGGAAAGACTGTGGGAGGTGCTTTTGAAGAGTAGCCTTTGAATTTGCTAGTTGGTTGGTTTGGTCCATCTCTGTGTTCTTGAGAGGACAAAGCCCAGGGTTATCCTCGTTAGTATAGTGGTCAGTATCCCCGCCTGTCACGCGGGAGACCGGGGTTCAATTCCCCGACGGGGAGGCAGCTTTTGCTTCTTAAACTTTGTTTATCTCCATGTGTCTAGCCTAGGAATAACGTTTGTTCAGCCCTTTCACTAACATTTTCCAGCCCCCTTGCTGGTGGTGGAGACTCACAGTGCCATGGCCGGTTAGCTCAGTTGGTTAGAGCGTGGTGCTAATAACGCCAAGGTCGCGGGTTCGATCCCCGTACGGGCCACAGGTGTGCGCTTAGACTTTTCACTCTGCCTGTCTGGGCACTGTGAAAGCAGTCGTTGCTTCCGCACTGGAGATCACTGACCCTCTTTCCATCAGTTGACTCTGCTAAAGGCAGCGAGCCCTCTGTACACCCAGGACTGTTGTCATGGTTTCAAGGAGATGAAATCGCACTCCCCCCTCATTGGAAATGTCCTTTTACATGGCATGCAAAAACAGTTACCTACTTTGCATACAACTTTGCCAACTGCTTTTTCTTTCCCAGCAATACTGCTGCTCTCCTTTCAGCTGTATGGAAATACCGTTGCTTGTCTTTTGCACCTAACACAAAATTGAAACACAATCTATTTCACAGAATAACCTCTACCCAAAAGCAAAACCAAACAAACCCTAGAGGCCACATTCAGTACAGAATGTGGCCTCGGTGACCGTTAGGAAAGGTAGTGAGCAAAAAGATCATTTCAGGATTTATGGAAACAAATCACTACTAGTTGTAATTGGCTACTGGATTCCAGCCTGGCTACATGGAAAGCACTACTGCCCTACTTCTGTGACTGAAGATACAGTTTAAAGGAAACCTGAACTGGAAAGACTGTGGGAGGTGCTTTTGAAGAGTAGCCTTTGAATTTGCTAGTTGGTTGGTTTGGTCCATCTCTGTGTTCTTGAGAGGACAAAGCCCAGGGTTATCCTCGTTAGTATAGTGGTCAGTATCCCTGCCTGTCACGCGGGAGACCGGGGTTCAATTCCCCGATGGGGAGGCAGCTTTTGCTTCTTAAACTTTGTTTATCTCCATGTGTCTAGCCTAGGAATAACGTTTGTTCAGCCCTTTCACTAACATTTTCCAGCCCCCTTGCTGGTGGTGGAGACTCGCAGTGCCATGGCCGGTTAGCTCAGTTGGTTAGAGCGTGGTGCTAATAACGCGAAGGTCGCGGGTTCGATCCCTGTACGGGCCACAGGTGTGCGCTTAGACCTTTCACTCTGCCTGTCTGGGCACTGTGAAAGCAGTCGTTGCTTCTGCACTGGAGATCACTGACCCTCTTTCCATCAGTTGACTCTGCTAAAGGCAGCGAGCCCTCTGTACACCCAGGACTGTTGTCATGGTTTCAAGGAGATGAAATCGCACTCCCCCCTCATTGGAAATGTCCTTTTACATGGCATGCAAAAACAGTTACCTACTTTGCATACAACTTTGCCAACTGCTTTTTCTTTCCCAGCAATACTGCTGCTCTCCTTTCAGCTGTATGGAAATACCGTTGCTTGTCTTTTGCACCTAACACAAAATTGAAACACAATCTATTTCACAGAATAACCTCTACCCAAAAGCAAAACCAAACAAACCCTAGAGGCCACATTCAGGACAGAATGTGGCCTCGGTGACCGTTAGGAAAGGTAGTGAGCAAAAAGATCATTTCAGGATTTATGGAAACAAATCACTACTAGTTGTAATTGGCTACTGGATTCCAGCCTGGCTACATGGAAAGCACTACTGCCCTACTTCTGTGACTGAAGATACAGTTTAAAGGAAACCTGAACTGGAAAGACTGTGGGAGGTGCTTTTGAAGAGTAGCCTTTGAATTTGCTAGTTGGTTGGTTTTGTCCATCTCTGTGTTCTTGAGAGGACAAAGCCCAGGGTTATCCTCGTTAGTATAGTGGTCAGTATCCCCGCCTGTCACGCGGGAGACCGGGGTTCAATTCCCCGACGGGGAGGCAGCTTTTGCTTCTTAAACTTTGTTTATCTCCATGTGTCTAGCCTAGGAATAACGTTTGTTCAGCCCTTTCACTAACATTTTCCAGCCCCCTTGCTGGTGGTGGAGACTCACAGTGCCATGGCCGGTTAGCTCAGTTGGTTAGAGCGTGGTGCTAATAACGCCAAGGTCGCGGGTTCGATCCCCGTACGGGCCACAGGTGTGCGCTTAGACTTTTCACTCTGCCTGTCTGGGCACTGTGAAAGCAGTCGTTGCTTCCGCACTGGAGATCACTGACCCTCTTTCCATCAGTTGACTCTGCTAAAGGCAGCGAGCCCTCTGTACACCCAGGACTGTTGTCATGGTTTCAAGGAGATGAAATCGCACTCCCCCCTCATTGGAAATGTCCTTTTACATGGCATGCAAAAACAGTTACCTACTTTGCATACAACTTTGCCAACTGCTTTTTCTTTCCCAGCAATACTGCTGCTCTCCTTTCAGCTGTATGGAAATACCGTTGCTTGTCTTTTGCACCTAACACAAAATTGAAACACAATCTATTTCACAGAATAACCTCTACCCAAAAGCAAAACCAAACAAACCCTAGAGGCCACATTCAGGACAGAATGTGGCCTCGGTGACCGTTAGGAAAGGTAGTGAGCAAAAAGATCATTTCAGGATTTATGGAAACAAATCACTACTAGTTGTAATTGGCTACTGGATTCCAGCCTGGCTACATGGAAAGCACTACTGCCCTACTTCTGTGACTGAAGATACAGTTTAAAGGAAACCTGAACTGGAAAGACTGTGGGAGGTGCTTTTGAAGAGTAGCCTTTGAATTTGCTAGTTGGTTGGTTTTGTCCATCTCTGTGTTCTTGAGAGGACAAAGCCCAGGGTTATCCTCGTTAGTATAGTGGTCACTATCCCCGCCTGTCACGCGGGAGACCGGGGTTCAATTCCCCGACGGGGAGGCAGCTTTTGCTTTTTAAACTTTGTTTATCTCCATGTGTCTAGCCTAGGAATAACGTTTGTTCAGCCCTTTCACTAACATTTTCCAGCCCCCTTGCTGGTGGTGGAGACTCACAGTGCCATGGCCGGTTAGCTCAGTTGGTTAGAGCGTGGTGCTAATAACGCCAAGGTCGCGGGTTCGATCCCCGTACGGGCCACAGGTGTGCGCTTAGACTTTTCACTCTGCCTGTCTGGGCACTGTGAAAGCAGTCGTTGCTTCCGCACTGGAGATCACTGACCCTCTTTCCATCAGTTGACTCTGCTAAAGGCAGCGAGCCCTCTGTACACCCAGGACTGTTGTCATGGTTTCAAGGAGATGAAATCGCACTCCCCCCTCATTGGAAATGTCCTTTTACATGGCATGCAAAAACAGTTACCTACTTTGCATACAACTTTGCCAACTGCTTTTTCTTTCCCAGCAATACTGCTGCTCTCCTTTCAGCTGTATGGAAATACCGTTGCTTGTCTTTTGCACCTAACACAAAATTGAAACACAATCTATTTCACAGAATAACCTCTACCCAAAAGCAAAACCAAACAAACCCTAGAGGCCACATTCAGGACAGAATGTGGCCTCGGTGACCGTTAGGAAAGGTAGTGAGCAAAAAGATCATTTCAGGATTTATGGAAACAAATCACTACTAGTTGTAATTGGCTACTGGATTCCAGCCTGGCTACATGGAAAGCACTACTGCCCTACTTCTGTGACTGAAGATACAGTTTAAAGGAAACCTGAACTGGAAAGACTGTGGGAGGTGCTTTTGAAGAGTAGCCTTTGAATTTGCTAGTTGGTTGGTTTTGTCCATCTCTGTGTTCTTGAGAGGACAAAGCCCAGGGTTATCCTCGTTAGTATAGTGGTCAGTATCCCCGCCTGTCACGCGGGAGACCGGGGTTCAATTCCCCGACAGGGAGGCAGCTTTTGCTTCTTAAACTTTGTTTATCTCCATGTGTCTAGCCTAGGAATAACGTTTGTTCAGCCCTTTCACTAACATTTTCCAGCCCCCTTGCTGGTGGTGGAGACTCACAGTGCCATGGCCGGTTAGCTCAGTTGGTTAGAGCGTGGTGCTAATAACGCCAAGGTTGCGGGTTCGATCCCCGTACGGGCCACAGGTGTGCGCTTAGACTTTTCACTCTGCCTGTCTGGGCACTGTGAAAGCAGTCGTTGCTTCTGCACTGGAGATCACTGACCCTCTTTCCATCAGTTGACTCTGCTAAAGGCAGCGAGCCCTCTGTACACCCAGGACTGTTGTCATGGTTTCAAGGAGATGAAATCGCACTCCCCCCTCATTGGAAATGTCCTTTTACATGGCATGCAAAAACAGTTACCTACTTTGCATACAACTTTGCCAACTGCTTTTTCTTTCCCAGCAATACTGCTGCTCTCCTTTCAGCTGTATGGAAATACCGTTGCTTGTCTTTTGCACCTAACACAAAATTGAAACACAATCTATTTCACAGAATAACCTCTACCCAAAAGCAAAACCAAACAAACCCTAGAGGCCACATTCAGGACAGAATGTGGCCTCGGTGACCGTTAGGAAAGGTAGTTGTCACAGACCGCTAGGCCGGTCTGCGGATGGGGTAAATCGATCAGCGTCAGAAATCCTCTTACACGGTCATTTGTTCATCACGAAGGGTAACCCGCATTCGCAATTTGATGAACTGACTCGCGAAGGGAGCGTTCTGATACCAACCGAATCACTCCACGCACATATACAATTCAAAGATCTGCCACCAAGCGAGTTACACAGCCCGCTACTGTAATTTTACTAGGACTTCGAGAACACTTTAGTAACCCCTAGCAGTATGCAAGAATCTGGGCCAGATCGTTATGTCTGGGCCGGGTTCTCGCATACGGGTTATAAATGTATACTTCTATTAAACACAGGGTAGCGAGTTCAGGAGAATAGGTACGATTGTGTATGTTCAGCAACAGGTCATAACCGCTAAACGATTTTTAAACGTTTAATAACACAAATGCATTACATACAGTTATATACACCTATTAACTTATAAAACACAGAGCTTAAAAATAAAAGGAATAAAACAGAAAGTTCTTACTTAGTTAGCTGAGCAGTCCATTTGAAGCATGAAGAAAATAGTCCAGTTTAAACGTAGGCATTCAGCTTGAAAGTCCTTTGTACACAACATGCGCCCGGTTCTTCCGTGAGCACATGTCTGGACTTCCCTAGTCGATGTAAATTGAAGAACTGGGTGGAGTTCCTTGCAAACGCTTTTTACTGACCAGAGTTTTGGGGCGGTCACTACCTGGAAAATAGGTGTGTTTGAGGCAGGGTTACCTCCTAGCAGTCCGGTTACCACCCACAGACTTGGAGCAAGGAATGTACCAATTATTAATAATTTGTGTAATTCCGCCCCAGATGGGTGCATCGCAGATCCGAGACCATATTCATAAGCAGCATGCGACTCTGTATTAAATGAGACTATACACGCCTAGTCTAACGAATTTGCTCTACGCATGCCGGATAAAGCGGTTTCTCAATTGATTCCTGATAGCTAGAGAATGATAATTCATGTGAATTATAGAACTGATTTCTGGGCATCAGGAAATGTGTTTGTTGTCTTTCTGTGCCAAACCCATCTTGAATTATTAATAAAGTAAAGGTTCTCATTGTGTGAAGCTATGAGCTTGGAGGGAAATTTGAAGTTCAACCAGTTTCAGCTGGTTTGGTGGAACATGAGCTATGTGACCAAATGCTGCTCCCCCAGGTGGTCTGGCCACTTGTGAATTCTTTCCTGACCTCAACAGGATGTGGGGGAGGTTACTGTACTCAGTAAGAGAGAGGGAAATTGACATCTATTGTGTAATTACCCAAGACTGACAGGAACTGTGCACGATTATGCGAAAGTCGATGGCGCTAGCGCACGGCTTTTCCGTAATGTTCGTCACAGTAGTGAGCAAAAAGATCATTTCAGGATTTATGGAAACAAATCACTACTAGTTGTAATTGGCTACTGGATTCCAGCCTGGCTACATGGAAAGCACTACTGCCCTACTTCTGTGACTGAAGATACAGTTTAAAGGAAACCTGAGCTGGAAAGACTGTGGGAGGTGCTTTTGAAGAGTAGCCTTTGAATTTGCTAGTTGGTTGTTTTTGTCCATCTCTGTGTTCTTGAGAGGACAAAGCCCAGGGTTATCCTCGTTAGTATAGTGGTCAGTATCCCCGCCTGTCACGCGGGAGACCGGGGTTCAATTCCCTGACGGGGAGGCAGCTTTTGCTTCTTAAACTTTGTTTATCTCCATGTGTCTAGCCTAGGAATAACGTTTGTTCAGCCCTTTCACTAACATTTTCCAGCCCCCTTGCTGGTGGGGGAGACTCACAGTGCCATGGCCGGTTAGCTCAGTTGGTTAGAGCGTGGTGCTAATAACGCCAAGGTCGTGGGTTCGATCCCCGTACGGGCCACAGGTGTGCGCTTAGACTTTTCACTCTGCCTGTCTGGGCACTGTGAAAGCAGTCGTTGCTTCTGCACTGGAGATCACTGACCCTCTTTCCATCAGTTGACTCTGCTAAAGGCAGCGAACCCTCTGTACACCCAGGACTGTTGTCATGGTTTCAAGGAGATGAAATCGCACTCCCCCCTCATTGGAAATGTCCTTTTACATGGCATGCAAAAACAGTTACCTACTTTGCATACAACTTTGCCAACTGCTTTTTCTTTCCCAGCAATACTGCTGCTCTCCTTTCAGCTGTATGGAAATACCGTTGCTTGTCTTTTGCACCTAACACAAAATTGAAACACAATCTATTTCACAGAATAACCTCTACCCAAAAGCAAAACCAAACAAACCCTAGAGGCCACATTCAGGACAGAATGTGGCCTCGGTGACCGTTAGGAAAGGTAGTGAGCAAAAAGATCATTTCAGGATTTATGGAAACAAATCACTACTAGTTGTAATTGGCTACTGGATTCCAGCCTGGCTACATGGAAAGCACTACTGCCCTACTTCTGTGACTGAAGATACAGTTTAAAGGAAACCTGAACTGGAAAGACTGTGGGAGGTGCTTTTGAAGAGTAGCCTTTGAATTTGCTAGTTGGTTGGTTTTGTCCATCTCTGTGTTCTTGAGAGGACAAAGCCCAGGGTTATCCTCGTTAGTATAGTGGTCAGTATCCCCGCCTGTCACGCGGGAGACCGGGGTTCAATTCCCCAACGGGGAGGCAGCTTTTGCTTCTTAAACTTTGTTTATCTCCATGTGTCTAGCCTAGGAATAACGTTTGTTCAGCCCTTTCACTAACATTTTCCAGCCCCCTTGCTGGTGGTGGAGACTCGCAGTGCCATGGCCGGTTAGCTCAGTTGGTTAGAGCGTGGTGCTAATAATGCCAAGGTCGCGGGTTCGATCCCCGTACGGGCCACAGGTGTGCGCTTAGACTTTTCACTCTGCCTGTCTGGGCACTGTGAAAGCAGTCGTTGCTTCTGCACTGGAGATCACTGACCCTCTTTCCATCAGTTGACTCTGCTAAAGGCAGCGAGCCCTCTGTACACCCAGGACTGTTGTCATGGTTTCAAGGAGATGAAATCGCACTCCCCCCTCATTGGAAATGTCCTTTTACATGGCATGCAAAAACAGTTACCTACTTTGCATACAACTTTGCCAACTGCTTTTTCTTTCCCAGCAATACTGCTGCTCTCCTTTCAGCTGTATGGAAATACCGTTGCTTGTCTTTTGCACCTAACACAAAATTGAAACACAATCTATTTCACAGAATAACCTCTACCCAAAAGCAAAACCAAACAAACCCTAGAGGCCACATTCAGGACAGAATGTGGCCTCGGTGACCGTTAGGAAAGGTAGTGAGCAAACAGATCATTTCAGGATTTATGGAAACAAATCACTACTAGTTGTAATTGGCTACTGGATTCCAGCCTGGCTACATGGAAAGCACTACTGCCCTACTTCTGTGACTGAAGATACAGTTTAAAGGAAACCTGAACTGGAAAGACTGTGGGAGGTGCTTTTGAAGAGTAGCCTTTGAATTTGCTAGTTGGTTGGTTTTGTCCATCTCTGTGTTCTTGAGAGGACAAAGCCCAGGGTTATCCTCGTTAGTATAGTGGTCAGTATCCCCCGCCTGTCACGCGGGAGACCGGGGTTCAATTCCCCGACGGGGAGGCAGCTTTTGCTTCTTAAACTTTGTTTATCTCCATGTGTCTAGCCTAGGAATAACGTTTGTTCAGCCCTTTCACTAACATTTTCCAGCCCCCTTGCTGGTGGTGGAGACTCGCAGTGCCATGGCCGGTTAGCTCAGTTGGTTAGAGCGTGGTGCTAATAACGCCAAGGTCGTGGGTTCGATCCCCGTACGGGCCACAGGTGTGCGCTTAGACTTTTCACTCTGCCTGTCTGGGCACTGTGAAAGCAGTCGTTGCTTCTGCACTGGAGATCACTGACCCTCTTTCCATCAGTTGACTCTGCTAAAGGCAGTGAGCCCTCTGTACACCCAGGACTGTTGTCATGGTTTCAAGGAGATGAAATCGCACTCCCCCCTCATTGGAAATGTCCTTTTACATGGCATGCAAAAACAGTTACCTACTTTGCATACAACTTTGCCAACTGCTTTTTCTTTCCCAGCAATACTGCTGCTCTCCTTTCAGCTGTATGGAAATACAGTTGCTTGTCTTTTGCACCTAACACAAAATTGAAACACAATCTATTTCACAGAATAACCTCTACCCAAAAGCAAAACCAAACAAACCCTAGAGGCCACATTCAGGACAGAATGTGGCCTCGGTGACCGTTAGGAAAGGTAGTGAGCAAAAAGATCATTTCAGGATTTATGGAAACAAATCACTACTAGTTGTAATTGGCTACTGGATTCCAGCCTGGCTACATGGAAAGCACTACTGCCCTACTTCTGTGACTGAAGATACAGTTTAAAGGAAACCTGAACTGGAAAGACTGTGGGAGGTGCTTTTGAAGAGTAGCCTTTGAATTTGCTAGTTGGTTGGTTTTGTCCATCTCTGTGTTCTTGAGAGGACAAAGCCCAGGGTTATCCTCGTTAGTATAGTGGTCAGTATCCCCGCCTGTCACGCGGGAGACCGGGGTTCAATTCCCCGACGGGGAGGCAGCTTTTGCTTCTTAAACTTTGTTTATCTCCATGTGTCTAGCCTAGGAATAACGTTTGTTCAGCCCTTTCACTAACATTTTCCAGCCCCCTTGCTGGTGGTGGAGACTCACAGTGCCATGGCCGGTTAGCTCAGTTGGTTAGAGCGTGGTGCTAATAACGCCAAGGTCGCGGGTTCGATCCCCGTACGGGCCACAGGTGTGCGCTTAGACTTTTCACTCTGCCTGTCTGGGCACTGTGAAAGCAGTCGTTGCTTCCGCACTGGAGATCACTGACCCTCTTTCCATCAGTTGACTCTGCTAAAGGCAGCGAGCCCTCTGTACACCCAGGACTGTTGTCATGGTTTCAAGGAGATGAAATCGCACTCCCCCCTCATTGGAAATGTCCTTTTACATGGCATGCAAAAACAGTTACCTACTTTGCATACAACTTTGCCAACTGCTTTTTCTTTCCCAGCAATACTGCTGCTCTCCTTTCAGCTGTATGGAAATACCGTTGCTTGTCTTTTGCACCTAACACAAAATTGAAACACAATCTATTTCACAGAATAACCTCTACCCAAAAGCAAAACCAAACAAACCCTAGAGGCCACATTCAGGACAGAATGTGGCCTCGGTGACCGTTAGGAAAGGTAGTGAGCAAAAAGATCATTTCAGGATTTATGGAAACAAATCACTACTAGTTGTAATTGGCTACTGGATTCCAGCCTGGCTACATGGAAAGCACTACTGCCCTACTTCTGTGACTGAAGATACAGTTTAAAGGAAACCTGAACTGGAAAGACTGTGGGAGGTGCTTTTGAAGAGTAGCCTTTGAATTTGCTAGTTGGTTGGTTTTGTCCATCTCTGTGTTCTTGAGAGGACAAAGCCCAGGGTTATCCTCGTTAGTATAGTGGTCACTATCCCCGCCTGTCACGCGGGAGACCGGGGTTCAATTCCCCGACGGGGAGGCAGCTTTTGCTTTTTAAACTTTGTTTATCTCCATGTGTCTAGCCTAGGAATAACGTTTGTTCAGCCCTTTCACTAACATTTTCCAGCCCCCTTGCTGGTGGTGGAGACTCACAGTGCCATGGCCGGTTAGCTCAGTTGGTTAGAGCGTGGTGCTAATAACGCCAAGGTCGCGGGTTCGATCCCCGTACGGGCCACAGGTGTGCGCTTAGACTTTTCACTCTGCCTGTCTGGGCACTGTGAAAGCAGTCGTTGCTTCCGCACTGGAGATCACTGACCCTCTTTCCATCAGTTGACTCTGCTAAAGGCAGCGAGCCCTCTGTACACCCAGGACTGTTGTCATGGTTTCAAGGAGATGAAATCGCACTCCCCCCTCATTGGAAATGTCCTTTTACATGGCATGCAAAAACAGTTACCTACTTTGCATACAACTTTGCCAACTGCTTTTTCTTTCCCAGCAATACTGCTGCTCTCCTTTCAGCTGTATGGAAATACCGTTGCTTGTCTTTTGCACCTAACACAAAATTGAAACACAATCTATTTCACAGAATAACCTCTACCCAAAAGCAAAACCAAACAAACCCTAGAGGCCACATTCAGGACAGAATGTGGCCTCGGTGACCGTTAGGAAAGGTAGTGAGCAAAAAGATCATTTCAGGATTTATGGAAACAAATCACTACTAGTTGTAATTGGCTACTGGATTCCAGCCTGGCTACATGGAAAGCACTACTGCCCTACTTCTGTGACTGAAGATACAGTTTAAAGGAAACCTGAACTGGAAAGACTGTGGGAGGTGCTTTTGAAGAGTAGCCTTTGAATTTGCTAGTTGGTTGGTTTTGTCCATCTCTGTGTTCTTGAGAGGACAAAGCCCAGGGTTATCCTCGTTAGTATAGTGGTCAGTATCCCCGCCTGTCACGCGGGAGACCGGGGTTCAATTCCCCGACAGGGAGGCAGCTTTTGCTTCTTAAACTTTGTTTATCTCCATGTGTCTAGCCTAGGAATAACGTTTGTTCAGCCCTTTCACTAACATTTTCCAGCCCCCTTGCTGGTGGTGGAGACTCACAGTGCCATGGCCGGTTAGCTCAGTTGGTTAGAGCGTGGTGCTAATAACGCCAAGGTTGCGGGTTCGATCCCCGTACGGGCCACAGGTGTGCGCTTAGACTTTTCACTCTGCCTGTCTGGGCACTGTGAAAGCAGTCGTTGCTTCTGCACTGGAGATCACTGACCCTCTTTCCATCAGTTGACTCTGCTAAAGGCAGCGAGCCCTCTGTACACCCAGGACTGTTGTCATGGTTTCAAGGAGATGAAATCGCACTCCCCCCTCATTGGAAATGTCCTTTTACATGGCATGCAAAAACAGTTACCTACTTTGCATACAACTTTGCCAACTGCTTTTTCTTTCCCAGCAATACTGCTGCTCTCCTTTCAGCTGTATGGAAATACCGTTGCTTGTCTTTTGCACCTAACACAAAATTGAAACACAATCTATTTCACAGAATAACCTCTACCCAAAAGCAAAACCAAACAAACCCTAGAGGCCACATTCAGGACAGAATGTGGCCTCGGTGACCGTTAGGAAAGGTAGTTGTCACAGACCGCTAGGCCGGTCTGCGGATGGGGTAAATCGATCAGCGTCAGAAATCCTCTTACACGGTCATTTGTTCATCACGAAGGGTAACCCGCATTCGCAATTTGATGAACTGACTCGCGAAGGGAGCGTTCTGATACCAACCGAATCACTCCACGCACATATACAATTCAAAGATCTGCCACCAAGCGAGTTACACAGCCCGCTACTGTAATTTTACTAGGACTTCGAGAACACTTTAGTAACCCCTAGCAGTATGCAAGAATCTGGGCCAGATCGTTATGTCTGGGCCGGGTTCTCGCATACGGGTTATAAATGTATACTTCTATTAAACACAGGGTAGCGAGTTCAGGAGAATAGGTACGATTGTGTATGTTCAGCAACAGGTCATAACCGCTAAACGATTTTTAAACGTTTAATAACACAAATGCATTACATACAGTTATATACACCTATTAACTTATAAAACACAGAGCTTAAAAATAAAAGGAATAAAACAGAAAGTTCTTACTTAGTTAGCTGAGCAGTCCATTTGAAGCATGAAGAAAATAGTCCAGTTTAAACGTAGGCATTCAGCTTGAAAGTCCTTTGTACACAACATGCGCCCGGTTCTTCCGTGAGCACATGTCTGGACTTCCCTAGTCGATGTAAATTGAAGAACTGGGTGGAGTTCCTTGCAAACGCTTTTTACTGACCAGAGTTTTGGGGCGGTCACTACCTGGAAAATAGGTGTGTTTGAGGCAGGGTTACCTCCTAGCAGTCCGGTTACCACCCACAGACTTGGAGCAAGGAATGTACCAATTATTAATAATTTGTGTAATTCCGCCCCAGATGGGTGCATCGCAGATCCGAGACCATATTCATAAGCAGCATGCGACTCTGTATTAAATGAGACTATACACGCCTAGTCTAACGAATTTGCTCTACGCATGCCGGATAAAGCGGTTTCTCAATTGATTCCTGATAGCTAGAGAATGATAATTCATGTGAATTATAGAACTGATTTCTGGGCATCAGGAAATGTGTTTGTTGTCTTTCTGTGCCAAACCCATCTTGAATTATTAATAAAGTAAAGGTTCTCATTGTGTGAAGCTATGAGCTTGGAGGGAAATTTGAAGTTCAACCAGTTTCAGCTGGTTTGGTGGAACATGAGCTATGTGACCAAATGCTGCTCCCCCAGGTGGTCTGGCCACTTGTGAATTCTTTCCTGACCTCAACAGGATGTGGGGGAGGTTACTGTACTCAGTAAGAGAGAGGGAAATTGACATCTATTGTGTAATTACCCAAGACTGACAGGAACTGTGCACGATTATGCGAAAGTCGATGGCGCTAGCGCACGGCTTTTCCGTAATGTTCGTCACAGTAGTGAGCAAAAAGATCATTTCAGGATTTATGGAAACAAATCACTACTAGTTGTAATTGGCTACTGGATTCCAGCCTGGCTACATGGAAAGCACTACTGCCCTACTTCTGTGACTGAAGATACAGTTTAAAGGAAACCTGAGCTGGAAAGACTGTGGGAGGTGCTTTTGAAGAGTAGCCTTTGAATTTGCTAGTTGGTTGTTTTTGTCCATCTCTGTGTTCTTGAGAGGACAAAGCCCAGGGTTATCCTCGTTAGTATAGTGGTCAGTATCCCCGCCTGTCACGCGGGAGACCGGGGTTCAATTCCCTGACGGGGAGGCAGCTTTTGCTTCTTAAACTTTGTTTATCTCCATGTGTCTAGCCTAGGAATAACGTTTGTTCAGCCCTTTCACTAACATTTTCCAGCCCCCTTGCTGGTGGGGGAGACTCACAGTGCCATGGCCGGTTAGCTCAGTTGGTTAGAGCGTGGTGCTAATAACGCCAAGGTCGTGGGTTCGATCCCCGTACGGGCCACAGGTGTGCGCTTAGACTTTTCACTCTGCCTGTCTGGGCACTGTGAAAGCAGTCGTTGCTTCTGCACTGGAGATCACTGACCCTCTTTCCATCAGTTGACTCTGCTAAAGGCAGCGAACCCTCTGTACACCCAGGACTGTTGTCATGGTTTCAAGGAGATGAAATCGCACTCCCCCCTCATTGGAAATGTCCTTTTACATGGCATGCAAAAACAGTTACCTACTTTGCATACAACTTTGCCAACTGCTTTTTCTTTCCCAGCAATACTGCTGCTCTCCTTTCAGCTGTATGGAAATACCGTTGCTTGTCTTTTGCACCTAACACAAAATTGAAACACAATCTATTTCACAGAATAACCTCTACCCAAAAGCAAAACCAAACAAACCCTAGAGGCCACATTCAGGACAGAATGTGGCCTCGGTGACCGTTAGGAAAGGTAGTGAGCAAAAAGATCATTTCAGGATTTATGGAAACAAATCACTACTAGTTGTAATTGGCTACTGGATTCCAGCCTGGCTACATGGAAAGCACTACTGCCCTACTTCTGTGACTGAAGATACAGTTTAAAGGAAACCTGAACTGGAAAGACTGTGGGAGGTGCTTTTGAAGAGTAGCCTTTGAATTTGCTAGTTGGTTGGTTTTGTCCATCTCTGTGTTCTTGAGAGGACAAAGCCCAGGGTTATCCTCGTTAGTATAGTGGTCAGTATCCCCGCCTGTCACGCGGGAGACCGGGGTTCAATTCCCCAACGGGGAGGCAGCTTTTGCTTCTTAAACTTTGTTTATCTCCATGTGTCTAGCCTAGGAATAACGTTTGTTCAGCCCTTTCACTAACATTTTCCAGCCCCCTTGCTGGTGGTGGAGACTCGCAGTGCCATGGCCGGTTAGCTCAGTTGGTTAGAGCGTGGTGCTAATAATGCCAAGGTCGCGGGTTCGATCCCCGTACGGGCCACAGGTGTGCGCTTAGACTTTTCACTCTGCCTGTCTGGGCACTGTGAAAGCAGTCGTTGCTTCTGCACTGGAGATCACTGACCCTCTTTCCATCAGTTGACTCTGCTAAAGGCAGCGAGCCCTCTGTACACCCAGGACTGTTGTCATGGTTTCAAGGAGATGAAATCGCACTCCCCCCTCATTGGAAATGTCCTTTTACATGGCATGCAAAAACAGTTACCTACTTTGCATACAACTTTGCCAACTGCTTTTTCTTTCCCAGCAATACTGCTGCTCTCCTTTCAGCTGTATGGAAATACCGTTGCTTGTCTTTTGCACCTAACACAAAATTGAAACACAATCTATTTCACAGAATAACCTCTACCCAAAAGCAAAACCAAACAAACCCTAGAGGCCACATTCAGGACAGAATGTGGCCTCGGTGACCGTTAGGAAAGGTAGTGAGCAAACAGATCATTTCAGGATTTATGGAAACAAATCACTACTAGTTGTAATTGGCTACTGGATTCCAGCCTGGCTACATGGAAAGCACTACTGCCCTACTTCTGTGACTGAAGATACAGTTTAAAGGAAACCTGAACTGGAAAGACTGTGGGAGGTGCTTTTGAAGAGTAGCCTTTGAATTTGCTAGTTGGTTGGTTTTGTCCATCTCTGTGTTCTTGAGAGGACAAAGCCCAGGGTTATCCTCGTTAGTATAGTGGTCAGTATCCCCCGCCTGTCACGCGGGAGACCGGGGTTCAATTCCCCGACGGGGAGGCAGCTTTTGCTTCTTAAACTTTGTTTATCTCCATGTGTCTAGCCTAGGAATAACGTTTGTTCAGCCCTTTCACTAACATTTTCCAGCCCCCTTGCTGGTGGTGGAGACTCGCAGTGCCATGGCCGGTTAGCTCAGTTGGTTAGAGCGTGGTGCTAATAACGCCAAGGTCGTGGGTTCGATCCCCGTACGGGCCACAGGTGTGCGCTTAGACTTTTCACTCTGCCTGTCTGGGCACTGTGAAAGCAGTCGTTGCTTCTGCACTGGAGATCACTGACCCTCTTTCCATCAGTTGACTCTGCTAAAGGCAGTGAGCCCTCTGTACACCCAGGACTGTTGTCATGGTTTCAAGGAGATGAAATCGCACTCCCCCCTCATTGGAAATGTCCTTTTACATGGCATGCAAAAACAGTTACCTACTTTGCATACAACTTTGCCAACTGCTTTTTCTTTCCCAGCAATACTGCTGCTCTCCTTTCAGCTGTATGGAAATACAGTTGCTTGTCTTTTGCACCTAACACAAAATTGAAACACAATCTATTTCACAGAATAACCTCTACCCAAAAGCAAAACCAAACAAACCCTAGAGGCCACATTCAGGACAGAATGTGGCCTCGGTGACCGTTAGGAAAGGTAGTGAGCAAAAAGATCATTTCAGGATTTATGGAAACAAATCACTACTAGTTGTAATTGGCTACTGGATTCCAGCCTGGCTACATGGAAAGCACTACTGCCCTACTTCTGTGACTGAAGATACAGTTTAAAGGAAACCTGAACTGGAAAGACTGTGGGAGGTGCTTTTGAAGAGTAGCCTTTGAATTTGCTAGTTGGTTGGTTTTGTCCATCTCTGTGTTCTTGAGAGGACAAAGCCCAGGGTTATCCTCGTTAGTATAGTGGTCAGTATCCCCGCCTGTCACGCGGGAGACCGGGGTTCAATTCCCCGACGGGGAGGCAGCTTTTGCTTCTTAAACTTTGTTTATCTCCATGTGTCTAGCCTAGGAATAACGTTTGTTCAGCCCTTTCACTAACATTTTCCAGCCCCCTTGCTGGTGGTGGAGACTCACAGTGCCATGGCCGGTTAGCTCAGTTGGTTAGAGCGTGGTGCTAATAACGCCAAGGTCGCGGGTTCGATCCCCGTACGGGCCACAGGTGTGCGCTTAGACTTTTCACTCTGCCTGTCTGGGCACTGTGAAAGCAGTCGTTGCTTCTGCACTGGAGATCACTGACCCTCTTTCCATCAGTTGACTCTGCTAAAGGCAGCGAGCCCTCTGTACACCTAGGACTGTTGTCATGGTTTCAAGGAGATGAAATCGCACTCCCCCCTCATTGGAAATGTCCTTTTACATGGCATGCAAAAACAGTTACCTACTTTGCATACAACTTTGCCAACTGCTTTTTCTTTCCCAGCAATACTGCTGCTCTCCTTTCAGCTGTATGGAAATACCGTTGCTTGTCTTTTGCACCTAACACAAAATTGAAACACAATCTATTTCACAGAATAACCTCTACCCAAAAGCAAAACCAAACAAACCCTAGAGGCCACATTCAGGACAGAATGTGGCCTCGGTGACCGTTAGGAAAGGTAGTGAGCAAAAAGATCATTTCAGGATTTATGGAAACAAATCACTACTAGTTGTAATTGGCTACTGGATTCCAGCCTGGCTACATGGAAAGCACTACTGCCCTACTTCTGTGACTGAAGATACAGTTTAAAGGAAACCTGAACTGGAAAGACTGTGGGAGGTGCTTTTGAAGAGTAGACTTTGAATTTGCTAGTTGGTTGGTTTTGTCCATCTCTGTGTTCTTGAGAGGACAAAGCCTAGGGTTATCCTCGTTAGTATAGTGGTCAGTATCCCCGCCTGTCACGCGGGAGACCGGGGTTCAATTCCCCGACGGGGAGGCAGCTTTTGCTTCTTAAACTTTGTTTATCTCCATGTGTCTAGCCTAGGAATAACGTTTGTTCAGCCCTTTCACTAACATTTTCCAGCCCCCTTGCTGGTGGTGGAGACTCGCAGTGCCATGGCCGGTTAGCTCAGTTGGTTAGAGCGTGGTGCTAATAATGCCAAGGTCACGGGTTCGATCCCCGTACGGGCCACAGGTGTGCGCTTAGACTTTTCACTCTGCCTGTCTGGGCGCTGTGAAAGCAGTCGTTGCTTCTGCACTGGAGATCACTGACCCTCTTTCCATCAGTTGACTCTGCTAAAGGCAGCGAGCCCTCTGTACACCCAGGACTGTTGTCATGGTTTCAAGGAGATGAAATCGCACTCCCCCCTCATTGGAAATGTCCTTTTACATGGCATGCAAAAACAGTTACCTACTTTGCATACAACTTTGCCAACTGCTTTTTCTTTCCCAGCAATACTGCTGCTCTCCTTTCAGCTGTATGGAAATACCGTTGCTTGTCTTTTGCACCTAACACAAAATTGAAACACAATCTATTTCACAGAATAACCTCTACCCAAAAGCAAAACCAAACAAACCCTAGAGGCCACATTCAGGACAGAATGTGGCCTCGGTGACCGTTAGGAAAGGTAGTGAGCAAAAAGATCATTTCAGGATTTATGGAAACAAATCACTACTAGTTGTAATTGGCTACTGGATTCCAGCCTGGCTACATGGAAAGCACTACTGCCCTACTTCTGTGACTGAAGATACAGTTTAAAGGAAACCTGAACTGGAAAGACTGTGGGAGGTGCTTTTGAAGAGTAGCCTTTGAATTTGCTAGTTGGTTGGTTTTGTCCATCTCTGTGTTCTTGAGAGGACAAAGCCCAGGGTTATCCTCGTTAGTATAGTGGTCAGTATCCCCGCCTGTCACGCGGGAGACCGGGGTTCAATTCCCCGACGGGGAGGCAGCTTTTGCTTCTTAAACTTTGTTTATCTCCATGTGTCTAGCCTAGGAATAACGTTTGTTCAGCCCTTTCACTAACATTTTCCAGCCCCCTTGCTGGTGGTGGAGACTCACAGTGCCATGGCCGGTTAGCTCAGTTGGTTAGAGCGTGGTGCTAATAACGCCAAGGTCGCGGGTTCGATCCCCGTACGGGCCACAGGTGTGCGCTTAGACTTTTCACTCTGCCTGTCTGGGCACTGTGAAAGCAGTCGTTGCTTCTGCACTGGAGATCACTGACCCTCTTTCCATCAGTTGACTCTGCTAAAGGCAGCGAGCCCTCTGTACACCCAGGACTGTTGTCATGGTTTCAAGGAGATGAAATCGCACTCCCCCCTCATTGGAAATGTCCTTTTACATGGCATGCAAAAACAGTTACCTACTTTGCATACAACTTTGCCAACTGCTTTTTCTTTCCCAGCAATACTGCTGCTCTCCTTTCAGCTGTATGGAAATACCGTTGCTTGTCTTTTGCACCTAACACAAAATTGAAACACAATCTATTTCACAGAATAACCTCTACCCAAAAGCAAAACCAAACAAACCCTAGAGGCCACATTCAGGACAGAATGTGGCCTCGGTGACCGTTAGGAAAGGTAGTGAGCAAAAAGATCATTTCAGGATTTATGGAAACAAATCACTACTAGTTGTAATTGGCTACTGGATTCCAGCCTGGCTACATGGAAAGCACTACTGCCCTACTTCTGTGACTGAAGATACAGTTTAAAGGAAACCTGAACTGGAAAGACTGTGGGAGGTGCTTTTGAAGAGTAGCCTTTGAATTTGCTAGTTGGTTGGTTTTGTCCATCTCTGAGTTCTTGAGAGGACAAAGCCTAGGGTTATCCTCGTTAGTATAGTGGTCAGTATCCCCGCCTGTCACGCGGGAGACCGGGGTTCAATTCCCCGACGGGGAGGCAGCTTTTGCTTCTTAAACTTTGTTTATCTCCATGTGTCTAGCCTAGGAATAACGTTTGTTCAGCCCTTTCACTAACATTTTCCAGCCCCCTTGCTGGTGGTGGAGACTCGCAGTGCCATGGCCGGTTAGCTCAGTTGGTTAGAGCGTGGTGCTAATAATGCCAAGGTCACGGGTTCGATCCCCGTACGGGCCACAGGTGTGCGCTTAGACTTTTTACTCTGCCTGTCTGGGCACTGTGAAAGCAGTCGTTGCTTCTGCACTGGAGATCACTGACCCTCTTTCCATCAGTTGACTCTGCTAAAGGCAGCGAGCCCTCTGTACACCCAGGACTGTTGTCATGGTTTCAAGGAGATGAAATCGCACTCCCCCCTCATTGGAAATGTCCTTTTACATGGCATGCAAAAACAGTTACCTACTTTGCATACAACTTTGCCAACTGCTTTTTCTTTCCCAGCAATACTGCTGCTCTCCTTTCAGCTGTATGGAAATACCGTTGCTTGTCTTTTGCACCTAACACAAAATTGAAACACAATCTATTTCACAGAATAACCTCTACCCAAAAGCAAAACCAAACAAACCCTAGAGGCCACATTCAGGACAGAATGTGGCCTCGGTGACCGTTAGGAAAGGTAGTGAGCAAAAAGATCATTTCAGGATTTATGGAAACAAACCACTACTAGTTGTAATTGGCTACTGGATTCCAGCCTGGCTACATGGAAAGCACTACTGCCCTACTTCTGTGACTGAAGATACAGTTTAAAGGAAACCTGAACTGGAAAGACTGTGGGAGGTGCTTTTGAAGAGTAGCCTTTGAATTTGCTAGTTGGTTGGTTTGGTCCATCTCTGTGTTCTTGAGAGGACAAAGCCCAGGGTTATCCTCGTTAGTATAGTGGTCAGTATCCCCGCCTGTCACGCGGGAGACCGGGGTTCAATTCCCCGACGGGGAGGCAGCTTTTGCTTCTTAAACTTTGTTTATCTCCATGTGTCTAGCCTAGGAATATCGTTTGTTCAGCCCTTTCACTAACATTTTCCAGCCCCCTTGCTGGTGGTGGAGACTCGCAGTGCCATGGCCGGTTAGCTCAGTTGGTTAGAGCGTGGTGCTAATAACGCGAAGGTCGCGGGTTCGATCCCTGTACGGGCCACAGGTGTGTGCTTAGACTTTTCACTCTGCCTGTCTGGGCACTGTGAAAGCAGTCGTTGCTTCTGCACTGGAGATCACTGACCCTCTTTCCATCAGTTGACTCTGCTAAAGGCAGCGAGCCCTCTGTACACCCAGGACTGTTGTCATGGTTTCAAGGAGATGAAATCGCACTCCCCCCTCATTGGAAATGTCCTTTTACATGGCATGCAAAAACAGTTACCTACTTTGCATACAACTTTGCCAACTGCTTTTTCTTTCCCAGCAATACTGCTGCTCTCCTTTCAGCTGTATGGAAATACCGTTGCTTGTCTTTTGCACCTAACACAAAATTGAAACACAATCTATTTCACAGAATAACCTCTACCCAAAAGCAAAACCAAACAAACCCTAGAGGCCACATTCAGGAAAGAATGTGGCCTCGGTGACCGTTAGGAAAGGTAGTGAGCAAAAAGATCATTTCAGGATTTATGGAAACAAATCACTACTAGTTGTAATTGGCTACTGGATTCCAGCCTGGCTACATGGAAAGCACTACTGCCCTACTTCTGTGACTGAAGATACAGTTTAAAGGAAACCTGAACTGGAAAGACTGTGGGAGGTGCTTTTGAAGAGTAGCCTTTGAATTTGCTAGTTGGTTGGTTTTGTCCATCTCTGTGTTCTTGAGAGGACAAAGCCCAGGGTTATCCTCGTTAGTATAGTGGTCAGTATCCCCGCCTGTCACGCGGGAGACCGGGGTTCAATTCCCCGACGGGGAGGCAGCTTTTGCTTCTTAAACTTTGTTTATCTCCATGTGTCTAGCCTAGGAATAACGTTTGTTCAGCCCTTTCACTAACATTTTCC
This sequence comes from Hyperolius riggenbachi, assembly GCF_040937935.1. Lineage (NCBI taxonomy): Eukaryota > Metazoa > Chordata > Amphibia > Anura > Hyperoliidae > Hyperolius > Hyperolius riggenbachi. The sequence continues at coordinate 301,309,053 of NC_090647.1, forward strand.
AGCCCCCTTGCTGGTGGTGGAGACTCACAGTGCCATGGCCGGTTAGCTCAGTTGGTTAGAGCGTGGTGCTAATAACGCCAAGGTTGCGGGTTCGATCCCCGTACAGGCCACAGGTGTGCGCTTAGACTTTTCACTCTGCCTGTCTGGGCACTGTGAAAGCAGTCGTTGCTTCTGCACTGGAGATCACTGACCCTCTTTCCATCAGTTGACTCTGCTAAAGGCAGCGAGCCCTCTGTACACCCAGGACTGTTGTCATGGTTTCAAGGAGATGAAATCGCACTCCCCCCTCATTGGAAATGTCCTTTTACATGGCATGCAAAAACAGTTACCTACTTTGCATACAACTTTGCCAACTGCTTTTTCTTTCCCAGCAATACTGCTGCTCTCCTTTCAGCTGTATGGAAATACCGTTGCTTGTCTTTTGCACCTAACACAAAATTGAAACACAATCTATTTCACAGAATAACCTCTACCCAAAAGCAAAACCAAACAAACCCTAGAGGCCACATTCAGGACAGAATGTGGCCTCGGTGACCGTTAGGAAAGGTAGTGAGCAAAAAGATCATTTCAGGATTTATGGAAACAAATCACTACTAGTTGTAATTGGCTACTGGATTCCAGCCTGGCTACATGGAAAGCACTACTGCCCTACTTCTGTGACTGAAGATACAGTTTAAAGGAAACCTGAACTGGAAAGACTGTGGGAGGTGCTTTTGAAGAGTAGCCTTTGAATTTGCTAGTTGGTTGGTTTTGTCCATCTCTGTGTTCTTGAGAGGACAAAGCCCAGGGTTATCCTCGTTAGTATAGTGGTCAGTATCCCCGCCTGTCACGTGGGAGACCGGGGTTCAATTCCCCGACGGGGAGGCAGCTTTTGCTTCTTAAACTTTGTTTATCTCCATGTGTCTAGCCTAGGAATAACGTTTGTTCAGCCCTTTCACTAACATTTTCCAGCCCCCTTGCTGGTGGTGGAGACTCGCAGTGCCATGGCCGGTTAGCTCAGTTGGTTAGAGCGTGGTGCTAATAACGCCAAGGTCGCGGGTTCGATCCCCGTACGGGCCACAGGTGTGCGCTTAGACTTTTCACTCTGCCTGTCTGGGCACTGTGAAAGCAGTCGTTGCTTCTGCACTGGAGATCACTGACCCTCTTTCCATCAGTTGACTCTGCTAAAGGCAGCGAGCCCTCTGTACACCCAGGACTGTTGTCATGGTTTCAAGGAGATGAAATCGCACTCCCCCCTCATTGGAAATGTCCTTTTACATGGCATGCAAAAACAGTTACCTACTTTGCATACAACTTTGCCAACTGCTTTTTCTTTCCCAGCAATACTGCTGCTCTCCTTTCAGCTGTATGGAAATACCGTTGCTTGTCTTTTGCACCTAACACAAAATTGAAACACAATCTATTTCACAGAATAACCTCTACCCAAAAGCAAAACCAAACAAACCCTAGAGGCCACATTCAGGACAGAATGTGGCCTCGGTGACCGTTAGGAAAGGTAGTGAGCAAAAAGATCATTTCAGGATTTATGGAAACAAATCACTACTAGTTGTAATTGGCTACTGGATTCCAGCCTGGCTACATGGAAAGCACTACTGCCCTACTTCTGTGACTGAAGATACAGTTTAAAGGAAACCTGAACTGGAAAGACTGTGGGAGGTGCTTTTGAAGAGTAGCCTTTGAATTTGCTAGTTGGTTGGTTTTGTCCATCTCTGTGTTCTTGAGAGGACAAAGCCTAGGGTTATCCTCGTTAGTATAGTGGTCAGTATCCCCGCCTGTCACGCGGGAGACCGGGGTTCAATTCCCCGACGGGGAGGCAGCTTTTGCTTCTTAAACTTTGTTTATCTCCATGTGTCTAGCCTAGGAATAACGTTTGTTCAGCCCTTTCACTAACATTTTCCAGCCCCCTTGCTGGTGGTGGAGACTCGCAGTGCCATGGCCGGTTAGCTCAGTTGGTTAGAGCGTGGTGCTAATAATGCCAAGGTCACGGGTTCGATCCCCGTACGGGCCACTGGTGTGCGCTTAGACTTTTCACTCTGCCTGTCTGGGCGCTGTGAAAGCAGTCGTTGCTTCTGCACTGGAGATCACTGACCCTCTTTCCATCAGTTGACTCTGCTAAAGGCAGCGAGCCCTCTGTACACCCAGGACTGTTGTCATGGTTTCAAGGAGATGAAATCGCACTCCCCCCTCATTGGAAATGTCCTTTTACATGGCATGCAAAAACAGTTACCTACTTTGCATACAACTTTGCCAACTGCTTTTTCTTTCCCAGCAATACTGCTGCTCTCCTTTCAGCTGTATGGAAATACCGTTGCTTGTCTTTTGCACCTAACACAAAATTGAAACACAATCTATTTCACAGAATAACCTCTACCCAAAAGCAAAACCAAACAAACCCTAGAGGCCACATTCAGGACAGAATGTGGCCTCGGTGACCGTTAGGAAAGGTAGTGAGCAAAAAGATCATTTCAGGATTTATGGAAACAAACCACTACTAGTTGTAATTGGCTACTGGATTCCAGCCTGGCTACATGGAAAGCACTACTGCCCTACTTCTGTGACTGAAGATACAGTTTAAAGGAAACCTGAACTGGAAAGACTGTGGGAGGTGCTTTTGAAGAGTAGCCTTTGAATTTGCTAGTTGGTTGGTTTTGTCCATCTCTGTGTTCTTGAGAGGACAAAGCCCAGGGTTATCCTCGTTAGTATAGTGGTCAGTATCCCCGCCTGTCACGCGGGAGACCGGGGTTCAATTCCCCGACGGGGAGGCAGCTTTTGCTTCTTAAACTTTGTTTATCTCCATGTGTCTAGCCTAGGAATAACGTTTGTTCAGCCCTTTCACTAACATTTTCCAGCCCCCTTGCTGGTGGTGGAGACTCGCAGTGCCATGGCAGGTTAGCTCAGTTGGTTAGAGCGTGGTGCTAATAACGCCAAGGTCGTGGGTTCGATCCCCGTACGGGCCACAAGTGTGCGCTTAGACTTTTCACTCTGCCTGTCTGGGCACTGTGAAAGCAGTCGTTGCTTCTGCACTGGAGATCACTGACCCTCTTTCCATCAGTTGACTCTGCTAAAGGCAGCGAGCCCTCTGTACACCCAGGACTGTTGTCATGGTTTCAAGGAGATGAAATCGCACTCCCCCCTCATTGGAAATGTCCTTTTACATGGCATGCAAAAACAGTTACCTACTTTGCATACAACTTTGCCAACTGCTTTTTCTTTCCCAGCAATACTGTTGCTCTCCTTTCAGCTGTATGGAAATACCGTTGCTTGTCTTTTGCACCTAACACAAAATTGAAACACAATCTATTTCACAGAATAACCTCTACCCAAAAGCAAAACCAAACAAACCCTAGAGGCCACATTCAGTACAGAATGTGGCCTCGGTGACCGTTAGGAAAGGTAGTGAGCAAAAAGATCATTTCAGGATTTATGGAAACAAATCACTACTAGTTGTAATTGGCTACTGGATTCCAGCCTGGCTACATGGAAAGCACTACTGCCCTACTTCTGTGACTGAAGATACAGTTTAAAGGAAACCTGAACTGGAAAGACTGTGGGAGGTGCTTTTGAAGAGTAGCCTTTGAATTTGCTAGTTGGTTGGTTTGGTCCATCTCTGTGTTCTTGAGAGGACAAAGCCCAGGGTTATCCTCGTTAGTATAGTGGTCAGTATCCCCGCCTGTCACGCGGGAGACCGGGGTTCAATTCCCCGACGGGGAGGCAGCTTTTGCTTCTTAAACTTTGTTTATCTCCATGTGTCTAGCCTAGGAATAACGTTTGTTCAGCCCTTTCACTAACATTTTCCAGCCCCCTTGCTGGTGGTGGAGACTCGCAGTGCCATGGCCGGTTAGCTCAGTTGGTTAGAGCGTGGTGCTAATAATGCGAAGGTCGCGGGTTCGATCCCTGTACGGGCCACAGGTGTGCGCTTAGACTTTTCACTCTGCCTGTCTGGGCACTGTGAAAGCAGTCATTGCTTCTGCACTGGAGATCACTGACCCTCTTTCCATCAGTTGACTCTGCTAAAGGCAGCGAGCCCTCTGTACACCCAGGACTGTTGTCATGGTTTCAAGGAGATGAAATCGCACTCCCCCCTCATTGGAAATGTCCTTTTACATGGCATGCAAAAACAGTTACCAACTTTGCCAACTGCTTTTTCTTTCCCAGCAATACTGCTGCTCTCCTTTCAGCTGTATGGAAATACCGTTGCTTGTCTTTTGCACCTAACACAAAATTGAAACACAATCTATTTCACAGAATAACCTCTACCCAAAAGCAAAACCAAACAAACCCTAGAGGCCACATTCAGGACAGAATGTGGCCTCGGTGACCGTTAGGAAAGGTAGTGAGCAAAAAGATCATTTCAGGATTTATGGAAACAAATCACTACTAGTTGTAATTGGCTACTGGATTCCAGCCTGGCTACATGGAAAGCACTACTGCCCTACTTCTGTGACTGAAGATACAGTTTAAAGGAAACCTGAACTGGAAAGACTGTGGGAGGTGCTTTTGAAGAGTAGCCTTTGAATTTGCTAGTTGGTTGGTTTTGTCCATCTCTGTGTTCTTGAGAGGACAAAGCCCAGGGTTATCCTCGTTAGTATAGTGGTCAGTATCCCCGCCTGTCACGCGGGAGACCGGGGTTCAATTCCCCGACGGGGAGGCAGCTTTTGCTTCTTAAACTTTGTTTATCTCCATGTGTCTAGCCTAGGAATAACGTTTGTTCAGCCCTTTCACTAACATTTTCCAGCCCCCTTGCTGGTGGTGGAGACTCGCAGTGCCATGGCCGGTTAGCTCAGTTGGTTAGAGCGTGGTGCTAATAACGCCAAGGTCGCGGGTTTGATCCCCGTACGGGCCACAGGTGTGTGCTTAGACTTTTCACTCTGCCTGTCTGGGCACTGTGAAAGCAGTCGTTGCTTCTGCACTGGAGATCACTGACCCTCTTTCCATCAGTTGACTCTGCTAAAGGCAGCGAGCCCTCTGTACACCCAGGACTGTTGTCATGGTTTCAAGGAGATGAAATCGCACTCCCCCCTCATTGGAAATGTCCTTTTACATGGCATGCAAAAACAGTTACCTACTTTGCATACAACTTTGCCAACTGCTTTTTCTTTCCCAGCAATACTGCTGCTCTCCTTTCAGCTGTATGGAAATACCGTTGCTTGTCTTTTGCACCTAACACAAAATTGAAACACAATCTATTTCACAGAATAACCTCTACCCAAAAGCAAAACCAAACAAACCCTAGAGGCCACATTCAGGAAAGAATGTGGCCTCGGTGACCGTTAGGAAAGGTAGTGAGCAAAAAGATCATTTCAGGATTTATGGAAACAAATCACTACTAGTTGTAATTGGCTACTGGATTCCAGCCTGGCTACATGGAAAGCACTACTGCCCTACTTCTGTGACTGAAGATACAGTTTAAAGGAAACCTGAACTGGAAAGACTGTGGGAGGTGCTTTTGAAGAGTAGCCTTTGAATTTGCTAGTTGGTTGGTTTTGTCCATCTCTGTGTTCTTGAGAGGACAAAGCCCAGGGTTATCCTCGTTAGTATAGTGGTCAGTATCCCCGCCTGTCACGCGGGAGACCGGGGTTCAATTCCCCGACGGGGAGGCAGCTTTTGCTTCTTAAACTTTGTTTATCTCCATGTGTCTAGCCTAGGAATAACGTTTGTTCAGCCCTTTCACTAACATTTTCCAGCCCCCTTGCTGGTGGTGGAGACTCACAGTGCCATGGCTGGTTAGCTCAGTTGGTTAGAGCGTGGTGCTAATAACGCCAAGGTTGCGGGTTCGATCCCCGTACGGGCCACAGGTGTGCGCTTAGACTTTTCACTCTGCCTGTCTGGGCACTGTGAAAGCAGTCGTTGCTTCTGCACTGGAGATCACTGACCCTCTTTCCATCAGTTGACTCTGCTAAAGGCAGCGAGCCCTCTGTACACCCAGGACTGTTGTCATGGTTTCAAGGAGATGAAATCGCACTCCCCCCTCATTGGAAATGTCCTTTTACATGGCATGCAAAAACAGTTACCTACTTTGCATACAACTTTGCCAACTGCTTTTTCTTTCCCAGCAATACTGCTGCTCTCCTTTCAGCTGTATGGAAATACCGTTGCTTGTCTTTTGCACCTAACACAAAATTGAAACACAATCTATTTCACAGAATAACCTCTACCCAAAAGCAAAACCAAACAAACCCTAGAGGCCACATTCAGGACAGAATGTGGCCTCGGTGACCGTTAGGAAAGGTAGTGAGCAAAAAGATCATTTCAGGATTTATGGAAACAAATCACTACTAGTTGTAATTGGCTACTGGATTCCAGCCTGGCTACATGGAAAGCACTACTGCCCTACTTCTGTGACTGAAGATACAGTTTAAAGGAAACCTGAACTGGAAAGACTGTGGGAGGTGCTTTTGAAGAGTAGCCTTTGAATTTGCTAGTTGGTTGGTTTTGTCCATCTCTGTGTTCTTGAGAGGACAAAGCCCAGGGTTATCCTCGTTAGTATAGTGGTCAGTATCCCTGCCTGTCACGCGGGAGACCGGGGTTCAATTCCCCGACGGGGAGGCAGCTTTTGCTTCTTAAACTTTGTTTATCTCCATGTGTCTAGCCTAGGAATAACGTTTGTTCAGCCCTTTCACTAACATTTTCCAGCCCCCTTGCTGGTGGTGGAGACTCACAGTGCCATGGCCGGTTAGCTCAGTTGGTTAGAGCGTGGTGCTAATAACGCCAAGGTCGCGGGTTTGATCCCTGTACGGGCCACAGGTGTGCGCTTAGACTTTTCACTCTGCCTGTCTGGGCACTGTGAAAGCAGTCGTTGCTTCTGCACTGGAGATCACTGACCCTCTTTCCATCAGTTGACTCTGCTAAAGGCAGCGAGCCCTCTGTACACCCAGGACTGTTGTCATGGTTTCAAGGAGATGAAATCGCACTCCCCCCTCATTGGAAATGTCCTTTTACATGGCATGCAAAAACAGTTACCTACTTTGCATACAACTTTGCCAACTGCTTTTTCTTTCCCAGCAATACTGCTGCTCTCCTTTCAGCTGTATGGAAATACCGTTGCTTGTCTTTTGCACCTAACACAAAATTGAAACACAATCTATTTCACAGAATAACCTCTACCCAAAAGCAAAACCAAACAAACCCTAGAGGCCACATTCAGGACAGAATGTGGCCTCGGTGACCGTTAGGAAAGGTAGTGAGCAAAAAGATCATTTCAGGATTTATGGAAACAAATCACTACTAGTTGTAATTGGCTACTGGATTCCAGCCTGGCTACATGGAAAGCACTACTGCCCTACTTCTGTGACTGAAGATACAGTTTAAAGGAAACCTGAACTGGAAAGACTGTGGGAGGTGCTTTTGAAGAGTAGCCTTTGAATTTGCTAGTTGGTTGGTTTTGTCCATCTCTGTGTTCTTGAGAGGACAAAGCCCAGGGTTATCCTCGTTAGTATAGTGGTCAGTATCCCTGCCTGTCACGCGGGAGACCGGGGTTCAATTCCCCGACGGGGAGGCAGCTTTTGCTTCTTAAACTTTGTTTATCTCCATGTGTCTAGCCTAGGAATAACGTTTGTTCAGCCCTTTCACTAACATTTTCCAGCCCCCTTGCTGGTGGTGGAGACTCACAGTGCCATGGCCGGTTAGCTCAGTTGGTTAGAGCGTGGTGCTAATAACGCCAAGGTCGCGGGTTCGATCCCCGTATGGGCCACAGGTGTGCGCTTAGACTTTTCACTCTGCCTGTCTGGGCACTGTGAAAGCAGTCGTTGCTTCTGCACTGGAGATCACTGACCCTCTTTCCATCAGTTGACTCTGCTAAAGGCAGCGAGCCCTCTGTACACCCAGGACTGTTGTCATGGTTTCAAGGAGATGAAATCGCACTCCCCCCTCATTGGAAATGTCCTTTTACATGGCATGCAAACACAGTTACCTACTTTGCATACAACTTTGCCAACTGCTTTTTCTTTCCCAGCAATACTGCTGCTCTCCTTTCAGCTGTATGGAAATACCGTTGCTTGTCTTTTGCACCTAACACAAAATTGAAACACAATCTATTTCACAGAATAACCTCTACCCAAAAGCAAAACCAAACAAACCCTAGAGGCCACATTCAGGACAGAATGTGGCCTCGGTGACCGTTAGGAAAGGTAGTGAGCAAAAAGATCATTTCAGGATTTATGGAAACAAATCACTACTAGTTGTAATTGGCTACTGGATTCCAGACTGGCTACATGGAAAGCACTACTGCCCTACTTCTGTGACTGAAGATACAGTTTAAAGGAAACCTGAACTGGAAAGACTGTGGGAGGTGCTTTTGAAGAGTAGCCTTTGAATTTGCTAGTTGGTTGGTTTTGTCCATCTCTGTGTTCTTGAGAGGACAAAGCCCAGGGTTATCCTCGTTAGTATAGTGGTCAGTATCCCTGCCTGTCACGCGGGAGACCGGGGTTCAATTCCCCGACGGGGAGGCAGCTTTTGCTTCTTAAACTTTGTTTATCTCCATGTGTCTAGCCTAGGAATAACGTTTGTTCAGCCCTTTCACTAACATTTTCCAGCCCCCTTGCTGGTGGCGGAGACTCACAGTGCCATGGCCGGTTAGCTCAGTTGGTTAGAGCGTGGTGCTAATAACGCCAAGGTCGCGGGTTCGATCCCCGTACGGGCCACAGGTGTGCGCTTAGACTTTTCACTCTGCCTGTCTGGGCACTGTGAAAGCAGTCGTTGCTTCTGCACTGGAGATCACTGACCCTCTTTCCATCAGTTGACTCTGCTAAAGGCAGCGAGCCCTCTGTACACCCAGGACTGTTGTCATGGTTTCAAGGAGATGAAATCGCACTCCCCCCTCATTGGAAATGTCCTTTTACATGGCATGCAAAAACAGTTACCTACTTTGCATACAACTTTGCCAACTGCTTTTTCTTTCCCAGCAATACTGCTGCTCTCCTTTCAGCTGTATGGAAATACCGTTGCTTGTCTTTTGCACCTAACACAAAATTGAAACACAATCTATTTCACAGAATAACCTCTACCCAAAAGCAAAACCAAACAAACCCTAGAGGCCACATTCAGGACAGAATGTGGCCTCGGTGACCGTTAGGAAAGGTAGTGAGCAAAAAGATCATTTCAGGATTTATGGAAACAAATCACTACTAGTTGTAATTGGCTACTGGATTCCAGCCTGGCTACATGGAAAGCACTACTGCCCTACTTCTGTGACTGAAGATACAGTTTAAAGGAAACCTGAACTGGAAAGACTGTGGGAGGTGCTTTTGAAGAGTAGCCTTTGAATTTGCTAGTTGGTTGGTTTGGTCCATCTCTGTGTTCTTGAGAGGACAAAGCCCAGGGTTATCCTCGTTAGTATAGTGGTCAGTATCCCCGCCTGTCACGCGGGAGACCGGGGTTCAATTCCCCGACGGGGAGGCAGCTTTTGCTTCTTAAACTTTGTTTATCTCCATGTGTCTAGCCTAGGAATAACGTTTGTTCAGCCCTTTCACTAACATTTTCCAGCCCCCTTGCTGGTGGTGGAGACTCGCAGTGCCATGGCCGGTTAGCTCAGTTGGTTAGAGCGTGGTGCTAATAATGCGAAGGTCGCGGGTTCGATCCCTGTACGGGCCACAGGTGTGCGCTTAGACTTTTCACTCTGCCTGTCTGGGCACTGTGAAAGCAGTCATTGCTTCTGCACTGGAGATCACTGACCCTCTTTCCATCAGTTGACTCTGCTAAAGGCAGCGAGCCCTCTGTACACCCAGGACTGTTGTCATGGTTTCAAGGAGATGAAATCGCACTCCCCCCTCATTGGAAATGTCCTTTTACATGGCATGCAAAAACAGTTACCAACTTTGCCAACTGCTTTTTCTTTCCCAGCAATACTGCTGCTCTCCTTTCAGCTGTATGGAAATACCGTTGCTTGTCTTTTGCACCTAACACAAAATTGAAACACAATCTATTTCACAGAATAACCTCTACCCAAAAGCAAAACCAAACAAACCCTAGAGGCCACATTCAGGACAGAATGTGGCCTCGGTGACCGTTAGGAAAGGTAGTGAGCAAAAAGATCATTTCAGGATTTATGGAAACAAATCACTACTAGTTGTAATTGGCTACTGGATTCCAGCCTGGCTACATGGAAAGCACTACTGCCCTACTTCTGTGACTGAAGATACAGTTTAAAGGAAACCTGAACTGGAAAGACTGTGGGAGGTGCTTTTGAAGAGTAGCCTTTGAATTTGCTAGTTGGTTGGTTTTGTCCATCTCTGTGTTCTTGAGAGGACAAAGCCCAGGGTTATCCTCGTTAGTATAGTGGTCAGTATCCCCGCCTGTCACGCGGGAGACCGGGGTTCAATTCCCCGACGGGGAGGCAGCTTTTGCTTCTTAAACTTTGTTTATCTCCATGTGTCTAGCCTAGGAATAACGTTTGTTCAGCCCTTTCACTAACATTTTCCAGCCCCCTTGCTGGTGGTGGAGACTCGCAGTGCCATGGCCGGTTAGCTCAGTTGGTTAGAGCGTGGTGCTAATAACGCCAAGGTCGCGGGTTTGATCCCCGTACGGGCCACAGGTGTGTGCTTAGACTTTTCACTCTGCCTGTCTGGGCACTGTGAAAGCAGTCGTTGCTTCTGCACTGGAGATCACTGACCCTCTTTCCATCAGTTGACTCTGCTAAAGGCAGCGAGCCCTCTGTACACCCAGGACTGTTGTCATGGTTTCAAGGAGATGAAATCGCACTCCCCCCTCATTGGAAATGTCCTTTTACATGGCATGCAAAAACAGTTACCTACTTTGCATACAACTTTGCCAACTGCTTTTTCTTTCCCAGCAATACTGCTGCTCTCCTTTCAGCTGTATGGAAATACCGTTGCTTGTCTTTTGCACCTAACACAAAATTGAAACACAATCTATTTCACAGAATAACCTCTACCCAAAAGCAAAACCAAACAAACCCTAGAGGCCACATTCAGGAAAGAATGTGGCCTCGGTGACCGTTAGGAAAGGTAGTGAGCAAAAAGATCATTTCAGGATTTATGGAAACAAATCACTACTAGTTGTAATTGGCTACTGGATTCCAGCCTGGCTACATGGAAAGCACTACTGCCCTACTTCTGTGACTGAAGATACAGTTTAAAGGAAACCTGAACTGGAAAGACTGTGGGAGGTGCTTTTGAAGAGTAGCCTTTGAATTTGCTAGTTGGTTGGTTTTGTCCATCTCTGTGTTCTTGAGAGGACAAAGCCCAGGGTTATCCTCGTTAGTATAGTGGTCAGTATCCCCGCCTGTCACGCGGGAGACCGGGGTTCAATTCCCCGACGGGGAGGCAGCTTTTGCTTCTTAAACTTTGTTTATCTCCATGTGTCTAGCCTAGGAATAACGTTTGTTCAGCCCTTTCACTAACATTTTCCAGCCCCCTTGCTGGTGGTGGAGACTCACAGTGCCATGGCTGGTTAGCTCAGTTGGTTAGAGCGTGGTGCTAATAACGCCAAGGTTGCGGGTTCGATCCCCGTACGGGCCACAGGTGTGCGCTTAGACTTTTCACTCTGCCTGTCTGGGCACTGTGAAAGCAGTCGTTGCTTCTGCACTGGAGATCACTGACCCTCTTTCCATCAGTTGACTCTGCTAAAGGCAGCGAGCCCTCTGTACACCCAGGACTGTTGTCATGGTTTCAAGGAGATGAAATCGCACTCCCCCCTCATTGGAAATGTCCTTTTACATGGCATGCAAAAACAGTTACCTACTTTGCATACAACTTTGCCAACTGCTTTTTCTTTCCCAGCAATACTGCTGCTCTCCTTTCAGCTGTATGGAAATACCGTTGCTTGTCTTTTGCACCTAACACAAAATTGAAACACAATCTATTTCACAGAATAACCTCTACCCAAAAGCAAAACCAAACAAACCCTAGAGGCCACATTCAGGACAGAATGTGGCCTCGGTGACCGTTAGGAAAGGTAGTGAGCAAAAAGATCATTTCAGGATTTATGGAAACAAATCACTACTAGTTGTAATTGGCTACTGGATTCCAGCCTGGCTACATGGAAAGCACTACTGCCCTACTTCTGTGACTGAAGATACAGTTTAAAGGAAACCTGAACTGGAAAGACTGTGGGAGGTGCTTTTGAAGAGTAGCCTTTGAATTTGCTAGTTGGTTGGTTTTGTCCATCTCTGTGTTCTTGAGAGGACAAAGCCCAGGGTTATCCTCGTTAGTATAGTGGTCAGTATCCCTGCCTGTCACGCGGGAGACCGGGGTTCAATTCCCCGACGGGGAGGCAGCTTTTGCTTCTTAAACTTTGTTTATCTCCATGTGTCTAGCCTAGGAATAACGTTTGTTCAGCCCTTTCACTAACATTTTCCAGCCCCCTTGCTGGTGGTGGAGACTCACAGTGCCATGGCCGGTTAGCTCAGTTGGTTAGAGCGTGGTGCTAATAACGCCAAGGTCGCGGGTTCGATCCCCGTACGGGCCACAGGTGTGCGCTTAGACTTTTCACTCTGCCTGTCTGGGCACTGTGAAAGCAGTCGTTGCTTCTGCACTGGAGATCACTGACCCTCTTTCCATCAGTTGACTCTGCTAAAGGCAGCGAGCCCTCTGTACACCCAGGACTGTTGTCATGGTTTCAAGGAGATGAAATCGCACTCCCCCCTCATTGGAAATGTCCTTTTACATGGCATGCAAAAACAGTTACCTACTTTGCATACAACTTTGCCAACTGCTTTTTCTTTCCCAGCAATACTGCTGCTCTCCTTTCAGCTGTATGGAAATACCGTTGCTTGTCTTTTGCACCTAACACAAAATTGAAACACAATCTATTTCACAGAATAACCTCTACCCAAAAGCAAAACCAAACAAACCCTAGAGGCCACATTCAGGACAGAATGTGGCCTCGGTGACCGTTAGGAAAGGTAGTGAGCAAAAAGATCATTTCAGGATTTATGGAAACAAATCACTACTAGTTGTAATTGGCTACTGGATTCCAGCCTGGCTACATGGAAAGCACTACTGCCCTACTTCTGTGACTGAAGATACAGTTTAAAGGAAACCTGAACTGGAAAGACTGTGGGAGGTGCTTTTGAAGAGTAGCCTTTGAATTTGCTAGTTGGTTGGTTTTGTCCATCTCTGTGTTCTTGAGAGGACAAAGCCCAGGGTTATCCTCGTTAGTATAGTGGTCAGTATCCCTGCCTGTCACGCGGGAGACCGGGGTTCAATTCCCCGACGGGGAGGCAGCTTTTGCTTCTTAAACTTTGTTTATCTCCATGTGTCTAGCCTAGGAATAACGTTTGTTCAGCCCTTTCACTAACATTTTCCAGCCCCCTTGCTGGTGGTGGAGACTCACAGTGCCATGGCCGGTTAGCTCAGTTGGTTAGAGCGTGGTGCTAATAACGCCAAGGTCGCGGGTTCGATCCCCGTATGGGCCACAGGTGTGCGCTTAGACTTTTCACTCTGCCTGTCTGGGCACTGTGAAAGCAGTCGTTGCTTCTGCACTGGAGATCACTGACCCTCTTTCCATCAGTTGACTCTGCTAAAGGCAGCGAGCCCTCTGTACACCCAGGACTGTTGTCATGGTTTCAAGGAGATGAAATCGCACTCCCCCCTCATTGGAAATGTCCTTTTACATGGCATGCAAACACAGTTACCTACTTTGCATACAACTTTGCCAACTGCTTTTTCTTTCCCAGCAATACTGCTGCTCTCCTTTCAGCTGTATGGAAATACCGTTGCTTGTCTTTTGCACCTAACACAAAATTGAAACACAATCTATTTCACAGAATAACCTCTACCCAAAAGCAAAACCAAACAAACCCTAGAGGCCACATTCAGGACAGAATGTGGCCTCGGTGACCGTTAGGAAAGGTAGTGAGCAAAAAGATCATTTCAGGATTTATGGAAACAAATCACTACTAGTTGTAATTGGCTACTGGATTCCAGACTGGCTACATGGAAAGCACTACTGCCCTACTTCTGTGACTGAAGATACAGTTTAAAGGAAACCTGAACTGGAAAGACTGTGGGAGGTGCTTTTGAAGAGTAGCCTTTGAATTTGCTAGTTGGTTGGTTTTGTCCATCTCTGTGTTCTTGAGAGGACAAAGCCCAGGGTTATCCTCGTTAGTATAGTGGTCAGTATCCCTGCCTGTCACGCGGGAGACCGGGGTTCAATTCCCTGACGGGGAGGCAGCTTTTGCTTCTTAAACTTTGTTTATCTCCATGTGTCTAGCCTAGGAATAACGTTTGTTCAGCCCTTTCACTAACATTTTCCAGCCCCCTTGCTGGTGGCGGAGACTCACAGTGCCATGGCCGGTTAGCTCAGTTGGTTAGAGCGTGGTGCTAATAACGCCAAGGTCGCGGGTTCGATCCCCGTACGGGCCACAGGTGTGCGCTTAGACTTTTCACTCTGCCTGTCTGGGCACTGTGAAAGCAGTCGTTGCTTCTGCACTGGAGATCACTGACCCTCTTTCCATCAGTTGACTCTGCTAAAGGCAGCGAGCCCTCTGTACACCCAGGACTGTTGTCATGGTTTCAAGGAGATGAAATCGCACTCCCCCCTCATTGGAAATGTCCTTTTACATGGCATGCAAAAACAGTTACCTACTTTGCATACAACTTTGCCAACTGCTTTTTCTTTCCCAGCAATACTGCTGCTCTCCTTTCAGCTGTATGGAAATACCGTTGCTTGTCTTTTGCACCTAACACAAAATTGAAACACAATCTATTTCACAGAATAACCTCTACCCAAAAGCAAAACCAAACAAACCCTAGAGGCCACATTCAGGACAGAATGTGGCCTCGGTGACCGTTAGGAAAGGTAGTGAGCAAAAAGATCATTTCAGGATTTATGGAAACAAATCACTACTAGTTGTAATTGGCTACTGGATTCCAGCCTGGCTACATGGAAAGCACTACTGCCCTACTTCTGTGACTGAAGATACAGTTTAAAGGAAACCTGAACTGGAAAGACTGTGGGAGGTGCTTTTGAAGAGTAGCCTTTGAATTTGCTAGTTGGTTGGTTTTGTCCATCTCTGTGTTCTTGAGAGGACAAAGCCCAGGGTTATCCTCGTTAGTATAGTGGTCAGTATCCCCGCCTGTCACGCGGGAGACCGGGGTTCAATTCCCCGACGGGGAGGCAGCTTTTGCTTCTTAAACTTTGTTTATCTCCATGTGTCTAGCCTAGGAATAACGTTTGTTCAGCCCTTTCACTAACATTTTCCAGCCCCCTTGCTGGTGGTGGAGACTCACAGTGCCATGGCCGGTTAGCTCAGTTGGTTAGAGCGTGGTGCTAATAACGCCAAGGTCGCGGGTTCGATCCCCGTACGGGCCACAGGTGTGCACTTAGACTTTTCACTCTGCCTGTCTGGGCACTGTGAAAGCAGTCGTTGCTTCTGCACTGGAGATCACTGACCCTCTTTCCATCAGTTGACTCTGCTGAAGGCAGCGAGCCCTCTGTACACCCAGGACTGTTGTCATGGTTTCAAGGAGATGAAATCGCACTCCCCCCTCATTGGAAATGTCCTTTTACATGGCATGCAAAAACAGTTACCTACTTTGCATACAACTTTGCCAACTGCTTTTTCTTTCCCAGCAATACTGCTGCTCTCCTTTCAGCTGTATGGAAATACCGTTGCTTGTCTTTTGCACCTAACACAAAATTGAAACACAATCTATTTCACAGAATAACCTCTACCCAAAAGCAAAACCAAACAAACCCTAGAGGCCACATTCAGGACAGAATGTGGCCTCGGTGACCGTTAGGAAAGGTAGTGAGCAAAAAGATCATTTCAGGATTTATGGAAACAAATCACTACTAGTGGTAATTGGCTACTGGATTCCAGCCTGGCTACATGGAAAGCACTACTGCCCTACTTCTGTGACTGAAGATACAGTTTAAAGGAAACCTGAACTGGAAAGACTGTGGGAGGTGCTTTTGAAGAGTAGCCTTTGAATTTGCTAGTTGGTTGGTTTTGTCCATCTCTGTGTTCTTGAGAGGACAAAGCCCAGGGTTATCCTCGTTAGTATAGTGGTCAGTATCCCCGCCTGTCACGCGGGAGACCGGGGTTCAATTCCCCGACGGGGAGGCAGCTTTTGCTTCTTAAACTTTGTTTATCTCCATGTGTCTAGCCTAGGAATAACGTTTGTTCAGCCCTTTCACTAACATTTTCCAGCCCCCTTGCTGGTGGTGGAGACTCACAGTGCCATGGCCGGTTAGCTCAGTTGGTTAGAGCGTGGTGCTAATAACGCCAAGGTCGTGGGTTCGATCCCCGTACGGGCCACAGGTGTGCGCTTAGACTTTTCACTCTGCCTGTCTGGGCACTGTGAAAGCAGTCGTTGCTTCTGCACTGGAGATCACTGACCCTCTTTCCATCAGTTGACTCTGCTAAAGGCAGCGAGCCCTCTGTACACCCAGGACTGTTGTCATGGTTTCAAGGAGATGAAATCGCACTCCCCCCTCATTGGAAATGTCCTTTTACATGGCATGCAAAAACAGTTACCTACTTTGCATACAACTTTGCCAACTGCTTTTTCTTTCCCAGCAATACTGCTGCTCTCCTTTCAGCTGTATGGAAATACCGTTGCTTGTCTTTTGCACCTAACACAAAATTGAAACACAATCTATTTCACAGAATAACCTCTACCCAAAAGCAAAACCAAACAAACCCTAGAGGCCACATTCAGGACAGAATGTGGCCTCGGTGACCGTTAGGAAAGGTAGTGAGCAAAAAGATCATTTCAGGATTTATGGAAACAAATCACTACTAGTTGTAATTGGCTACTGGATTCCAGCCTGGCTACATGGAAAGCACTACTGCCCTACTTCTGTGACTGAAGATACAGTTTAAAGGAAACCTGAACTGGAAAGACTGTGGGAGGTGCTTTTGAAGAGTAGCCTTTGAATTTGCTAGTTGGTTGGTTTTGTCCATCTCTGTGTTCTTGAGAGGGCAAAGCCCAGGGTTATCCTCGTTAGTATAGTGGTCAGTATCCCCGCCTGTCACGCGGGAGACCGGGGTTCAATTCCCCGACGGGGAGGCAGCTTTTGCTTCTTAAACTTTGTTTATCTCCATGTGTCTAGCCTAGGAATAACGTTTGTTCAGCCCTTTCACTAACATTTTCCAGCCCCCTTGCTGGTGGTGGAGACTCACAGTGCCATGGCCGGTTAGCTCAGTTGGTTAGAGCGTGGTGCTAATAACGCCAAGGTTGCGGGTTCGATCCCCGTACGGGCCACAGGTGTGCGCTTAGACTTTTCACTCTGCCTGTCTGGGCACTGTGAAAGCAGTCGTTGCTTCTGCACTGGAGATCACTGACCCTCTTTCCATCAGTTGACTCTGCTAAAGGCAGCGAGCCCTCTGTACACCCAGGACTGTTGTCATGGTTTCAAGGAGATGAAATCGCACTCCCCCCTCATTGGAAATGTCCTTTTACATGGCATGCAAAAACAGTTACCTACTTTGCATACAACTTTGCCAACTGCTTTTTCTTTCCCAGCAATACTGCTGCTCTCCTTTCAGCTGTATGGAAATACCGTTGCTTGTCTTTTGCTCCTAACACAAAATTGAAACACAATCTATTTCACAGAATAACCTCTACCCAAAAGCAAAACCAAACAAACCCTAGAGGCCACATTCAGGACAGAATGTGGCCTCGGTGACCGTTAGGAAAGGTAGTGAGCAAAAAGATCATTTCAGGATTTATGGAAACAAATCACTACTAGTTGTAATTGGCTACTGGATTCCAGCCTGGCTACATGGAAAGCACTACTGCCCTACTTCTGTGACTGAAGATACAGTTTAAAGGAAACCTGAACTGGAAAGACTGTGGGAGGTGCTTTTGAAGAGTAGCCTTTGAATTTGCTAGTTGGTTGGTTTTGTCCATCTCTGTGTTCTTGAGAGGACAAAGCCCAGGGTTATCCTCATTAGTATAGTGGTCAGTATCCCCGCCTGTCACGCGGGAGACCGGGGTTCAATTCCCCGACGGGGAGGCAGCTTTTGCTTCTTAAACTTTGTTTATCTCCATGTGTCTAGCCTAGGAATAACGTTTGTTCAGCCCTTTCACTAACATTTTCCAGCCCCCTTGCTGGTGGTGGAGACTCACAGTGCCATGGCCGGTTAGCTCAGTTGGTTAGAGCGTGGTGCTAATAACGCCAAGGTTGCGGGTTCGATCCCTGTACGGGCCACAGGTGTGCGCTTAGACTTTTCACTCTGCCTGTCTGGGCACTGTGAAAGCAGTCGTTGCTTCTGCACTGGAGATCACTGACCCTCTTTCCATCAGTTGACTCTGCTAAAGGCAGCGAGCCCTCTGTACACCCAGGACTGTTGTCATGGTTTCAAGGAGATGAAATCGCACTCCCTCCTCATTGGAAATGTCCTTTTACATGGCATGCAAAAACAGTTACCTACTTTGCATACAACTTTGCCAACTGCTTTTTCTTTCCCAGCAATACTGCTGCTCTCCTTTCAGCTGTATGGAAATACCGTTGCTTGTCTTTTGCTCCTAACACAAAATTGAAACACAATCTATTTCACAGAATAACCTCTACCCAAAAGCAAAACCAAACAAACCCTAGAGGCCACATTCAGGACAGAATGTGGCCTCGGTGACCGTTAGGAAAGGTAGTGAGCAAAAAGATCATTTCAGGATTTATGGAAACAAATCACTACTAGTTGTAATTGGCTACTGGATTCCAGCCTGGCTACATGGAAAGCACTACTGCCCTACTTCTGTGACTGAAGATACAGTTTAAAGGAAACCTGAACTGGAAAGACTGTGGGAGGTGCTTTTGAAGAGTAGCCTTTGAATTTGCTAGTTGGTTGGTTTTGTCCATCTCTGTGTTCTTGAGAGGACAAAGCCCAGGGTTATCCTCGTTAGTATAGTGGTCAGTATCCCCGCCTGTCACGCGGGAGACCGGGGTTCAATTCCCCGACGGGGAGGCAGCTTTTGCTTCTTAAACTTTGTTTATCTCCATGTGTCTAGCCTAGGAATAACGTTTGTTCAGCCCTTTCACTAACATTTTCCAGCCCCCTTGCTGGTGGTGGAGACTCACAGTGCCATGGCCGGTTAGCTCAGTTGGTTAGAGCGTGGTGCTAATAACGCCAAGGTCGCGGGTTCGATCCCCGTACGGGCCACAGGTGTGCGCTTAGACTTTTCACTCTGCCTGTCTGGGCACTGTGAAAGCAGTCGTTGCTTCTGCACTGGAGATCACTGACCCTCTTTCCATCAGTTGACTCTGCTAAAGGCAGCGAGCCCTCTGTACACCCAGGACTGTTGTCATGGTTTCAAGGAGATGAAATCGCACTCCCCCCTCATTGGAAATGTCCTTTTACATGGCATGCAAAAACAGTTACCTACTTTGCATACAACTTTGCCAACTGCTTTTTCTTTCCCAGCAATACTGCTGCTCTCCTTTCAGCTGTATGGAAATACCGTTGCTTGTCTTTTGCACCTAACACAAAATTGAAACACAATCTATTTCACAGAATAACCTCTACCCAAAAGCAAAACCAAACAAACCCTAGAGGCCACATTCAGGACAGAATGTGGCCTCGGTGACCGTTAGGAAAGGTAGTGAGCAAAAAGATCATTTCAGGATTTATGGAAACAAATCACTACTAGTTGTAATTGGCTACTGGATTCCAGCCTGGCTACATGGAAAGCACTACTGCCCTACTTCTGTGACTGAAGATACAGTTTAAAGGAAACCTGAACTGGAAAGACTGTGGGAGGTGCTTTTGAAGAGTAGCCTTTGAATTTGCTAGTTGGTTGGTTTTGTCCATCTCTGTGTTCTTGAGAGGACAAAGCCCAGGGTTATCCTCGTTAGTATAGTGGTCAGTATCCCCGCCTGTCACGCGGGAGACCGGGGTTCAATTCCCCGACGGGGAGGCAGCTTTTGCTTCTTAAACTTTGTTTATCTCCATGTGTCTAGCCTAGGAATAACGTTTGTTCAGCCCTTTCACTAACATTTTCCAGCCCCCTTGCTGGTGGTGGAGACTCACAGTGCCATGGCCGGTTAGCTCAGTTGGTTAGAGCGTGGTGCTAATAACGCCAAGGTCGCGGGTTCGATCCCCGTACGGGCCACAGGTGTGCACTTAGACTTTTCACTCTGCCTGTCTGGGCACTGTGAAAGCAGTCGTTGCTTCTGCACTGGAGATCACTGACCCTCTTTCCATCAGTTGACTCTGCTGAAGGCAGCGAGCCCTCTGTACACCCAGGACTGTTGTCATGGTTTCAAGGAGATGAAATCGCACTCCCCCCTCATTGGAAATGTCCTTTTACATGGCATGCAAAAACAGTTACCTACTTTGCATACAACTTTGCCAACTGCTTTTTCTTTCCCAGCAATACTGCTGCTCTCCTTTCAGCTGTATGGAAATACCGTTGCTTGTCTTTTGCACCTAACACAAAATTGAAACACAATCTATTTCACAGAATAACCTCTACCCAAAAGCAAAACCAAACAAACCCTAGAGGCCACATTCAGGACAGAATGTGGCCTCGGTGACCGTTAGGAAAGGTAGTGAGCAAAAAGATCATTTCAGGATTTATGGAAACAAATCACTACTAGTTGTAATTGGCTACTGGATTCCAGCCTGGCTACATGGAAAGCACTACTGCCCTACTTCTGTGACTGAAGATACAGTTTAAAGGAAACCTGAACTGGAAAGACTGTGGGAGGTGCTTTTGAAGAGTAGCCTTTGAATTTGCTAGTTGGTTGGTTTTGTCCATCTCTGTGTTCTTGAGAGGACAAAGCCCAGGGTTATCCTCGTTAGTATAGTGGTCAGTATCCCCGCCTGTCACGCGGGAGACCGGGGTTCAATTCCCCGACGGGGAGGCAGCTTTTGCTTCTTAAACTTTGTTTATCTCCATGTGTCTAGCCTAGGAATAACGTTTGTTCAGCCCTTTCACTAACATTTTCCAGCCCCCTTGCTGGTGGTGGAGACTCACAGTGCCATGGCCGGTTAGCTCAGTTGGTTAGAGCGTGGTGCTAATAACGCCAAGGTCGTGGGTTCGATCCCCGTACGGGCCACAGGTGTGCGCTTAGACTTTTCACTCTGCCTGTCTGGGCACTGTGAAAGCAGTCGTTGCTTCTGCACTGGAGATCACTGACCCTCTTTCCATCAGTTGACTCTGCTAAAGGCAGCGAGCCCTCTGTACACCCAGGACTGTTGTCATGGTTTCAAGGAGATGAAATCGCACTCCCCCCTCATTGGAAATGTCCTTTTACATGGCATGCAAAAACAGTTACCTACTTTGCATACAACTTTGCCAACTGCTTTTTCTTTCCCAGCAATACTGCTGCTCTCCTTTCAGCTGTATGGAAATACCGTTGCTTGTCTTTTGCACCTAACACAAAATTGAAACACAATCTATTTCACAGAATAACCTCTACCCAAAAGCAAAACCAAACAAACCCTAGAGGCCACATTCAGGACAGAATGTGGCCTCGGTGACCGTTAGGAAAGGTAGTGAGCAAAAAGATCATTTCAGGATTTATGGAAACAAATCACTACTAGTTGTAATTGGCTACTGGATTCCAGCCTGGCTACATGGAAAGCACTACTGCCCTACTTCTGTGACTGAAGATACAGTTTAAAGGAAACCTGAACTGGAAAGACTGTGGGAGGTGCTTTTGAAGAGTAGCCTTTGAATTTGCTAGTTGGTTGGTTTTGTCCATCTCTGTGTTCTTGAGAGGGCAAAGCCCAGGGTTATCCTCGTTAGTATAGTGGTCAGTATCCCCGCCTGTCACGCGGGAGACCGGGGTTCAATTCCCCGACGGGGAGGCAGCTTTTGCTTCTTAAACTTTGTTTATCTCCATGTGTCTAGCCTAGGAATAACGTTTGTTCAGCCCTTTCACTAACATTTTCCAGCCCCCTTGCTGGTGGTGGAGACTCACAGTGCCATGGCCGGTTAGCTCAGTTGGTTAGAGCGTGGTGCTAATAACGCCAAGGTTGCGGGTTCGATCCCCGTACGGGCCACAGGTGTGCGCTTAGACTTTTCACTCTGCCTGTCTGGGCACTGTGAAAGCAGTCGTTGCTTCTGCACTGGAGATCACTGACCCTCTTTCCATCAGTTGACTCTGCTAAAGGCAGCGAGCCCTCTGTACACCCAGGACTGTTGTCATGGTTTCAAGGAGATGAAATCGCACTCCCCCCTCATTGGAAATGTCCTTTTACATGGCATGCAAAAACAGTTACCTACTTTGCATACAACTTTGCCAACTGCTTTTTCTTTCCCAGCAATACTGCTGCTCTCCTTTCAGCTGTATGGAAATACCGTTGCTTGTCTTTTGCTCCTAACACAAAATTGAAACACAATCTATTTCACAGAATAACCTCTACCCAAAAGCAAAACCAAACAAACCCTAGAGGCCACATTCAGGACAGAATGTGGCCTCGGTGACCGTTAGGAAAGGTAGTGAGCAAAAAGATCATTTCAGGATTTATGGAAACAAATCACTACTAGTTGTAATTGGCTACTGGATTCCAGCCTGGCTACATGGAAAGCACTACTGCCCTACTTCTGTGACTGAAGATACAGTTTAAAGGAAACCTGAACTGGAAAGACTGTGGGAGGTGCTTTTGAAGAGTAGCCTTTGAATTTGCTAGTTGGTTGGTTTTGTCCATCTCTGTGTTCTTGAGAGGACAAAGCCCAGGGTTATCCTCATTAGTATAGTGGTCAGTATCCCCGCCTGTCACGCGGGAGACCGGGGTTCAATTCCCCGACGGGGAGGCAGCTTTTGCTTCTTAAACTTTGTTTATCTCCATGTGTCTAGCCTAGGAATAACGTTTGTTCAGCCCTTTCACTAACATTTTCCAGCCCCCTTGCTGGTGGTGGAGACTCACAGTGCCATGGCCGGTTAGCTCAGTTGGTTAGAGCGTGGTGCTAATAACGCCAAGGTTGCGGGTTCGATCCCTGTACGGGCCACAGGTGTGCGCTTAGACTTTTCACTCTGCCTGTCTGGGCACTGTGAAAGCAGTCGTTGCTTCTGCACTGGAGATCACTGACCCTCTTTCCATCAGTTGACTCTGCTAAAGGCAGCGAGCCCTCTGTACACCCAGGACTGTTGTCATGGTTTCAAGGAGATGAAATCGCACTCCCTCCTCATTGGAAATGTCCTTTTACATGGCATGCAAAAACAGTTACCTACTTTGCATACAACTTTGCCAACTGCTTTTTCTTTCCCAGCAATACTGCTGCTCTCCTTTCAGCTGTATGGAAATACCGTTGCTTGTCTTTTGCTCCTAACACAAAATTGAAACACAATCTATTTCACAGAATAACCTCTACCCAAAAGCAAAACCAAACAAACCCTAGAGGCCACATTCAGGACAGAATGTGGCCTCGGTGACCGTTAGGAAAGGTAGTGAGCAAAAAGATCATTTCAGGATTTATGGAAACAAATCACTACTAGTTGTAATTGGCTACTGGATTCCAGCCTGGCTACATGGAAAGCACTACTGCCCTACTTCTGTGACTGAAGATACAGTTTAAAGGAAACCTGAACTGGAAAGACTGTGGGAGGTGCTTTTGAAGAGTAGCCTTTGAATTTGCTAGTTGGTTGGTTTTGTCCATCTCTGTGTTCTTGAGAGGACAAAGCCCAGGGTTATCCTCGTTAGTATAGTGGTCAGTATCCCCGCCTGTCACGCGGGAGACCGGGGTTCAATTCCCCGACGGGGAGGCAGCTTTTGCTTCTTAAACTTTGTTTATCTCCATGTGTCTAGCCTAGGAATAACGTTTGTTCAGCCCTTTCACTAACATTTTCCAGCCCCCTTGCTGGTGGTGGAGACTCACAGTGCCATGGCCGGTTAGCTCAGTTGGTTAGAGCGTGGTGCTAATAACGCCAAGGTCGCGGGTTCGATCCCCGTACGGGCCACAGGTGTGCGCTTAGACTTTTCACTCTGCCTGTCTGGGCACTGTGAAAGCAGTCGTTGCTTCTGCACTGGAGATCACTGACCCTCTTTCCATCAGTTGACTCTGCTAAAGGCAGCGAGCCCTCTGTACACCCAGGACTGTTGTCATGGTTTCAAGGAGATGAAATCGCACTCCCCCCTCATTGGAAATGTCCTTTTACATGGCATGCAAAAACAGTTACCTACTTTGCATACAACTTTGCCAACTGCTTTTTCTTTCCCAGCAATACTGCTGCTCTCCTTTCAGCTGTATGGAAATACCGTTGCTTGTCTTTTGCACCTAACACAAAATTGAAACACAATCTATTTCACAGAATAACCTCTACCCAAAAGCAAAACCAAACAAACCCTAGAGGCCACATTCAGGACAGAATGTGGCCTCGGTGACCGTTAGGAAAGGTAGTGAGCAAAAAGATCATTTCAGGATTTATGGAAACAAATCACTACTAGTTGTAATTGGCTACTGGATTCCAGCCTGGCTACATGGAAAGCACTACTGCCCTACTTCTGTGACTGAAGATACAGTTTAAAGGAAACCTGAACTGGAAAGACTGTGGGAGGTGCTTTTGAAGAGTAGCCTTTGAATTTGCTAGTTGGTTGGTTTTGTCCATCTCTGTGTTCTTGAGAGGACAAAGCCCAGGGTTATCCTCGTTAGTATAGTGGTCAGTATCCCCGCCTGTCACGCGGGAGACCGGGGTTCAATTCCCCGACGGGGAGGCAGCTTTTGCTTCTTAAACTTTGTTTATCTCCATGTGTCTAGCCTAGGAATAACGTTTGTTCAGCCCTTTCACTAACATTTTCCAGCCCCCTTGCTGGTGGTGGAGACTCACAGTGCCATGGCCGGTTAGCTCAGTTGGTTAGAGCGTGGTGCTAATAACGCTAAGGTCGAGGGTTCGATCCCTGTACGGGCCACAGGTGTGCGCTTAGACTTTTCACTCTGCCTGTCTGGGCACTGTGAAAGCAGTCGTTGCTTCTGCACTGGAGATCACTGACCCTCTTTCCATCAGTTGACTCTGCTAAAGGCAGCGAGCCCTCTGTACACCCAGGACTGTTGTCATGGTTTCAAGGAGATGAAATCGCACTCCCCCCTCATTGGAAATGTCCTTTTACATGGCATGCAAAAACAGTTACCTACTTTGCATACAACTTTGCCAACTGCTTTTTCTTTCCCAGCAATAGTGCTGCTCTCCTTTCAGCTGTATGGAAATACCGTTGCTTGTCTTTTGCACCTAACACAAAATTGAAACACAATCTATTTCACAGAATAACCTCTACCCAAAAGCAAAACCAAACAAACCCTAGAGGCCACATTCAGGACAGAATGTGGCCTCGGTGACCGTTAGGAAAGGTAGTGAGCAAAAAGATCATTTCAGGATTTATGGAAACAAATCACTACTAGTTGTAATTGGCTACTGGATTCCAGCCTGGCTACATGGAAAGCACTACTGCCCTACTTCTGTGACTGAAGATACAGTTTAAAGGAAACCTGAACTGGAAAGACTGTGGGAGGTGCTTTTGAAGAGTAGCCTTTGAATTTGCTAGTTGGTTGGTTTTGTCCATCTCTGTGTTCTTGAGAGGACAAAGCCCAGGGTTATCCTCGTTAGTATAGTGGTCAGTATCCCCGCCTGTCACGCGGGAGACCGGGGTTCAATTCCCCGACGGGGAGGCAGCTTTTGCTTCTTAAACTTTGTTTATCTCCATGTGTCTAGCCTAGGAATAACGTTTGTTCAGCCCTTTCACTAACATTTTCCAGCCCCCTTGCTGGTGGTGGAGACTCACAGTGCCATGGCCGGTTAGCTCAGTTGGTTAGAGCGTGGTGCTAATAACGCCAAGGTCGTGGGTTCG
The DNA here is from genome assembly GCF_040937935.1 of Hyperolius riggenbachi. NCBI lineage: Eukaryota > Metazoa > Chordata > Amphibia > Anura > Hyperoliidae > Hyperolius > Hyperolius riggenbachi. Next base: position 301,334,746 of record NC_090647.1, read on the forward strand.
ATCCCCGTACGGGCCACAGGTGTGCGCTTAGACTTTTCACTCTGCCTGTCTGGGCACTGTGAAAGCAGTCGTTGCTTCTGCACTGGAGATCACTGACCCTCTTTCCATCAGTTGACTCTGCTAAAGGCAGCGAGCCCTCTGTACACCCAGGACTGTTGTCATGGTTTCAAGGAGATGAAATCGCACTCCCCCCTCATTGGAAATGTCCTTTTACATGGCATGCAAAAACAGTTACCTACTTTGCATACAACTTTGCCAACTGCTTTTTCTTTCCCAGCAATACTGCTGCTCTCCTTTCAGCTGTATGGAAATACCGTTGCTTGTCTTTTGCACCTAACACAAAATTGAAACACAATCTATTTCACAGAATAACCTCTACCCAAAAGCAAAACCAAACAAACCCTAGAGGCCACATTCAGGACAGAATGTGGCCTCGGTGACCGTTAGGAAAGGTAGTGAGCAAAAAGATCATTTCAGGATTTATGGAAACAAATCACTACTAGTTGTAATTGGCTACTGGATTCCAGCCTGGCTACATGGAAAGCACTACTGCCCTACTTCTGTGACTGAAGATACAGTTTAAAGGAAACCTGAACTGGAAAGACTGTGGGAGGTGCTTTTGAAGAGTAGCCTTTGAATTTGCTAGTTGGTTGGTTTTGTCCATCTCTGTGTTCTTGAGAGGGCAAAGCCCAGGGTTATCCTCGTTAGTATAGTGGTCAGTATCCCCGCCTGTCACGCGGGAGACCGGGGTTCAATTCCCCGACGGGGAGGCAGCTTTTGCTTCTTAAACTTTGTTTATCTCCATGTGTCTAGCCTAGGAATAACGTTTGTTCAGCCCTTTCACTAACATTTTCCAGCCCCCTTGCTGGTGGTGGAGACTCACAGTGCCATGGCCGGTTAGCTCAGTTGGTTAGAGCGTGGTGCTAATAACGCCAAGGTTGCGGGTTCGATCCCCGTACGGGCCACAGGTGTGCGCTTAGACTTTTCACTCTGCCTGTCTGGGCACTGTGAAAGCAGTCGTTGCTTCTGCACTGGAGATCACTGACCCTCTTTCCATCAGTTGACTCTGCTAAAGGCAGCGAGCCCTCTGTACACCCAGGACTGTTGTCATGGTTTCAAGGAGATGAAATCGCACTCCCCCCTCATTGGAAATGTCCTTTTACATGGCATGCAAAAACAGTTACCTACTTTGCATACAACTTTGCCAACTGCTTTTTCTTTCCCAGCAATACTGCTGCTCTCCTTTCAGCTGTATGGAAATACCGTTGCTTGTCTTTTGCTCCTAACACAAAATTGAAACACAATCTATTTCACAGAATAACCTCTACCCAAAAGCAAAACCAAACAAACCCTAGAGGCCACATTCAGGACAGAATGTGGCCTCGGTGACCGTTAGGAAAGGTAGTGAGCAAAAAGATCATTTCAGGATTTATGGAAACAAATCACTACTAGTTGTAATTGGCTACTGGATTCCAGCCTGGCTACATGGAAAGCACTACTGCCCTACTTCTGTGACTGAAGATACAGTTTAAAGGAAACCTGAACTGGAAAGACTGTGGGAGGTGCTTTTGAAGAGTAGCCTTTGAATTTGCTAGTTGGTTGGTTTTGTCCATCTCTGTGTTCTTGAGAGGACAAAGCCCAGGGTTATCCTCATTAGTATAGTGGTCAGTATCCCCGCCTGTCACGCGGGAGACCGGGGTTCAATTCCCCGACGGGGAGGCAGCTTTTGCTTCTTAAACTTTGTTTATCTCCATGTGTCTAGCCTAGGAATAACGTTTGTTCAGCCCTTTCACTAACATTTTCCAGCCCCCTTGCTGGTGGTGGAGACTCACAGTGCCATGGCCGGTTAGCTCAGTTGGTTAGAGCGTGGTGCTAATAACGCCAAGGTTGCGGGTTCGATCCCTGTACGGGCCACAGGTGTGCGCTTAGACTTTTCACTCTGCCTGTCTGGGCACTGTGAAAGCAGTCGTTGCTTCTGCACTGGAGATCACTGACCCTCTTTCCATCAGTTGACTCTGCTAAAGGCAGCGAGCCCTCTGTACACCCAGGACTGTTGTCATGGTTTCAAGGAGATGAAATCGCACTCCCTCCTCATTGGAAATGTCCTTTTACATGGCATGCAAAAACAGTTACCTACTTTGCATACAACTTTGCCAACTGCTTTTTCTTTCCCAGCAATACTGCTGCTCTCCTTTCAGCTGTATGGAAATACCGTTGCTTGTCTTTTGCTCCTAACACAAAATTGAAACACAATCTATTTCACAGAATAACCTCTACCCAAAAGCAAAACCAAACAAACCCTAGAGGCCACATTCAGGACAGAATGTGGCCTCGGTGACCGTTAGGAAAGGTAGTGAGCAAAAAGATCATTTCAGGATTTATGGAAACAAATCACTACTAGTTGTAATTGGCTACTGGATTCCAGCCTGGCTACATGGAAAGCACTACTGCCCTACTTCTGTGACTGAAGATACAGTTTAAAGGAAACCTGAACTGGAAAGACTGTGGGAGGTGCTTTTGAAGAGTAGCCTTTGAATTTGCTAGTTGGTTGGTTTTGTCCATCTCTGTGTTCTTGAGAGGACAAAGCCCAGGGTTATCCTCGTTAGTATAGTGGTCAGTATCCCCGCCTGTCACGCGGGAGACCGGGGTTCAATTCCCCGACGGGGAGGCAGCTTTTGCTTCTTAAACTTTGTTTATCTCCATGTGTCTAGCCTAGGAATAACGTTTGTTCAGCCCTTTCACTAACATTTTCCAGCCCCCTTGCTGGTGGTGGAGACTCACAGTGCCATGGCCGGTTAGCTCAGTTGGTTAGAGCGTGGTGCTAATAACGCCAAGGTCGCGGGTTCGATCCCCGTACGGGCCACAGGTGTGCGCTTAGACTTTTCACTCTGCCTGTCTGGGCACTGTGAAAGCAGTCGTTGCTTCTGCACTGGAGATCACTGACCCTCTTTCCATCAGTTGACTCTGCTAAAGGCAGCGAGCCCTCTGTACACCCAGGACTGTTGTCATGGTTTCAAGGAGATGAAATCGCACTCCCCCCTCATTGGAAATGTCCTTTTACATGGCATGCAAAAACAGTTACCTACTTTGCATACAACTTTGCCAACTGCTTTTTCTTTCCCAGCAATACTGCTGCTCTCCTTTCAGCTGTATGGAAATACCGTTGCTTGTCTTTTGCACCTAACACAAAATTGAAACACAATCTATTTCACAGAATAACCTCTACCCAAAAGCAAAACCAAACAAACCCTAGAGGCCACATTCAGGACAGAATGTGGCCTCGGTGACCGTTAGGAAAGGTAGTGAGCAAAAAGATCATTTCAGGATTTATGGAAACAAATCACTACTAGTTGTAATTGGCTACTGGATTCCAGCCTGGCTACATGGAAAGCACTACTGCCCTACTTCTGTGACTGAAGATACAGTTTAAAGGAAACCTGAACTGGAAAGACTGTGGGAGGTGCTTTTGAAGAGTAGCCTTTGAATTTGCTAGTTGGTTGGTTTTGTCCATCTCTGTGTTCTTGAGAGGACAAAGCCCAGGGTTATCCTCGTTAGTATAGTGGTCAGTATCCCCGCCTGTCACGCGGGAGACCGGGGTTCAATTCCCCGACGGGGAGGCAGCTTTTGCTTCTTAAACTTTGTTTATCTCCATGTGTCTAGCCTAGGAATAACGTTTGTTCAGCCCTTTCACTAACATTTTCCAGCCCCCTTGCTGGTGGTGGAGACTCACAGTGCCATGGCCGGTTAGCTCAGTTGGTTAGAGCGTGGTGCTAATAACGCTAAGGTCGAGGGTTCGATCCCTGTACGGGCCACAGGTGTGCGCTTAGACTTTTCACTCTGCCTGTCTGGGCACTGTGAAAGCAGTCGTTGCTTCTGCACTGGAGATCACTGACCCTCTTTCCATCAGTTGACTCTGCTAAAGGCAGCGAGCCCTCTGTACACCCAGGACTGTTGTCATGGTTTCAAGGAGATGAAATCGCACTCCCCCCTCATTGGAAATGTCCTTTTACATGGCATGCAAAAACAGTTACCTACTTTGCATACAACTTTGCCAACTGCTTTTTCTTTCCCAGCAATAGTGCTGCTCTCCTTTCAGCTGTATGGAAATACCGTTGCTTGTCTTTTGCACCTAACACAAAATTGAAACACAATCTATTTCACAGAATAACCTCTACCCAAAAGCAAAACCAAACAAACCCTAGAGGCCACATTCAGGACAGAATGTGGCCTCGGTGACCGTTAGGAAAGGTAGTGAGCAAAAAGATCATTTCAGGATTTATGGAAACAAATCACTACTAGTTGTAATTGGCTACTGGATTCCAGCCTGGCTACATGGAAAGCACTACTGCCCTACTTCTGTGACTGAAGATACAGTTTAAAGGAAACCTGAACTGGAAAGACTGTGGGAGGTGCTTTTGAAGAGTAGCCTTTGAATTTGCTAGTTGGTTGGTTTTGTCCATCTCTGTGTTCTTGAGAGGACAAAGCCCAGGGTTATCCTCGTTAGTATAGTGGTCAGTATCCCCGCCTGTCACGCGGGAGACCGGGGTTCAATTCCCCGACGGGGAGGCAGCTTTTGCTTCTTAAACTTTGTTTATCTCCATGTGTCTAGCCTAGGAATAAAGTTTGTTCAGCCATTTCACTAACATTTTCCAGCCCCCTTGCTGGTGGTGGAGACTTGCAGTGCCATGGCCGGTTAGCTCAGTTGGTTAGAGCGTGGTGCTAATAACACCAAGGTCGCGGGTTCGATCCCCGTACGGGCCACAGGTGTGCGCTTAGACTTTGCACTCTGCCTGTCTGGGCACTGTGAAAGCAGTCCTTGCTTCTGCACTGGAGATCACTGACCCTCTTTCCATCAGTTGACTCTGCTAAAGGCAGCGAGCCCTCTGTACACCCAGGACTGTTGTCATGGTTTCAAGGAGATGAAATCGCACTCCCCCCTCATTTGAAATGTCCTTTTACATGGCATGCAAAAACAGTTACCTACTTTGCATACAACTTTGCCAACTGTTTTTTCTTTCCCAGCAATACTGCTGCTCTCCTTTCAGCTGTATGGAAATACCGTTGCTTGTCTTTTGCACCTAACACAAAATTGAAACACAATCTATTTCACAGAATAACCTCTACCCAAAAGCAAAACCAAACAAACCCTAGAGGCCACATTCAGGACAGAATGTGGCCTCGGTGACCGTTAGGAAAGGTAGTGAGCAAAAAGATCATTTCAGGATTTATGGAAACAAATCACTACTAGTTGTAATTGGCTACTGGATTCCAGCCTGGCTACATGGAAAGCACTACTGCCCTACTTCTGTGACTGAAGATACAGTTTAAAGGAAACCTGAACTGGAAAGACTGTGGGAGGTGCTTTTGAAGAGTAGCCTTTGAATTTGCTAGTTGGTTGGTTTTGTCCATCTCTGTGTTCTTGAGAGGACAAAGCCCAGGGTTATCCTCGTTAGTATAGTGGTCAGTATCCCCGCCTGTCATGCGGGAGACCGGGGTTCAATTCCCCGACGGGGAGGCAGCTTTTGCTTCTTAAACTTTGTTTATCTCCATGTGTCTAGCCTAGGAATAACGTTTGTTCAGCCCTTTCACTAACATTTTCCAGCCCCCTTGCTGGTGGTGGAGACTCGCAGTGCCATGGCCGGTTAGCTCAGTTGGTTAGAGCGTGGTGCTAATAACGTCAAGGCCGCGGGTTCGATCCCCGTACGGGCCACAGGTGTGCGCTTAGACTTTTCACTCTGCCTGTCTGGGCACTGTGAAAGCAGTCGTTGCTTCTGCACTGGAGATCACTGACCCTCTTTCCATCAGTTGACTCTGCTAAAGGCAGCGAGCCCTCTGTACACCCAGGACTGTTGTCATGGTTTCAAGGAGATGAAATCGCACTCCCCCCTCATTGGAAATGTCCTTTTACATGGCATGCAAAAACAGTTACCTACTTTGCATACAACTTTGCCAACTGCTTTTTCTTTCCCAGCAATACTGCTGCTCTCCTTTCAGCTGTATGGAAATACCGTTGCTTGTCTTTTGCACCTAACACAAAATTAAAACACAATCTATTTCACAGAATAACCTCTACCCAAAAGCAAAACCAAACAAACCCTAGAGGCCACATTCAGGACAGAATGTGGCCTCGGTGACCGTTAGGAAAGGTAGTGAGCAAAAAGATCATTTCAGGATTTATGGAAACAAATCACTACTAGTTGTAATTGGCTACTGGATTCCAGCCTGGCTACATGGAAAGCACTACTGCCCTACTTCTGTGACTGAAGATACAGTTTAAAGGAAACCTGAACTGGAAAGACTGTGGGAGGTGCTTTTGAAGAGTAGCCTTTGAATTTGCTAGTTGGTTGGTTTTGTCCATCTCTGTGTTCTTGAGAGGACAAAGCCCAGGGTTATCCTTGTTAGTATAGTGGTCAGTATCCCCGCCTGTCACGCGGGAGACCGGGGTTCAATTCCCCGACGGGGAGGCAGCTTTTGCTTCTTAAACTTTGTTTATCTCCATGTGTCTAGCCTAGGAATAACGTTTGTTCAGCCCTTTCACTAACATTTTCCAGCCCCCTTGCTGGTGATGGAGACTCACAGTGCCATGGCCGGTTAGCTCAGTTGGTTAGAGCGTGGTGCTAATAACGCTAAGGTCGAGGGTTCGATCCCCGTACGGGCCACAGGTGTGCGCTTAGACTTTTCACTCTGCCTGTCTGGGCACTGTGAAAGCAGTCGTTGCTTCTGCACTGGAGATCACTGACCCTCTTTCCATCAGTTGACTCTGCTAAAGGCAGCGAGCCCTCTGTACACCCAGGACTGTTGTCATGGTTTCAAGGAGATGAAATCGCACTCCCCCCTCATTGGAAATGTCCTTTTACATGGCATGCAAAAACAGTTACCTACTTTGCATACAACTTTGCCAACTGCTTTTTCTTTCCCAGCAATACTGCTGCTCTCCTTTCAGCTGTATGGAAATACCGTTGCTTGTCTTTTGCACCTAACACAAAATTGAAACACAATCTATTTCACAGAAAAACCTCTACCCAAAAGCAAAACCAAACAAACCCTAGAGGCCACATTCAGGACAGAATGTGGCCTCGGTGACCGTTAGGAAAGGTAGTGAGCAAAAAGATCATTTCAGGATTTATGGAAACAAATCACTACTAGTTGTAATTGGCTACTGGATTCCAGCCTGGCTACATGGAAAGCACTACTGCCCTACTTCTGTGACTGAAGATACAGTTTAAAGGAAACCTGAACTGGAAAGACTGTGGGAGGTGCTTTTGAAGAGTAGCCTTTGAATTTGCTAGTTGGTTGGTTTTGTCCATCTCTGTGTTCTTGAGAGGACAAAGCCCAGGGTTATCCTCGTTAGTATAGTGGTCAGTATCCCTGCCTGTCACGCGGGAGACCGGGGTTCAATTCCCCGACGGGGAGGCAGCTTTTGCTTCTTAAACTTTGTTTATCTCCATGTGTCTAGCCTAGGAATAACGTTTGTTCAGCCCTTTCACTAACATTTTCCAGCCCCCTTGCTGGTGGTGGAGACTCGCAGTGCCATGGCCGGTTAGCTCAGTTGGTTAGAGCGTGGTGCTAATAACGCCAAGGTCGCGGGTTCGATCCCCGTACGGGCCACAGGTGTGCGCTTAGACTTTTCACTCTGCCTGTCTGGGCACTGTGAAAGCAGTCGTTGCTTCTGCACTGGAGATCACTGACCCTCTTTCCATCAGTTGACTCTGCTAAAGGCAGCGAGCCCTCTGTACACCCAGGACTGTTGTCATGGTTTCAAGGAGATGAAATCGCACTCCCCCCTCATTGGAAATGTCCTTTTACATGGCATGCAAAAACAGTTACCTACTTTGCATACAACTTTGCCAACTGCTTTTTCTTTCCCAGCAATACTGCTGCTCTCCTTTCAGCTGTATGGAAATACCGTTGCTTGTCTTTTGCACCTAAGACAAAATTGAAACACAATCTATTTCACAGAATAACCTCTACCCAAAAGCAAAACCAAACAAACCCTAGAGGCCACATTCAGGACAGAATGTGGCCTCGGTGACCGTTAGGAAAGGTAGTGAGCAAAAAGATCATTTCAGGATTTATGGAAACAAATCACTACTAGTTGTAATTGGCTACTGGATTCCAGCCTGGCTACATGGAAAGCACTACTGCCCTACTTCTGTGACTGAAGATAAAGTTTAAAGGAAACCTGAACTGGAAAGACTGTGGGAGGTGCTTTTGAAGAGTAGCCTTTGAATTTGCTAGTTGGTTGGTTTTGTCCATCTCTGTGTTCTTGAGAGGACAAAGCCCAGGGTTATCCTCGTTAGTATAGTGGTCAGTATCCCCGCCTGTCACGCGGGAGACCGGGGTTCAATTCCCCGACGGGGAGGCAGCTTTTGCTTCTTAAACTTTGTTTATCTCCATGTGTCTAGCCTAGGAATAACGTTTGTTCAGCCCTTTCACTAACATTTTCCAGCCCCCTTGCTGGTGGTGGAGACTCACAATGCCATGGCCGGTTAGCTCAGTTGGTTAGAGCGTGGTGCTAATAACGCTAAGGTCGAGGGTTCGATCCCTGTACGGGCCACAGGTGTGCGCTTAGACTTTTCACTCTGCCTGTCTGGGCACTGTGAAAGCAGTCGTTGCTTCTGCACTGGAGATCACTGACCCTCTTTCCATCAGTTGACTCTGCTAAAGGCAGCAAGCCCTCTGTACACCCAGGACTGTTGTCATGGTTTCAAGGAGATGAAATCGCACTCCCCCCTCATTGGAAATGTCCTTTTACATGGCATGCAAAAACAGTTACCTACTTTGCATACAACTTTGCCAACTGCTTTTTCTTTCCCAGCAATACTGCTGCTCTCCTTTCAGCTGTATGGAAATACCGTTGCTTGTCTTTTGCACCTAACACAAAATTGAAACACAATCTATTTCACAGAATAACCTCTACCCAAAAGCAAAACCAAACAAACCCTAGAGGCCACATTCAGGACAGAATGTGGCCTCGGTGACCGTTAGGAAAGGTAGTGAGCAAAAAGATCATTTCAGGATTTATGGAAACAAATCACTACTAGTTGTAATTGGCTACTGGATTCCAGCCTGGCTACATGGAAAGCACTACTGCCCTACTTCTGTGACTGAAGATACAGTTTAAAGGAAACCTGAACTGGAAAGACTGTGGGAGGTGCTTTTGAAGAGTAGCCTTTGAATTTGCTAGTTGGTTGGTTTTGTCCATCTCTGTGTTCTTGAGAGGACAAAGCCCAGGGTTATCCTCGTTAGTATAGTGGTCAGTATCCCCGCCTGTCACGCGGGAGACCGGGGTTCAATTCCCCGACGGGGAGGCAGATTTTGCTTCTTAAACTTTGTTTATCTCCATGTGTCTAGCCTAGGAATAAAGTTTGTTCAGCCCTTTCACTAACATTTTCCAGCCCCCTTGCTGGTGGTGGAGACTCGCAGTGCCATGGCTGGTTAGCTCAGTTGGTTAGAGCGTGGTGCTAATAACACCAAGGTCGCGGGTTCGATCCCCGTACGGGCCACAGGTGTGCGCTTAGTCTTTTCACTCTGCCTGTCTGGGCACTGTGAAAGCAGTCCTTGCTTCTGCACTGGAGATCACTGACCCTCTTTCCATCAGTTGACTCTGCTAAAGGCAGCGAGCCCTCTGTACACCCAGGACTGTTGTCATGGTTTCAAGGAGATGAAATCGCACTCCCCCCTCATTGGAAATGTCCTTTTACATGGCATGCAAAAACAGTTACCTACTTTGCATACAACTTTGCCAACTGCTTTTTCTTTCCCAGCAATACTGCTGCTCTCCTTTCAGCTGTATGGAAATACCGTTGCTTGTCTTTTGCACCTAACACAAAATTGAAACACAATCTATTTCACAGAATAACCTCTACCCAAAAGCAAAACCAAACAAACCCTAGAGGCCACATTCAGGACAGAATGTGGCCTCGGTGACCGTTAGGAAAGGTAGTGAGCAAAAAGATCATTTCAGGATTTATGGAAACAGATCACTACTAGTTGTAATTGGCTACTGGATTCCAGCCTGGCTACATGGAAAGCACTACTGCCCTACTTCTGTGACTGAAGATACAGTTTAAAGGAAACCTGAACTGGAAAGACTGTGGGAGGTGCTTTTGAAGAGTAGCCTTTGAATTTGCTAGTTGGTTGGTTTTGTCCATCTCTGTGTTCTTGAGAGGACAAAGCCCAGGGTTATCCTCGTTAGTATAGTGGTCAGTATCCCCGCCTGTCACGCGGGAGACCGGGGTTCAATTCCCCGACGGGGAGGCAGCTTTTGCTTCTTAAACTTTGTTTATCTCCATGTGTCTAGCCTAGGAATAACGTTTGTTCAGCCCTTTCACTAACATTTTCCAGCCCCCTTGCTGGTGGTGGAGACTCGCAGTGCCATGGCCGGTTAGCTCAGTTGGTTAGAGCGTGGTGCTAATAACGCCAAGGTCGCGGGTTCGATCCCCGTACGGGCCACAGGTGTGCGCTTAGACTTTTCACTCTGCCGGTCTGGGCACTGTGAAAGCAGTCCTTGCTTCTGCACTGGAGATCACTGACCCTCTTTCCATCAGTTGACTCTGCTAAAGGCAGCGAGCCCTCTGTACACCCAGGACTGTTGTCATGGTTTCAAGGAGATGAAATCGCACTCCCCCCTCATTGGAAATGTCCTTTTACATGGCATGCAAAAACAGTTACCTACTTTGCATACAACTTTGCCAACTGCTTTTTCTTTCCCAGCAATACTGCTGCTCTCCTTTCAGCTGTATGGAAATACCGTTGCTTGTCTTTTGCACCTAACACAAAATTGAAACACAATCTATTTCACAGAATAACCTCTACCCAAAAGCAAAACCAAACAAACCCTAGAGGCCACATTCAGGACAGAATGTGGCCTCGGTGACCGTTAGGAAAGGTAGTGAGCAAAAAGATCATTTCAGGATTTATGGAAACAAATCACTACTAGTTGTAATTGGCTACTGGATTCCAGCCTGGCTACATGGAAAGCACTACTGCCCTACTTCTGTGACTGAAGATACAGTTTAAAGGAAACCTGAACTGGAAAGACTGTGGGAGGTGCTTTTGAAGAGTAGCCTTTGAATTTGCTAGTTGGTTGGTTTTGTCCATCTCTGTGTTCTTGAGAGGACAAAGCCCAGGGTTATCCTCGTTAGTATAGTGGTCAGTATCCCCGCCTGTCACGCGGGAGACCGGGGTTCAATTCCCCGACGGGGAGGCAGCTTTTGCTTCTTAAACTTTGTTTATCTCCATGTGTCTAGCCTAGGAATAACGTTTGTTCAGCCCTTTCACTAACATTTTCCAGCCCCCTTGCTGGTGGTGGAGACTTGCAGTGCCATGGCCGGTTAGCTCAGTTGGTTAGAGCGTGGTGCTAATAACGCCAAGGTCGCGGGTTCGATCCCCGTACGGGCCACAGGTGTGCGCTTAGACTTTTCACTCTGCCTGTCTGGGCACTGTGAAAGCAGTCGTTGCTTCTGCACTGGAGATCACTGACCCTCTTTCCATCAGTTGACTCTGCTAAAGGCAGCGAGCCCTCTGTACACCCAGGACTGTTGTCATGGTTTCAAGGAGATGAAATCGCACTGCCCCCTCATTGGAAATGTCCTTTTACATGGCATGCAAAAACAGTTACCTACTTTGCATACAACTTTGCCAACTGCTTTTTCTTTCCCAGCAATACTGCTGCTCTCCTTTCAGCTGTATGGAAATACCGTTGCTTGTCTTTTGCACCTAACACAAAATTGAAACACAATCTATTTCACAGAATAACCTCTACCCAAAAGCAAAACCAAACAAACCCTAGAGGCCACATTCAGGACAGAATGTGGCCTCGGTGACCGTTAGGAAAGGTAGTGAGCAAAAAGATCATTTCAGGATTTATGGAAACAAATCACTACTAGTTGTAATTGGCTACTGGATTCCAGCCTGGCTACATGGAAAGCACTACTGCCCTACTTCTGTGACTGAAGATACAGTTTAAAGGAAACCTGAACTGGAAAGACTGTGGGAGGTGCTTTTGAAGAGTAGCCTTTGAATTTGCTAGTTGGTTGGTTTTGTCCATCTCTGTGTTCTTGAGAGGAAAAAGCCCAGGGTTATCCTCGTTAGTATAGTGGTCAGTATCCCCGCCTGTCACGCGGGAGACCGGGGTTCAATTCCCCGACGGGGAGGCAGCTTTTGCTTCTTAAACTTTGTTTATCTCCATGTGTCTAGCCTAGGAATAACGTTTGTTCAGCCCTTTCACTAACATTTTCCAGCCCCCTTGCTGGTGGTGGAGACTCACAGTGCCATGACCGGTTAGCTCAGTTGGTTAGAGCGTGGTGCTAATAACGCTAAGGTCGAGGGTTCGATCCCTGTACGGGCCACAGGTGTGCGCTTAGACTTTTCACTCTGCCTGTCTGGGCACTGTGAAAGCAGTCGTTGCTTCTGCACTGGAGATCACTGACCCTCTTTCCATCAGTTGACTCTGCTAAAGGCAGCGAGCCCTCTGTACACCCAGGACTGTTGTCATGGTTTCAAGGAGATGAAATCGCACTCCCCCCTCATTGGAAATGTCCTTTTACATGGCATGCAAAAACAGTTACCTACTTTGCATACAACTTTGCCAACTGCTTTTTCTTTCCCAGCAATACTGCTGCTCTCCTTTCAGCTGTATGGAAATACCGTTGCTTGTCTTTTGCACCTAACACAAAATTGAAACACAATCTATTTCACAGAATAACCTCTACCCAAAAGCAAAACCAAACAAACCCTAGAGGCCACATTCAGGACAGAATGTGGCCTCGGTGACCGTTAGGAAAGGTAGTGAGCAAAAAGATAATTTCAGGATTTATGGAAACAAATCACTACTAGTTGTAATTGGCTACTGGATTCCAGCCTGGCTACATGGAAAGCACTACTGCCCTACTTCTGTGACTGAAGATACAGTTTAAAGGAAACCTGAACTGGAAAGACTGTGGGAGGTGCTTTTGAAGAGTAGCCTTTGAATTTGCTAGTTGGTTGGTTTTGTCCATCTCTGTGTTCTTGAGAGGACAAAGCCCAGGGTTATCCTCGTTAGTATAGTGGTCAGTATCCCCGCCTGTCACGCGGGAGACCGGGGTTCAATTCCCCGACGGGGAGGCAGCTTTTGCTTCTTAAACTTTGTTTATCTCCATGTGTCTAGCCTAGGAATAAAGTTTGTTCAGCCCTTTCACTAACATTTTCCAGCCCCCTTGCTGGTGGTGGAGACTCGCAGTGCCATGGCCGGTTAGCTCAGTTGGTTAGAGCGTGGTGCTAATAACGCCAAGGTCGCGGGTTCGATCCCCGTACGGGCCACAGGTGTGCGCTTAGACTTTTCACTCTGCCTGTCTGGGCACTGTGAAAGCAGTCCTTGCTTCTGCACTGGAGATCACTGACCCTCTTTCCATCAGTTGACTCTGCTAAAGGCAGCGAGCCCTCTGTACACCCAGGACTGTTGTCATGGTTTCAAGGAGATGAAATCGCACTCCCCCCTCATTGGAAATGTCCTTTTACATGGCATGCAAAAACAGTTACCTACTTTGCATACAACTTTGCCAACTGCTTTTTCTTTCCCAGCAATACTGCTGCTCTCCTTTCAGCTGTATGGAAATACCGTTGCTTGTCTTTTGCACCTAACACAAAATTGAAACACAATCTATTTCACAGAATAACCTCTACCCAAAAGCAAAACCAAACAAACCCTAGAGGCCACATTCAGGACAGAATGTGGCCTCGGTGACCGTTAGGAAAGGTAGTGAGCAAAAAGATCATTTCAGGATTTATGGAAACAAATCACTACTAGTTGTAATTGGCTACTGGATTCCAGCCTGGCTACATGGAAAGCACTACTGCCCTACTTCTGTGACTGAAGATACAGTTTAAAGGAAACCTGAACTGGAAAGACTGTGGGAGGTGCTTTTGAAGAGTAGCCTTTGAATTTGCTAGTTGGTTGGTTTTGTCCATCTCTGTGTTCTTGAGAGGACAAAGCCCAGGGTTATCCTCGTTAGTATAGTGGTCAGTATCCCCGCCTGTCACGCGGGAGACCGGGGTTCAATTCCCCGACGGGGAGGCAGCTTTTGCTTCTTAAACTTTGTTTATCTCCATGTGTCTAGCCTAGGAATAACGTTTGTTCAGCCCTTTCACTAACATTTTCCAGCCCCCTTGCTGGTGGTGGAGACTCGCAGTGCCATGGCCGGTTAGCTCAGTTGGTTAGAGCGTGGTGCTAATAACGCCAAGGTCGCGGGTTCGATCCCCGTACGGGCCACAGGTGTGCGCTTAGACTTTTCACTCTGCCTGTCTGGGCACTGTGAAAGCAGTCGTTGCTTCTGCACTGGAGATCACTGACCCTCTTTCCATCAGTTGACTCTGCTAAAGGCAGCGAGCCCTCTGTACACCCAGGACTGTTGTCATGGTTTCAAGGAGATTAAATCGCACTCCCCCCTCATTGGAAATGTCCTTTTACATGGCATGCAAAAACAGTTACCTACTTTGCATACAACTTTGCCAACTGCTTTTTCTTTCCCAGCAATACTGCTGCTCTCCTTTCAGCTGTATGGAAATACCGTTGCTTGTCTTTTGCACCTAACACAAAATTGAAACACAATCTATTTCACAGAATAACCTCTACCCAAAAGCAAAACCAAACAAACCCTAGAGGCCACATTCAGGACAGAATGTGGCCTCGGTGACCGTTAGGAAAGGTAGTGAGCAAAAAGATCATTTCAGGATTTATGGAAACAAATCACTACTAGTTGTAATTGGCTACTGGATTCCAGCCTGGCTACATGGAAAGCACTACTGCCCTACTTCTGTGACTGAAGATACAGTTTAAAGGAAACCTGAACTGGAAAGACTGTGGGAGGTGCTTTTGAAGAGTAGCCTTTGAATTTGCTAGTTGGTTGGTTTTGTCCATCTCTGTGTTCTTGAGAGGACAAAGCCCAGGGTTATCCTCGTTAGTATAGTGGTCAGTATCCCCGCCTGTCACGCGGGAGACCGGGGTTCAATTCCCCGACGGGGAGGCAGCTTTTGCTTCTTAAACTTTGTTTATCTCCATGTGTCTAGCCTAGGAATAACGTTTGTTCAGCCCTTTCACTAACATTTTCCAGCCCCCTTGCTGGTGGTGGAGACTCGCAGTGCCATGGCCGGTTAGCTCAGTTGGTTAGAGCGTGGTGCTAATAACGCCAAGGTCGTGGGTTCGATCCCCGTACGGGCCACAGGTGTGCGCTTAGACTTTTCACTCTGCCTGTCTGGGCACTGTGAAAGCAGTCGTTGCTTCTGCACTGGAGATCACTGACCCTCTTTCCATCAGTTGACTCTGCTAAAGGCAGCGAGCCCTCTGTACACCCAGGACTGTTGTCATGGTTTCAAGGAGATGAAATCGCACTCCCCCCTCATTGGAAATGTCCTTTTACATGGCATGCAAAAACAGTTACCTACTTTGCATACAACTTTGCCAACTGCTTTTTCTTTCCCAGCAATACTGCTGCTCTCCTTTCAGCTGTATGGAAATACCGTTGCTTGTCTTTTGCACCTAACACAAAATTGAAACACAATCTATTTCACAGAATAACCTCTACCCAAAAGCAAAACCAAACAAACCCTAGAGGCCACATTCAGGACAGAATGTGGCCTCGGTGACCGTTAGGAAAGGTAGTGAGCAAAAAGATCATTTCAGGATTTATGGAAACAAATCACTACTAGTTGTAATTGGCTACTGGATTCCAGCCTGGCTACATGGAAAGCACTACTGCCCTACTTCTGTGACTGAAGATACAGTTTAAAGGAAACCTGAACTGGAAAGACTGTGGGAGGTGCTTTTGAAGAGTAGCCTTTGAATTTGCTAGTTGGTTGGTTTTGTCCATCTCTGTGTTCTTGAGAGGACAAAGCCCAGGGTTATCCTCGTTAGTATAGTGGTCAGTATCCCCGCCTGTCACGCGGGAGACCGGGGTTCAATTCCCCGACGGGGAGGCAGCTTTTGCTTCTTAAACTTTGTTTATCTCCATGTGTCTAGCCTAGGAATAACGTTTGTTCAGCCCTTTCACTAACATTTTCCAGCCCCCTTGCTGGTGGTGGAGACTCGCAGTGCCATGGCCGGTTAGCTCAGTTGGTTAGAGCGTGGTGCTAATAACGCCAAGGTCGCGGGTTCGATCCCCGTACGGGCCACAGGTGTGCGCTTAGACTTTTCACTCTGCCTGTCTGGGCACTGTGAAAGCAGTCGTTGCTTCTGCACTGGAGATCACTGACCCTCTTTCCATCAGTTGACTCTGCTAAAGGCAGCGAGCCCTCTGTACACCCAGGACTGTTGTCATGGTTTCAAGGAGATGAAATCGCACTCCCCCCTCATTGGAAATGTCCTTTTACATGGCATGCAAAAACAGTTACCTACTTTGCATACAACTTTGCCAACTGCTTTTTCTTTCCCAGCAATACTGCTGCTCTCCTTTCAGCTGTATGGAAATACCGTTGCTTGTCTTTTGCACCTAACACAAAATTGAAACACAATCTATTTCACAGAATAACCTCTACCCAAAAGCAAAACCAAACAAACCCTAGAGGCCACATTCAGGACAGAATGTGGCCTCGGTGACCGTTAGGAAAGGTAGTGAGCAAAAAGATCATTTCAGGATTTATGGAAACAAATCACTACTAGTTGTAATTGGCTACTGGATTCCAGCCTGGCTACATGGAAAGCACTACTGCCCTACTTCTGTGACTGAAGATACAGTTTAAAGGAAACCTGAACTGGAAAGACTGTGGGAGGTGCTTTTGAAGAGTAGCCTTTGAATTTGCTAGTTGGTTGGTTTTGTCCATCTCTGTGTTCTTGAGAGGACAAAGCCCAGGGTTATCCTCGTTAGTATAGTGGTCAGTATCCCCGCCTGTCACGCGGGAGACCGGGGTTCAATTCCCCGACGGGGAGGCAGCTTTTGCTTCTTAAACTTTGTTTATCTCCATGTGTCTAGCCTAGGAATAACGTTTGTTCAGCCCTTTCACTAACATTTTCCAGCCCCCTTGCTGGTGGTGGAGACTCACAATGCCATGGCCGGTTAGCTCAGTTGGTTAGAGCGTGGTGCTAATAACGCCAAGGTCGAGGGTTCGATCCCCGTACGGGCCACAGGTGTGCGCTTAGACTTTTCACTCTGCCTGTCTGGGCACTGTGAAAGCAGTCGTTGCTTCTGCACTGGAGATCACTGACCCTCTTTCCATCAGTTGACTCTGCTAAAGGCAGCAAGCCCTCTGTACACCCAGGACTGTTGTCATGGTTTCAAGGAGATGAAATCGCACTCCCCCCTCATTGGAAATGTCCGTTTACATGGCATGCAAAAACAGTTACCTACTTTGCATACAACTTTGCCAACTGCTTTTTCTTTCCCAGCAATACTGCTGCTCTCCTTTCAGCTGTATGGAAATACCGTTGCTTGTCTTTTGCACCTAACACAAAATTGAAACACAATCTATTTCACAGAATAACCTCTACCCAAAAGCAAAACCAAACAAACCCTAGAGGCCACATTCAGGACAGAATGTGGCCTCGGTGACCGTTAGGAAAGGTAGTGAGCAAAAAGATCATTTCAGGATTTATGGAAACAAATCACTACTAGTTGTAATTGGCTACTGGATTCCAGCCTGGCTACATGGAAAGCACTACTGCCCTACTTCTGTGACTGAAGATACAGTTTAAAGGAAACCTGAACTGGAAAGACTGTGGGAGGTGCTTTTGAAGAGTAGCCTTTGAATTTGCTAGTTGGTTGGTTTTGTCCATCTCTGTGTTCTTGAGAGGACAAAGCCCAGGGTTATCCTCGTTAGTATAGTGGTCAGTATCCCCGCCTGTCACGCGGGAGACCGGGGTTCAATTCCCCGACGGGGAGGCAGCTTTTGCTTCTTAAACTTTGTTTATCTCCATGTGTCTAGCCTAGGAATAACGTTTGTTCAGCCCTTTCACTAACATTTTCCAGCCCCCTTGCTGGTGGTGGAGACTCGCAGTGCCATGGCCGGTTAGCTCAGTTGGTTAGAGCGTGGTGCTAATAACACCAAGGTCGCGGGTTCGATCCCTGTACGGGCCACAGGTGTGCGCTTAGATTTTTCACTCTGCCTGTCTGGGCACTGTGAAAGCAGTCCTTGCTTCTGCACTGGAGATCACTGACCCTCTTTCCATCAGTTGACTCTGCTAAAGGCAGCGAGCCCTCTGTACACCCAGGACTGTTGTCATGGTTTCAAGGAGATGAAATCGCACTCCCCCCTCATTGGAAATGTCCTTTTACATGGCATGCAAAAACAGTTACCTACTTTGCATACAACTTTGCCAACTGCTTTTTCTTTCCCAGCAATACTGCTGCTCTCCTTTCAGCTGTATGGAAATACCGTTGCTTGTCTTTTGCACCTAACACAAAATTGAAACACAATCTATTTCACAGAATAACCTCTACCCAAAAGCAAAACCAAACAAACCCTAGAGGCCACATTCAGGACAGAATGTGGCCTCGGTGACCGTTAGGAAAGGTAGTGAGCAAAAAGATCATTTCAGGATTTATGGAAACAAATCACTACTAGTTGTAATTGGCTACTGGATTCCAGCCTGGCTACATGGAAAGCACTACTGCCCTACTTCTGTGACTGAAGATACAGTTTAAAGGAAACCTGAACTGGAAAGACTGTGGGAGGTGCTTTTGAAGAGTAGCCTTTGAATTTGCTAGTTTGTTGGTTTTGTCCATCTCTGTGTTCTTGAGAGGACAAAGCCCAGGGTTATCCTCGTTAGTATAGTGGTCAGTATCCCCGCCTGTCACGCGGGAGACCGGGGTTCAATTCCCCGACGGGGAGGCAGCTTTTGCTTCTTAAACTTTGTTTATCTCCATGTGTCTAGCCTAGGAATAACGTTTGTTCAGCCCTTTCACTAACATTTTCCAGCCCCCTTGCTGGTGGTGGAGACTCACAGTGCCATGGCCGGTTAGCTCAGTTGGTTAGAGCGTGGTGCTAATAACGCCAAGGTCGCGGGTTCGATCCCCGTACGGGCCACAGGTGTGCGCTTAGACTTTTCACTCTGCCTGTCTGGGCACTGTGAAAGCAGTCGTTGCTTCTGCACTGGAGATCACTGACCCTCTTTCCATCAGTTGACTCTGCTAAAGGCAGTGAGCCCTCTGTACACCCAGGACTGTTGTCATGGTTTCAAGGAGATGAAATCGCACTCCCCCCTCATTGGAAATGTCCTTTTACATGGCATGCAAAAACAGTTACCTACTTTGCATACAACTTTGCCAACTGCTTTTTCTTTCCCAGCAATACTGCTGCTCTCCTTTCAGCTGTATGGAAATACCGTTGCTTGTCTTTTGCACCTAACACAAAATTGAAACACAATCTATTTCACAGAATAACCTCTACCCAAAAGCAAAACCAAACAAACCCTAGAGGCCACATTCAGGACAGAATGTGGCCTCGGTGACCGTTAGGAAAGGTAGTGAGCAAAAAGATCATTTCAGGATTTATGGAAACAAATCACTACTAGTTGTAATTGGCTACTGGATTCCAGCCTGGCTACATGGAAAGCACTACTGCCCTACTTCTGTGACTGAAGATACAGTTTAAAGGAAACCTGAACTGGAAAGACTGTGGGAGGTGCTTTTGAAGAGTAGCCTTTGAATTTGCTAGTTGGTTGGTTTTGTCCATCTCTGTGTTCTTGATAGGACAAAGCCCAGGGTTATCCTCGTTAGTATAGTGGTCAGTATCCCCGCCTGTCACGCGGGAGACCGGGGTTCAATTCCCCGACGGGGAGGCAGCTTTTGCTTCTTAAACTTTGTTTATCTCCATGTGTCTAGCCTAGGAATAACGTTTGTTCAGCCCTTTCACTAACATTTTCCAGCCCCCTTGCTGGTGGTGGAGACTCACAGTGCCATGGCCGGTTAGCTCAGTTGGTTAGAGCGTGGTGCTAATAACGCCAAGGTCGCGGGTTCGATCCGCTTAGACTTTTCACTCTGCCTGTCTGGGCACTGTGAAAGCAGTCGTTGCTTCTGCACTGGAGATCAATGACCCTCTTTCCATCAGTTGACTCTGCTAAAGGCAGCGAGCCCTCTGTACACCCAGGACTGTTGTCATGGTTTCAAGGAGATGAAATCGCACTCCCCCCTCATTGGAAATGTCCTTTTACATGGCATGCAAAAACAGTTACCTACTTTGCATACAACTTTGCCAACTGCTTTTTCTTTCCCAGCAATACTGCTGCTCTCCTTTCAGCTGTATGGAAATACCGTTGCTTGTCTTTTGCACCTAACACAAAATTGAAACACAATCTATTTCACAGAATAACCTCTACCCAAAAGCAAAACCAAACAAACCCTAGAGGCCACATTCAGGACAGAATGTGGCCTCGGTGACCGTTAGGAAAGGTAGTGAGCAAAAAGATCATTTCAGGATTTATGGAAACAAATCACTACTAGTTGTAATTGGCTACTGGATTCCAGCCTGGCTACATGGAAAGCACTACTGCCCTACTTCTGTGACTGAAGATACAGTTTAAAGGAAACCTGAACTGGAAAGACTGTGGGAGGTGCTTTTGAAGAGTAGCCTTTGAATTTGCTAGTTGGTTGGTTTTGTCCATCTCTGTGTTCTTGAGAGGACAAAGCCCAGGGTTATCCTCGTTAGTATAGTGGTCAGTATCCCCGCCTGTCACGCGGGAGACCGGGGTTCAATTCCCCGACGGGGAGGCAGCTTTTGCTTCTTAAACTTTGTTTATCTCCATGTGTCTAGCCTAGGAATAACGTTTGTTCAGCCCTTTCACTAACATTTTCCAGCCCCCTTGCTGGTGGTGGAGACTCACAGTGCCATGGCCGGTTAGCTCAGTTGGTTAGAGCGTGGTGCTAATAACGCCAAGGTCGCGGGTTCGATCCCCGTACGGGCCACAGGTGTGCGCTTAAACTTTTCACTCTGCCTGTCTGGGCACTGTGAAAGCAGTCGTTGCTTCTGCACTGGAGATCACTGACCCTCTTTCCATCAGTTGACTCTGCTAAAGGCAGCGAGCCCTCTGTACACCCAGGACTGTTGTCATGGTTTCAAGGAGATGAAATCGCACTCCCCTCTCATTGGAAATGTCCTTTTACATGGCATGCAAAAACAGTTACCTACTTTGCATACAACTTTGCCAACTGCTTTTTCTTTCCCAGCAATACTGCTGCTCTCCTTTCAGCTGTATGGAAATACCGTTGCTTGTCTTTTGCACCTAACACAAAATTGAAACACAATCTATTTCACAGAATAACCTCTACCCAAAAGCAAAACCAAACAAACCCTAGAGGCCACATTCAGGACAGAATGTGGCCTCGGTGACCGTTAGGAAAGGTAGTGAGCAAAAAGATCATTTCAGGATTTATGGAAACAAATCACTACTAGTTGTAATTGGCTACTGGATTCCAGCCTGGCTACATGGAAAGCACTACTGCCCTACTTCTGTGACTGAAGATACAGTTTAAAGGAAACCTGAACTGGAAAGACTGTGGGAGGTGCTTTTGAAGAGTAGCCTTTGAATTTGCTAGTTGGTTGGTTTTGTCCATCTCTGTGTTCTTGAGAGGACAAAGCCCAGGGTTATCCTCGTTAGTATAGTGGTCAGTATCCCCGCCTGTCACGCGGGAGACCGGGGTTCAATTCCCCGACGGGGAGGCAGCTTTTGCTTCTTAAACTTTGTTTATCTCCATGTGTCTAGCCTAGGAATAACGTTTGTTCAGCCCTTTCACTAACATTTTCCAGCCCCCTTGCTGGTGGTGGAGACTCGCAGTGCCATGGCCGGTTAGCTCAGTTGGTTAGAGCGTGGTGCTAATAACACCAAGGTCGCGGGTTCGATCCCCGTACGGGCCACAGGTGTGCGCTTAGACTTTTCACTCTGCCTGTCTGGGCACTGTGAAAGCAGTCCTTGCTTCTGCACTGGAGATCACTGACCCTCTTTCCATCAGTTGACTCTGCTAAAGGCAGCGAGCCCTCTGTACACCCAGGACTGTTGTCATGGTTTCAAGGAGATGAAATCGCACTCCCCCCTCATTGGAAATGTCCTTTTACATGGCATGCAAAAACAGTTACCTACTTTGCATACAACTTTGCCAACTGCTTTTTCTTTCCCAGCAATACTGCTGCTCTCCTTTCAGCTGTATGGAAATACCGTTGCTTGTCTTTTGCACCTAACACAAAATTGAAACACAATCTATTTCACAGAATAACCTCTACCCAAAAGCAAAACCAAACAAACCCTAGAGGCCACATTCAGGACAGAATGTGGCCTCGGTGACCGTTAGGAAAGGTAGTGAGCAAAAAGATCATTTCAGGATTTATGGAAACAAATCACTACTAGTTGTAATTGGCTACTGGATTCCAGCCTGGCTACATGGAAAGCACTACTGCCCTACTTCTGTGACTGAAGATACAGTTTAAAGGAAACCTGAACTGGAAAGACTGTGGGAGGTGCTTTTGAAGAGTAGCCTTTGAATTTGCTAGTTTGTTGGTTTTGTCCATCTCTGTGTTCTTGAGAGGACAAAGCCCAGGGTTATCCTCGTTAGTATAGTGGTCAGTATCCCCGCCTGTCACGCGGGAGACCGGGGTTCAATTCCCCGACGGGGAGGCAGCTTTTGCTTCTTAAACTTTGTTTATCTCCATGTGTCTAGCCTAGGAATAACGTTTGTTCAGCCCTTTCACTAACATTTTCCAGCCCCCTTGCTGGTGGTGGAGACTCACAGTGCCATGGCCGGTTAGCTCAGTTGGTTAGAGCGTGGTGCTAATAACGCCAAGGTCGCGGGTTCGATCCCCGTACGGGCCACAGGTGTGCGCTTAGACTTTTCACTCTGCCTGTCTGGGCACTGTGAAAGCAGTCGTTGCTTCTGCACTGGAGATCACTGACCCTCTTTCCATCAGTTGACTCTGCTAAAGGCAGTGAGCCCTCTGTACACCCAGGACTGTTGTCATGGTTTCAAGGAGATGAAATCGCACTCCCCCCTCATTGGAAATGTCCTTTTACATGGCATGCAAAAACAGTTACCTACTTTGCATACAACTTTGCCAACTGCTTTTTCTTTCCCAGCAATACTGCTGCTCTCCTTTCAGCTGTATGGAAATACCGTTGCTTGTCTTTTGCACCTAACACAAAATTGAAACACAATCTATTTCACAGAATAACCTCTACCCAAAAGCAAAACCAAACAAACCCTAGAGGCCACATTCAGGACAGAATGTGGCCTCGGTGACCGTTAGGAAAGGTAGTGAGCAAAAAGATCATTTCAGGATTTATGGAAACAAATCACTACTAGTTGTAATTGGCTACTGGATTCCAGCCTGGCTACATGGAAAGCACTACTGCCCTACTTCTGTGACTGAAGATACAGTTTAAAGGAAACCTGAACTGGAAAGACTGTGGGAGGTGCTTTTGAAGAGTAGCCTTTGAATTTGCTAGTTGGTTGGTTTTGTCCATCTCTGTGTTCTTGAGAGGACAAAGCCCAGGGTTATCCTCGTTAGTATAGTGGTCAGTATCCCCGCCTGTCACGCGGGAGACCGGGGTTCAATTCCCCGACGGGGAGGCAGCTTTTGCTTCTTAAACTTTGTTTATCTCCATGTGTCTAGCCTAGGAATAACGTTTGTTCAGCCCTTTCACTAACATTTTCCAGCCCCCTTGCTGGTGGTGGAGACTCACAGTGCCATGGCCGGTTAGCTCAGTTGGTTAGAGCGTGGTGCTAATAACGCCAAGGTCGCGGGTTCGATCCCCGTACGGGCCACAGGTGTGCGCTTAGACTTTTCACTCTGCCTGTCTGGGCACTGTGAAAGCAGTCGTTGCTTCTGCACTGGAGATCACTGACCCTCTTTCCATCAGTTGACTCTGCTAAAGGCAGCGAGCCCTCTGTACACCCAGGACTGTTGTCATGGTTTCAAGGAGATGAAATCGCACTCCCCTCTCATTGGAAATGTCCTTTTACATGGCATGCAAAAACAGTTACCTACTTTGCATACAACTTTGCCAACTGCTTTTTCTTTCCCAGCAATACTGCTGCTCTCCTTTCAGCTGTATGGAAATACCGTTGCTTGTCTTTTGCACCTAACACAAAATTGAAACACAATCTATTTCACAGAATAACCTCTACCCAAAAGCAAAACCAAACAAACCCTAGAGGCCACATTCAGGACAGAATGTGGCCTCGGTGACCGTTAGGAAAGGTAGTGAGCAAAAAGATCATTTCAGGATTTATGGAAACAAATCACTACTAGTTGTAATTGGCTACTGGATTCCAGCCTGGCTACATGGAAAGCACTACTGCCCTACTTCTGTGACTGAAGATACAGTTTAAAGGAAACCTGAACTGGAAAGACTGTGGGAGGTGCTTTTAAAGAGTAGCCTTTGAATTTGCTAGTTGGTTGGTTTTGTCCATCTCTGTGTTCTTGAGAGGACAAAGCCCAGGGTTATCCTCGTTAGTATAGTGGTCAGTATCCCCGCCTGTCACGCGGGAGACCGGGGTTCAATTCCCCGACGGGGAGGCAGCTTTTGCTTCTTAAACTTTGTTTATCTCCATGTGTCTAGCCTAGGAATAACGTTTGTTCAGCCCTTTCACTAACATTTTCCAGCCCCCTTGCTGGTGGTGGAGACTCACAGTGCCATGGCCGGTTAGCTCAGTTGGTTAGAGCGTGGTGCTAATAACGCCAAGGTCGCGGGTTCGATCCCCGTACGGGCCACAGGTGTGCGCTTAGACTTTTCACTCTGCCTGTCTGGGCACTGTGAAAGCAGTCGTTGCTTCTGCACTGGAGATCACTGACCCTCTTTCCATCAGTTGACTCTGCTAAAGGCAGCGAGCCCTCTGTACACCCAGGACTGTTGTCATGGTTTCAAGGAGATGAAATCGCACTCCCCCCTCATTGGAAATGTCCTTTTACATGGCATGCAAAAACAGTTACCTACTTTGCATACAACTTTGCCAACTGATTTTTCTTTCCCAGCAATACTGCTGCTCTCCTTTCAGCTGTATGGAAATACCGTTGCTTGTCTTTTGCACCTAACACAAAATTGAAACACAATCTATTTCACAGAATAACCTCTACCCAAAAGCAAAACCAAACAAACCCTAGAGGCCACATTCAGGACAGAATGTGGCCTCGGTGACCGTTAGGAAAGGTAGTGAGCAAAAAGATCATTTCAGGATTTATGGAAACAAATCACTACTAGTTGTAATTGGCTACTGGATTCCAGCCTGGCTACATGGAAAGCACTACTGCCCTACTTCTGTGACTGAAGATACAGTTTAACTACTTCCCGACCGCCGTATAGACAAATGGCGGCCGGGAAGCAGACGCCGCAAGGACCGCCGTATTGACAAAATGCGGCGGTCCTTGTTTGGGCATGGGCGGAGCGATCGCGTCATCCGTGACGCGATCCTCCGCCTCCGCCTGTCGCCGCTCACTCGCCGCAACATCCCGCCGGCCATACGGAAGCGCCGGCGGGATGTTAACCCGACGATCGCCGCATACAAAGTGTATAATACACTTTGTAATGTTTACAAAGTGTATTATACAGGCTGCCTCCTGCCCTGGTGGTCCCAGTGTCCGAGGGACCACCAGGGCAGGCTGCAGCCACCCTAGTCTGCACCAAGCACACTGATTTTCTCCCCCCCCCGCCCCAGATCGCCCACAGCACCCATCAGACCCCCCCCCTGCCCACCCCCCAGACCCCTGTTTGCACCCAATCACCCCCCTAATCACCCATCAATCACTCCCTGTCACTATCTGTCAATGCTATTTTTTTTAATACCCCCCCCCCTGCCCCCTGCTCCCTCCTGATCACCCCCCAACCCCCCAGATTCTCCCCAGACCCCCCCCAGACCCCCCCCCCCCAATGTACTGTATGCATCTATCCCCCCTGATCACCTGTCAATCACCTGTCAATCACCCGTCAATCACCCGTCAATCACCCGTCAATCACCCATCAATCACCCCCTGTCACTGCCACCCATCAATCAGCCCCTAACCTGCCCCTTGCGGGCAATCTGATCACCCCCCCACACCAATAGATCGCCCGCAGATCCGACATCAGATCACCTCCCAAATCCATTGTTTACATCTATTCTCTCCTCTAAACACCCACTAATTACCCATCAATCACCCCCTATCACCACCTGTCACTTTTACCTATCAGATCAGACCCTAATCTGCCCCTTGCGGGCACCCAATCACCCGCCCACACGCTCAGATTGCCCTCAGACCCCCCCTTATCAATTCACCAGTGCATTCATTACATCTGTTCTTCCCTGTAATAACCCACTGATCACCTGTCAATCACCTGCCAATCACCTATCACCCATCAATCACCCCCTGTCACCCCCTGTCACTGCCACCCATCAATCAGCCCCTAACCTGCCCCTTGCGGGCAATCTGATCACCCACCCACACCATTAGATCGCCCGCAAACCCGCCGTCAGATTACCTCCCAAATGTATTGTTTACATCTGTTATCTTCTCTAAACACCCACTAATTACCCATCAATCACCCCCTATCACTGTTACCTATCAGATCAGACCCTAATCTGCCCCTTGCGGGCACCCAATCACCCGCCTACACGCTCAGATTACCCTCAGACCCCCCCTTATCAATTCGCCAGGGCATTATTTACATCTATCCTTCCCTGTAATAACCCACTGATCACCTGTCAATCACCTGCCAATCACCTATCACCCATCAATCACCCCCTGTCACCCCCTGTCACTGCCACCCAACAATCAGCCCCTAACCTGCCCCTTGCGGGCAATCTGATTACCCACCCACACCAATCGATCGCCCGCAGATGCGACATCAGATCACCACCCAAGCGCAGCGTTTACTCTCCTCTAAACACCCACTAATTACCCATCAATCACCCATAAATCACCCCCTATCACCACCTGTCACTGTTACCCATCAGATCAGACCCTAATCTGCCCCTTGCGGGCACCCAATCACCCGCCTACTCGCTCAGATTACCCTCAGACCCCCCCTTATCAATTCGCCAGTGCAATATTTACATCTGTTCTCCCCTGTAATAACCCACTGATTACCTGTCAATCACCTATCAATCACCCATCAATCACCCCCTGTCACTGCCACCCATCAATCACCCCCTGTCACTGCCACCCATCAATCACCCCCTGTCACTGCCACCCATCAATCACCCCCTGTCACTGCCACCCATAAATCAGCCCCTAACCTGCCCCTTGCGGGCAATCTGATCACCCACCCACACCAATAGATCGCTCGCAGATCCGACGTCCGATCACCTCCCAAGTGCAGTGTTTACATCTGTTCTCTACCCTAAACACCCACTAATTACCCATCAATCACCCCCTGTCACTGCTACCTATCAGATTAGACCCCTATCTGCCCCTAGGGCACTCAATCACCCGCCCACACCCTCAGAATGCCCTCAGACCCCAGCCCTGATCACCTCGCCAGTGCATTGCTTGCATCTATTCCCCCCTCTAATCACACCTTGAGACACCCATCAATCACCTCCTGTCACCCCCTAGCACACCTACCCATCAGATCAGGCCCTAATTTGCCCCGTGTGGGCTCCTGATCACTCGGCCAAACCCTCAGATCCCCCTCAGACCCCCTTCCGATCACCTCCCCAGTGCATTGATTGCATCTATTTTCCCCTCTAACCACCCCCTGAGACACCCATCAATCACCTCCTGTCACCCCCCTAGCACTCCTATCCATCAGATCAGGCCCAATACAACCTGTCATCTAAAAGGCCACCCTGCTTATGACCGGTTCCACAAAATTCGCCCCCTCATAGACCACCTGTCATCAAAATTTGCAGATGCTTATACCCCTGAACAGTCATTTTGAGACATTTGGTTTCCAGACTACTCACGGTTTTGGGCCCGTAAAATGCCAGGGCGGTATAGGAACCCCACAAGTGACCCCATTTTAGAAAAAAAGACACCCCAAGGTATTCTGTTAGGTGTATGACGAGTTCATAGAAGATTTTATTTTTTGTCAAAAGTTAGCGGAAATTGATTTTTATTGTTTTTTTTCCACAAAGTGTCACTTTCCGCTAACTTTTGACAAAAAATAAAATCTTCTATGAACTCACCATACTCCTAACAGAATACCTTGGGGTGTCTTCTTTCTAAAATGGGGTCACTTGTGGGGTTCCTATACTGCCCTGGCATTTTAGGGGCCCTAAACCGCGAGGAGTAGTCTAGAAAACAAATGCCTCAAAATGACCTGTGAATAGGACGTTGGGCCCCTTAGCGCACCTAGGCTGCAAAAAAGTGTCACACATGTGGTACCGCCGTACTCAGGAAAAGTAGTATAATGTGTTTTGGGGTGTATTTTTACACATACCCATGCTGGGTGGGAGAAATTTCTATGTAAATGGACAATTGTGTGTAAAAAAATCAAACAATTGTCATTTACAGAGATATTTCTCCCACTTAGCATGGGTATGTGTAAAAATACACCCCAAAACGCATTATACTACTTCTCCTGAGTACGGCGGTACCACATGTGTGGCACTTTTTTACACCCTAAGTACGCTAAGGGGCCCAAAGTCCAATGAGTACCTTTAGGATTTCACAGGTCATTTTGCGACATTTGGTTTCAAGACTACTCCTCACGGTTTAGGGCCCCTAAAATGCCAGGGCAGTATAGGAACCCCACAAATGACCCCATTCTAGAAAGAAGACACCCCAAGGTATTCCGTACGGAGTATGGTGAGTTCATAGAAGATTTTATTTTTTGTCACAAGTTAGCGGAAAAAGACACTTTGTGAAAAAAAACTATTAAAATCAATTTCCGCTAACTTGTGACAAAAAAATAAAAACTTCTATGAACTCACCATACTCCTAACGGAATACCTTGGGGTGTCTTCTTTCTAAAATGGGGTCATTAGTGGGGTTCCTATACTGCCCTGGCATTTTAGGGGCCCTAAACCGCGAGGAGTAGTCTTGAAACAAAAATGACCTGTGAAATCCTAAAGGTACTCATTGGACTTTGGGCCCCTTAGTGCAGTTAGGGTGCAAAAAAGTGCCACACATGTGGTATCGCCGTACTCGGGAGAAGTAGTATAATGTGTTTTGGGGTGTATTTTTACACATACCCATGCTGGGTGGGAGAAATACCTCTGTAAATGACAATCTTTTGATTTTTTTACACACAATTGTCCATTTACAGAGGTATTTCTCCCACCCAGCATGGGTATGTGTAAAAATACACCCCAAAACACATTGTACTACTTCTCCCGAGTATGGCGATACCACATGTGTGGCACTTTTTTGCACCCTAACTGCGCTAAAGGGCCCAAAGTCCAATGAGTACCTTTAGGATTTTACAGGTCATTTTGAGAAATTTCGTTTCAAGACTACTCCTCACGGTTTAGGGCCCCTAAAATGCCAGAGCAGTATAGGAACCCCACAAATGACCCCATTTTAGAAAGAAGACACCCCAAGGTATTCCGTTAGTAGTATGGCGAGTTCATAGAAGATTTTATTTTTTGTCACAAGTTAGCGGAAATTGATTTTAATTGTGTTTTTTCACAAAGTGTCATTTTCCGCTAACTTTTGACAAAAAATAAAATCTTCTATGAACTCACCATACTCCTAACGGAATACCTTGGGGTGTCTTCTTTCTAAAATAGGGTCATTTGTGGGGTTCCTATACTGCCCTGGCATTTTAGGGGCCCTAAACCGTGAGGAGTAGTCTTGAAACGAAATTTCTCAAAATGACCTGTGAAATCCTAAAGGTACTCATTGGACTTTGGACCCTTTAGCGCAGTTAGGGTGCAAAAAAGTGCCACACATGTGGTATCGCCGTACTCAGGAGAAGTAGTATAATGTGTTTTGTGGTGTATTTTTACACATACCCATGCTGAGTGGGAGAAAGATCTCTGTAAATGGACAATTGTGTGTAAAAAAAATTAACAAATTGTCATTTACAGAGATATTTCTCCCACCCAGCATGGGTATGTGTAAAAATACACCCCAAAACACATTATACTACTTCTCCTGAGTACGGCAATACCACATGTGTGGCACTTTTTTGCAGCCTAACTGCGCTAAGGGGTCCAAAGTCCAATGAGCACCTTTAGGCTTTACAGGGGTGCTTACAATTTAGCACCCCCCAAAATGTCAGGACAGTAAACACACCCCACAAATGACCCATTTTGGAAAGTAGACCCTTCAAGGTATTCAGAGAGGGGCATTGTGAGTCCGTGGCAGATTTCATTTTTTTTTGTCGCAAGTTAGAAGAAATGGAAACTTTTTTTTTTTTTTTTTTTTCTCACAAAGTGTCATTTTCCGCTTACTTGTGACAAAAAATAATATCTTCTATGAACTCACTATGCCTCTCAGTGAATACTTTGGGATGTCTTCTTTCCAAAATGGGGTCATTTGGGGGGTATTTATACTATCCTGGAATTCTAGCCCCTCATGAAACATGACAGGGGGTCAGAAAAGTCAGAGATGCTTGAAAATGGGAAAATTCACTTTTTGCACCATAGTTTGTAAACGCTATAACTTTTACCCAAACCAATAAATATACACTGAATGGGTTTTTTTTTATCAAAAACATGTTTGTCCACATTTTTCGCGCTGCATGTATACAGAAATTTTACTTTATTTGAAAAATGTCAGCACAGAAAGTTAAAAAAATCATTTTTTTGCCAAAATTCATGTCTTTTTTGATGAATATAATAAAAAGTAAAAATCGCAGGAGCAATCAAATAGCATCAAAAGAAAGATTTATTAGTGACAAGAAAAGGAGCCAAAATTCATTTACGTGGTAGGTTGTATGAGCGAGCAATAAACCGTGAAAGCTGCAGTGGTCTGAATGGAAAAAAAGTGGCCGGTCCTTAAGGGGTAGAAAGCCCTAGGTCCTCAAGTGGTTAAAGGAAACCTGAACTGGAAAGACTGTGGGAGGTGCTTTTGAAGAGTAGCCTTTGAATTTGCTAGTTGGTTGGTTTTGTCCATCTCTGTGTTCTTGAGAGGACAAAGCCCAGGGTTATCCTCGTTAGTATAGTGGTCAGTATCCCCGCCTGTCACGCGGGAGACTGGGGTTCAATTCCCCGACGGGGAGGCAGCTTTTGCTTCTTAAACTTTGTTTATCTCCATGTGTCTAGCCTAGGAATAACGTTTGTTCAGCCCTTTCACTAACATTTTCCAGCCCCCTTGCTGGTGGTGGAGACTCACAGTGCCATGGCCGGTTAGCTCAGTTGGTTAGAGCGTGGTGCTAATAACGCCAAGGTCGCGGGTTCGATCCCCGTACGGGCCACAGGTGTGCGCTTAGACTTTTCACTCTGCCTGTCTGGGCACTGTGAAAGCAGTCGTTGCTTCTGCACTGGAGATCACTGACCCTCTTTCCATCAGTTGACTCTGCTAAAGGCAGCGAGCCCTCTGTACACCCAGGACTGTTGTCATGGTTTCAAGGAGATGAAATCGCACTCCCCCCTCATTGGAAATGTCCTTTTACATGGCATGCAAAAACAGTTACCTACTTTGCATACAACTTTGCCAACTGCTTTTTCTTTCCCAGCAATACTGCTGCTCTCCTTTCAGCTGTATGGAAATACCGTTGCTTGTCTTTTGCACCTAACACAAAATTGAAACACAATCTATTTCACAGAATAACCTCTACCCAAAAGCAAAACCAAACAAACCCTAGAGGCCACATTCAGGACAGAATGTGGCCTCGGTGACCGTTAGGAAAGGTAGTGAGCAAAAAGATCATTTCAGGATTTATGGAAACAAATCACTACTAGTTGTAATTGGCTACTGGATTCCAGCCTGGCTACATGGAAAGCACTACTGCCCTACTTCTGTGACTGAAGATACAGTTTAAAGGAAACCTGAACTGGAAAGACTGTGGGAGGTGCTTTTGAAGAGTAGCCTTTGAATTTGCTAGTTGGTTGGTTTTGTCCATCTCTGTGTTCTTGAGAGGACAAAGCCCAGGGTTATCCTCGTTAGTATAGTGGTCAGTATCCCCGCCTGTCACGCGGGAGACCGGGGTTCAATTCCCCGACGGGGAGGCAGCTTTTGCTTCTTAAACTTTGTTTATCTCCATGTGTCTAGCCTAGGAATAACGTTTGTTCAGCCCTTTCACTAACATTTTCCAGCCCCCTTGCTGGTGGTGGAGACTCACAGTGCCATGGCCGGTTAGCTCAGTTGGTTAGAGCGTGGTGCTAATAACGCCAAGGTCGCGGGTTCGATCCCCGTACGGGCCACAGGTGTGCGCTTAGACTTTTCACTCTGCCTGTCTGGGCACTGTGAAAGCAGTCGTTGCTTCTGCACTGGAGATCACTGACCCTCTTTCCATCAGTTGACTCTGCTAAAGGCAGCGAGCCCTCTGTACACCCAGGACTGTTGTCATGGTTTCAAGGAGATGAAATCGCACTCCCCCCTCATTGGAAATGTCCTTTTACATGGCATGCAAAAACAGTTACCTACTTTGCATACAACTTTGCCAACTGCTTTTTCTTTCCCAGCAATACTGCTGCTCTCCTTTCAGCTGTATGGAAATACCGTTGCTTGTCTTTTGCACCTAACACAAAATTGAAACACAATCTATTTCACAGAATAACCTCTACCCAAAAGCAAAACCAAACAAACCCTAGAGGCCACATTCAGGACAGAATGTGGCCTCGGTGACCGTTAGGAAAGGTAGTGAGCAAAAAGATCATTTCAGGATTTATGGAAACAAATCACTACTAGTTGTAATTGGCTACTGGATTCCAGCCTGGCTACATGGAAAGCACTACTGCCCTACTTCTTTGACTGAAGATACAGTTTAAAGGAAACCTGAACTGGAAAGACTGTGGGAGGTGCTTTTGAAGAGTAGCCTTTGAATTTGCTAGTTGGTTGGTTTTGTCCATCTCTGTGTTCTTGAGAGGACAAAGCCCAGGGTTATCCTCGTTAGTATAGTGGTCAGTATCCCCGCCTGTCACGCGGGAGACCGGGGTTCAATTCCCCGACGGGGAGGCAGCTTTTGCTTCTTAAACTTTGTTTATCTCCATGTGTCTAGCCTAGGAATAACGTTTGTTCAGCCCTTTCACTAACATTTTCCAGCCCCCTTGCTGGTGGTGGAGACTCACAGTGCCATGGCCGGTTAGCTCAGTTGGTTAGAGCGTGGTGCTAATAACGCCAAGGTCGCGGGTTCGATCCCCGTACGGGCCACAGGTGTGCGCTTAGACTTTTCACTCTGCCTGTCTGGGCACTGTGAAAGCAGTCGTTGCTTCTGCACTGGAGATCACTGACCCTCTTTCCATCAGTTGACTCTGCTAAAAGCAGCGAGCCCTCTGTACACCCAGGACTGTTGTCATGGTTTCAAGGAGATGAAATCGCACTCCCCCCTCATTGGAAATGTCCTTTTACATGGCATGCAAAAACAGTTACCTACTTTGCATACAACTTTGCCAACTGCTTTTTCTTTCCCAGCAATACTGCTGCTCTCCTTTCAGCTGTATGGAAATACCGTTGCTTGTCTTTTGCACCTAACACAAAATTGAAACACAATCTATTTCACAGAATAACCTCTACCCAAAAGCAAAACCAAACAAACCCTAGAGGCCACATTCAGGACAGAATGTGGCCTCGGTGACCGTTAGGAAAGGTAGTGAGCAAAAAGATCATTTCAGGATTTATGGAAACAAATCACTACTAGTTGTAATTGGCTACTGGATTCCAGCCTGGCTACATGGAAAGCACTACTGCCCTACTTCTGTGACTGAAGATACAGTTTAAAGGAAACCTGAACTGGAAAGACTGTGGGAGGTGCTTTTGAAGAGTAGCCTTTGAATTTGCTAGTTGGTTGGTTTTGTCCATCTCTGTGTTCTTGAGAGGACAAAGCCCAGGGTTATCCTCGTTAGTATAGTGGTCAGTATCCCCGCCTGTCATGCGGGAGACCGGGGTTCAATTCCCCGACGGGGAGGCAGCTTTTGCTTCTTAAACTTTGTTTATCTCCATGTGTCTAGCCTAGGAATAACGTTTGTTCAGCCCTTTCACTAACATTTTCCAGCCCCCTTGCTGGTGGTGGAGACTCACAGTGCCATGGCCGGTTAGCTCAGTTGGTTAGAGCGTGGTGCTAATAACGCCAAGGTCGCGGGTTCGATCCGCTTAGACTTTTCACTCTGCCTGTCTGGGCACTGTGAAAGCAGTCGTTGCTTCTGCACTGGAGATCACTGACCCTCTTTCCATCAGTTGACTCTGCTAAAGGCAGCGAGCCCTCTGTACACCCAGGACTGTTGTCATGGTTTCAAGGAGATGAAATCGCACTGCCCCCTCATTGGAAATGTCCTTTTACATGGCATGCAAAAACAGTTACCTACTTTGCATACAACTTTGCCAACTGCTTTTTCTTTCCCAGCAATACTGCTGCTCTCCTTTCAGCTGTATGGAAATACCGTTGCTTGTCTTTTGCACCTAACACAAAATTGAAACACAATCTATTTCACAGAATAACCTCTACCCAAAAGCAAAACCAAACAAACCCTAGAGGCCACATTCAGGACAGAATGTGGCCTCGGTGACCGTTAGGAAAGGTAGTGAGCAAAAAGATCATTTCAGGATTTATGGAAACAAATCACTACTAGTTGTAATTGGCTACTGGATTCCAGCCTGGCTACATGGAAAGCACTACTGCCCTACTTCTGTGACTGAAGATACAGTTTAAAGGAAACCTGAACTGGAAAGACTGTGGGAGGTGCTTTTGAAGAGTAGCCTTTGAATTTGCTAGTTGGTTGGTTTTGTCCATCTCTGTGTTCTTGAGAGGACAAAGCCCAGGGTTATCCTCTTTAGTATAGTGGTCAGTATCCCCGCCTGTCACGCGGGAGACTGGGGTTCAATTCCCCGACGGGGAGGCAGCTTTTGCTTCTTAAACTTTGTTTATCTCCATGTGTCTAGCCTAGCAATAACGTTTGTTCAGCCCTTTCACTAACATTTTCCAGCCCCCTTGCTGGTGGTGGAGACTCACAGTGCCATGGCCGGTTAGCTCAGTTGGTTAGAGCGTGGTGCTAATAACGCCAAGGTCGCGGGTTCGATCCCCGTACGGGCCGCAGGTGTGCGCTTCGACTTTTCACTCTGCCTGTCTGGGCACTGTGAAAGCAGTTGTTGCTTCTGCACTGGAGATCACTGACCCTCTTTCCATCAGTTGACTCTGCTAAAGGCAGCGAGCCCTCTGTACACCCAGGACTGTTGTCATGGTTTCAAGGAGATGAAATCGCACTCCCCCCTCATTGGAAATGTCCTTTTACATGGCATGCAAAAACAGTTACCTACTTTGCATACAACTTTGCCAACTGCTTTTTCTTTCCCAGCAATACTGCTGCTCTCCTTTCAGCTGTATGGAAATACCGTTGCTTGTCTTTTGCACCTAACACAAAATTGAAACACAATCTATTTCACAGAATAACCTCTACCCAAAAGCAAAACCAAACAAACCCTAGAGGCCACATTCAGGACAGAATGTGGCCTCGGTGACCGTTAGGAAAGGTAGTGAGCAAAAAGATCATTTCAGGATTTATGGAAACAAATCACTACTAGTTGTAATTGGCTACTGGATTCCAGCCTGGCTACATGGAAAGCACTACTGCCCTACTTCTGTGACTGAAGATACAGTTTAAAGGAAACCTGAACTGGAAAGACTGTGGGAGGTGCTTTTGAAGAGTAGCCTTTGAATTTGCTAGTTGGTTGGTTTTGTCCATCTCTGTGTTCTTGAGAGGACAAAGCCCAGGGTTATCCTCGTTAGTATAGTGGTCAGTATCCCCGCCTGTCACGCGGGAGACCGGGGTTCAATTCCCCGACGGGGAGGCAGCTTTTGCTTCTTAAACTTTGTTTATCTCCATGTGTCTAGCCTAGGAATAACGTTTGTTCAGCCCTTTCACTAACATTTTCCAGCCCCCTTGCTGGTGGTGGAGACTCACAGTGCCATGGCCGGTTAGCTCAGTTGGTTAGAGCGTGGTGCTAATAACGCCAAGGTCGCGGGTTCGATCCCCGTACGGGCCACAGGTGTGCGCTTCGACTTTTCACTCTGCCTGTCTGGGCACTGTGAAAGCAGTCGTTGCTTCTGCACTGGAGATCACTGACCCTCTTTCCATCAGTTGACTCTGCTAAAGGCAGCGAGCCCTCTGTACACCCAGGACTGTTGTCATGGTTTCAAGGAGATGAAATCGCACTCCCCCCCTCATTGGAAATGTCCTTTTACATGGCATGCAAAAACAGTTACCTACTTTGCATACAACTTTGCCAACTGCTTTTTCTTTCCCAGCAATACTGCTGCTCTCCTTTCAGCTGTATGGAAATACCGTTGCTTGTCTTTTGCACCTAACACAAAATTGAAACACAATCTATTTCACAGAATAACCTCTACCCAAAAGCAAAACCAAACAAACCCTAGAGGCCACATTCAGGACAGAATGTGGCCTCGGTGACCGTTAGGAAAGGTAGTGAGCAAAAAGATCATTTCAGGATTTATGGAAACAAATCACTACTAGTTGTAATTGGCTACTGGATTCCAGCCTGGCTACATGGAAAGCACTACTGCCCTACTTCTGTGACTGAAGATACAGTTTAAAGGAAACCTGAACTGGAAAGACTGTGGGAGGTGCTTTTGAAGAGTAGCCTTTGAATTTGCTAGTTGGTTGGTTTTGTCCATCTCTGTGTTCTTGAGAGGGCAAAGCCCAGGGTTATCCTCGTTAGTATAGTGGTCAGTATCCCCGCCTGTCACGCGGGAGACCGGGGTTCAATTCCCCGACGGGGAGGCAGCTTTTGCTTCTTAAACTTTGTTTATCTCCATGTGTCTAGCCTAGGAATAACGTTTGTTCAGCCCTTTCACTAACATTTTCCAGCCCCCTTGCTGGTGGTGGAGACTCACAGTGCCATGGCCGGTTAGCTCAGTTGGTTAGAGCGTGGTGCTAATAACGCCAAGGTCGCGGGTTCGATCCCCGTACGGGCCACAGGTGTGCGCTTAGACTTTTCACTCTGCCTGTCTGGGCACTGTGAAAGCAGTCGTTGCTTCTGCACTGGAGATCACTGACCCTCTTTCCATCAGTTGACTCTGCTAAAGGCAGCGAGCCCTCTGTACACCCAGGACTGTTGTCATGGTTTCAAGGAGATGAAATCGCACTCCCCCCTCATTGGAAATGTCCTTTTACATGGCATGCAAAAACAGTTACCTACTTTGCATACAACTTTGCCAACTGCTTTTTCTTTCCCAGCAATACTGCTGCTCTCCTTTCAGCTGTATGGAAATACCGTTGCCTGTCTTTTGCACCTAACACAAAATTGAAACACAATCTATTTCACAGAATAACCTCTACCCAAAAGCAAAACCAAACAAACCCTAGAGGCCACATTCAGGACAGAATGTGGCCTCGGTGACCGTTAGGAAAGGTAGTGAGCAAAAAGATCATTTCAGGATTTATGGAAACAAATCACTACTAGTTGTAATTGGCTACTGGATTCCAGCCTGGCTACATGGAAAGCACTACTGCCCTACTTCTGTGACTGAAGATACAGTTTAAAGGAAACCTGAACTGGAAAGACTGTGGGAGGTGCTTTTGAAGAGTAGCCTTTGAATTTGCTAGTTGGTTGGTTTTGTCCATCTCTGTGTTCTTGAGAGGACAAAGCCCAGGGTTATCCTCGTTAGTATAGTGGTCAGTATCCCCGCCTGTCACGCGGGAGACCGGGGTTCAATTCCCCGACGGGGAGGCAGCTTTTGCTTCTTAAACTTTGTTTATCTCCATGTGTCTAGCCTAGGAATAACGTTTGTTCAGCCCTTTCACTAACATTTTCCAGCCCCCTTGCTGGTGGTGGAGACTCACAGTGCCATGGCCGGTTAGCTCAGTTGGTTAGAGCGTGGTGCTAATAATGCCAAGATCGCGGGTTCGATCCCCGTACGGGCCACAGGTGTGCGCTTAGACTTTTCACTCTGCCTGTCTGGGCACTGTGAAAGCAGTCGTTGCTTCTGCACTGGAGATCACTGACCCTCTTTCCATCAGTTGACTCTGCTAAAGGCAGCGAGCCCTCTGTACACCCAGGACTGTTGTCATGGTTTCAAGGAGATGAAATCGCACTCCCCCCTCATTGGAAATGTCCTTTTACATGGCATGCAAAAACAGTTACCTACTTTGCATACAACTTTGCCAACTGCTTTTTCTTTCCCAGCAATACTGCTGCTCTCCTTTCAGCTGTATGGAAATACCATTGCTTGTCTTTTGCACCTAACACAAAATTGAAACACAATCTATTTCACAGAATAACCTCTACCCAAAAGCAAAACCAAACAAACCCTAGAGGCCACATTCAGGACAGAATGTGGCCTCGGTGACCGTTAGGAAAGGTAGTGAGCAAAAAGATCATTTCAG
This sequence comes from Hyperolius riggenbachi, assembly GCF_040937935.1. Taxonomy (NCBI): domain Eukaryota; kingdom Metazoa; phylum Chordata; class Amphibia; order Anura; family Hyperoliidae; genus Hyperolius; species Hyperolius riggenbachi. The sequence continues at coordinate 301,373,064 of NC_090647.1, forward strand.
GATTTATGGAAACAAATCACTACTAGTTGTAATTGGCTACTGGATTCCAGCCTGGCTACATGGAAAGCACTACTGCCCTACTTCTGTGACTGAAGATACAGTTTAAAGGAAACCTGAACTGGAAAGACTGTGGGAGGTGCTTTTGAAGAGTAGCCTTTGAATTTGCTAGTTGGTTGGTTTTGTCCATCTCTGTGTTCTTGAGAGGACAAAGCCCAGGGTTATCCTCGTTAGTATAGTGGTCAGTATCCCCGCCTGTCACGCGGGAGACTGGGGTTCAATTCCCCGACGGGGAGGCAGCTTTTGCTTCTTAAACTTTGTTTATCTCCATGTGTCTAGCCTAGGAATAACGTTTGTTCAGCCCTTTCACTAACATTTTCCAGCCCCCTTGCTGGTGGTGGAGACTCACAGTGCCATGGCCGGTTAGCTCAGTTGGTTAGAGCGTGGTGCTAATAACGCCAAGGTCGCGGGTTCGATCCCTGTACGGGCCACAGGTGTGCGCTTAGACTTTTCACTCTGCCTGTCTGGGCACTGTGAAAGCAGTCGTTGCTTCTGCACTGGAGATCACTGACCCTCTTTCCATCAGTTGACTCTGCTAAAGGCAGCGAGCCCTCTGTACACCCAGGACTGTTGTCATGGTTTCAAGGAGATGAAATCGCACTCCCCCCTCATTGGAAATGTCCTTTTACATGGCATGCAAAAACAGTTACCTACTTTGCATACAACTTTGCCAACTGCTTTTTCTTTCCCAGCAATACTGCTGCTCTCCTTTCAGCTGTATGGAAATACCGTTGCTTGTCTTTTGCACCTAACACAAAATTGAAACACAATCTATTTCACAGAATAACCTCTACCCAAAAGCAAAACCAAACAAACCCTAGAGGCCACATTCAGGACAGAATGTGGCCTCGGTGACCGTTAGGAAAGGTAGTGAGCAAAAAGATCATTTCAGGATTTATGGAAACAAATCACTACTAGTTGTAATTGGCTACTGGATTCCAGCCTGGCTACATGGAAAGCACTACTGCCCTACTTCTGTGACTGAAGATACAGTTTAAAGGAAACCTGAACTGGAAAGACTGTGGGAGGTGCTTTTGAAGAGTAGCCTTTGAATTTGCTAGTTGGTTGGTTTTGTCCATCTCTGTGTTCTTGAGAGGACAAAGCCCAGGGTTATCCTCGTTAGTATAGTGGTCAGTATCCCCGCCTGTCACGCGGGAGACCGGGGTTCAATTCCCCGACGGGGAGGCAGCTTTTGCTTCTTAAACTTTGTTTATCTCCATGTGTCTAGCCTAGGAATAACGTTTGTTCAGCCCTTTCACTAACATTTTCCAGCCCCCTTGCTGGTGGTGGAGACTCACAGTGCCATGGCCGGTTAGCTCAGTTGGTTAGAGCGTGGTGCTAATAACGCCAAGGTCGCGGGTTCGATCCCCGTACGGGCCACAGGTGTGCGCTTAGACTTTTCACTCTGCCTGTCTGGGCACTGTGAAAGCAGTCGTTGCTTCTGCACTGGAGATCACTGACCCTCTTTCCATCAGTTGACTCTGCTAAAGGCAGCGAGCCCTCTGTACACCCAGGACTGTTGTCATGGTTTCAAGGAGATGAAATCGCACTCCCCCCTCATTGGAAATGTCCTTTTACATGGCATGCAAAAACAGTTACCTACTTTGCATACAACTTTGCCAACTGCTTTTTCTTTCCCAGCAATACTGCTGCTCTCCTTTCAGCTGTATGGAAATACCGTTGCTTGTCTTTTGCACCTAACACAAAATTGAAACACAATCTATTTCACAGAATAACCTCTACCCAAAAGCAAAACCAAACAAACCCTAGAGGCCACATTCAGGACAGAATGTGGCCTCGGTGACCGTTAGGAAAGGTAGTGAGCAAAAAGATCATTTCAGGATTTATGGAAACAAATCACTACTAGTTGTAATTGGCTACTGGATTCCAGCCTGGCTACATGGAAAGCACTACTGCCCTACTTCTTTGACTGAAGATACAGTTTAAAGGAAACCTGAACTGGAAAGACTGTGGGAGGTGCTTTTGAAGAGTAGCCTTTGAATTTGCTAGTTGGTTGGTTTTGTCCATCTCTGTGTTCTTGAGAGGACAAAGCCCAGGGTTATCCTCGTTAGTATAGTGGTCAGTATCCCCGCCTGTCACGCGGGAGACCGGGGTTCAATTCCCCGACGGGGAGGCAGCTTTTGCTTCTTAAACTTTGTTTATCTCCATGTGTCTAGCCTAGGAATAACGTTTGTTCAGCCCTTTCACTAACATTTTCCAGCCCCCTTGCTGGTGGTGGAGACTCACAGTGCCATGGCCGGTTAGCTCAGTTGGTTAGAGCGTGGTGCTAATAACGCCAAGGTCGCGGGTTCGATCCCCGTACGGGCCACAGGTGTGCGCTTAGACTTTTCACTCTGCCTGTCTGGGCACTGTGAAAGCAGTCGTTGCTTCTGCACTGGAGATCACTGACCCTCTTTCCATCAGTTGACTCTGCTAAAAGCAGCGAGCCCTCTGTACACCCAGGACTGTTGTCATGGTTTCAAGGAGATGAAATCGCACTCCCCCCTCATTGGAAATGTCCTTTTACATGGCATGCAAAAACAGTTACCTACTTTGCATACAACTTTGCCAACTGCTTTTTCTTTCCCAGCAATACTGCTGCTCTCCTTTCAGCTGTATGGAAATACCGTTGCTTGTCTTTTGCACCTAACACAAAATTGAAACACAATCTATTTCACAGAATAACCTCTACCCAAAAGCAAAACCAAACAAACCCTAGAGGCCACATTCAGGACAGAATGTGGCCTCGGTGACCGTTAGGAAAGGTAGTGAGCAAAAAGATCATTTCAGGATTTATGGAAACAAATCACTACTAGTTGTAATTGGCTACTGGATTTTCCAGCCTGGCTACATGGAAAGCACTACTGCCCTACTTCTGTGACTGAAGATACAGTTTAAAGGAAACCTGAACTGGAAAGACTGTGGGAGGTGCTTTTGAAGAGTAGCCTTTGAATTTGCTAGTTGGTTGGTTTTGTCCATCTCTGTGTTCTTGAGAGGACAAAGCCCAGGGTTATCCTCGTTAGTATAGTGGTCAGTATCCCCGCCTGTCATGCGGGAGACCGGGGTTCAATTCCCCGACGGGGAGGCAGCTTTTGCTTCTTAAACTTTGTTTATCTCCATGTGTCTAGCCTAGGAATAACGTTTGTTCAGCCCTTTCACTAACATTTTCCAGCCCCCTTGCTGGTGGTGGAGACTCACAGTGCCATGGCCGGTTAGCTCAGTTGGTTAGAGCGTGGTGCTAATAACGCCAAGGTCGCGGGTTCGATCCGCTTAGACTTTTCACTCTGCCTGTCTGGGCACTGTGAAAGCAGTCGTTGCTTCTGCACTGGAGATCACTGACCCTCTTTCCATCAGTTGACTCTGCTAAAGGCAGCGAGCCCTCTGTACACCCAGGACTGTTGTCATGGTTTCAAGGAGATGAAATCGCACTGCCCCCTCATTGGAAATGTCCTTTTACATGGCATGCAAAAACAGTTACCTACTTTGCATACAACTTTGCCAACTGCTTTTTCTTTCCCAGCAATACTGCTGCTCTCCTTTCAGCTGTATGGAAATACCGTTGCTTGTCTTTTGCACCTAACACAAAATTGAAACACAATCTATTTCACAGAATAACCTCTACCCAAAAGCAAAACCAAACAAACCCTAGAGGCCACATTCAGGACAGAATGTGGCCTCGGTGACCGTTAGGAAAGGTAGTGAGCAAAAAGATCATTTCAGGATTTATGGAAACAAATCACTACTAGTTGTAATTGGCTACTGGATTCCAGCCTGGCTACATGGAAAGCACTACTGCCCTACTTCTGTGACTGAAGATACAGTTTAAAGGAAACCTGAACTGGAAAGACTGTGGGAGGTGCTTTTGAAGAGTAGCCTTTGAATTTGCTAGTTGGTTGGTTTTGTCCATCTCTGTGTTCTTGAGAGGACAAAGCCCAGGGTTATCCTCTTTAGTATAGTGGTCAGTATCCCCGCCTGTCACGCGGGAGACTGGGGTTCAATTCCCCGACGGGGAGGCAGCTTTTGCTTCTTAAACTTTGTTTATCTCCATGTGTCTAGCCTAGCAATAACGTTTGTTCAGCCCTTTCACTAACATTTTCCAGCCCCCTTGCTGGTGGTGGAGACTCACAGTGCCATGGCCGGTTAGCTCAGTTGGTTAGAGCGTGGTGCTAATAACGCCAAGGTCGCGGGTTCGATCCCCGTACGGGCCGCAGGTGTGCGCTTCGACTTTTCACTCTGCCTGTCTGGGCACTGTGAAAGCAGTTGTTGCTTCTGCACTGGAGATCACTGACCCTCTTTCCATCAGTTGACTCTGCTAAAGGCAGCGAGCCCTCTGTACACCCAGGACTGTTGTCATGGTTTCAAGGAGATGAAATCGCACTCCCCCCTCATTGGAAATGTCCTTTTACATGGCATGCAAAAACAGTTACCTACTTTGCATACAACTTTGCCAACTGCTTTTTCTTTCCCAGCAATACTGCTGCTCTCCTTTCAGCTGTATGGAAATACCGTTGCTTGTCTTTTGCACCTAACACAAAATTGAAACACAATCTATTTCACAGAATAACCTCTACCCAAAAGCAAAACCAAACAAACCCTAGAGGCCACATTCAGGACAGAATGTGGCCTCGGTGACCGTTAGGAAAGGTAGTGAGCAAAAAGATCATTTCAGGATTTATGGAAACAAATCACTACTAGTTGTAATTGGCTACTGGATTCCAGCCTGGCTACATGGAAAGCACTACTGCCCTACTTCTGTGACTGAAGATACAGTTTAAAGGAAACCTGAACTGGAAAGACTGTGGGAGGTGCTTTTGAAGAGTAGCCTTTGAATTTGCTAGTTGGTTGGTTTTGTCCATCTCTGTGTTCTTGAGAGGACAAAGCCCAGGGTTATCCTCGTTAGTATAGTGGTCAGTATCCCCGCCTGTCACGCGGGAGACCGGGGTTCAATTCCCCGACGGGGAGGCAGCTTTTGCTTCTTAAACTTTGTTTATCTCCATGTGTCTAGCCTAGGAATAACGTTTGTTCAGCCCTTTCACTAACATTTTCCAGCCCCCTTGCTGGTGGTGGAGACTCACAGTGCCATGGCCGGTTAGCTCAGTTGGTTAGAGCGTGGTGCTAATAACGCCAAGGTCGCGGGTTCGATCCCCGTACGGGCCACAGGTGTGCGCTTAGACTTTTCACTCTGCCTGTCTGGGCACTGTGAAAGCAGTCGTTGCTTCTGCACTGGAGATCACTGACCCTCTTTCCATCAGTTGACTCTGCTAAAGGCAGCGAGCCCTCTGTACACCCAGGACTGTTGTCATGGTTTCAAGGAGATGAAATCGCACTCCCCCCCTCATTGGAAATGTCCTTTTACATGGCATGCAAAAACAGTTACCTACTTTGCATACAACTTTGCCAACTGCTTTTTCTTTCCCAGCAATACTGCTGCTCTCCTTTCAGCTGTATGGAAATACCGTTGCTTGTCTTTTGCACCTAACACAAAATTGAAACACAATCTATTTCACAGAATAACCTCTACCCAAAAGCAAAACCAAACAAACCCTAGAGGCCACATTCAGGACAGAATGTGGCCTCGGTGACCGTTAGGAAAGGTAGTGAGCAAAAAGATCATTTCAGGATTTATGGAAACAAATCACTACTAGTTGTAATTGGCTACTGGATTCCAGCCTGGCTACATGGAAAGCACTACTGCCCTACTTCTGTGACTGAAGATACAGTTTAAAGGAAACCTGAACTGGAAAGACTGTGGGAGGTGCTTTTGAAGAGTAGCCTTTGAATTTGCTAGTTGGTTGGTTTTGTCCATCTCTGTGTTCTTGAGAGGACAAAGCCCAGGGTTATCCTCGTTAGTATAGTGGTCAGTATCCCCGCCTGTCACGCGGGAGACCGGGGTTCAATTCCCCGACGGGGAGGCAGCTTTTGCTTCTTAAACTTTGTTTATCTCCATGTGTCTAGCCTAGGAATAATTTTTGTTCAGCCCTTTCACTAACATTTTCCAGCCCCCTTGCTGGTGGTGGAGACTCACAGTGCCATGGCCGGTTAGCTCAGTTGGTTAGAGCGTGGTGCTAATAACGCCAAGGTCGCGGGTTCGATCCCCGTACGAGCCACAGGTGTGCGCTTAGACTTTTCACTCTGCCTGTCTGGGCACTGTGAAAGCAATCGTTGCTTCTGCACTGGAGATCACTGACCCTCTTTCCATCAGTTGACTCTGCTAAAGGCAGCGAGCCCTCTGTACACCCAGGACTGTTGTCATGGTTTCAAGGAGATGAAATCGCACTCCCCCCCTCATTGGAAATGTCCTTTTACATGGCATGCAAAAACAGTTACCTACTTTGCATACAACTTTGCCAACTGCTTTTTCTTTCCCAGCAATACTGCTGCTCTCCTTTCAGCTGTATGGAAATACCGTTGCTTGTCTTTTGCACCTAACACAAAATTGAAACACAATCTATTTCACAGAATAACCTCTACCCAAAAGCAAAACCAAACAAACCCTAGAGGCCACATTCAGGACAGAATGTGGCCTCGGTGACCGTTAGGAAAGGTAGTGAGCAAAAAGATCATTTCAGGATTTATGGAAACAAATCACTACTAGTTGTAATTGGCTACTGGATTCCAGCCTGGCTACATGGAAAGCACTACTGCCCTACTTCTGTGACTGAAGATACAGTTTAAAGGAAACCTGAACTGGAAAGACTGTGGGAGGTGCTTTTGAAGAGTAGCCTTTGAATTTGCTAGTTGGTTGGTTTTGTCCATCTCTGTGTTCTTGAGAGGACAAAGCCCAGGGTTATCCTCGTTAGTATAGTGGTCAGTATCCCCGCCTGTCACGCGGGAGACCGGGGTTCAATTCCCCGACGGGGAGGCAGCTTTTGCTTCTTAAACTTTGTTTATCTCCATGTGTCTAGCCTAGGAATAACGTTTGTTCAGCCCTTTCACTAACATTTTCCAGCCCCCTTGCTGGTGGTGGAGACTCACAGTGCCATGGCCGGTTAGCTCAGTTGGTTAGAGCGTGGTGCTAATAACGCCAAGGTCGCGGGTTCGATCCCCGTACGGGCCACAGGTGTGCGCTTAGACTTTTCACTCTGCCTGTCTGGGCACTGTGAAAGCAATCGTTGCTTCTGCACTGGAGATCACTGACCCTCTTTCCATCAGTTGACTCTGCTAAAGGCAGCGAGCCCTCTGTACACCCAGGACTGTTGTCATGGTTTCAAGGAGATGAAATCGCACTCCCCCCCTCATTGGAAATGTCCTTTTACATGGCATGCAAAAACAGTTACCTACTTTGCATACAACTTTGCCAACTGCTTTTTCTTTCCCAGCAATACTGCTGCTCTCCTTTCAGCTGTATGGAAATACCGTTGCTTGTCTTTTGCACCTAACACAAAATTGAAACACAATCTATTTCACAGAATAACCTCTACCCAAAAGCAAAACCAAACAAACCCTAGAGGCCACATTCAGGACAGAATGTGGCCTCGGTGACCGTTAGGAAAGGTAGTGAGCAAAAAGATCATTTCAGGATTTATGGAAACAAATCACTACTAGTTGTAATTGGCTACTGGATTCCAGCCTGGCTACATGGAAAGCACTACTGCCCTACTTCTGTGACTGAAGATACAGTTTAAAGGAAACCTGAACTGGAAAGACTGTGGGAGGTGCTTTTGAAGAGTAGCCTTTGAATTTGCTAGTTGGTTGGTTTTGTCCATCTCTGTGTTCTTGAGAGGGCAAAGCCCAGGGTTATCCTCGTTAGTATAGTGGTCAGTATCCCCGCCTGTCACGCGGGAGACCGGGGTTCAATTCCCCGACGGGGAGGCAGCTTTTGCTTCTTAAACTTTGTTTATCTCCATGTGTCTAGCCTAGGAATAACGTTTGTTCAGCCCTTTCACTAACATTTTCCAGCCCCCTTGCTGGTGGTGGAGACTCACAGTGCCATGGCCGGTTAGCTCAGTTGGTTAGAGCGTGGTGCTAATAACGCCAAGGTCGCGGGTTCGATCCCCGTACGGGCCACAGGTGTGCGCTTAGACTTTTCACTCTGCCTGTCTGGGCACTGTGAAAGCAGTCGTTGCTTCTGCACTGGAGATCACTGACCCTCTTTCCATCAGTTGACTCTGCTAAAGGCAGCGAGCCCTCTGTACACCCAGGACTGTTGTGATGGTTTCAAGGAGATGAAATCGCACTCCCCCCTCATTGGAAATGTCCTTTTACATGGCATGCAAAAACAGTTACCTACTTTGCATACAACTTTGCCAACTGCTTTTTCTTTCCCAGCAATACTGCTGCTCTCCTTTCAGCTGTATGGAAATACCGTTGCTTGTCTTTTGCACCTAACACAAAATTGAAACACAATCTATTTCACAGAATAACCTCTACCCAAAAGCAAAACCAAACAAACCCTAGAGGCCACATTCAGGACAGAATGTGGCCTCGGTGACCGTTAGGAAAGGTAGTGAGCAAAAAGATCATTTCAGGATTTATGGAAACAAATCACTACTAGTTGTAATTGGCTACTGGATTCCAGCCTGGCTACATGGAAAGCACTACTGCCCTACTTCTGTGACTGAAGATACAGTTTAAAGGAAACCTGAACTGGAAAGACTGTGGGAGGTGCTTTTGAAGAGTAGCCTTTGAATTTGCTAGTTGGTTGGTTTTGTCCATCTCTGTGTTCTTGAGAGGACAAAGCCCAGGGTTATCCTCGTTAGTATAGTGGTCAGTATCCCCGCCTGTCACGCGGGAGACCGGGGTTCAATTCCCCGACGGGGAGGCAGCTTTTGCTTCTTAAACTTTGTTTATCTCCATGTGTCTAGCCTAGGAATAACGTTTGTTCAGCCCTTTCACTAACATTTTCCAGCCCCCTTGCTGGTGGTGGAGACTCACAGTGCCATGGCCGGTTAGCTCAGTTGGTTAGAGCGTGGTGCTAATAACGCCAAGGTCGCGGGTTCGATCCCCGTACGGGCCACAGGTGTGCGCTTAGACTTTTCACTCTGCCTGTCTGGGCACTGTGAAAGCAGTCGTTGCTTCTGCACTGGAGATCACTGACCCTCTTTCCATCAGTTGACTCTGCTAAAGGCAGCGAGCCCTCTGTACACCCAGGACTGTTGTCATGGTTTCAAGGAGATGAAATCGCACTCCCCCCCTCATTGGAAATGTCCTTTTACATGGCATGCAAAAACAGTTACCTACTTTGCATACAACTTTGCCAACTGCTTTTTCTTTCCCAGCAATACTGCTGCTCTCCTTTCAGCTGTATGGAAATACCGTTGCTTGTCTTTTGCACCTAACACAAAATTGAAACACAATCTATTTCACAGAATAACCTCTACCCAAAAGCAAAACCAAACAAACCCTAGAGGCCACATTCAGGACAGAATGTGGCCTCGGTGACCGTTAGGAAAGGTAGTGAGCAAAAAGATCATTTCAGGATTTATGGAAACAAATCACTACTAGTTGTAATTGGCTACTGGATTCCAGCCTGGCTACATGGAAAGCACTACTGCCCTACTTCTGTGACTGAAGATACAGTTTAAAGGAAACCTGAACTGGAAAGACTGTGGGAGGTGCTTTTGAAGAGTAGCCTTTGAATTTGCTAGTTGGTTGGTTTTGTCCATCTCTGTGTTCTTGAGAGGGCAAAGCCCAGGGTTATCCTCGTTAGTATAGTGGTCAGTATCCCCGCCTGTCACGCGGGAGACCGGGGTTCAATTCCCCGACGGGGAGGCAGCTTTTGCTTCTTAAACTTTGTTTATCTCCATGTGTCTAGCCTAGGAATAACGTTTGTTCAGCCCTTTCACTAACATTTTCCAGCCCCCTTGCTGGTGGTGGAGACTCACAGTGCCATGGCCGGTTAGCTCAGTTGGTTAGAGCGTGGTGCTAATAACGCCAAGGTCGCGGGTTCGATCCCCGTACGGGCCACAGGTGTGCGCTTAGACTTTTCACTCTGCCTGTCTGGGCACTGTGAAAGCAGTCGTTGCTTCTGCACTGGAGATCACTGACCCTCTTTCCATCAGTTGACTCTGCTAAAGGCAGCGAGCCCTCTGTACACCCAGGACTGTTGTGATGGTTTCAAGGAGATGAAATCGCACTCCCCCCTCATTGGAAATGTCCTTTTACATGGCATGCAAAAACAGTTACCTACTTTGCATACAACTTTGCCAACTGCTTTTTCTTTCCCAGCAATACTGCTGCTCTCCTTTCAGCTGTATGGAAATACCGTTGCCTGTCTTTTGCACCTAACACAAAATTGAAACACAATCTATTTCACAGAATAACCTCTACCCAAAAGCAAAACCAAACAAACCCTAGAGGCCACATTCAGGACAGAATGTGGCCTCGGTGACCGTTAGGAAAGGTAGTGAGCAAAAAGATCATTTCAGGATTTATGGAAACAAATCACTACTAGTTGTAATTGGCTACTGGATTCCAGCCTGGCTACATGGAAAGCACTACTGCCCTACTTCTGTGACTGAAGATACAGTTTAAAGGAAACCTGAACTGGAAAGACTGTGGGAGGTGCTTTTGAAGAGTAGCCTTTGAATTTGCTAGTTGGTTGGTTTTGTCCATCTCTGTGTTCTTGAGAGGACAAAGCCCAGGGTTATCCTCGTTAGTATAGTGGTCAGTATCCCCGCCTGTCACGCGGGAGACCGGGGTTCAATTCCCCGACGGGGAGGCAGCTTTTGCTTCTTAAACTTTGTTTATCTCCATGTGTCTAGCCTAGGAATAACGTTTGTTCAGCCCTTTCACTAACATTTTCCAGCCCCCTTGCTGGTGGTGGAGACTCACAGTGCCATGGCCGGTTAGCTCAGTTGGTTAGAGCATGGTGCTAATAATGCCAAGATCGCGGGTTTGATCCCCGTACGGGCCACAGGTGTGCGCTTAGACTTTTCACTCTGCCTGTCTGGGCACTGTGAAAGCAGTCGTTGCTTCTGCACTGGAGATCACTGACCCTCTTTCCATCAGTTGACTCTGCTAAAGGCAGCGAGCCCTCTGTACACCCAGGACTGTTGTCATGGTTTCAAGGAGATGAAATCGCACTCCCCCCTCATTGGAAATGTCCTTTTACATGGCATGCAAAAACAGTTACCTACTTTGCATACAACTTTGCCAACTGCTTTTTCTTTCCCAGCAATACTGCTGCTCTCCTTTCAGCTGTATGGAAATACCGTTGCTTGTCTTTTGCACCTAACACAAAATTGAAACACAATCTATTTCACAGAATAACCTCTACCCAAAAGCAAAACCAAACAAACCCTAGAGGCCACATTCAGGACAGAATGTGGCCTCGGTGACCGTTAGGAAAGGTAGTGAGCAAAAAGATCATTTCAGGATTTATGGAAACAAATCACTACTAGTTGTAATTGGCTACTGGATTCCAGCCTGGCTACATGGAAAGCACTACTGCCCTACTTCTGTGACTGAAGATACAGTTTAAAGGAAACCTGAACTGGAAAGACTGTGGGAGGTGCTTTTGAAGAGTAGCCTTTGAATTTGCTAGTTGGTTGGTTTTGTCCATCTCTGTGTTCTTGAGAGGACAAAGCCCAGGGTTATCCTCGTTAGTATAGTGGTCAGTATCCCTGCCTGTCACGCGGGAGACCGGGGTTCAATTCCCCGACGGGGAGGCAGCTTTTGCTTCTTAAACTTTGTTTATCTCCATGTGTCTAGCCTAGGAATAAAGTTTGTTCAGCCCTTTCACTAACATTTTCCAGCCCCCTTGCTGGTGGTGGAGACTCGCAGTGCTATGGCCGGTTAGCTCAGTTGGTTAGAGCGTGGTGCTAATAATGCCAAGGTCGTGGGTTCGATCCCCGTACGGGCCACAGGTGTGCGCTTAGACTTTTCACTCTGCCTGTCTGGGCACTGTGAAAGCAGTCGTTGCTTCTGCACTGGAGATCACTGACCCTCTTTCCATCAGTTGACTCTGCTAAAGGCAGCGAGCCCTCTGTACACCCAGGACTGTTGTCATGGTTTCAAGGAGATGAAATCGCACTCCCCCCTCATTGGAAATGTCCTTTTACATGGCATGCAAAAACAGTTACCTACTTTGCATACAACTTTGCCAACTGCTTTTTCTTTCCCAGCAATACTGCTGCTCTCCTTTCAGCTGTATGGAAATACCGTTGCTTGTCTTTTGCACCTAACACAAAATTGAAACACAATCTATTTCACAGAATAACCTCTACCCAAAAGCAAAACCAAACAAACCCTAGAGGCCACATTCAGGACAGAATGTGGCCTCGGTGACCGTTAGGAAAGGTAGTGAGCAAAAAGATCATTTCAGGATTTATGGAAACAAATCACTACTAGTTGTAATTGGCTACTGGATTCCAGCCTGGCTACATGGAAAGCACTACTGCCCTACTTCTGTGACTGAAGATACAGTTTAAAGGAAACCTGAACTGGAAAGACTGTGGGAGGTGCTTTTGAAGAGTAGCCTTTGAATTTGCTAGTTGGTTGGTTTTGTCCATCTCTGTGTTCTTGAGAGGACAAAGCCCAGGGTTATCCTCGTTAGTATAGTGGTCAGTATCCCCGCCTGTCATGCGGGAGACCGGGGTTCAATTCCCCGACGGGGAGGCATCTTTTGCTTCTTAAACTTTGTTTATCTCCATGTGTCTAGCCTAGGAATAACGTTTGTTCAGCCCTTTCACTAACATTTTCCAGCCCCCTTGCTGGTGGTGGAGACTCACAGTGCCATGGCCGGTTAGCTCAGTTGGTTAGAGCGTGGTGCTAATAACGCCAAGGTCGCGGGTTCGATCCCCGTACGAGCCACAGGTGTGCGCTTAGACTTTTCACTCTGCCTGTCTGGGCACTGTGAAAGCAGTCGTTGCTTCTGCACTGGAGATCACTGACCCTCTTTCCATCAGTTGACTCTGCTAAAGGCAGCGAGCCCTCTGTACACCCAGGACTGTTGTCATGGTTTCAAGGAGATGAAATCGCACTCCCCCCTCATTGGAAATGTCCTTTTACATGGCATGCAAAAACAGTTACCTACTTTGCATACAACTTTGCCAACTGCTTTTTCTTTCCCAGCAATACTGCTGCTCTCCTTTCAGCTGTATGGAAATACCGTTGCTTGTCTTTTGCACCTAACACAAAATTGAAACACAATCTATTTCACAGAATAACCTCTACCCAAAAGCAAAACCAAACAAACCCTAGAGGCCACATTCAGGACAGAATGTGGCCTCGGTGACCGTTAGGAAAGGTAGTGAGCAAAAAGATCATTTCAGGATTTATGGAAACAAATCACTACTAGTTGTAATTGGCTACTGGATTCCAGCCTGGCTACATGGGAAGCACTACTGCCCTACTTCTGTGACTGAAGATACAGTTTAAAGGAAACCTGAACTGGAAAGACTGTGGGAGGTGCTTTTGAAGAGTAGCCTTTGAATTTGCTAGTTGGTTGGTTTTGTCCATCTCTGTGTTCTTGAGAGGACAAAGCCCAGGGTTATCCTCGTTAGTATAGTGGTCAGTATCCCCGCCTGTCACGCGGGAGACCGGGGTTCAATTCCCCGACGGGGAGGCAGCTTTTGCTTCTTAAACTTTGTTTATCTCCATGTGTCTAGCCTAGGAATAACGTTTGTTCAGCCCTTTCACTAACATTTTCCAGCCCCCTTGCTGGTGGTGGAGACTCGCAGTGCCATGGCCGGTTAGCTCAGTTGGTTAGAGCGTGGTGCTAATAACGCCAAGGTCGCGGGTTCGATCCCCGTACGGGCCACAGGTGTGCGCTTAGACTTTTCACTCTGCCTGTCTGGGCACTGTGAAAGCAGTCGTTGCTTCTGCACTGGAGATCACTGACCCTCTTTCCATCAGTTGACTCTGCTAAAGGCAGCGAGCCCTCTGTACACCCAGGACTGTTGTCATGGTTTCAAGGAGATGAAATCGCACTCCCCCCTCATTGGAAATGTCCTTTTACATGGCATGCAAAAACAGTTACCTACTTTGCATACAACTTTGCCAACTGCTTTTTCTTTCCCAGCAATACTGCTGCTCTCCTTTCAGCTGTATGGAAATACCGTTGCTTGTCTTTTGCACCTAACACAAAATTGAAACACAATCTATTTCACAGAATAACCTCTACCCAAAAGCAAAACCAAACAAACCCTAGAGGCCACATTCAGGACAGAATGTGGCCTCGGTGACCGTTAGGAAAGGTAGTGAGCAAAAAGATCATTTCAGGATTTATGGAAACAAATCACTACTAGTTGTAATTGGCTACTGGATTCCAGCCTGGCTACATGGAGAGCACTACTGCCCTACTTCTGTGACTGAAGATACAGTTTAAAGGAAACCTGAACTGGAAAGACTGTGGGAGGTGCTTTTGAAGAGTAGCCTTTGAATTTGCTAGTTGGTTGGTTTTGTCCATCTCTGTGTTCTTGAGAGGACAAAGCCCAGGGTTATCCTCGTTAGTATAGTGGTCAGTATCCCCGCCTGTCACGCGGGAGACCGGGGTTCAATTCCCTGACGGGGAGGCAGCTTTTGCTTCTTAAACTTTGTTTATCTCCATGTGTCTAGCCTAGGAATAATGTTTGTTCAGCCCTTTCACTAACATTTTCCAGCCCCCTTGCTGGTGGTGGAGACTCACAGTGCCATGGCCGGTTAGCTCAGTTGGTTAGAGCGTGGTGCTAATAATGCCAAGGTCGCGGGTTCGATCCCCGTACGGGCCACAGGTGTGCGCTTAGACTTTTCACTCTGCCTGTCTGGGCATTGTGAAAGCAGTCGTTGCTTCTGCACTGGAGATCACTGACCCTCTTTCCATCAGTTGACTCTGCTAAAGGCAGCGAGCCCTCTGTACACCCAGGACTGTTGTCATGGTTTCAAGGAGATGAAATCGCACTCCTCCCTCATTGGAAATGTCCTTTTACATGGCATGCAAAAACAGTTACCTACTTTGCATACAACTTTGCCAACTGCTTTTTCTTTCCCAGCAATACTGCTGCTCTCCTTTCAGCTGTATGGAAATACCGTTGCTTGTCTTTTGCACCTAACACAAAATTGAAACACAATCTATTTCACAGAATAACCTCTACCCAAAAGCAAAACCAAACAAACCCTAGAGGCCACATTCAGGACAGAATGTGGCCTCGGTGACCGTTAGGAAAGGTAGTGAGCAAAAAGATCATTTCAGGATTTATGGAAACAAATCACTACTAGTTGTAATTGGCTACTGGATTCCAGCCTGGCTACATGGAAAGCACTACTGCCCTACTTCTGTGACTGAAGATACAGTTTAAAGGAAACCTGAACTGGAAAGACTGTGGGAGGTGCTTTTGAAGAGTAGCCTTTGAATTTGCTAGTTGGTTGGTTTTGTCCATCTCTGTGTTCTTGAGAGGACAAAGCCCAGGGTTATCCTCGTTAGTATAGTGGTCAGTATCCCCGCCTGTCACGCGGGAGACCGGGGTTCAATTCCCCGACGGGGAGGCAGCTTTTGCTTCTTAAACTTTGTTTATCTCCATGTGTCTAGCCTAGGAATAATGTTTGTTCAGCCCTTTCACTAACATTTTCCAGCCCCCTTGCTGGTGGTGGAGACTCACAGTGCCATGGCCGGTTAGCTCAGTTGGTTAGAGCGTGGTGCTAATAATGCCAAGGTCGCGGGTTCGATCCCCGTACGGGCCACAGGTGTGCGCTTAGACTTTTCACTCTGCCTGTCTGGGCATTGTGAAAGCAGTCGTTGCTTCTGCACTGGAGATCACTGACCCTCTTTCCATCAGTTGACTCTGCTAAAGGCAGCGAGCCCTCTGTACACCCAGGACTGTTGTCATGGTTTCAAGGAGATGAAATCGCACTCCTCCCTCATTGGAAATGTCCTTTTACATGGCATGCAAAAACAGTTACCTACTTTGCATACAACTTTGCCAACTGCTTTTTCTTTCCCAGCAATACTGCTGCTCTCCTTTCAGCTGTATGGAAATACCGTTGCTTGTCTTTTGCACCTAACACAAAATTGAAACACAATCTATTTCACAGAATAACCTCTACCCAAAAGCAAAACCAAACAAACCCTAGAGGCCACATTCAGGACAGAATGTGGCCTCGGTGACCGTTAGGAAAGGTAGTGAGCAAAAAGATCATTTCAGGATTTATGGAAACAAATCACTACTAGTTGTAATTGGCTACTGGATTCCAGCCTGGCTACATGGAGAGCACTACTGCCCTACTTCTGTGACTGAAGATACAGTTTAAAGGAAACCTGAACTGGAAAGACTGTGGGAGGTGCTTTTGAAGAGTAGCCTTTGAATTTGCTAGTTGGTTGGTTTTGTCCATCTCTGTGTTCTTGAGAGGACAAAGCCCAGGGTTATCCTCGTTAGTATAGTGGTCAGTATCCCCGCCTGTCACGCGGGAGACCGGGGTTCAATTCCCCGACGGGGAGGCAGCTTTTGCTTCTTAAACTTTGTTTATCTCCATGTGTCTAGCCTAGGAATAACGTTTGTTCAGCCCTTTCACTAACATTTTCCAGCCCCCTTGCTGGTGGTGGAGACTCACAGTGCCATGGCCGGTTAGCTCAGTTGGTTAGAGCGTGGTGCTAATAACGCCAAGGTCGCGGGTTCGATCCCTGTACGGGCCACAGGTGTGCGCTTAGACTTTTCACTCTGCCTGTCTGGGCACTGTGAAAGCAGTCGTTGCTTCTGCACTGGAGATCACTGACCCCCTTTCCATCAGTTGACTCTG
The DNA here is from genome assembly GCF_040937935.1 of Hyperolius riggenbachi. Taxonomy (NCBI): domain Eukaryota; kingdom Metazoa; phylum Chordata; class Amphibia; order Anura; family Hyperoliidae; genus Hyperolius; species Hyperolius riggenbachi. The sequence continues at coordinate 301,389,774 of NC_090647.1, forward strand.
CTAAAGGCAGCGAGCCCTCTGTACACCCAGGACTGTTGTCATGGTTTCAAGGAGATGAAATCGCACTCCCCCCTCATTGGAAATGTCCTTTTACATGGCATGCAAAAACAGTTACCTACTTTGCATACAACTTTGCCAACTGCTTTTTCTTTCCCAGCAATACTGCTGCTCTCCTTTCAGCTGTATGGAAATACCGTTGCTTGTCTTTTGCACCTAACACAAAATTGAAACACAATCTATTTCACAGAATAACCTCTACCCAAAAGCAAAACCAAACAAACCCTAGAGGCCACATTCAGGACAGAATGTGGCCTCGGTGACCGTTAGGAAAGGTAGTGAGCAAAAAGATCATTTCAGGATTTATGGAAACAAATCACTACTAGTTGTAATTGGCTACTGGATTCCAGCCTGGCTACATGGAAAGCACTACTGCCCTACTTCTGTGACTGAAGATACAGTTTAAAGGAAACCTGAACTGGAAAGACTGTGGGAGGTGCTTTTGAAGAGTAGCCTTTGAATTTGCTAGTTAGTTGGTTTTGTCCATCTCTGTGTTCTTGAGAGGACAAAGCCCAGGGTTAACCTCGTTAGTATAGTGGTCAGTATCCCCGCCTGTCACGCGGGAGACCGGGGTTCAATTCCCCGACGGGGAGGCAGCTTTTGCTTCTTAAACTTTGTTTATCTCCATGTGTCTAGCCTAGGAATAACGTTTGTTCAGCCCTTTCACTAACATTTTCCAGCCCCCTTGCTGGTGGTGGAGACTCACAGTGCCATGGCCGGTTAGCTCAGTTGGTTAGAGCGTGGTGCTAATAACGCCAAGGTCGTGGGTTCGATCCCCGTACGGGCCACAGGTGTGCGCTTAGACTTTTCACTCTGCCTGTCTGGGCACTGTGAAAGCAGTCGTTGCTTCTGCACTGGAGATCACTGACCCTCTTTCCATCAGTTGACTCTGCTAAAGGCAGCGAGCCCTCTGTACACCCAGGACTGTTGTCATGGTTTCAAGGAGATGAAATCGCACTCCCCCCTCATTGGAAATGTCCTTTTACATGGCATGCAAAAACAGTTACCTACTTTGCATACAACTTTGCCAACTGCTTTTTCTTTCCCAGCAATACTGCTGCTCTCCTTTCAGCTGTATGGAAATACCGTTGCTTGTCTTTTGCACCTAACACAAAATTGAAACACAATCTATTTCACAGAATAACCTCTACCCAAAAGCAAAACCAAACAAACCCTAGAGGCCACATTCAGGACAGAATGTGGCCTCGGTGACCGTTAGGAAAGGTAGTGAGCAAAAAGATCATTTCAGGATTTATGGAAACAAATCACTACTAGTTGTAATTGGCTACTGGATTCCAGCCTGGCTACATGGAAAGCACTACTGCCCTACTTCTGTGACTGAAGATACAGTTTAAAGGAAACCTGAACTGGAAAGACTGTGGGAGGTGCTTTTGAAGAGTAGCCTTTGAATTTGCTAGTTGGTTGGTTTTGTCCATCTCTGTGTTCTTGAGAGGACAAAGCCCAGGGTTATCCTCGTTAGTATAGTGGTCAGTATCCCCGCCTGTCACGCGGGAGACCGGGGTTCAATTCCCCGACGGGGAGGCAGCTTTTGCTTCTTAAACTTTGTTTATCTCCATGTGTCTAGCCTAGGAATAACGTTTGTTCAGCCCTTTCACTAACATTTTCCAGCCCCCTTGCTGGTGGTGGAGACTTACAGTGCCATGGCCGGTTAGCTCAGTTGGTTAGAGCGTGGTGCTAATAACGCCAAGATCGCGGGTTCGATCCCCGTACGGGCTACAGGTGTGCGCTTAGACTTTTCACTCTGCCTGTCTGGGCACTGTGAAAGCAGTCGTTGCTTCTGCACTGGAGATCACTGACCCTCTTTCCATCAGTTGACTCTGCTAAAGGCAGCGAGCCCTCTGTACACCCAGGACTGTTGTCATGGTTTCAAGGAGATGAAATCGCACTCCCCCCTCATTGGAAATGTCCTTTTACATGGCATGCAAAAACAGTTACCTACTTTGCATACAACTTTGCCAACTGCTTTTTCTTTCCCAGCAATACTGCTGCTCTCCTTTCAGCTGTATGGAAATACCGTTGCTTGTCTTTTGCACCTAACACAAAATTGAAACACAATCTATTTCACAGAATAACCTCTACCCAAAAGCAAAACCAAACAAACCCTAGAGGCCACATTCAGGACAGAATGTGGCCTCGGTGACCGTTAGGAAAGGTAGTGAGCAAAAAGATCATTTCAGGATTTATGGAAACAAATCACTACTAGTTGTAATTGGCTACTGGATTCCAGCCTGGCTACATGGAAAGCACTACTGCCCTACTTCTGTGACTGAAGATACAGTTTAAAGGAAACCTGAACTGGAAAGACTGTGGGAGGTGCTTTTGAAGAGTAGCCTTTGAATTTGCTAGTTAGTTGGTTTTGTCCATCTCTGTGTTCTTGAGAGGACAAAGCCCAGGGTTATCCTCATTAGTATAGTGGTCAATATCCCCGCCTGTCGCGCGGGAGACCGGGGTTCAATTCCCCGACGGGGAGGCAGCTTTTGCTTCTTAAACTTTGTTTATCTCCATGTGTCTAGCCTAGGAATAACGTTTGTTCAGCCCTTTCACTAACATTTTCCAGCCCCCTTGCTGGTGGTGGAGACTCACAGTGCCATGGCCGGTTAGCTCAGTTGGTTAGAGCGTGGTGCTAATAATGCCAAGGTCGCGGGTTCGATCTCCGTACGGGCCACAGGTGTGCGCTTAGACTTTTCACTCTGCCTGTCTGGGCACTGTGAAAGCAGTCGTTGCTTCTGCACTGGAGATCACTGACCCTCTTTCCATCAGTTGACTCTGCTAAAGGCAGCGAGCCCTCTGTACACCCAGGACTGTTGTCATGGTTTCAAGGAGATGAAATCGCACTCCCCCCTCATTGGAAATGTCCTTTTACATGGCATGCAAAAACAGTTACCTACTTTGCATACAACTTTGCCAACTGCTTTTTCTTTCCCAGCAATACTGCTGCTCTCCTTTCAGCTGTATGGAAATACCGTTGCTTGTCTTTTGCACCTAACACAAAATTGAAACACAATCTATTTCACAGAATAACCTCTACCCAAAAGCAAAACCAAACAAACCCTAGAGGCCACATTCAGGACAGAATGTGGCCTCGGTGACCGTTAGGAAAGGTAGTGAGCAAAAAGATCATTTCAGGATTTATGGAAACAAATCACTACTAGTTGTAATTGGCTACTGGATTCCAGCCTGGCTACATGGAGAGCACTACTGCCCTACTTCTGTGACTGAAGATACAGTTTAAAGGAAACCTGAACTGGAAAGACTGTGGGAGGTGCTTTTGAAGAGTAGCCTTTGAATTTGCTAGTTGGTTGGTTTTGTCCATCTCTGTGTTCTTGAGAGGACAAAGCCCAGGGTTATCCTCGTTAGTATAGTGGTCAGTATCCCCGCCTGTCACGCGGGAGACCGGGGTTCAATTCCCCGACGGGGAGGCAGCTTTTGCTTCTTAAACTTTGTTTATCTCCATGTGTCTAGCCTAGGAATAACGTTTGTTCAGCCCTTTCACTAACATTTTCCAGCCCCCTTGCTGGTGGTGGAGACTCACAGTGCCATGGCCGGTTAGCTCAGTTGGTTAGAGCGTGGTGCTAATAACGCCAAGGTCGTGGGTTCGATCTCCGTACGGGCTACAGGTGTGTGCTTAGACTTTTCACTCTGCCTGTCTGGGCACTGTGAAAGCAGTCGTTGCTTCTGCACTGGAGATCACTGACCCTCTTTCCATCAGTTGACTCTGCTAAAGGCAGCGAGCCCTCTGTACACCCAGGACTGTTGTCATGGTTTCAAGGAGATGAAATCGCACTCCCCCCTCATTGGAAATGTCCTTTTACATGGCATGCAAAAACAGTTACCTACTTTGCATACAACTTTGCCAACTGCTTTTTCTTTCCCAGCAATACTGCTGCTCTCCTTTCAGCTGTATGGAAATACCGTTGCTTGTCTTTTGCACCTAACACAAAATTGAAACACAATCTATTTCACAGAATAACCTCTACCCAAAAGCAAAACCAAACAAACCCTAGAGGCCACATTCAGGACAGAATGTGGCCTCGGTGACCGTTAGGAAAGGTAGTGAGCAAAAAGATCATTTCAGGATTTATGGAAACAAATCACTACTAGTTGTAATTGGCTACTGGATTATAGCCTGGCTACATGGAGAGCACTACTGCCCTACTTCTGTGACTGAAGATACAGTTTAAAGGAAACCTGAACTGGAAAGACTGTGGGAGGTGCTTTTGAAGAGTAGCCTTTGAATTTGCTAGTTGGTTGGTTTTGTCCATCTCTGTGTTCTTGAGAGGACAAAGCCCAGGGTTATCCTCGTTAGTATAGTGGTCAGTATCCCCGCCTGTCACGCGGGAGACCGGGGTTCAATTCCCCGACGGGGAGGCAGCTTTTGCTTCTTAAACTTTGTTTATCTCCATGTGTCTAGCCTAGGAATAACGTTTGTTCAGCCCTTTCACTAACATTTTCCAGCCCCCTTGCTGGTGGTGGAGACTCACAGTGCCATGGCCGGTTAGCTCAGTTGGTTAGAGCGTGGTGCTAATAACGCCAAGGTCGTGGGTTCGATCCCCGTATGGGCCACAGGTGTGCGCTTAGACTTTTCACTCTGCCTGTCTGGGCACTGTGAAAGCAGTCGTTGCTTCTGCACTGGAGATCACTGACCCTCTTTCCATCAGTTGACTCTGCTAAAGGCAGCGAGCCCTCTGTACACCCAGGACTGTTGTCATGGTTTCAAGGAGATGAAATCGCACTCCCCCCTCATTGGAAATGTCCTTTTACATGGCATGCAAAAACAGTTACCTACTTTGCATACAACTTTGCCAACTGCTTTTTCTTTCCCAGCAATACTGCTGCTCTCCTTTCAGCTGTATGGAAATACCGTTGCTTGTCTTTTGCACCTAACACAAAATTGAAACACAATCTATTTCACAGAATAACCTCTACCCAAAAGCAAAACCAAACAAACCCTAGAGGCCACATTCAGGACAGAATGTGGCCTCGGTGACCGTTAGGAAAGGTAGTGAGCAAAAAGATCATTTCAGGATTTATGGAAACAAATCACTACTAGTTGTAATTGGCTACTGGATTCCAGCCTGGCTACATGGAAAGCACTACTGCCCTACTTCTGTGACTGAAGATACAGTTTAAAGGAAACCTGAACTGGAAAGACTGTGGGAGGTGCTTTTGAAGAGTAGCCTTTGAATTTGCTAGTTGGTTGGTTTTGTCCATCTCTGTGTTCTTGAGAGGACAAAGCCCAGGGTTATCCTCGTTAGTATAGTGGTCAGTATTCCCGCCTGTCACGCGGGAGACCGGGGTTCAATTCCCCGACGGGGAGGCAGCTTTTGCTTCTTAAACTTTGTTTATCTCCATGTGTCTAGCCTAGGAATAACGTTTGTTCAGCCCTTTCACTAACATTTTCCAGCCCCCTTGCTGGTGGTGGAGACTCACAGTGCCATGGCCGGTTAGCTCAGTTGGTTAGAGCATGGTGCTAATAACGCCAAGGTCGCGGGTTCGATCCCTGTACGGGCCACAGGTGTGCGCTTAGACTTTTCGCTCTGCCTGTCTGGGCACTGTGAAAGCAGTCGTTGCTTCCGCACTGGAGATCACTGACCCTCTTTCCATCAGTTGACTCTGCTAAAGGCAGCGAGCCCTCTGTACACCCAGGACTGTTGTGATGGTTTCAAGGAGATGAAATCGCACTCCCCCCTCATTGGAAATGTCCTTTTACATGGCATGCAAAAACAGTTACCTACTTTGCATACAACTTTGCCAACTGCTTTTTCTTTCCCAGCAATACTGCTGCTCTCCTTTCAGCTGTATGGAAATACCGTTGCTTGTCTTTTGCACCTAACACAAAATTGAAACACAATCTATTTCACAGAATAACCTCTACCCAAAAGCAAAACCAAACAAACCCTAGAGGCCACATTCAGGACAGAATGTGGCCTCGGTGACCGTTAGGAAAGGTAGTGAGCAAAAAGATCATTTCAGGATTTATGGAAACAAATCACTACTAGTTGTAATTGGCTACTGGATTATAGCCTGGCTACATGGAGAGCACTACTGCCCTACTTCTGTGACTGAAGATACAGTTTAAAGGAAACCTGAACTGGAAAGACTGTGGGAGGTGCTTTTGAAGAGTAGCCTTTGAATTTGCTAGTTGGTTGGTTTTGTCCATCTCTGTGTTCTTGAGAGGACAAAGCCCAGGGTTATCCTCGTTAGTATAGTGGTCAGTATCCCCGCCTGTCACGCGGGAGACCGGGGTTCAATTCCCCGACGGGGAGGCAGCTTTTGCTTCTTAAACTTTGTTTATCTCCATGTGTCTAGCCTAGGAATAACGTTTGTTCAGCCCTTTCACTAACATTTTCCAGCCCCCTTGCTGGTGGTGGAGACTCACAGTGCCATGGCCGGTTAGCTCAGTTGGTTAGAGCGTGGTGCTAATAACGCCAAGGTCGTGGGTTCGATCCCCGTATGGGCCACAGGTGTGCGCTTAGACTTTTCACTCTGCCTGTCTGGGCACTGTGAAAGCAGTCGTTGCTTCTGCACTGGAGATCACTGACCCTCTTTCCATCAGTTGACTCTGCTAAAGGCAGCGAGCCCTCTGTACACCCAGGACTGTTGTCATGGTTTCAAGGAGATGAAATCGCACTCCCCCCTCATTGGAAATGTCCTTTTACATGGCATGCAAAAACAGTTACCTACTTTGCATACAACTTTGCCAACTGCTTTTTCTTTCCCAGCAATACTGCTGCTCTCCTTTCAGCTGTATGGAAATACCGTTGCTTGTCTTTTGCACCTAACACAAAATTGAAACACAATCTATTTCACAGAATAACCTCTACCCAAAAGCAAAACCAAACAAACCCTAGAGGCCACATTCAGGACAGAATGTGGCCTCGGTGACCGTTAGGAAAGGTAGTGAGCAAAAAGATCATTTCAGGATTTATGGAAACAAATCACTACTAGTTGTAATTGGCTACTGGATTCCAGCCTGGCTACATGGAAAGCACTACTGCCCTACTTCTGTGACTGAAGATACAGTTTAAAGGAAACCTGAACTGGAAAGACTGTGGGAGGTGCTTTTGAAGAGTAGCCTTTGAATTTGCTAGTTGGTTGGTTTTGTCCATCTCTGTGTTCTTGAGAGGACAAAGCCCAGGGTTATCCTCGTTAGTATAGTGGTCAGTATTCCCGCCTGTCACGCGGGAGACCGGGGTTCAATTCCCCGACGGGGAGGCAGCTTTTGCTTCTTAAACTTTGTTTATCTCCATGTGTCTAGCCTAGGAATAACGTTTGTTCAGCCCTTTCACTAACATTTTCCAGCCCCCTTGCTGGTGGTGGAGACTCACAGTGCCATGGCCGGTTAGCTCAGTTGGTTAGAGCATGGTGCTAATAACGCCAAGGTCGCGGGTTCGATCCCTGTACGGGCCACAGGTGTGCGCTTAGACTTTTCGCTCTGCCTGTCTGGGCACTGTGAAAGCAGTCGTTGCTTCCGCACTGGAGATCACTGACCCTCTTTCCATCAGTTGACTCTGCTAAAGGCAGCGAGCCCTCTGTACACCCAGGACTGTTGTGATGGTTTCAAGGAGATGAAATCGCACTCCCCCCTCATTGGAAATGTCCTTTTACATGGCATGCAAAAACAGTTACCTACTTTGCATACAACTTTGCCAACTGCTTTTTCTTTCCCAGCAATACTGCTGCTCTCCTTTCAGCTGTATGGAAATACCGTTGCTTGTCTTTTGCACCTAACACAAAATTGAAACACAATCTATTTCACAGAATAACCTCTACCCAAAAGCAAAACCAAACAAACCCTAGAGGCCACATTCAGGACAGAATGTGGCCTCGGTGACCGTTAGGAAAGGTAGTGAGCAAAAAGATCATTTCAGGATTTATGGAAACAAATCACTACTAGTTGTAATTGGCTACTGGATTATAGCCTGGCTACATGGAGAGCACTACTGCCCTACTTCTGTGACTGAAGATACAGTTTAAAGGAAACCTGAACTGGAAAGACTGTGGGAGGTGCTTTTGAAGAGTAGCCTTTGAATTTGCTAGTTGGTTGGTTTTGTCCATCTCTGTGTTCTTGAGAGGACAAAGCCCAGGGTTATCCTCGTTAGTATAGTGGTCAGTATCCCCGCCTGTCATGCGGGAGACCGGGGTTCAATTCCCCGACGGGGAGGCAGCTTTTGCTTCTTAAACTTTGTTTATCTCCATGTGTCTAGCCTAGGAATAACGTTTGTTCAGCCCTTTCACTAACATTTTCCAGCCCCCTTGCTGGTGGTGGAGACTCACAGTGCCATGGCCGGTTAGCTCAGTTGGTTAGAGCGTGGTGCTAATAACGCCAAGGTCGCGGGTTCGATCCGCTTAGACTTTTCACTCTGCCTGTCTGGGCACTGTGAAAGCAGTCGTTGCTTCTGCACTGGAGATCACTGACCCTCTTTCCATCAGTTGACTCTGCTAAAGGCAGCGAGCCCTCTGTACACCCAGGACTGTTGTCATGGTTTCAAGGAGATGAAATCGCACTGCCCCCTCATTGGAAATGTCCTTTTACATGGCATGCAAAAACAGTTACCTACTTTGCATACAACTTTGCCAACTGCTTTTTCTTTCCCAGCAATACTGCTGCTCTCCTTTCAGCTGTATGGAAATACCGTTGCTTGTCTTTTGCACCTAACACAAAATTGAAACACAATCTATTTCACAGAATAACCTCTACCCAAAAGCAAAACCAAACAAACCCTAGAGGCCACATTCAGGACAGAATGTGGCCTCGGTGACCGTTAGGAAAGGTAGTGAGCAAAAAGATCATTTCAGGATTTATGGAAACAAATCACTACTAGTTGTAATTGGCTACTGGATTCCAGCCTGGCTACATGGAAAGCACTACTGCCCTACTTCTGTGACTGAAGATACAGTTTAAAGGAAACCTGAACTGGAAAGACTGTGGGAGGTGCTTTTGAAGAGTAGCCTTTGAATTTGCTAGTTGGTTGGTTTTGTCCATCTCTGTGTTCTTGAGAGGACAAAGCCCAGGGTTATCCTCTTTAGTATAGTGGTCAGTATCCCCGCCTGTCACGCGGGAGACTGGGGTTCAATTCCCCGACGGGGAGGCAGCTTTTGCTTCTTAAACTTTGTTTATCTCCATGTGTCTAGCCTAGCAATAACGTTTGTTCAGCCCTTTCACTAACATTTTCCAGCCCCCTTGCTGGTGGTGGAGACTCACAGTGCCATGGCCGGTTAGCTCAGTTGGTTAGAGCGTGGTGCTAATAACGCCAAGGTCGCGGGTTCGATCCCCGTACGGGCCGCAGGTGTGCGCTTCGACTTTTCACTCTGCCTGTCTGGGCACTGTGAAAGCAGTCGTTGCTTCTGCACTGGAGATCACTGACCCTCTTTCCATCAGTTGACTCTGCTAAAGGCAGCGAGCCCTCTGTACACCCAGGACTGTTGTCATGGTTTCAAGGAGATGAAATCGCACTCCCCCCTCATTGGAAATGTCCTTTTACATGGCATGCAAAAACAGTTACCTACTTTGCATACAACTTTGCCAACTGCTTTTTCTTTCCCAGCAATACTGCTGCTCTCCTTTCAGCTGTATGGAAATACCGTTGCTTGTCTTTTGCACCTAACACAAAATTGAAACACAATCTATTTCACAGAATAACCTCTACCCAAAAGCAAAACCAAACAAACCCTAGAGGCCACATTCAGGACAGAATGTGGCCTCGGTGACCGTTAGGAAAGGTAGTGAGCAAAAAGATCATTTCAGGATTTATGGAAACAAATCACTACTAGTTGTAATTGGCTACTGGATTCCAGCCTGGCTACATGGAAAGCACTACTGCCCTACTTCTGTGACTGAAGATACAGTTTAAAGGAAACCTGAACTGGAAAGACTGTGGGAGGTGCTTTTGAAGAGTAGCCTTTGAATTTGCTAGTTGGTTGGTTTTGTCCATCTCTGTGTTCTTGAGAGGGCAAAGCCCAGGGTTATCCTCGTTAGTATAGTGGTCAGTATCCCCGCCTGTCACGCGGGAGACCGGGGTTCAATTCCCCGACGGGGAGGCAGCTTTTGCTTCTTAAACTTTGTTTATCTCCATGTGTCTAGCCTAGGAATAACGTTTGTTCAGCCCTTTCACTAACATTTTCCAGCCCCCTTGCTGGTGGTGGAGACTCACAGTGCCATGGCCGGTTAGCTCAGTTGGTTAGAGCGTGGTGCTAATAACGTCAAGGTCGCGGGTTCGATCCCCGTACGGGCCACAGGTGTGCGCTTAGACTTTTCACTCTGCCTGTCTGGGCACTGTGAAAGCAGTCGTTGCTTCTGCACTGGAGATCACTGACCCTCTTTCCATCAGTTGACTCTGCAAAAGGCAGCGAGCCCTCTGTACACCCAGGACTGTTGTCATGGTTTCAAGGAGATGAAATCGCACTCCCCCTCATTGGAAATGTCCTTTTACATGGCATGCAAAAACAGTTACCTACTTTGCATACAACTTTGCCAACTGCTTTTTCTTTCCCAGCAATACTGCTGCTCTCCTTTCAGCTGTATGGAAATACCGTTGCTTGTCTTTTGCACCTAACACAAAATTGAAACACAATCTATTTCACAGAATAACCTCTACCCAAAAGCAAAACCAAACAAACCCTAGAGGCCACATTCAGGACAGAATGTGGCCTCGGTGACCGTTAGGAAAGGTAGTGAGCAAAAAGATCATTTCAGGATTTATGGAAACAAATCACTACTAGTTGTAATTGGCTACTGGATTCCAGCCTGGCTACATGGAAAGCACTACTGCCCTACTTCTGTGACTGAAGATACAGTTTAAAGGAAACCTGAACTGGAAAGACTGTGGGAGGTGCTTTTGAAGAGTAGCCTTTGAATTTGCTAGTTGGTTGGTTTTGTCCATCTCTGTGTTCTTGAGAGGACAAAGCCCAGGGTTATCCTCGTTAGTATAGTGGTCAGTATCCCCGCCTGTCACGCGGGAGACCGGGGTTCAATTCCCCGACGGGGAGGCAGCTTTTGCTTCTTAAACTTTGTTTATCTCCATGTGTCTAGCCTAGGAATAATGTTTGTTCAGCCCTTTCACTAACATTTTCCAGCCCCCTTGCTGGTGGTGGAGACTCACAGTGCCATGGCCGGTTAGCTCAGTTGGTTAGAGCGTGGTGCTAATAACGCCAAGGTCGTGGGTTCGATCCCCGTACGGGTCACAGGTGTGCGCTTAGACTTTTCACTCTGCCTGTCTGGGCACTGTGAAAGCAGTCGTTGCTTCTGCACTGGAGATCACTGACCCTCTTTCTATCAGTTGACTCTGCTAAAGGCAGCGAGCCCTCTGTACACCCAGGACTGTTGTCATGGTTTCAAGGAGATGAAATCGCACTCCCCCCTCATTGGAAATGTCCTTTTACATGGCATGCAAAAACAGTTACCTACTTTGCATACAACTTTGCCAACTGCTTTTTCTTTCCCAGCAATACTGCTGCTCTCCTTTCAGCTGTATGGAAATACCGTTGCTTGTCTTTTGCACCTAACACAAAATTGAAACACAATCTATTTCACAGAATAACCTCTACCCAAAAGCAAAACCAAACAAACCCTAGAGGCCACATTCAGGACAGAATGTGGCCTCGGTGACCGTTAGGAAAGGTAGTGAGCAAAAAGATCATTTCAGGATTTATGGAAACAAATCACTACTAGTTGTAATTGGCTACTGGATTCCAGCCTGGCTACATGGAAAGCACTACTGCCCTACTTCTGTGACTGAAGATACAGTTTAAAGGAAACCTGAACTGGAAAGACTGTGGGAGGTGCTTTTGAAGAGTAGCCTTTGAATTTGCTAGTTGGTTGGTTTTGTCCATCTCTGTGTTCTTGAGAGGACAAAGCCCAGGGTTATCCTCGTTAGTATAGTGGGCAGTATCCCCGCCTGTCACGCGGGAGACCGGGGTTCAATTCCCCGACGGGGAGGCAGCTTTTGCTTCTTAAACTTTGTTTATCTCCATGTGTCTAGCCTAGGAATAACGTTTGTTCAGCCCTTTCACTAACATTTTCCAGCCCCCTTGCTGGTGGTGGAGACTCACAGTGCCATGGCCGGTTAGCTCAGTTGGTTAGAGCGTGGTGCTAATAACGCCAAGGTCGCGGGTTCGATCCCCGTACGGGCCACAGGTGTGCGCTTAGACTTTTCACTCTGCCTGTCTGGGCACTGTGAAAGCAGTCGTTGCTTCTGCACTGGAGATCACTGACCCTCTTTCCATCAGTTGACTCTGCTAAAGGCAGCGAGCCCTCTGTACACCCAGGACTGTTGTCATGGTTTCAAGGAGATGAAATCGCACTCCCCCCTCATTGGAAATGTCCTTTTACATGGCATGCAAAAACAGTTACCTACTTTGCATACAACTTTGCCAACTGCTTTTTCTTTCCCAGCAATACTGCTGCTCTCCTTTCAGCTGTATGGAAATACCGTTGCTTGTCTTTTGCACCTAACACAAAATTGAAACACAATCTATTTCACAGAATAACCTCTACCCAAAAGCAAAACCAAACAAACCCTAGAGGCCACATTCAGGACAGAATGTGGCCTCGGTGACCGTTAGGAAAGGTAGTGAGCAAAAAGATCATTTCAGGATTTATGGAAACAAATCACTACTAGTTGTAATTGGCTACTGGATTCCAGCCTGGCTACATGGAAAGCACTACTGCCCTACTTCTGTGACTGAAGATACAGTTTAAAGGAAACCTGAACTGGAAAGACTGTGGGAGGTGCTTTTGAAGAGTAGCCTTTGAATTTGCTAGTTGGTTGGTTTTGTCCATCTCTGTGTTCTTGAGAGGACAAAGCCCAGGGTTATCCTCGTTAGTATAGTGGTCAGTATCCCCGCCTGTCACACGGGAGACCGGGGTTCAATTCCCCGACGGGGAGGCAGCTTTTGCTTCTTAAACTTTGTTTATCTCCATGTGTCTAGCCTAGGAATAACGTTTGTTCAGCCCTTTCACTAACATTTTCCAGCCCCCTTGCTGGTGGTGGAGACTCGCAGTGCCATGGCCGGTTAGCTCAGTTGGTTAGTGCGTGGTGCTAATAACGCCAAGGTCGCGGGTTCGATCCCCGTACGGGCCACAGGTGTGCGCTTAGACTTTTCACTCTGCCTGTCTGGGCACTGTGAAAGCAGTCGTTGCTTCTGCACTGGAGATCACTGACCCTCTTTCCATCAGTTGACTCTGCTAAAGGCAGCGAGCCCTCTGTACACCCAGGACTGTTGTCATGGTTTCAAGGAGATGAAATCGCACTCCCCCCTCATTGGAAATGTCCTTTTACATGGCATGCAAAAACAGTTACCTACTTTGCATACAACTTTGCCAACTGCTTTTTCTTTCCCAGCAATACTGCTGCTCTCCTTTCAGCTGTATGGAAATACCGTTGCTTGTCTTTTGCACCTAACACAAAATTGAAACACAATCTATTTCACAGAATAACCTCTACCCAAAAGCAAAACCAAACAAACCCTAGAGGCCACATTCAGGACAGAATGTGGCCTCGGTGACCGTTAGGAAAGGTAGTGAGCAAAAAGATCATTTCAGGATTTATGGAAACAAATCACTACTAGTTGTAATTGGCTACTGGATTCCAGCCTGGCTACATGGAAAGCACTACTGCCCTACTTCTGTGACTGAAGATACAGTTTAAAGGAAACCTGAACTGGAAAGACTGTGGGAGGTGCTTTTGAAGAGTAGCCTTTGAATTTGCTAGTTGGTTGGTTTTGTCCATCTCTGTGTTCTTGAGAGGACAAAGCCCAGGGTTATCCTCGTTAGTATAGTGGTCAGTATCCCCGCCTGTCACGCGGGAGACCGGGGTTCAATTCCCCGACGGGGAGGCAGCTTTTGCTTCTTAAACTTTGTTTATCTCCATGTGTCTAGCCTAGGAATAACGTTTGTTCAGCCCTTTCACTAACATTTTCCAGCCCCCTTGCTGGTGGTGGAGACTCACAGTGCCATGGCCGGTTAGCTCAGTTGCTTAGAGCGTGGTGCTAATAATGCCAAGGTCGCGGGTTTGATCCCCGTATGGGCCACAGGTGTGCGCTTAGACTTTTCACTCTGCCTGTCTGGGCACTGTGAAAGCAGTCGTTGCTTCTGCACTGGAGATCACTGACCCTCTTTCCATCAGTTGACTCTGCTAAAGGCAGCGAGCCCTCTGTACACCCAGGACTGTTGTCATGGTTTCAAGGAGATGAAATCGCACTCCCCCCTCATTGGAAATGTCCTTTTACATGGCATGCAAAAACAGTTACCTACTTTGCATACAACTTTGCCAACTGCTTTTTCTTTCCCAGCAATACTGCTGCTCTCCTTTCAGCTGTATGGAAATACCGTTGCTTGTCTTTTGCACCTAACACAAAATTGAAACACAATCTATTTCACAGAATAACCTCTACCCAAAAGCAAAACCAAACAAACCCTAGAGGCCACATTCAGGACAGAATGTGGCCTCGGTGACCGTTAGGAAAGGTAGTGAGCAAAAAGATCATTTCAGGATTTATGGAAACAAATCACTACTAGTTGTAATTGGCTACTGGATTCCAGCCTGGCTACATGGAAAGCACTACTGCCCTACTTCTGTGACTGAAGATACAGTTTAAAGGAAACCTGAACTGGAAAGACTGTGGGAGGTGCTTTTGAAGAGTAGCCTTTGAATTTGCTAGTTGGTTGGTTTTGTCCATCTCTGTGTTCTTGAGAGGACAAAGCCCAGGGTTATCCTCGTTAGTATAGTGGTCAGTATCCCCGCCTGTCACGCGGGAGACCGGGGTTCAATTCCCCGACGGGGAGGCAGCTTTTGCTTCTTAAACTTTGTTTATCTCCATGTGTCTAGCCTAGGAATAACGTTTGTTCAGCCCTTTCACTAACATTTTCCAGCCCCCTTGCTGGTGGTGGAGACTCACAGTGCCATGGCCGGTTAGCTCAGTTGGTTAGAGCATGGTGCTAATAACGCCAAGGTCGCGGGTTCGATCCCCGTACGGGCCACAGGTGTGCGCTTAGACTTTTCACTCTGCCTGTCTGGGCACTGTGAAAGCAGTCGTTGCTTCTGCACTGGAGATCACTGACCCTCTTTCCATCAGTTGACTCTGCTAAAGGCAGCGAGCCCTCTGTACACCCAGGACGGTTGTCATGGTTTCAAGGAGATGAAATCACACTCCCCCCTCATTGGAAATGTCCTTTTACATGGCATGCAAAAACAGTTACCTACTTTGCATACAACTTTGCCAACTGCTTTTTCTTTCCCAGCAATACTGCTGCTCTCCTTTCAGCTGTATGGAAATACCGTTGCTTGTCTTTTGCACCTAACACAAAATTGAAACACAATCTATTTCACAGAATAACCTCTACCCAAAAGCAAAACCAAACAAACCCTAGAGGCCACATTCAGGACAGAATGTGGCCTCGGTGACCGTTAGGAAAGGTAGTGAGCAAAAAGATCATTTCAGGATTTATGGAAACAAATCACTACTAGTTGTAATTGGCTACTGGATTCCAGCCTGGCTACATGGAAAGCACTACTGCCCTACTTCTGTGACTGAAGATACAGTTTAAAGGAAACCTGAACTGGAAAGACTGTGGGAGGTGCTTTTGAAGAGTAGCCTTTGAATTTGCTAGTTGGTTGGTTTTGTCCATCTCTGTGTTCTTGAGAGGACAAAGCCCAGGGTTATCCTCGTTAGTATAGTGGTCAGTATCCCCGCCTGTCACGTGGGAGACCGGGGTTCAATTCCCCGACGGGGAGGCAGCTTTTGCTTCTTAAACTTTGTTTATCTCCATGTGTCTAGCCTAGGAATAACGTTTGTTCAGCCCTTTCACTAACATTTTCCAGCCCCCTTGCTGGTGGTGGAGACTCACAGTGCCATGGCCGGTTAGCTCAGTTGGTTAGAGCGTGGTGCTAATAACGCCAAGGTCGCGGGTTCGATCCCCGTACGGGCCACAGGTGTGCGCTTAGACTTTTCACTCTGCCTGTCTGGGCACTGTGAAAGCAGTCGTTGCTTCTGCACTGGAGATCACTGACCCTCTTTCCATCAGTTGACTCTGCTAAAGGCAGCGAGCCCTCTGTACACCCAGGACTGTTGTCATGGTTTCAAGGAGATGAAATCGCACTCCCCCCTCATTGGAAATGTCCTTTTACATGGCATGCAAAAACAGTTACCTACTTTGCATACAACTTTGCCAACTGCTTTTTCTTTCCCAGCAATACTGCTGCTCTCCTTTCAGCTGTATGGAAATACCGTTGCTTGTCTTTTGCACCTAACACAAAATTGAAACACAATCTATTTCACAGAATAACCTCTACCCAAAAGCAAAACCAAACAAACCCTAGAGGCCACATTCAGGACAGAATGTGGCCTCGGTGACCGTTAGGAAAGGTAGTGAGCAAAAAGATCATTTCAGGATTTATGGAAACAAATCACTACTAGTTGTAATTGGCTACTGGATTCCAGCCTGGCTACATGGAAAGCACTACTGCCCTACTTCTGTGACTGAAGATACAGTTTAAAGGAAACCTGAACTGGAAAGACTGTGGGAGGTGCTTTTGAAGAGTAGCCTTTGAATTTGCTAGTTGGTTGGTTTTGTCCATCTCTGTGTTCTTGAGAAGACAAAGCCCAGGGTTATCCTCGTTAGTATAGTGGTCAGTATCCCCGCCTGTCACGTGGGAGACCGGGGATCAATTCCCCGACGGGGAGGCAGCTTTTGCTTCTTAAACTTTGTTTATCTCCATGTGTCTAGCCTAGGAATAACGTTTGTTCAGCCCTTTCACTAACATTTTCCAGCCCCCTTGCTGGTGGTGGAGACTCACAGTGCCATGGCCGGTTAGCTCAGTTGGTTAGAGCGTGGTGCTAATAACGCCAAGGTCGCGGGTTCGATCCCCGTACGGGCCACAGGTGTGCGCTTAGACTTTTCACTCTGCCTGTCTGGGCACTGTGAAAGCAGTCGTTGCTTCTGCACTGGAGATCACTGACCCTCTTTCCATCAGTAGAGGTGCTTTTGAAGAGTAGCCTTTGAATTTGCTAGTTGGTTGGTTTTGTCCATCTCTGTGTTCTTGAGAGTACAAAGCCCAGGGTTATCCTCGTTAGTATAGTGGTCAGTATCCCCGCCTGTCACGCGGGAGACCGGGGTTCAATTCCCCGACGGGGAGGCAGCTTTTGCTTCTTAAACTTTGTTTATCTCCATGTGTCTAGCCTAGGAATAACGTTTGTTCAGCCCTTTCATTAACATTTTCCAGCCCCCTTGCTGGTGGTGGAGACTCACAGTGCCATGGCCGGTTAGCTCAGTTGGTTAGAGCGTGGTGCTAATAACGCCAAGGTCGCGGGTTCGATCCCCGTACGGGCCACAGGTGTGCGCTTAGACTTTTCACTCTGCCTGTCTGGGCACTGTGAAAGCAGTCGTTGCTTCTGCACTGGAGATCACTGACCCTCTTTCCATCAGTTGACTCTGCTAAAGGCAGCGAGCCCTCTGTACACCCAGGACTGTTGTCATGGTTTCAAGGAGATGAAATCGCACTCCCCCCTCATTGGAAATGTCCTTTTACATGGCATGCAAAAACAGTTACCTACTTTGCATACAACTTTGCCAACTGCTTTTTCTTTCCCAGCAATACTGCTGCTCTCCTTTCAGCTGTATGGAAATACCGTTGCTTGTCTTTTGCACCTAACACAAAATTGAAACACAATCTATTTCACAGAATAACCTCTACCCAAAAGCAAAACCAAACAAACCCTAGAGGCCACATTCAGGACAGAATGTGGCCTCGGTGACCGTTAGGAAAGGTAGTGAGCAAAAAGATCATTTCAGGATTTATGGAAACAAATCACTACTAGTTGTAATTGGCTACTGGATTCCAGCCTGGCTACATGGAAAGCACTACTGCCCTACTTCTGTGACTGAAGATACAGTTTAAAGGAAACCTGAACTGGAAAGACTGTGGGAGGTGCTTTTGAAGAGTAGCCTTTGAATTTGCTAGTTGGTTGGTTTTGTCCATCTCTGTGTTCTTGAGAGGACAAAGCCCAGGGTTATCCTCGTTAGTATAGTGGTCAGTATCCCCGCCTGTCACGCGGGAGACCGGGGTTCAATTCCCTGACGGGGAGGCAGCTTTTGCTTCTTAAACTTTGTTTATCTCCATGTGTCTAGCCTAGGAATAACGTTTGTTCAGCCCTTTCACTAACATTTTCCAGCCCCCTTGCTGGTGGTGGAGACTCACAGTGCCATGGCCGGTTAGCTCAGTTGGTTAGAGCGTGTTGCTAATAACGCCAAGGTCGCCGGTTCGATCCCCGTACGGGCCACAGGTGTGTGCTTAGACTTTTCACTCTGCCTGTCTGGGCACTGTGAAAGCAGTCGTTGCTTCTGCACTGGAGATCACTGACCCTCTTTCCATCAGTTGACTCTGCTAAAGGCAGCGAGCCCTCTGTACACCCAGGACTGTTGTCATGGTTTCAAGGAGATGAAATCGCACTCCCCCCTCATTGGAAATGTCCTTTTACATGGCATGCAAAAACAGTTACCTACTTTGCATACAACTTTGCCAACTGCTTTTTCTTTCCCAGCAATACTGCTGCTCTCCTTTCAGCTGTATGGAAATACCGTTGCTTGTCTTTTGCACCTAACACAAAATTGAAACACAATCTATTTCACAGAATAACCTCTACCCAAAAGCAAAACCAAACAAACCCTAGAGGCCACATTCAGGACAGAATGTGGCCTCGGTGACCGTTAGGAAAGGTAGTGAGCAAAAAGATCATTTCAGGATTTATGGAAACAAATCACTACTAGTTGTAATTGGCTACTGGATTCCAGCCTGGCTACATGGAAAGCACTACTGCCCTACTTCTGTGACTGAAGATACAGTTTAAAGGAAACCTGAACTGGAAAGACTGTGGGAGGTGCTTTTGAAGAGTAGCCTTTGAATTTGCTAGTTGGTTGGTTTTGTCCATCTCTGTGTTCTTGAGAGGACAAAGCCCAGGGTTATCCTCGTTAGTATAGTGGTCAGTATCCCCGCCTGTCACGCGGGAGACCGGGGTTCAATTCCCCGACGGGGAGGCAGCTTTTGCTTCTTAAACTTTGTTTATCTCCATGTGTCTAGCCTAGGAATAACGTTTGTTCAGCCCTTTCACTAACATTTTCCAGCCCCCTTGCTGGTGGTGGAGACTCACAGTGCCATGGCCGGTTAGCTCAGTTGGTTAGAGCGTGGTGCTAATAACGCCAAGGTCGTGGGTTCGATCCCCGTACGGGCCACAGGTGTGCGCTTAGACTTTTCACTCTGCCTGTCTGGGCACTGTGAAAGCAGTCGTTGCTTCTGCACTGGAGATCACTGACCCTCTTTCCATCAGTTGACTCTGCTAAAGGCAGCGAGCCCTCTGTACACCCAGGACTGTTGTCATGGTTTCAAGGAGATGAAATCGCACTCCCCCCTCATTGGAAATGTCCTTTTACATGGCATGCAAAAACAGTTACCTACTTTGCATACAACTTTGCCAACTGCTTTTTCTTTCCCAGCAATACTGCTGCTCTCCTTTCAGCTGTATGGAAATACCGTTGCTTGTCTTTTGCACCTAACACAAAATTGAAACACAATCTATTTCACAGAATAACCTCTACCCAAAAGCAAAACCAAACAAACCCTAGAGGCCACATTCAGGACAGAATGTGGCCTCGGTGACCGTTAGGAAAGGTAGTGAGCAAAAAGATCATTTCAGGATTTATGGAAACAAATCACTACTAGTTGTAATTGGCTACTGGATTCCAGCCTGGCTACATGGAAAGCACTACTGCCCTACTTCTGTGACTGAAGATACAGTTTAAAGGAAACCTGAACTGGAAAGACTGTGGGAGGTGCTTTTGAAGAGTAGCCTTTGAATTTGCTAGTTGGTTGGTTTTGTCCATCTCTGTGTTCTTGAGAGGACAAAGCCCAGGGTTATCCTCGTTAGTATAGTGGTCAGTATCCCCGCCTGTCACGCGGGAGACCGGGGTTCAATTCCCCGACGGGGAGGCAGCTTTTGCTTCTTAAACTTTGTTTATCTCCATGTGTCTAGCCTAGGAATAACGTTTGTTCAGCCCTTTCACTAACATTTTCCAGCCCCCTTGCTGGTGGTGGAGACTCACAGTGCCATGGCCGGTTAGCTCAGTTGGTTAGAGCGTGTTGCTAATAACGCCAAGGTCGCCGGTTCGATCCCCGTACGGGCCACAGGTGTGTGCTTAGACTTTTCACTCTGCCTGTCTGGGCACTGTGAAAGCAGTCGTTGCTTCTGCACTGGAGATCACTGACCCTCTTTCCATCAGTTGACTCTGCTAAAGGCAGCGAGCCCTCTGTACACCCAGGACTGTTGTCATGGTTTCAAGGAGATGAAATCGCACTCCCCCCTCATTGGAAATGTCCTTTTACATGGCATGCAAAAACAGTTACCTACTTTGCATACAACTTTGCCAACTGCTTTTTCTTTCCCAGCAATACTGCTGCTCTCCTTTCAGCTGTATGGAAATACCGTTGCTTGTCTTTTGCACCTAACACAAAATTGAAACACAATCTATTTCACAGAATAACCTCTACCCAAAAGCAAAACCAAACAAACCCTAGAGGCCACATTCAGGACAGAATGTGGCCTCGGTGACCGTTAGGAAAGGTAGTGAGCAAAAAGATCATTTCAGGATTTATGGAAACAAATCACTACTAGTTGTAATTGGCTACTGGATTCCAGCCTGGCTACATGGAAAGCACTACTGCCCTACTTCTGTGACTGAAGATACAGTTTAAAGGAAACCTGAACTGGAAAGACTGTGGGAGGTGCTTTTGAAGAGTAGCCTTTGAATTTGCTAGTTGGTTGGTTTTGTCCATCTCTGTGTTCTTGAGAGGACAAAGCCCAGGGTTATCCTCGTTAGTATAGTGGTCAGTATCCCCGCCTGTCACGCGGGAGACCGGGGTTCAATTCCCCGACAGGGAGGCAGCTTTTGCTTCTTAAACTTTGTTTATCTCCATGTGTCTAGCCTAGGAATAACGTTTGTTCAGCCCTTTCACTAACATTTTCCAGCCCCCTTGCTGGTGGTGGAGACTCACAGTGCCATGGCCGGTTAGCTCAGTTGGTTAGAGCGTGGTGCTAATAACGCCAAGGTCGCGGGTTCGATCCCCGTACGGGCCACAGGTGTGCGCTTAGACTTTTCACTCTGCCTGTCTGGGCACTGTGAAAGCAGTCGTTGCTTCTGCACTGGAGATCACTGACCCTCTTTCCTTCAGTTGACTCTGCTAAAGGCAGCGAGCCCTCTGTACACCCAGGACTGTTGTCATGGTTTCAAGGAGATGAAATCGCACTCCCCCCTCATTGGAAATGTCCTTTTACATGGCATGCAAAAACAGTTACCTACTTTGCATACAACTTTGCCAACTGCTTTTTCTTTCCCAGCAATACTGCTGCTCTCCTTTCAGCTGTATGGAAATACCGTTGCTTGTCTTTTTCACCTAACACAAAATTGAAACACAATCTATTTCACAGAATAACCTCTACCCAAAAGCAAAACCAAACAAACCCTAGAGGCCACATTCAGGACAGAATGTGGCCTCGGTGACCGTTAGGAAAGGTAGTGAGCAAAAAGATCATTTCAGGATTTATGGAAACAAATCACTACTAGTTGTAATTGGCTACTGGATTCCAGCCTGGCTACATGGAAAGCACTACTGCCCTACTTCTGTGACTGAAGATACAGTTTAAAGGAAACCTGAACTGGAAAGACTGTGGGAGGTGCTTTTGAAGAGTAGCCTTTGAATTTGCTAGTTGGTTGGTTTTGTCCATCTCTGTGTTCTTGAGAGGACAAAGCCCAGGGTTATCCTCGTTAGTATAGTGGTCAGTATCCCCGCCTGTCACGCGGGAGACCGGGTTTCAATTCCCCGACGGGGAGGCAGCTTTTGCTTCTTAAACTTTGTTTATCTCCATGTGTCTAGCCTAGGAATAACGTTTGTTCAGCCCTTTCACTAACATTTTCCAGCCCCCTTGCTGGTGGTGGAGACTCACAGTGCCATGGCCGGTTAGCTCAGTTGGTTAGAGCGTGTTGCTAATAACGCCAAGGTCGCCGGTTCGATCCCCGTATGGGCCACAGGTGTGCGCTTAGACTTTTCACTCTGCCTGTCTGGGCACTGTGAAAGCAGTCGTTGCTTCTGCACTGGAGATCAATGACCCTCTTTCCATCAGTTGACTCTGCTAAAGGCAGCGAGCCCTCTGTACACCCAGGACTGTTGTCATGGTTTCAAGGAGATGAAATCGCACTCCCCCCTCATTGGAAATGTCCTTTTACATGGCATGCAAAAACAGTTACCTACTTTGCATACAACTTTGCCAACTGCTTTTTCTTTCCCAGCAATACTGCTGCTCTCCTTTCAGCTGTATGGAAATACCGTTGCTTGTCTTTTGCACCTAACACAAAATTGAAACACAATCTATTTCACAGAATAACCTCTACCCAAAAGCAAAACCAAACAAACCCTAGAGGCCACATTCAGGACAGAATGTGGCCTCGGTGACCGTTAGGAAAGGTAGTGAGCAAAAAGATCATTTCAGGATTTATGGAAACAAATCACTACTAGTTGTAATTGGCTACTGGATTCCAGCCTGGCTACATGGAAAGCACTACTGCCCTACTTCTGTGACTGAAGATACAGTTTAAAGGAAACCTGAACTGGAAAGACTGTGGGAGGTGCTTTTGAAGAGTAGCCTTTGAATTTGCTAGTTGGTTGGTTTTGTCCATCTCTGTGTTCTTGAGAGGACAAAGCCCAGGGTTATCCTCGTTAGTATAGTGGTCAGTATCCCCGCCTGTCACGCGGGAGACCGGGGTTCAATTCCCCGACGGGGAGGCAGCTTTTGCTTCTTAAACTTTGTTTATCTCCATGTGTCTAGCCTAGGAATAATGTTTGTTCAGCCCTTTCACTAACATTTTCCAGCCCCCTTGCTGGTGGTGGAGACTCACAGTGCCATGGCCGGTTAGCTCAGTTGGTTAGAGCGTGGTGCTAATAACGCCAAGGTCGTGGGTTCGATCCCCGTACGGGCCACAGGTGTGCGCTTAGACTTTTCACTCTGCCTGTCTGGGCACTGTGAAAGCAGTCGTTGCTTCTGCACTGGAGATCACTGACCCTCTTTCCATCAGTTGACTCTGCTAAAGGCAGCGAGCCCTCTGTACACCCAGGACTGTTGTCATGGTTTCAAGGAGATGAAATCGCACTCCCCCCTCATTGGAAATGTCCTTTTACATGGCATGCAAAAACAGTTACCTACTTTGCATACAACTTTGCCAACTGCTTTTTCTTTCCCAGCAATACTGCTGCTCTCCTTTCAGCTGTATGGAAATACCGTTGCTTGTCTTTTGCACCTAACACAAAATTGAAACACAATCTATTTCACAGAATAACCTCTACCCAAAAGCAAAACCAAACAAACCCTAGAGGCCACATTCAGGACAGAATGTGGCCTCGGTGACCGTTAGGAAAGGTAGTGAGCAAAAAGATCATTTCAGGATTTATGGAAACAAATTACTACTAGTTGTAATTGGCTACTGGATTCCAGCCTGGCTACATGGAAAGCACTACTGCCCTACTTCTGTGACTGAAGATACAGTTTAAAGGAAACCTGAACTGGAAAGACTGTGGGAGGTGCTTTTGAAGAGTAGCCTTTGAATTTGCTAGTTGGTTGGTTTTGTCCATCTCTGTGTTCTTGAGAGGACAAAGCCCAGGGTTATCCTCGTTAGTATAGTGGTCAGTATCCCCGCCTGTCACGCGGGAGACCGGGGTTCAATTCCCCGACGGGGAGGCAGCTTTTGCTTCTTAAACTTTGTTTATCTCCATGTGTCTAGCCTAGGAATAACGTTTGTTCAGCCCTTTCACTAACATTTTCCAGCCCCCTTGCTGGTGGTGGAGATTCGCAGTGCCATGGCTGGTTAGCTCAGTTGGTTAGTGCGTGGTGCTAATAACGCCAAGGTCGCGGGTTCGATCCCCGTACGGGCCACAGGTGTGCGCTTAGACTTTTCACTCTGCCTGTCTGGGCACTGTGAAAGCAGTCGTTGCTTCTGCACTGGAGATCACTGACCCTCTTTCCATCAGTTGACTCTGCTAAAGGCAGCGAGCCCTCTGTACACCCAGGACTGTTGTCATGGTTTCAAGGAGATGAAATCGCACTCCCCCCTCATTGGAAATGTCCTTTTACATGGCATGCAAAAACAGTTACCTACTTTGCATACAACTTTGCCAACTGCTTTTTCTTTCCCAGCAATACTGCTGCTCTCCTTTCAGCTGTATGGAAATACCGTTGCTTGTCTTTTGCACCTAACACAAAATTGAAACACAATCTATTTCACAGAATAACCTCTACCCAAAAGCAAAACCAAACAAACCCTAGAGGCCACATTCAGGACAGAATGTGGCCTCGGTGACCGTTAGGAAAGGTAGTGAGCAAAAAGATCATTTCAGGATTTATGGAAACAAATCACTACTAGTTGTAATTGGCTACTGGATTCCAGCCTGGCTACATGGAAAGCACTACTGCCCTACTTCTGTGACTGAAGATACAGTTTAAAGGAAACCTGAACTGGAAAGACTGTGGGAGGTGCTTTTGAAGAGTAGCCTTTGAATTTGCTAGTTGGTTGGTTTTGTCCATCTCTGTGTTCTTGAGAGGACAAAGCCCAGGGTTATCCTCGTTAGTATAGTGGTCAGTATCCCCGCCTGTCACGCGGGAGACCGGGGTTCAATTCCCCGACGGGGAGGCAGCTTTTGCTTCTTAAACTTTGTTTATCTCCATGTGTCTAGCCTAGGAATAACGTTTGTTCAGCCCTTTCACTAACATTTTCCAGCCCCCTTGCTGGTGGTGGAGACTCACAGTGCCATGGCCGGTTAGCTCAGTTGGTTAGAGCGTGGTGCTAATAACGCCAAGGTCGCGGGTTCGATCCCCGTACGGGCCACAGGTGTGTGCTTAGACTTTTCACTCTGCCTGTCTGGGCACTGTGAAAGCAGTCGTTGCTTCTGCACTGGAGATCACTGACCCTCTTTCCATCAGTTGACTCTGCTAAAGGCAGCGAGCCCTCTGTACACCCAGGACTGTTGTCATGGTTTCAAGGAGATGAAATCGCACTCCCCCCTCATTGGAAATGTCCTTTTACATGGCATGCAAAAACAGTTACCTACTTTGCATACAACTTTGCCAACTGCTTTTTCTTTCCCAGCAATACTGCTGCTCTCCTTTCAGCTGTATGGAAATACCGTTGCTTGTCTTTTGCACCTAACACAAAATTGAAACACAATCTATTTCACAGAATAACCTCTACCCAAAAGCAAAACCAAACAAACCCTAGAGGCCACATTCAGGACAGAATGTGGCCTCGGTGACCGTTAGGAAAGGTAGTGAGCAAAAAGATCATTTCAGGATTTATGGAAACAAATCACTACTAGTTGTAATTGGCTACTGGATTCCAGCCTGGCTACATGGAAAGCACTACTGCCCTACTTCTGTGACTGAAGATACAGTTTAAAGGAAACCTGAACTGGAAAGACTGTGGGAGGTGCTTTTGAAGAGTAGCCTTTGAATTTGCTAGTTGGTTGGTTTTGTCCATCTCTGTGTTCTTGAGAGGACAAAGCCCAGGGTTATCCTCGTTAGTATAGTGGTCAGTATCCCCGCCTGTCACGCGGGAGACCGGGGTTCAATTCCCCGACGGGGAGGCAGCTTTTGCTTCTTAAACTTTGTTTATCTCCATGTGTCTAGCCTAGGAATAACGTTTGTTCAGCCCTTTCACTAACATTTTCCAGCCCCCTTGCTGGTGGTGGAGACTCACAGTGCCATGGCCGGTTAGCTCAGTTGGTTAGAGCGTGGTGCTAATAACGCCAAGGTCGCGGGTTCGATCCCCGTACGGGCCACAGGTGTGTGCTTAGACTTTTCACTCTGCCTGTCTGGGCACTGTGAAAGCAGTCGTTGCTTCTGCACTGGAGATCACTGACCCTCTTTCCATCAGTTGACTCTGCTAAAGGCAGCGAGCCCTCTGTACACCCATGACTGTTGTCATGGTTTCAAGGAGATGAAATCGCACTCCCCCCTCATTGGAAATGTCCTTTTACATGGCATGCAAAAACAGTTACCTACTTTGCATACAACTTTGCCAACTGCTTTTTCTTTCCCAGCAATACTGCTGCTCTCCTTTCAGCTGTATGGAAATACCGTTGCTTGTCTTTTGCACCTAACACAAAATTGAAACACAATCTATTTCACAGAATAACCTCTACCCAAAAGCAAAACCAAACAAACCCTAGAGGCCACATTCAGGACAGAATGTGGCCTCGGTGACCGTTAGGAAAGGTAGTGAGCAAAAAGATCATTTCAGGATTTATGGAAACAAATCACTACTAGTTGTAATTGGCTACTGGATTCCAGCCTGGCTACATGGAAAGCACTACTGCCCTACTTCTGTGACTGAAGATACAGTTTAAAGGAAACCTGAACTGGAAAGACTGTGGGAGGTGCTTTTGAAGAGTAGCCTTTGAATTTGCTAGTTGGTTGGTTTTGTCCATCTCTGTGTTCTTGAGAGGACAAAGCCCAGGGTTATCCTCGTTAGTATAGTGGTCAGTATCCCCGCCTGTCACGCGGGAGACCGGGGTTCAATTCCCCGACGGGGAGGCAGCTTTTGCTTCTTAAACTTTGTTTATCTCCATGTGTCTAGCCTAGGAATAACGTTTGTTCAGCCCTTTCACTAACATTTTCCAGCCCCCTTGCTGGTGGTGGAGACTCACAGTGCCATGGCCGGTTAGCTCAGTTGGTTAGAGCGTGGTGCTAATAACGCCAAGGTCGCGGGTTTGATCCCCGTACGGGCCACAGGTGTGCGCTTAGACTTTTCACTCTGCCTGTCTGGGCACTGTGAAAGCAGTCGTTGCTTCTGCACTGGAGATCACTGACCCTCTTTCCATCAGTTGACTCTGCTAAAGGCAGCGAGCCCTCTGTACACCCAGGACTGTTGTCATTGTTTCAAGGAGATGAAATCGCACTCCCCCCTCATTGGAAATGTCCTTTTACATGGCATGCAAAAACAGTTACCTACTTTGCATACAACTTTGCCAACTGCTTTTTCTTTCCCAGCAATACTGCTGCTCTCCTTTCAGCTGTATGGAAATACCGTTGCTTGTCTTTTGCACCTAACACAAAATTGAAACACAATCTATTTCACAGAATAACCTCTACCCAAAAGCAAAACCAAACAAACCCTAGAGGCCACATTCAGGACAGAATGTGGCCTCGGTGACCGTTAGGAAAGGTAGTGAGCAAAAAGATCATTTCAGGATTTATGGAAACAAATCACTACTAGTTGTAATTGGCTACTGGATTCCAGCCTGGCTACATGGAAAGCACTACTGCCCTACTTCTGTGACTGAAGATACAGTTTAAAGGAAACCTGAACTGGAAAGACTGTGGGAGGTGCTTTTGAAGAGTAGCCTTTGAATTTGCTAGTTGGTTGGTTTTGTCCATCTCTGTGTTCTTGAGAGGACAAAGCCCAGGGTTATCCTCGTTAGTATAGTGGTCAGTATCCCCGCCTGTCACGCGGGAGACCGGGGTTCAATTCCCCGACGGAGAGGCAGCTTTTGCTTCTTAAACTTTGTTTATCTCCATGTGTCTAGCCTAGGAATAACGTTTGTTCAGCCCTTTCACTAACATTTTCCAGCCCCCTTGCTGGTGGTGGAGACTCACAGTGCCATGGCCGGTTAGCTCAGTTGGTTAGAGCGTGGTGCTAATAACGCCAAGGTCGCGGGTTCGATCCCCGTACGGGCCACAGGTGTGCGCTTAGACTTTTCACTCTGCCTGTCTGGGCACTGTGAAAGCAGTCGTTGCTTCTGCACTGGAGATCACTGACCCTCTTTCCATCAGTTGACTCTGCTAAAGGCAGCGAGCCCTCTGTACACCCAGGACTGTTGTCATGGTTTCAAGGAGATGAAATCGCACTCCCCCCTCATTGGAAATGTCCTTTTACATGGCATGCAAAAACAGTTACCTACTTTGCATACAACTTTGCCAACTGCTTTTTCTTTCCCAGCAATACTGCTGCTCTCCTTTCAGCTGTATGGAAATACCGTTGCTTGTCTTTTGCACCTAACACAAAATTGAAACACAATCTATTTCACAGAATAACCTCTACCCAAAAGCAAAACCAAACAAACCCTAGAGGCCACATTCAGGACAGAATGTGGCCTCGGTGACCGTTAGGAAAGGTAGTGAGCAAAAAGATCATTTCAGGATTTATGGAAACAAATCACTACTAGTTGTAATTGGCTACTGGATTCCAGCCTGGCTACATGGAAAGCACTACTGCCCTACTTCTGTGACTGAAGATACAGTTTAAAGGAAACCTGAACTGGAAAGACTGTGGGAGGTGCTTTTGAAGAGTAGCCTTTGAATTTGCTAGTTGGTTGGTTTTGTCCATCTCTGTGTTCTTGAGAGGACAAAGCCCAGGGTTATCCTCGTTAGTATAGTGGTCAGTATCCCCGCCTGTCACGCGGGAGACCGGGGTTCAATTCCCCGACGGGGAGGCAGCTTTTGCTTCTTAAACTTTGTTTATCTCCATGTGTCTAGCCTAGGAATAACGTTTGTTCAGCCCTTTCACTAACATTTTCCAGCCCCCTTGCTGGTGGTGGAGACTCACAGTGCCATGGCCGGTTAGCTCAGTTGGTTAGAGCGTGGTGCTAATAACGCCAAGGTCGCGGGTTCGATCCCCGTACGGGCCACAGGTGTGCGCTTAGACTTTTCACTCTGCCTGTCTGGGCACTGTGAAAGCAGTCGTTGCTTCTGCACTGGAGATCACTGACCCTCTTTCCATCAGTTGACTCTGCTAAAGGCAGCGAGCCCTCTGTACACCCAGGACTGTTGTCATGGTTTCAAGGAGATGAAATCGCACTCCCCCCTCATTGGAAATGTCCTTTTACATGGCATGCAAAAACAGTTACCTACTTTGCATACAACTTTGCCAACTGCTTTTTCTTTCCCAGCAATACTGCTGCTCTCCTTTCAGCTGTATGGAAATACCGTTGCTTGTCTTTTGCACCTAACACAAAATTGAAACACAATCTATTTCACAGAATAACCTCTACCCAAAAGCAAAACCAAACAAACCCTAGAGGCCACATTCAGGACAGAATGTGGCCTCGGTGACCGTTAGGAAAGGTAGTGAGCAAAAAGATCATTTCAGGATTTATGGAAACAAATCACTACTAGTTGTAATTGGCTACTGGATTCCAGCCTGGCTACATGGAAAGCACTACTGCCCTACTTCTGTGACTGAAGATACAGTTTAAAGGAAACCTGAACTGGAAAGACTGTGGGAGGTGCTTTTGAAGAGTAGCCTTTGAATTTGCTAGTTGGTTGGTTTTGTCCATCTCTGTGTTCTTGAGAGGACAAAGCCCAGGGTTATCCTCGTTAGTATAGTGGTCAGTATCCCCGCCTGTCACGCGGGAGACCGGGGTTCAATTCCCCGACGGGGAGGCAGCTTTTGCTTCTTAAACTTTGTTTATCTCCATGTGTCTAGCCTAGGAATAACGTTTGTTCAGCCCTTTCACTAACATTTTCCAGCCCCCTTGCTGGTGGTGGAGACTCACAGTGCCATGGCCGGTTAGCTCAGTTGGTTAGAGCGTGGTGCTAATAACGCCAAGGTTGCGGGTTCGATCCCCGTACGGGCCACAGGTGTGCGCTTAGACTTTTCACTCTGCCTGTCTGGGCACTGTGAAAGCAGTCGTTGCTTCTGCACTGGAGATCACTGACCCTCTTTCCATCAGTTGACTCTGCTAAAGGCAGCGAGCCCTCTGTACACCCAGGACTGTTGTCATGGTTTCAAGGAGATGAAATCGCACTCCCCCCTCATTGGAAATGTCCTTTTACATGGCATGCAAAAACAGTTACCTACTTTGCATACAACTTTGCCAACTGCTTTTTCTTTCCCAGCAATACTGCTGCTCTCCTTTCAGCTGTATGGAAATACCGTTGCTTGTCTTTTGCACCTAACACAAAATTGAAACACAATCTATTTCACAGAATAACCTCTACCCAAAAGCAAAACCAAACAAACCCTAGAGGCCACATTCAGGACAGAATGTGGCCTCGGTGACCGTTAGGAAAGGTAGTGAGCAAAAAGATCATTTCAGGATTTATGGAAACAAATCACTACTAGTTGTAATTGGCTACTGGATTCCAGCCTGGCTACATGGAAAGCACTACTGCCCTACTTCTGTGACTGAAGATACAGTTTAAAGGAAACCTGAACTGGAAAGACTGTGGGAGGTGCTTTTGAAGAGTAGCCTTTGAATTTGCTAGTTGGTTGGTTTTGTCCATCTCTGTGTTCTTGAGAGGACAAAGCCCAGGGTTATCCTCGTTAGTATAGTGGTCAGTATCCCCGCCTGTCACGCGGGAGACCGGGGTTCAATTCCCCGACGGGGAGGCAGCTTTTGCTTCTTAAACTTTGTTTATCTCCATGTGTCTAGCCTAGGAATAACGTTTGTTCAGCCCTTTCACTAACATTTTCCAGCCCCCTTGCTGGTGGTGGAGACTCACAGTGCCATGGCCGGTTAGCTCAGTTGGTTAGAGCGTGGTGCTAATAACGCCAAGGTTGCGGGTTCGATCCCCGTACGGGCCACAGGTGTGCGCTTAGACTTTTCACTCTGCCTGTCTGGGCACTGTGAAAGCAGTCGTTGCTTCTGCACTGGAGATCACTGACCCTCTTTCCATCAGTTGACTCTGCTAAAGGCAGCGAGCCCTCTGTACACCCAGGACTGTTGTCATGGTTTCAAGGAAATGAAATCGCACTCCCCCCTCATTGGAAATGTCCTTTTACATGGCATGCAAAAACAGTTACCTACTTTGCATACAACTTTGCCAACTGCTTTTTCTTTCCCAGCAATACTGCTGCTCTCCTTTCAGCTGTATGGAAATACCGTTGCTTGTCTTTTGCACCTAACACAAAATTGAAACACAATCTATTTCACAGAATAACCTCTACCCAAAAGCAAAACCAAACAAACCCTAGAGGCCACATTCAGGACAGAATGTGGCCTCGGTGACCGTTAGGAAAGGTAGTGAGCAAAAAGATCATTTCAGGATTTATGGAAACAAATCACTACTAGTTGTAATTGGCTACTGGATTCCAGCCTGGCTACATGGAAAGCACTACTGCCCTACTTCTGTGACTGAAGATACAGTTTAAAGGAAACCTGAACTGGAAAGACTGTGGGAGGTGCTTTTGAAGAGTAGCCTTTGAATTTGCTAGTTGGTTGGTTTTGTCCATCTCTGTGTTCTTGAGAGGACAAAGCCCAGGGTTATCCTCGTTAGTATAGTGGTCAGTATCCCCGCCTGTCACGCGGGAGACCGGGGTTCAATTCCCCGACGGGGAGGCAGCTTTTGCTTCTTAAAGGGGAACTGAAGAGAGAGGTATATGGAGGCTGTCATGTTTATTTCCTTTTAATCAATACCAGTTGCCTGGCAGCCCTGCTGGTCTATTTCTCTGCAGTAGTATCTGATTAAAACCAGAAACAAGCATGCAGCTAGTCTAGTCAGATCAGACTTATAAGTCTGAACCACTGAAACACCTGATCTGCTGCATGCTTGTTCAGGGGCTATGGCTAATAGTATTAGAGGCAGAGGATCAGCAGGGGTGCCAGGAAACTGGTATTGTCTAAAAGGAAATAAACATGACAGCCTCCATATACCTCTCTCTTCAGTTCCCCTTTAAACTTTGTTTATCTCCATGTGTCTAGCCTAGGAATAACGTTTGTTCAGCCCTTTCACTAACATTTTCCAGCCCCCTTGCTGGTGGTGGAGACTCACAGTGCCATGGCCGGTTAGCTCAGTTGGTTAGAGCGTGGTGCTAATAACGCCAAGGTTGCGGGTTCGATCCCTGTACGGGCCACAGGTGTGCGCTTAGACTTTTCACTCTGCCTGTCTGGGCACTGTGAAAGCAGTCGTTGCTTCTGCACTGGAGATCACTGACCCTCTTTCCATCAGTTGACTCTGCTAAAGGCAGCGAGCCCTCTGTACACCCAGGACTGTTGTCATGGTTTCAAGGAGATGAAATCGCACTCCCCCCTCATTGGAAATGTCCTTTTACATGGCATGCAAAAACAGTTACCTACTTTGCATACAACTTTGCCAACTGCTTTTTCTTTCCCAGCAATACTGCTGCTCTCCTTTCAGCTGTATGGAAATACCGTTGCTTGTCTTTTGCACCTAACACAAAATTGAAACACAATCTATTTCACAGAATAACCTCTACCCAAAAGCAAAACCAAACAAACCCTAGAGGCCACATTCAGGACAGAATGTGGCCTCGGTGACCGTTAGGAAAGGTAGTGAGCAAAAAGATCATTTCAGGATTTATGGAAACAAATCACTACTAGTTGTAATTGGCTACTGGATTCCAGCCTGGCTACATGGAAAGCACTACTGCCCTACTTCTGTGACTGAAGATACAGTTTAAAGGAAACCTGAACTGGAAAGACTGTGGGAGGTGCTTTTGAAGAGTAGCCTTTGAATTTGCTAGTTGGTTGGTTTTGTCCATCTCTGTGTTCTTGAGAGGACAAAGCCCAGGGTTATCCTCGTTAGTATAGTGGTCAGTATCCCCGCCTGTCACGCGGGAGACCGGGGTTCAATTCCCCGACGGGGAGGCAGCTTTTGCTTCTTAAACTTTGTTTATCTCCATGTGTCTAGCCTAGGAATAACGTTTGTTCAGCCCTTTCACTAACATTTTCCAGCCCCCTTGCTGGTGGTGGAGACTCACAGTGCCATGGCCGGTTAGCTCAGTTGGTTAGAGCGTGGTGCTAATAACGC
The DNA here is from genome assembly GCF_040937935.1 of Hyperolius riggenbachi. Lineage (NCBI taxonomy): Eukaryota > Metazoa > Chordata > Amphibia > Anura > Hyperoliidae > Hyperolius > Hyperolius riggenbachi. The sequence goes on from NC_090647.1 coordinate 301,422,654, forward strand.
CAAGGTCGCGGGTTCGATCCCCGTACGGGCCACAGGTGTGCGCTTAGACTTTTCACTCTGCCTGTCTGGGCACTGTGAAAGCAGTCGTTGCTTCTGCACTGGAGATCACTGACCCTCTTTCCATCAGTTGACTCTGCTAAAGGCAGCGAGCCCTCTGTACACCCAGGACTGTTGTCATGGTTTCAAGGAGATGAAATCGCACTCCCCCCTCATTGGAAATGTCCTTTTACATGGCATGCAAAAACAGTTACCTACTTTGCATACAACTTTGCCAACTGCTTTTTCTTTCCCAGCAATACTGCTGCTCTCCTTTCAGCTGTATGGAAATACCGTTGCTTGTCTTTTGCACCTAACACAAAATTGAAACACAATCTATTTCACAGAATAACCTCTACCCAAAAGCAAAACCAAACAAACCCTAGAGGCCACATTCAGGACAGAATGTGGCCTCGGTGACCGTTAGGAAAGGTAGTGAGCAAAAAGATCATTTCAGGATTTATGGAAACAAATCACTACTAGTTGTAATTGGCTACTGGATTCCAGCCTGGCTACATGGAAAGCACTACTGCCCTACTTCTGTGACTGAAGATACAGTTTAAAGGAAACCTGAACTGGAAAGACTGTGGGAGGTGCTTTTGAAGAGTAGCCTTTGAATTTGCTAGTTGGTTGGTTTTTTTTCCATCTCTGTGTTCTTGAGAGGACAAAGCCCAGGGTTATCCTCGTTAGTATAGTGGTCAGTATCCCCGCCTGTCACGCGGGAGACCGGGGTTCAATTCCCCGACGGGGAGGCAGCTTTTGCTTCTTAAACTTTGTTTATCTCCATGTGTCTAGCCTAGGAATAACGTTTGTTCAGCCCTTTCACTAACATTTTCCAGCCCCCTTGCTGGTGGTGGAGACTCACAGTGCCATGGCCGGTTAGCTCAGTTGGTTAGAGCGTGGTGCTAATAACGCCAAGGTCGCGGGTTCGATCCCCGTACGGGCCACAGGTGTGCGCTTAGACTTTTCACTCTGCCTGTCTGGGCACTGTGAAAGCAGTCGTTGCTTCTGCACTGGAGATCACTGACCCTCTTTCCATCAGTTGACTCTGCTAAAGGCAGCGAGCCCTCTGTACACCCATGACTGTTGTCATGGTTTCAAGGAGATGAAATCGCACTCCCCCCTCATTGGAAATGTCCTTTTACATGGCATGCAAAAACAGTTACCTACTTTGCATACAACTTTGCCAACTGCTTTTTCTTTCCCAGCAATACTGCTGCTCTCCTTTCAGCTGTATGGAAATACCGTTGCTTGTCTTTTGCACCTAACACAAAATTGAAACACAATCTATTTCACAGAATAACCTCTACCCAAAAGCAAAACCAAACAAACCCTAGAGGCCACATTCAGGACAGAATGTGGCCTCGGTGACCGTTAGGAAAGGTAGTGAGCAAAAAGATCATTTCAGGATTTATGGAAACAAATCACTACTAGTTGTAATTGGCTACTGGATTCCAGCCTGGCTACATGGAAAGCACTACTGCCCTACTTCTGTGACTGAAGATACAGTTTAAAGGAAACCTGAACTGGAAAGACTGTGGGAGGTGCTTTTGAAGAGTAGCCTTTGAATTTGCTAGTTGGTTGGTTTTGTCCATCTCTGTGTTCTTGAGAGGACAAAGCCCAGGGTTATCCTCGTTAGTATAGTGGTCAGTATCCCCGCCTGTCACGCGGGAGACCGGGGTTCAATTCCCCGACGGGGAGGCAGCTTTTGCTTCTTAAACTTTGTTTATCTCCATGTGTCTAGCCTAGGAATAACGTTTGTTCAGCCCTTTCACTAACATTTTCCAGCCCCCTTGCTGGTGGTGGAGACTCACAGTGCCATGGCCGGTTAGCTCAGTTGGTTAGAGCGTGGTGCTAATAACGCCAAGGTCGCGGGTTCGATCCCCGTACGGGCCACAGGTGTGCGCTTAGACTTTTCACTCTGCCTGTCTGGGCACTGTGAAAGCAGTCGTTGCTTCTGCACTGGAGATCACTGACCCTCTTTCCATCAGTTGACTCTGCTAAAGGCAGCGAGCCCTCTGTACACCCAGGACTGTTGTCATGGTTTCAAGGAGATGAAATCGCACTCCCCCCTCATTGGAAATGTCCTTTTACATGGCATGCAAAAACAGTTACCTACTTTGCATACAACTTTGCCAACTGCTTTTTCTTTCCCAGCAATACTGCTGCTCTCCTTTCAGCTGTATGGAAATACCGTTGCTTGTCTTTTGCACCTAACACAAAATTGAAACACAATCTATTTCACAGAATAACCTCTACCCAAAAGCAAAACCAAACAAACCCTAGAGGCCACATTCAGGACAGAATGTGGCCTCGGTGACCGTTAGGAAAGGTAGTGAGCAAAAAGATCATTTCAGGATTTATGGAAACAAATCACTACTAGTTGTAATTGGCTACTGGATTCCAGCCTGGCTACATGGAAAGCACTACTGCCCTACTTCTGTGACTGAAGATACAGTTTAAAGGAAACCTGAACTGGAAAGACTGTGGGAGGTGCTTTTGAAGAGTAGCCTTTGAATTTGCTAGTTGGTTGGTTTTGTCCATCTCTGTGTTCTTGAGAGGACAAAGCCCAGGGTTATCCTCGTTAGTATAGTGGTCAGTATCCCCGCCTGTCACGCGGGAGACCGGGGTTCAATTCCCCGACGGGGAGGCAGCTTTTGCTTCTTAAACTTTGTTTATCTCCATGTGTCTAGCCTAGGAATAACGTTTGTTCAGCCCTTTCACTAACATTTTCCAGCCCCCTTGCTGGTGGTGGAGACTCACAGTGCCATGGCCGGTTAGCTCAGTTGGTTAGAGCGTGGTGCTAATAACGCCAAGGTCGCGGGTTCGATCCCCGTACGGGCCACAGGTGTGCGCTTAGACTTTTCACTCTGCCTGTCTGGGCACTGTGAAAGCAGTCGTTGCTTCTGCACTGGAGATCACTGACCCTCTTTCCATCAGTTGACTCTGCTAAAGGCAGCGAGCCCTCTGTACACCCAGGACTGTTGTCATGGTTTCAAGGAGATGAAATCGCACTCCCCCCTCATTGGAAATGTCCTTTTACATGGCATGCAAAAACAGTTACCTACTTTGCATACAACTTTGCCAACTGCTTTTTCTTTCCCAGCAATACTGCTGCTCTCCTTTCAGCTGTATGGAAATACCGTTGCTTGTCTTTTGCACCTAACACAAAATTGAAACACAATCTATTTCACAGAATAACCTCTACCCAAAAGCAAAACCAAACAAACCCTAGAGGCCACATTCAGGACAGAATGTGGCCTCGGTGACCGTTAGGAAAGGTAGTGAGCAAAAAGATCATTTCAGGATTTATGGAAACAAATCACTACTAGTTGTAATTGGCTACTGGATTCCAGCCTGGCTACATGGAAAGCACTACTGCCCTACTTCTGTGACTGAAGATACAGTTTAAAGGAAACCTGAACTGGAAAGACTGTGGGAGGTGCTTTTGAAGAGTAGCCTTTGAATTTGCTAGTTGGTTGGTTTTGTCCATCTCTGTGTTCTTGAGAGGACAAAGCCCAGGGTTATCCTCGTTAGTATAGTGGTCAGTATCCCCGCCTGTCACGCGGGAGACCGGGGTTCAATTCCCCGACGGGGAGGCAGCTTTTGCTTCTTAAACTTTGTTTATCTCCATGTGTCTAGCCTAGGAATAACGTTTGTTCAGCCCTTTCACTAACATTTTCCAGCCCCCTTGCTGGTGGTGGAGACTCACAGTGCCATGGCCGGTTAGCTCAGTTGGTTAGAGCGTGGTGCTAATAACGCCAAGGTCGCGGGTTCGATCCCCGTACGGGCCACAGGTGTGCGCTTAGACTTTTCACTCTGCCTGTCTGGGCACTGTGAAAGCAGTCGTTGCTTCTGCACTGGAGATCACTGACCCTCTTTCCATCAGTTGACTCTGCTAAAGGCAGCGAGCCCTCTGTACACCCAGGACTGTTGTCATGGTTTCAAGGAGATGAAATCGCACTCCCCCCTCATTGGAAATGTCCTTTTACATGGCATGCAAAAACAGTTACCTACTTTGCATACAACTTTGCCAACTGCTTTTTCTTTCCCAGCAATACTGCTGCTCTCCTTTCAGCTGTATGGAAATACCGTTGCTTGTCTTTTGCACCTAACACAAAATTGAAACACAATCTATTTCACAGAATAACCTCTACCCAAAAGCAAAACCAAACAAACCCTAGAGGCCACATTCAGGACAGAATGTGGCCTCGGTGACCGTTAGGAAAGGTAGTGAGCAAAAAGATCATTTCAGGATTTATGGAAACAAATCACTACTAGTTGTAATTGGCTACTGGATTCCAGCCTGGCTACATGGAAAGCACTACTGCCCTACTTCTGTGACTGAAGATACAGTTTAAAGGAAACCTGAACTGGAAAGACTGTGGGAGGTGCTTTTGAAGAGTAGCCTTTGAATTTGCTAGTTGGTTGGTTTTGTCCATCTCTGTGTTCTTGAGAGGACAAAGCCCAGGGTTATCCTCGTTAGTATAGTGGTCAGTATCCCCGCCTGTCACGCGGGAGACCGGGGTTCAATTCCCCGACGGGGAGGCAGCTTTTGCTTCTTAAACTTTGTTTATCTCCATGTGTCTAGCCTAGGAATAACGTTTGTTCAGCCCTTTCACTAACATTTTCCAGCCCCCTTGCTGGTGGTGGAGACTCACAGTGCCATGGCCGGTTAGCTCAGTTGGTTAGAGCGTGGTGCTAATAATGCCAAGGTCGCGGGTTCGATCCCCGTACGGGCCACAGGTGTGCGCTTAGACTTTTCACTCTGCCTGTCTGGGCACTGTGAAAGCAGTCGTTGCTTCTGCACTGGAGATCACTGACCCTCTTTCCATCAGTTGACTCTGCTAAAGGCAGCGAGCCCTCTGTACACCCAGGACTGTTGTCATGGTTTCAAGGAGATGAAATCGCACTCCCCCCTCATTGGAAATGTCCTTTTACATGGCATGCAAAAACAGTTACCTACTTTGCATACAACTTTGCCAACTGCTTTTTCTTTCCCAGCAATACTGCTGCTCTCCTTTCAGCTGTATGGAAATACCGTTGCTTGTCTTTTGCACCTAACACAAAATTGAAACACAATCTATTTCACAGAATAACCTCTACCCAAAAGCAAAACCAAACAAACCCTAGAGGCCACATTCAGGACAGAATGTGGCCTCGGTGACCGTTAGGAAAGGTAGTGAGCAAAAAGATCATTTCAGGATTTATGGAAACAAATCACTACTAGTTGTAATTGGCTACTGGATTCCAGCCTGGCTACATGGAAAGCACTACTGCCCTACTTCTGTGACTGAAGATACAGTTTAAAGGAAACCTGAACTGGAAAGACTGTGGGAGGTGCTTTTGAAGAGTAGCCTTTGAATTTGCTAGTTGGTTGGTTTTGTCCATCTCTGTGTTCTTGAGAGGACAAAGCCCAGGGTTATCCTCGTTAGTATAGTGGTCAGTATCCCCGCCTGTCACGCGGGAGACCGGGGTTCAATTCCCCGACGGGGAGGCAGCTTTTGCTTCTTAAACTTTGTTTATCTCCATGTGTCTAGCCTAGGAATAACGTTTGTTCAGCCCTTTCACTAACATTTTCCAGCCCCCTTGCTGGTGGTGGAGACTCACAGTGCCATGGCCGGTTAGCTCAGTTGGTTAGAGCGTGGTGCTAATAACGCCAAGGTCGCGGGTTCGATCCCCGTACGGGCCACAGGTGTGCGCTTAGACTTTTCACTCTGCCTGTCTGGGCACTGTGAAAGCAGTCGTTGCTTCTGCACTGGAGATCACTGACCCTCTTTCCATCAGTTGACTCTGCTAAAGGCAGCGAGCCCTCTGTACACCCAGGACTGTTGTCATGGTTTCAAGGAGATGAAATCGCACTCCCCCCTCATTGGAAATGTCCTTTTACATGGCATGCAAAAACAGTTACCTACTTTGCATACAACTTTGCCAACTGCTTTTTCTTTCCCAGCAATACTGCTGCTCTCCTTTCAGCTGTATGGAAATACCGTTGCTTGTCTTTTGCACCTAACACAAAATTGAAACACAATCTATTTCACAGAATAACCTCTACCCAAAAGCAAAACCAAACAAACCCTAGAGGCCACATTCAGGACAGAATGTGGCCTCGGTGACCGTTAGGAAAGGTAGTGAGCAAAAAGATCATTTCAGGATTTATGGAAACAAATCACTACTAGTTGTAATTGGCTACTGGATTCCAGCCTGGCTACATGGAAAGCACTACTGCCCTACTTCTGTGACTGAAGATACAGTTTAAAGGAAACCTGAACTGGAAAGACTGTGGGAGGTGCTTTTGAAGAGTAGCCTTTGAATTTGCTAGTTGGTTGGTTTTGTCCATCTCTGTGTTCTTGAGAGGACAAAGCCCAGGGTTATCCTCGTTAGTATAGTGGTCAGTATCCCCGCCTGTCACGCGGGAGACCGGGGTTCAATTCCCCGACGGGGAGGCAGCTTTTGCTTCTTAAACTTTGTTTATCTCTATGTGTCTAGCCTAGGAATAACGTTTGTTCAGCCCTTTCACTAACATTTTCCAGCCCCCTTGCTGGTGGTGGAGACTCACAGTGCCATGGCCGGTTAGCTCAGTTGGTTAGAGCGTGGTGCTAATAACGCCAAGGTTGCGGGTTCGATCCCCGTACGGGCCACAGGTGTGCGCTTAGACTTTTCACTCTGCCTGTCTGGGCACTGTGAAAGCAGTCGTTGCTTCTGCACTGGAGATCACTGACCCTCTTTCCATCAGTTGACTCTGCTAAAGGCAGCGAGCCCTCTGTACACCCAGGACTGTTGTCATGGTTTCAAGGAGATGAAATCGCACTCCCCCCTCATTGGAAATGTCCTTTTACATGGCATGCAAAAACAGTTACCTACTTTGCATACAACTTTGCCAACTGCTTTTTCTTTCCCAGCAATACTGCTGCTCTCCTTTCAGCTGTATGGAAATACCGTTGCTTGTCTTTTGCACCTAACACAAAATTGAAACACAATCTATTTCACAGAATAACCTCTACCCAAAAGCAAAACCAAACAAACCCTAGAGGCCACATTCAGGACAGAATGTGGCCTCGGTGACCGTTAGGAAAGGTAGTGAGCAAAAAGATCATTTCAGGATTTATGGAAACAAATCACTACTAGTTGTAATTGGCTACTGGATTCCAGCCTGGCTACATGGAAAGCACTACTGCCCTACTTCTGTGACTGAAGATACAGTTTAAAGGAAACCTGAACTGGAAAGACTGTGGGAGGTGCTTTTGAAGAGTAGCCTTTGAATTTGCTAGTTGGTTGGTTTTGTCCATCTCTGTGTTCTTGAGAGGACAAAGCCCAGGGTTATCCTCGTTAGTATAGTGGTCAGTATCCCCGCCTGTCACGCGGGAGACCGGGGTTCAATTCCCCGACGGGGAGGCAGCTTTTGCTTCTTAAACTTTGTTTATCTCCATGTGTCTAGCCTAGGAATAACGTTTGTTCAGCCCTTTCACTAACATTTTCCAGCCCCCTTGCTGGTGGTGGAGACTCACAGTGCCATGGCCGGTTAGCTCAGTTGGTTAGAGCGTGGTGCTAATAACGCCAAGGTCGTGGGTTCGATCCCCGTACGGGCCACAGGTGTGCGCTTAGACTTTTCACTCTGCCTGTCTGGGCACTGTGAAAGCAGTCGTTGCTTCTGCACTGGAGATCACTGACCCTCTTTCCATCAGTTGACTCTGCTAAAGGCAGCGAGCCCTCTGTACACCCAGGACTGTTGTCATGGTTTCAGGGAGATGAAATCGCACTCCCCCCTCATTGGAAATGTCCTTTTACATGGCATGCAAAAACAGTTACCTACTTTGCATACAACTTTGCCAACTGCTTTTTCTTTCCCAGCAATACTGCTGCTCTCCTTTCAGCTGTATGGAAATACCGTTGCTTGTCTTTTGCACCTAACACAAAATTGAAACACAATCTATTTCACAGAATAACCTCTACCCAAAAGCAAAACCAAACAAACCCTAGAGGCCACATTCAGGACAGAATGTGGCCTCGGTGACCGTTAGGAAAGGTAGTGAGCAAAAAGATCATTTCAGGATTTATGGAAACAAATCACTACTAGTTGTAATTGGCTACTGGATTCCAGCCTGGCTACATGGAAAGCACTACTGCCCTACTTCTGTGACTGAAGATACAGTTTAAAGGAAACCTGAACTGGAAAGACTGTGGGAGGTGCTTTTGAAGAGTAGCCTTTGAATTTGCTAGTTGGTTGGTTTTGTCCATCTCTGTGTTCTTGAGAGGACAAAGCCCAGCGTTATCCTCGTTAGTATAGTGGTCAGTATCCCCGCCTGTCACGCGGGAGACCGGGGTTCAATTCCCCGACGGGGAGGCAGCTTTTGCTTCTTAAACTTTGTTTATCTCCATGTGTCTAGCCTAGGAATAACGTTTGTTCAGCCCTTTCACTAACATTTTCCAGCCCCCTTGCTGGTGGTGGAGACTCACAGTGTCATGGCTGGTTAGCTCAGTTGGTTAGAGCGTGGTGCTAATAACGCCAAGGTCGCGGGTTCGATCCCCGTACGGGCCACAGGTGTGCGCTTAGACTTTTCACTCTGCCTGTCTGGGCACTGTGAAAGCAGTCGTTGCTTCTGCACTGGAGATCACTGACCCTCTTTCCATCAGTTGACTCTGCTAAAGGCAGCGAGCCCTCTGTACACCCAGGACTGTTGTCATGGTTTCAAGGAGATGAAATCGCACTCCCCCCTCATTGGAAATGTCCTTTTACATGGCATGCAAAAACAGTTACCTACTTTGCATACAACTTTGCCAACTGCTTTTTCTTTCCCAGCAATACTGCTGCTCTCCTTTCAGCTGTATGGAAATACCGTTGCTTGTCTTTTGCACCTAACACAAAATTGAAACACAATCTATTTCACAGAATAACCTCTACCCAAAAGCAAAACCAAACAAACCCTAGAGGCCACATTCAGGACAGAATGTGGCCTCGGTGACCGTTAGGAAAGGTAGTGAGCAAAAAGATCATTTCAGGATTTATGGAAACAAATCACTACTAGTTGTAATTGGCTACTGGATTCCAGCCTGGCTACATGGAAAGCACTACTGCCCTACTTCTGTGACTGAAGATACAGTTTAAAGGAAACCTGAACTGGAAAGACTGTGGGAGGTGCTTTTGAAGAGTAGCCTTTGAATTTGCTAGTTGGTTGGTTTTGTCCATCTCTGTGTTCTTGAGAGGACAAAGCCCAGGGTTATCCTCGTTAGTATAGTGGTCAGTATCCCCGCCTGTCACGCGGGAGACCGGGGTTCAATTCCCCGACGGGGAGGCAGCTTTTGCTTCTTAAACTTTGTTTATCTCCATGTGTCTAGCCTAGGAATAACGTTTGTTCAGCCCTTTCACTAACATTTTCCAGCCCCCTTGCTGGTGGTGGAGACTCACAGTGCCATGGCCGGTTAGCTCAGTTGGTTAGAGCGTGGTGCTAATAACGCCAAGGTCGCGGGTTCGATCCCCGTACGGGCCACAGGTGTGCGCTTAGACTTTTCACTCTGCCTGTCTGGGCACTGTGAAAGCAGTCGTTGCTTCTGCACTGGAGATCACTGACCCTCTTTCCATCAGTTGACTCTGCTAAAGGCAGCGAGCCCTCTGTACACCCAGGACTGTTGTCATGGTTTCAAGGAGATGAAATCGCACTCCCCCCTCATTGGAAATGTCCTTTTACATGGCATGCAAAAACAGTTACCTACTTTGCATACAACTTTGCCAACTGCTTTTTCTTTCCCAGCAATACTGCTGCTCTCCTTTCAGCTGTATGGAAATACCGTTGCTTGTCTTTTGCACCTAACACAAAATTGAAACACAATCTATTTCACAGAATAACCTCTACCCAAAAGCAAAACCAAACAAACCCTAGAGGCCACATTCAGGACAGAATGTGGCCTCGGTGACCGTTAGGAAAGGTAGTGAGCAAAAAGATCATTTCAGGATTTATGGAAACAAATCACTACTAGTTGTAATTGGCTACTGGATTCCAGCCTGGCTACATGGAAAGCACTACTGCCCTACTTCTGTGACTGAAGATACAGTTTAAAGGAAACCTGAACTGGAAAGACTGTGGGAGGTGCTTTTGAAGAGTAGCCTTTGAATTTGCTAGTTGGTTGGTTTTGTCCATCTCTGTGTTCTTGAGAGGACAAAGCCCAGGGTTATCCTCGTTAGTATAGTGGTCAGTATCCCCGCCTGTCACGCGGGAGACCGGGGTTCAATTCCCCGACGGGGAGGCAGCTTTTGCTTCTTAAACTTTGTTTATCTCCATGTGTCTAGCCTAGGAATAACGTTTGTTCAGCCCTTTCACTAACATTTTCCAGCCCCCTTGCTGGTGGTGGAGACTCACAGTGCCATGGCCGGTTAGCTCAGTTGGTTAGAGCGTGGTGCTAATAACGCCAAGGTCGCGGGTTCGATCCCCGTACGGGCCACAGGTGTGCGCTTAGACTTTTCACTCTGCCTGTCTGGGCACTGTGAAAGCAGTCGTTGCTTCTGCACTGGAGATCACTGACCCTCTTTCCATCAGTTGACTCTGCTAAAGGCAGCGAGCCCTCTGTACACCCAGGACTGTTGTCATGGTTTCAAGGAGATGAAATCGCACTCCCCCCTCATTGGAAATGTCCTTTTACATGGCATGCAAAAACAGTTACCTACTTTGCATACAACTTTGCCAACTGCTTTTTCTTTCCCAGCAATACTGCTGCTCTCCTTTCAGCTGTATGGAAATACCGTTGCTTGTCTTTTGCACCTAACACAAAATTGAAACACAATCTATTTCACAGAATAACCTCTACCCAAAAGCAAAACCAAACAAACCCTAGAGGCCACATTCAGGACAGAATGTGGCCTCGGTGACCGTTAGGAAAGGTAGTGAGCAAAAAGATCATTTCAGGATTTATGGAAACAAATCACTACTAGTTGTAATTGGCTACTGGATTCCAGCCTGGCTACATGGAAAGCACTACTGCCCTACTTCTGTGACTGAAGATACAGTTTAAAGGAAACCTGAACTGGAAAGACTGTGGGAGGTGCTTTTGAAGAGTAGCCTTTGAATTTGCTAGTTGGTTGGTTTTGTCCATCTCTGTGTTCTTGAGAGGACAAAGCCCAGGGTTATCCTCGTTAGTATAGTGGTCAGTATCCCCGCCTGTCACGCGGGAGACCGGGGTTCAATTCCCCGACGGGGAGGCAGCTTTTGCTTCTTAAACTTTGTTTATCTCCATGTGTCTAGCCTAGGAATAACGTTTGTTCAGCCCTTTCACTAACATTTTCCAGCCCCCTTGCTGGTGGTGGAGACTCACAGTGCCATGGCCGGTTAGCTCAGTTGGTTAGAGCGTGGTGCTAATAACGCCAAGGTCGCGGGTTCGATCCCCGTACGGGCCACAGGTGTGCGCTTAGACTTTTCACTCTGCCTGTCTGGGCACTGTGAAAGCAGTCGTTGCTTCTGCACTGGAGATCACTGACCCTCTTTCCATCAGTTGACTCTGCTAAAGGCAGCGAGCCCTCTGTACACCCAGGACTGTTGTCATGGTTTCAAGGAGATTAAATCGCACTCCCCCCTCATTGGAAATGTCCTTTTACATGGCATGCAAAAACAGTTACCTACTTTGCATACAACTTTGCCAACTGCTTTTTCTTTCCCAGCAATACTGCTGCTCTCCTTTCAGCTGTATGGAAATACCGTTGCTTGTCTTTTGCGCCTAACACAAAATTGAAACACAATCTATTTCACAGAATAACCTCTACCCAAAAGCAAAACCAAACAAACCCTAGAGGCCACATTCAGGACAGAATGTGGCCTCGGTGACCGTTAGGAAAGGTAGTGAGCAAAAAGATCATTTCAGGATTTATGGAAACAAATCACTACTAGTTGTAATTGGCTACTGGATTCCAGCCTGGCTACATGGAAAGCACTACTGCCCTACTTCTGTGACTGAAGATACAGTTTAAAGGAAACCTGAACTGGAAAGACTGTGGGAGGTGCTTTTGAAGAGTAGCCTTTGAATTTGCTAGTTGGTTGGTTTTGTCCATCTCTGTGTTCTTGAGAGGACAAAGCCCAGGGTTATCCTCGTTAGTATAGTGGTCAGTATCCCCGCCTGTCACGCGGGAGACCGGGGTTCAATTCCCTGACGGGGAGGCAGCTTTTGCTTCTTAAACTTTGTTTATCTCCATGTGTCTAGCCTAGGAATAACGTTTGTTCAGCCCTTTCACTAACATTTTCCAGCCCCCTTGCTGGTGGTGGAGACTCACAGTGCCATGGCCGGTTAGCTCAGTTGGTTAGAGCGTGGTGCTAATAACGCCAAGGTCGCGGGTTCGATCCCCGTACGGGCCACAGGTGTGCGCTTAGACTTTTCACTCTGCCTGTCTGGGCACTGTGAAAGCAGTCGTTGCTTCTGCACTGGAGATCACTGACCCTCTTTCCATCAGTTGACTCTGCTAAAGGCAGCGAGCCCTCTGTACACCCAGGACTGTTGTCATGGTTTCAAGGAGATGAAATCGCACTCCCCCCTCATTGGAAATGTCCTTTTACATGGCATGCAAAAACAGTTACCTACTTTGCATACAACTTTGCCAACTGCTTTTTCTTTCCCAGCAATACTGCTGCTCTCCTTTCAGCTGTATGGAAATACCGTTGCTTGTCTTTTGCACCTAACACAAAATTGAAACACAATCTATTTCACAGAATAACCTCTACCCAAAAGCAAAACCAAACAAACCCTAGAGGCCACATTCAGGACAGAATGTGGCCTCGGTGACCGTTAGGAAAGGTAGTGAGCAAAAAGATCATTTCAGGATTTATGGAAACAAATCACTACTAGTTGTAATTGGCTACTGGATTCCAGCCTGGCTACATGGAAAGCACTACTGCCCTACTTCTGTGACTGAAGATACAGTTTAAAGGAAACCTGAACTGGAAAGACTGTGGGAGGTGCTTTTGAAGAGTAGCCTTTGAATTTGCTAGTTGGTTGGTTTTGTCCATCTCTGTGTTCTTGAGAGGACAAAGCCCAGGGTTATCCTCGTTAGTATAGTGGTCAGTATCCCCGCCTGTCACGCGGGAGACCGGGGTTCAATTCCCCGATGGGGAGGCAGCTTTTGCTTCTTAAACTTTGTTTATCTCCATGTGTCTAGCCTAGGAATAACGTTTGTTCAGCCCTTTCACTAACATTTTCCAGCCCCCTTGCTGGTGGTGGAGACTCACAGTGCCATGGCCGGTTAGCTCAGTTGGTTAGAGCGTGGTGCTAATAATGCCAAGGTCGCGGGTTCGATCCCTGTACGGGCCACAGGTGTGCGCTTAGACTTTTCACTCTGCCTGTCTGGGCACTGTGAAAGCAGTCGTTGCTTCTGCACTGGAGATCACTGACCCTCTTTCCATCAGTTGACTCTGCTAAAGGCAGCGAGCCCTCTGTACACCCAGGACTGTTGTCATGGTTTCAAGGAGATGAAATCGCACTCCCCCCTCATTGGAAATGTCCTTTTACATGGCATGCAAAAACAGTTACCTACTTTGCATACAACTTTGCCAACTGCTTTTTCTTTCCCAGCAATACTGCTGCTCTCCTTTCAGCTGTATGGAAATACCGTTGCTTGTCTTTTGCACCTAACACAAAATTGAAACACAATCTATTTCACAGAATAACCTCTACCCAAAAGCAAAACCAAACAAACCCTAGAGGCCACATTCAGGACAGAATGTGGCCTCGGTGACCGTTAGGAAAGGTAGTGAGCAAAAAGATCATTTCAGGATTTATGGAAACAAATCACTACTAGTTGTAATTGGCTACTGGATTCCAGCCTGGCTACATGGAAAGCACTACTGCCCTACTTCTGTGACTGAAGATACAGTTTAAAGGAAACCTGAACTGGAAAGACTGTGGGAGGTGCTTTTGAAGAGTAGCCTTTGAATTTGCTAGTTGGTTGGTTTTGTCCATCTCTGTGTTCTTGAGAGGACAAAGCCCAGGGTTATCCTCGTTAGTATAGTGGTCAGTATCCCCGCCTGTCACGCGGGAGACCGGGGTTCAATTCCCCGACGGGGAGGCAGCTTTTGCTTCTTAAACTTTGTTTATCTCCATGTGTCTAGCCTAGGAATAACGTTTGTTCAGCCCTTTCACTAACATTTTCCAGCCCCCTTGCTGGTGGTGGAGACTCACAGTGCCATGGCTGGTTAGCTCAGTTGGTTAGAGCGTGGTGCTAATAACGCCAAGGTCGCGGGTTCGATCCCCGTACGGGCCACAGGTGTGCGCTTAGACTTTTCACTCTGCCTGTCTGGGCACTGTGAAAGCAGTCGTTGCTTCTGCACTGGAGATCACTGACCCTCTTTCCATCAGTTGACTCTGCTAAAGGCAGCGAGCCCTCTGTACACCCAGGACTGTTGTCATGGTTTCAAGGAGATTAAATCGCACTCCCCCCTCATTGGAAATGTCCTTTTACATGGCATGCAAAAACAGTTACCTACTTTGCATACAACTTTGCCAACTGCTTTTTCTTTCCCAGCAATACTGCTGCTCTCCTTTCAGCTGTATGGAAATACCGTTGCTTGTCTTTTGCGCCTAACACAAAATTGAAACACAATCTATTTCACAGAATAACCTCTACCCAAAAGCAAAACCAAACAAACCCTAGAGGCCACATTCAGGACAGAATGTGGCCTCGGTGACCGTTAGGAAAGGTAGTGAGCAAAAAGATCATTTCAGGATTTATGGAAACAAATCACTACTAGTTGTAATTGGCTACTGGATTCCAGCCTGGCTACATGGAAAGCACTACTGCCCTACTTCTGTGACTGAAGATACAGTTTAAAGGAAACCTGAACTGGAAAGACTGTGGGAGGTGCTTTTGAAGAGTAGCCTTTGAATTTGCTAGTTGGTTGGTTTTGTCCATCTCTGTGTTCTTGAGAGGACAAAGCCCAGGGTTATCCTCGTTAGTATAGTGGTCAGTATCCCCGCCTGTCACGCGGGAGACCGGGGTTCAATTCCCCGACGGGGAGGCAGCTTTTGCTTCTTAAACTTTGTTTATCTCCATGTGTCTAGCCTAGGAATAACGTTTGTTCAGCCCTTTCACTAACATTTTCCAGCCCCCTTGCTGGTGGTGGAGACTCACAGTGCCATGGCCGGTTAGCTCAGTTGGTTAGAGCGTGGTGCTAATAACGCCAAGGTCGCGGGTTCGATCCCCGTACGGGCCACAGGTGTGCGCTTAGACTTTTCACTCTGCCTGTCTGGGCACTGTGAAAGCAGTCGTTGCTTCTGCACTGGAGATCACTGACCCTCTTTCCATCAGTTGACTCTGCTAAAGGCAGCGAGCCCTCTGTACACCCAGGACTGTTGTCATGGTTTCAAGGAGATGAAATCGCACTCCCCCCTCATTGGAAATGTCCTTTTACATGGCATGCAAAAACAGTTACCTACTTTGCATACAACTTTGCCAACTGCTTTTTCTTTCCCAGCAATACTGCTGCTCTCCTTTCAGCTGTATGGAAATACCGTTGCTTGTCTTTTGCACCTAACACAAAATTGAAACACAATCTATTTCACAGAATAACCTCTACCCAAAAGCAAAACCAAACAAACCCTAGAGGCCACATTCAGGACAGAATGTGGCCTCGGTGACCGTTAGGAAAGGTAGTGAGCAAAAAGATCATTTCAGGATTTATGGAAACAAATCACTACTAGTTGTAATTGGCTACTGGATTCCAGCCTGGCTACATGGAAAGCACTACTGCCCTACTTCTGTGACTGAAGATACAGTTTAAAGGAAACCTGAACTGGAAAGACTGTGGGAGGTGCTTTTGAAGAGTAGCCTTTGAATTTGCTAGTTGGTTGGTTTTGTCCATCTCTGTGTTCTTGAGAGGACAAAGCCCAGGGTTATCCTCGTTAGTATAGTGGTCAGTATCCCCGCCTGTCACGCGGGAGACCGGGGTTCAATTCCCCGATGGGGAGGCAGCTTTTGCTTCTTAAACTTTGTTTATCTCCATGTGTCTAGCCTAGGAATAACGTTTGTTCAGCCCTTTCACTAACATTTTCCAGCCCCCTTGCTGGTGGTGGAGACTCACAGTGCCATGGCCGGTTAGCTCAGTTGGTTAGAGCGTGGTGCTAATAACGCCAAGGTCGCGGGTTCGATCCCCGTACGGGCCACAGGTGTGCGCTTAGACTTTTCACTCTGCCTGTCTGGGCACTGTGAAAGCAGTCGTTGCTTCTGCACTGGAGATCACTGACCCTCTTTCCATCAGTTGACTCTGCTAAAGGCAGCGAGCCCTCTGTACACCCAGGACTGTTGTCATGGTTTCAAGGAGATGAAATCGCACTCCCCCCTCATTGGAAATGTCCTTTTACATGGCATGCAAAAACAGTTACCTACTTTGCATACAACTTTGCCAACTGCTTTTTCTTTCCCAGCAATACTGCTGCTCTCCTTTCAGCTGTATGGAAATACCGTTGCTTGTCTTTTGCGCCTAACACAAAATTGAAACACAATCTATTCACAGAATAACCTCTACCCAAAAGCAAAACCAAACAAACCCTAGAGGCCACATTCAGGACAGAATGTGGCCTCGGTGACCGTTAGGAAAGGTAGTGAGCAAAAAGATCATTTCAAGATTTATGGAAACAAATCACTACTAGTTGTAATTGGCTACTGGATTCCAGCCTGGCTACATGGAAAGCACTACTGCCCTACTTCTGCCCTACTCTGCCTGTCTGGGCACTGTGAAAGCAGTCGTTGCTTCTGCACTGGAGATCACTGACCCTCTTTCCATCAGTTGACTCTGCTAAAGGCAGCGAGCCCTCTGTACACCCAGGACTGTTGTCATGGTTTCAAGGAGATGAAATCGCACTCCCCCCTCATTGGAAATGTCCTTTTACATGGCATGCAAAAACAGTTACCTACTTTGCATACAACTTTGCCAACTGCTTTTTCTTTCCCAGCAATACTGCTGCTCTCCTTTCAGCTGTATGGAAATACCGTTGCTTGTCTTTTGCACCTAACACAAAATTGAAACACAATCTATTTCACAGAATAACCTCTACCCAAAAGCAAAACCAAACAAACCCTAGAGGCCACATTCAGGACAGAATGTGGCCTCGGTGACCGTTAGGAAAGGTAGTGAGCAAAAAGATCATTTCAGGATTTATGGAAACAAATCACTACTAGTTGTAATTGGCTACTGGATTCCAGCCTGGCTACATGGAAAGCACTACTGCCCTACTTCTGTGACTGAAGATACAGTTTAAAGGAAACCTGAACTGGAAAGACTGTGGGAGGTGCTTTTGAAGAGTAGCCTTTGAATTTGCTAGTTGGTTGGTTTTGTCCATCTCTGTGTTCTTGAGAGGACAAAGCCCAGGGTTATCCTCGTTAGTATAGTGGTCAGTATCCCCGCCTGTCACGCGGGAGACCGGGGTTCAATTCCCCGATGGGGAGGCAGCTTTTGCTTCTTAAACTTTGTTTATCTCCATGTGTCTAGCCTAGGAATAACGTTTGTTCAGCCCTTTCACTAACATTTTCCAGCCCCCTTGCTGGTGGTGGAGACTCACAGTGCCATGGCCGGTTAGCTCAGTTGGTTAGAGCGTGGTGCTAATAACGCCAAGGTCGCGGGTTCGATCCCCGTACGGGCCACAGGTGTGCGCTTAGACTTTTCACTCTGCCTGTCTGGGCACTGTGAAAGCAGTCGTTGCTTCTGCACTGGAGATCACTGACCCTCTTTCCATCAGTTGACTCTGCTAAAGGCAGCGAGCCCTCTGTACACCCAGGACTGTTATCATGGTTTCAAGGAGATGAAATCGCACTCCCCCCTCATTGGAAATGTCCTTTTACATGGCATGCAAAAACAGTTACCTACTTTGCATACAACTTTGCCAACTGCTTTTTCTTTCCCAGCAATACTGCTGCTCTCCTTTCAGCTGTATGGAAATACCGTTGCTTGTCTTTTGCACCTAACACAAAATTGAAACACAATCTATTTCACAGAATAACCTCTACCCAAAAGCAAAACCAAACAAACCCTAGAGGCCACATTCAGGACAGAATGTGGCCTCGGTGACCGTTAGGAAAGGTAGTGAGCAAAAAGATCATTTCAGGATTTATGGAAACAAATCACTACTAGTTGTAATTGGCTACTGGATTCCAGCCTGGCTACATGGAAAGCACTACTGCCCTACTTCTGTGACTGAAGATACAGTTTAAAGGAAACCTGAACTGGAAAGACTGTGGGAGGTGCTTTTGAAGAGTAGCCTTTGAATTTGCTAGTTGGTTGGTTTTGTCCATCTCTGTGTTCTTGAGAGGACAAAGCCCAGGGTTATCCTCGTTAGTATAGTAGTCTGTATCCCCGCCTGTCACGCGGGAGACCGGGGTTCAATTCCCCGACGGGGAGGCAGCTTTTGCTTCTTAAACTTTGTTTATCTCCATGTGTCTAGCCTAGGAATAACGTTTGTTCAGCCCTTTCACTAACATTTTCCAGCCCCCTTGCTGGTGGTGGAGACTCACAGTGCCATGGCCGGTTAGCTCAGTTGGTTAGAGCGTGGTGCTAATAACGCCAAGGTCGCGGGTTCGATCCCCGTACGGGCCACAGGTGTGCGCTTAGACTTTTCACTCTGCCTGTCTGGGCACTGTGAAAGCAGTCGTTGCTTCTGCACTGGAGATCACTGACCCTCTTTCCATCAGTTGACTCTGCTAAAGGCAGCGAGCCCTCTGTACACCCAGGACTGTTGTCATGGTTTCAAGGAGATGAAATCGCACTCCCCCCTCATTGGAAATGTCCTTTTACATGGCATGCAAAAACAGTTACCTACTTTGCATACAACTTTGCCAACTGCTTTTTCTTTCCCAGCAATACTGCTGCTCTCCTTTCAGCTGTATGGAAATACCGTTGCTTGTCTTTTGCACCTAACACAAAATTGAAACACAATCTATTTCACAGAATAACCTCTACCCAAAAGCAAAACCAAACAAACCCTAGAGGCCACATTCAGGACAGAATGTGGCCTCGGTGACCGTTAGGAAAGGTAGTGAGCAAAAAGATCATTTCAGGATTTATGGAAACAAATCACTACTAGTTGTAATTGGCTACTGGATTCCAGCCTGGCTACATGGAAAGCACTACTGCCCTACTTCTGTGACTGAAGATACAGTTTAAAGGAAACCTGAACTGGAAAGACTGTGGGAGGTGCTTTTGAAGAGTAGCCTTTGAATTTGCTAGTTGGTTGGTTTTGTCCATCTCTGTGTTCTTGAGAGGACAAAGCCCAGGGTTATCCTCGTTAGTATAGTGGTCAGTATCCCCGCTTGTCACGCGGGAGACCGGGGTTCAATTCCCCGACGGGGAGGCAGCTTTTGCTTCTTAAACTTTGTTTATCTCCATGTGTCTAGCCTAGGAATAACGTTTGTTCAGCCCTTTCACTAACATTTTCCAGCCCCCTTGCTGGTGGTGGAGACTCACAGTGCCATGGCCGGTTAGCTCAGTTGGTTAGAGCGTGGTGCTAATAACGCCAAGGTCGCGGGTTCGATCCCCGTACGGGCCACAGGTGTGCGCTTAGACTTTTCACTCTGCCTTTCTGGGCACTGTGAAAGCAGTCGTTGCTTCTGCACTGGAGATCACTGACCCTCTTTCCATCAGTTGACTCTGCTAAAGGCAGCGAGCCCTCTGTACACCCAGGACTGTTGTCATGGTTTCAAGGAGATGAAATCGCACTCCCCCCTCATTGGAAATGTCCTTTTACATGGCATGCAAAAACAGTTACCTACTTTGCATACAACTTTGCCAACTGCTTTTTCTTTCCCAGCAATCTTGCTGCTCTCCTTTCAGCTGTATGGAAATACCGTTGCTTGTCTTTTGCACCTAACACAAAATTGAAACACAATCTATTTCACAGAATAACCTCTACCCAAAAGCAAAACCAAACAAACCCTAGAGGCCACATTCAGGACAGAATGTGGCCTCGGTGACCGTTAGGAAAGGTAGTGAGCAAAAAGATCATTTCAGGATTTATGGAAACAAATCACTACTAGTTGTAATTGGCTACTGGATTCCAGCCTGGCTACATGGAAAGCACTACTGCCCTACTTCTGTGACTGAAGATACAGTTTAAAGGAAACCTGAACTGGAAAGACTGTGGGAGGTGCTTTTGAAGAGTAGCCTTTGAATTTGCTAGTTGGTTGGTTTTGTCCATCTCTGTGTTCTTGAGAGGACAAAGCCCAGGGTTATCCTCGTTAGTATAGTGGTCAGTATCCCCGCCTGTCACGCGGGAGACCGGGGTTCAATTCCCCGACGGGGAGGCAGCTTTTGCTTCTTAAACTTTGTTTATCTCCATGTGTCTAGCCTAGGAATAACGTTTGTTCAGCCCTTTCACTAACATTTTCCAGCCCCCTTGCTGGTGGTGGAGACTCACAGTGCCATGGCCGGTTAGCTCAGTTGGTTAGAGCGTGGTGCTAATAACGCCAAGGTCGCGGGTTCGATCCCCGTACGGGCCACAGGTGTGCGCTTAGACTTTTCACTCTGCCTGTCTGGGCACTGTGAAAGCAGTCGTTGCTTCTGCACTGGAGATCACTGACCCTCTTTCCATCAGTTGACTCTGCTAAAGGCAGCGAGCCCTCTGTACACCCAGGACTGTTGTCATGGTTTCAAGGAGATGAAATCGCACTCCCCCCTCATTGGAAATGTCCTTTTACATGGCATGCAAAAACAGTTACCTACTTTGCATACAACTTTGCCAACTGCTTTTTCTTTCCCAGCAATACTGCTGCTCTCCTTTCAGCTGTATGGAAATACCGTTGCTTGTCTTTTGCACCTAACACAAAATTGAAACACAATCTATTTCACAGAATAACCTCTACCCAAAAGCAAAACCAAACAAACCCTAGAGGCCACATTCAGGACAGAATGTGGCCTCGGTGACCGTTAGGAAAGGTAGTGAGCAAAAAGATCATTTCAGGATTTATGGAAACAAATCACTACTAGTTGTAATTGGCTACTGGATTCCAGCCTGGCTACATGGAAAGCACTACTGCCCTACTTCTGTGACTGAAGATACAGTTTAAAGGAAACCTGAACTGGAAAGACTGTGGGAGGTGCTTTTGAAGAGTAGCCTTTGAATTTGCTAGTTGGTTGGTTTTGTCCATCTCTGTGTTCTTGAGAGGACAAAGCCCAGGGTTATCCTCGTTAGTATAGTGGTCAGTATCCCCGCCTGTCACGCGGGAGACCGGGGTTCAATTCCCCGATGGGGAGGCAGCTTTTGCTTCTTAAACTTTGTTTATCTCCATGTGTCTAGCCTAGGAATAACGTTTGTTCAGCCCTTTCACTAACATTTTCCAGCCCCCTTGCTGGTGGTGGAGACTCACAGTGCCATGGCCGGTTAGCTCAGTTGGTTAGAGCGTGGTGCTAATAACGCCAAGGTCGCGGGTTCGATCCCCGTACGGGCCACAGGTGTGCGCTTAGACTTTTCACTCTGCCTGTCTGGGCACTGTGAAAGCAGTCGTTGCTTCTGCACTGGAGATCACTGACCCTCTTTCCATCAGTTGACTCTGCTAAAGGCAGCGAGCCCTCTGTACACCCAGGACTGTTGTCATGGTTTCAAGGAGATGAAATCGCACTCCCCCCTCATTGGAAATGTCCTTTTACATGGCATGCAAAAACAGTTACCTACTTTGCATACAACTTTGCCAACTGCTTTTTCTTTCCCAGCAATACTGCTGCTCTCCTTTCAGCTGTATGGAAATACCGTTGCTTGTCTTTTGCGCCTAACACAAAATTGAAACACAATCTATTTTACAGAATAACCTCTACCCAAAAGCAAAACCAAACAAACCCTAGAGGCCACATTCAGGACAGAATGTGGCCTCGGTGACCGTTAGGAAAGGTAGTGAGCAAAAAGATCATTTCAAGATTTATGGAAACAAATCACTACTAGTTGTAATTGGCTACTGGATTCCAGCCTGGCTACATGGAAAGCACTACTGCCCTACTTCTGTGACTGAAGATACAGTTTAAAGGAAACCTGAACTGGAAAGACTGTGGGAGGTGCTTTTGAAGAGTAGCCTTTGAATTTGCTAGTTGGTTGGTTTTGTCCATCTCTGTGTTCTTGAGAGGACAAACTCCCAGGGTTATCCTCGTTAGTATAGTGGTCAGTATCCCCGCCTGTCACGCGGGAGACCGGGGTTCAATTCCCCGACGGGGAGGCAGCTTTTGCTTCTTAAACTTTGTTTATCTCCATGTGTCTAGCCTAGGAATAACGTTTGTTCAGCCCTTTCACTAACATTTTCCAGCCCCCTTGCTGGTGGTGGAGACTCACAGTGCCATGGCCGGTTAGCTCAGTTGGTTAGAGCGTGGTGCTAATAACGCCAAGGTCGCGGGTTCGATCCCCGTACGGGCCACAGGTGTGCGCTTAGACTTTTCACTCTGCCTGTCTGGGCACTGTGAAAGCAGTCGTTGCTTCTGCACTGGAGATCACTGACCCTCTTTCCATCAGTTGACTCTGCTAAAGGCAGCGAGCCCTCTGTACACCCAGGACTGTTGTCATGGTTTCAAGGAGATGAAATCGCACTCCCCCCTCATTGGAAATGTCCTTTTACATGGCATGCAAAAACAGTTACCTACTTTGCATACAACTTTGCCAACTGCTTTTTCTTTCCCAGCAATCTTGCTGCTCTCCTTTCAGCTGTATGGAAATACCGTTGCTTGTCTTTTGCACCTAACACAAAATTGAAACACAATCTATTTCACAGAATAACCTCTACCCAAAAGCAAAACCAAACAAACCCTAGAGGCCACATTCAGGACAGAATGTGGCCTCGGTGACCGTTAGGAAAGGTAGTGAGCAAAAAGATCATTTCAGGATTTATGGAAACAAATCACTACTAGTTGTAATTGGCTACTGGATTCCAGCCTGGCTACATGGAAAGCACTACTGCCCTACTTCTGTGACTGAAGATACAGTTTAAAGGAAACCTGAACTGGAAAGACTGTGGGAGGTGCTTTTGAAGAGTAGCCTTTGAATTTGTTAGTTGGTTGGTTTTGTCCATCTCTGTGTTCTTGAGAGGACAAAGCCCAGGGTTATCCTCGTTAGTATAGTGGTCAGTATCCCCGCCTGTCACGCGGGAGACCGGGGTTCAATTCCCCGACGGGGAGGCAGCTTTTGCTTCTTAAACTTTGTTTATCTCCATGTGTCTAGCCTAGGAATAACGTTTGTTCAGCCCTTTCACTAACATTTTCCAGCCCCCTTGCTGGTGGTGGAGACTCACAGTGCCATGGCCGGTTAGCTCAGTTGGTTAGAGCGTGGTGCTAATAACGCCAAGGTCGCGGGTTTGATCCCCGTACGGGCCACAGGTGTGCGCTTAGACTTTTCACTCTGCCTGTCTGGGCACTGTGAAAGCAGTCGTTGCTTCTGCACTGGAGATCACTGACCCTCTTTCCATCAGTTGACTCTGCTAAAGGCAGCGAGCCCTCTGTACACCCAGGACTGTTGTCATGGTTTCAAGGAGATGAAATCGCACTCCCCCCTCATTGGAAATGTCCTTTTACATGGCATGCAAAAACAGTTACCTACTTTGCATACAACTTTGCCAACTGCTTTTTCTTTCCCAGCAATACTGCTGCTCTCCTTTCAGCTGTATGGAAATACCGTTGCTTGTCTTTTGCGCCTAACACAAAATTGAAACACAATCTATTTCACAGAATAACCTCTACCCAAAAGCAAAACCAAACAAACCCTAGAGGCCACATTCAGGACAGAATGTGGCCTCGGTGACCGTTAGGAAAGGTAGTGAGCAAAAAGATCATTTCAGGATTTATGGAAACAAATCACTACTAGTTGTAATTGGCTACTGGATTCCAGCCTGGCTACATGGAAAGCACTACTGCCCTACTTCTGTGACTGAAGATACAGTTTAAAGGAAACCTGAACTGGAAAGACTGTGGGAGGTGCTTTTGAAGAGTAGCCTTTGAATTTGCTAGTTGGTTGGTTTTGTCCATCTCTGTGTTCTTGAGAGGACAAAGCCCAGGGTTATCCTCGTTAGTATAGTGGTCAGTATCCCTGGCTGTCACGCGGGAGACCGGGGTTCAATTCCCCGACGGGGAGGCAGCTTTTGCTTCTTAAACTATGTTTATCTCCATGTGTCTAGCCTAGGAATAACGTTTGTTCAGCCCTTTCACTAACATTTTCCAGCCCCCTTGCTGGTGGTGGAGACTCACAGTGCCATGGCCGGTTAGCTCAGTTGGTTAGAGCGTGGTGCTAATAACGCCAAGGTCGCGGGTTCGATCCCCGTAAGGGCCACAGGTGTGCGCTTAGACTTTTCACTCTGCCTGTCTGGGCACTGTGAAAGCAGTCGTTGCTTCTGCACTGGAGATCACTGACCCTCTTTCCATCAGTTGACTCTGCTAAAGGCAGCGAGCCCTCTGTACACCCAGGACTGTTGTCATGGTTTCAAGGAGATTAAATCGCACTCCCCCCTCATTGGAAATGTCCTTTTACATGGCATGCAAAAACAGTTACCTACTTTGCATACAACTTTGCCAACTGCTTTTTCTTTCCCAGCAATACTGCTGCTCTCCTTTCAGCTGTATGGAAATACCGTTGCTTGTCTTTTGCGCCTAACACAAAATTGAAACACAATCTATTTCACAGAATAACCTCTACCCAAAAGCAAAACCAAACAAACCCTAGAGGCCACATTCAGGACAGAATGTGGCCTCGGTGACCGTTAGGAAAGGTAGTGAGCAAAAAGATCATTTCAGGATTTATGGAAACAAATCACTACTAGTTGTAATTGGCTACTGGATTCCAGCCTGGCTACATGGAAAGCACTACTGCCCTACTTCTGTGACTGAAGATACAGTTTAAAGGAAACCTGAACTGGAAAGACTGTGGGAGGTGCTTTTGAAGAGTAGCCTTTGAATTTGCTAGTTGGTTGGTTTTGTCCATCTCTGTGTTCTTGAGAGGACAAAGCCCAGGGTTATCCTCGTTAGTATAGTGGTCAGTATCCCCGCCTGTCACGCGGGAGACCGGGGTTCAATTCCCCGACGGGGAGGCAGCTTTTGCTTCTTAAACTTTGTTTATCTCCATGTGTCTAGCCTAGGAATAACGTTTGTTCAGCCCTTTCACTAACATTTTCCAGCCCCCTTGCTGGTGGTGGAGACTCACAGTGCCATGGCCGGTTAGCTCAGTTGGTTAGAGCGTGGTGCTAATAACGCCAAGGTCGCGGGTTCGATCCCCGTACGGGCCACAGGTGTGCGCTTAGACTTTTCACTCTGCCTGTCTGGGCACTGTGAAAGCAGTCGTTGCTTCTGCACTGGAGATCACTGACCCTCTTTCCATCAGTTGACTCTGCTAAAGGCAGCGAGCCCTCTGTACACCCAGGACTGTTGTCATGGTTTCAAGGAGATGAAATCGCACTCCCCCCTCATTGGAAATGTCCTTTTACATGGCATGCAAAAACAGTTACCTACTTTGCATACAACTTTGCCAACTGCTTTTTCTTTCCCAGCAATACTGCTGCTCTCCTTTCAGCTGTATGGAAATACCGTTGCTTGTCTTTTGCACCTAACACAAAATTGAAACACAATCTATTTCACAGAATAACCTCTACCCAAAAGCAAAACCAAACAAACCCTAGAGGCCACATTCAGGACAGAATGTGGCCTCGGTGACCGTTAGGAAAGGTAGTGAGCAAAAAGATCATTTCAGGATTTATGGAAACAAATCACTACTAGTTGTAATTGGCTACTGGATTCCAGCCTGGCTACATGGAAAGCACTACTGCCCTACTTCTGTGACTGAAGATACAGTTTAAAGGAAACCTGAACTGGAAAGACTGTGGGAGGTGCTTTTGAAGAGTAGCCTTTGAATTTGCTAGTTGGTTGGTTTTGTCCATCTCTGTGTTCTTGAGAGGACAAAGCCCAGGGTTATCCTCGTTAGTATAGTGGTCAGTATCCCCGCCTGTCACGCGGGAGACCGGGGTTCAATTCCCCGATGGGGAGGCAGCTTTTGCTTCTTAAACTTTGTTTATCTCCATGTGTCTAGCCTAGGAATAACGTTTGTTCAGCCCTTTCACTAACATTTTCCAGCCCCCTTGCTGGTGGTGGAGACTCACAGTGCCATGGCCGGTTAGCTCAGTTGGTTAGAGCGTGGTGCTAATAACGCCAAGGTCGCGGGTTCGATCCCCGTACGGGCCACAGGTGTGCGCTTAGACTTTTCACTCTGCCTGTCTGGGCACTGTGAAAGCAGTCGTTGCTTCTGCACTGGAGATCACTGACCCTCTTTCCATCAGTTGACTCTGCTAAAGGCAGCGAGCCCTCTGTACACCCAGGACTGTTGTCATGGTTTCAAGGAGATGAAATCGCACTCCCCCCTCATTGGAAATGTCCTTTTACATGGCATGCAAAAACAGTTACCTACTTTGCATACAACTTTGCCAACTGCTTTTTCTTTCCCAGCAATACTGCTGCTCTCCTTTCAGCTGTATGGAAATACCGTTGCTTGTCTTTTGCGCCTAACACAAAATTGAAACACAATCTATTTTACAGAATAACCTCTACCCAAAAGCAAAACCAAACAAACCCTAGAGGCCACATTCAGGACAGAATGTGGCCTCGGTGACCGTTAGGAAAGGTAGTGAGCAAAAAGATCATTTCAAGATTTATGGAAACAAATCACTACTAGTTGTAATTGGCTACTGGATTCCAGCCTGGCTACATGGAAAGCACTACTGCCCTACTTCTGTGACTGAAGATACAGTTTAAAGGAAACCTGAACTGGAAAGACTGTGGGAGGTGCTTTTGAAGAGTAGCCTTTGAATTTGCTAGTTGGTTGGTTTTGTCCATCTCTGTGTTCTTGAGAGGACAAACTCCCAGGGTTATCCTCGTTAGTATAGTGGTCAGTATCCCCGCCTGTCACGCGGGAGACCGGGGTTCAATTCCCCGACGGGGAGGCAGCTTTTGCTTCTTAAACTTTGTTTATCTCCATGTGTCTAGCCTAGGAATAACGTTTGTTCAGCCCTTTCACTAACATTTTCCAGCCCCCTTGCTGGTGGTGGAGACTCACAGTGCCATGGCCGGTTAGCTCAGTTGGTTAGAGCGTGGTGCTAATAACGCCAAGGTCGCGGGTTCGATCCCCGTACGGGCCACAGGTGTGCGCTTAGACTTTTCACTCTGCCTGTCTGGGCACTGTGAAAGCAGTCGTTGCTTCTGCACTGGAGATCACTGACCCTCTTTCCATCAGTTGACTCTGCTAAAGGCAGCGAGCCCTCTGTACACCCAGGACTGTTGTCATGGTTTCAAGGAGATGAAATCGCACTCCCCCCTCATTGGAAATGTCCTTTTACATGGCATGCAAAAACAGTTACCTACTTTGCATACAACTTTGCCAACTGCTTTTTCTTTCCCAGCAATACTGCTGCTCTCCTTTCAGCTGTATGGAAATACCGTTGCTTGTCTTTTGCACCTAACACAAAATTGAAACACAATCTATTTCACAGAATAACCTCTACCCAAAAGCAAAACCAAACAAACCCTAGAGGCCACATTCAGGACAGAATGTGGCCTCGGTGACCGTTAGGAAAGGTAGTGAGCAAAAAGATCATTTCAGGATTTATGGAAACAAATCACTACTAGTTGTAATTGGCTACTGGATTCCAGCCTGGCTACATGGAAAGCACTACTGCCCTACTTCTGTGACTGAAGATACAGTTTAAAGGAAACCTGAACTGGAAAGACTGTGGGAGGTGCTTTTGAAGAGTAGCCTTTGAATTTGCTAGTTGGTTGGTTTTGTCCATCTCTGTGTTCTTGAGAGGACAAAGCCCAGGGTTATCCTCGTTAGTATAGTGGTCAGTATCCCCGCCTGTCACGCGGGAGACCGGGGTTCAATTCCCCGACGGGAAGGCAGCTTTTGCTTCTTAAACTTTGTTTATCTCCATGTGTCTAGCCTAGGAATAACATTTGTTCAGCCCTTTCACTAACATTTTCCAGCCCCCTTGCTGGTGGTGGAGACTCACAGTGCCATGGCCGGTTAGCTCAGTTGGTTAGAGCGTGGTGCTAATAACGCCAAGGTCGCGGGTTCGATCCCCGTACGGGCCACAGGTGTGCGCTTAGACTTTTCACTCTGCCTGTCTGGGCACTGTGAAAGCAGTCGTTGCTTCTGCACTGGAGATCACTGACCCTCTTTCCATCAGTTGACTCTGCTAAAGGCAGCGAGCCCTCTGTACACCCAGGACTGTTGTCATGGTTTCAAGGAGATGAAATCGCACTCCCCCCTCATTGGAAATGTCCTTTTACATGGCATGCAAAAACAGTTACCTACTTTGCATACAACTTTGCCAACTGCTTTTTCTTTCCCAGCAATACTGCTGCTCTCCTTTCAGCTGTATGGAAATACCGTTGCTTGTCTTTTGCACCTAACACAAAATTGAAACACAATCTATTTCAC
Organism: Hyperolius riggenbachi; assembly: GCF_040937935.1. NCBI lineage: Eukaryota > Metazoa > Chordata > Amphibia > Anura > Hyperoliidae > Hyperolius > Hyperolius riggenbachi. The sequence continues at coordinate 301,451,088 of NC_090647.1, forward strand.
AGAATAACCTCTACCCAAAAGCAAAACCAAACAAACCCTAGAGGCCACATTCAGGACAGAATGTGGCCTCGGTGACCGTTAGGAAAGGTAGTGAGCAAAAAGATCATTTCAGGATTTATGGAAACAAATCACTACTAGTTGTAATTGGCTACTGGATTCCAGCCTGGCTACATGGAAAGCACTACTGCCCTACTTCTGTGACTGAAGATACAGTTTAAAGGAAACCTGAACTGGAAAGACTGTGGGAGGTGCTTTTGAAGAGTAGCCTTTGAATTTGCTAGTTGGTTGGTTTTGTCCATCTCTGTGTTCTTGAGAGGACAAAGCCCAGGGTTATCCTCGTTAGTATAGTGGTCAGTATCCCCGCCTGTCACGCGGGAGACCGGGGTTCAATTCCCCGACGGGGAGGCAGCTTTTGCTTCTTAAACTTTGTTTATCTCCATGTGTCTAGCCTAGGAATAACGTTTGTTCAGCCCTTTCACTAACATTTTCCAGCCCCCTTGCTGGTGGTGGAGACTCACAGTGCCATGGCCGGTTAGCTCAGTTGGTTAGAGCGTGGTGCTAATAACGCCAAGGTCGCGGGTTCGATCCCCGTACGGGCCACAGGTGTGCGCTTAGACTTTTCACTCTGCCTGTCTGGGCACTGTGAAAGCAGTCGTTGCTTCTGCACTGGAGATCACTGACCCTCTTTCCATCAGTTGACTCTGCTAAAGGCAGCGAGCCCTCTGTACACCCAGGACTGTTGTCATGGTTTCAAGGAGATTAAATCGCACTCCCCCCTCATTGGAAATGTCCTTTTACATGGCATGCAAAAACAGTTACCTACTTTGCATACAACTTTGCCAACTGCTTTTTCTTTCCCAGCAATACTGCTGCTCTCCTTTCAGCTGTATGGAAATACCGTTGCTTGTCTTTTGCACCTAACACAAAATTGAAACACAATCTATTTCACAGAATAACCTCTACCCAAAAGCAAAACCAAACAAACCCTAGAGGCCACATTCTGTCGTGACCGTTAGGAAAGGTAGTGAGCAAAAAGATCATTTCAGGATTTATGGAAACAAATCACTACTAGTTGTAATTGGCTACTGGATTCCAGCCTGGCTACATGGAAAGCACTACTGCCCTACTTCTGTGACTGAAGATACAGTTTAAAGGAAACCTGAACTGGAAAGACTGTGGGAGGTGCTTTTGAAGAGTAGCCTTTGAATTTGCTAGTTGGTTGGTTTTGTCCATCTCTGTGTTCTTGAGAGGACAAAGCCCAGGGTTATCCTCGTTAGTATAGTGGTCAGTATCCGCCCCTGTCACGCGGGAGACCGGGGTTCAATTCCCCGACGGGGAGGCAGCTTTTGCTTCTTAAACTTTGTTTATCTCCATGTGTCTAGCCTAGGAATAACGTTTGTTCAGCCCTTTCACTAACATTTTCCAGCCCCCTTGCTGGTGGTGGAGACTCACAGTGCCATGGCCGGTTAGCTCAGTTGGTTAGAGCGTGGTGCTAATAACGCCAAGGTCGCGGGTTCGATCCCCGTACGGGCCACAGGTGTGCGCTTAGACTTTTCACTCTGCCTGTCTGGGCACTGTGAAAGCAGTCGTTGCTTCTGCACTGGAGATCACTGACCCTCTTTCCATCAGTTGACTCTGCTAAAGGCAGCGAGCCCTCTGTACACCCAGGACTGTTGTCATGGTTTCAAGGAGATGAAATCGCACTCCCCCCTCATTGGAAATGTCCTTTTACATGGCATGCAAAAACAGTTACCTACTTTGCATACAACTTTGCCAACTGCTTTTTCTTTCCCAGCAATACTGCTGCTCTCCTTTCAGCTGTATGGAAATACCGTTGCTTGTCTTTTGCGCCTAACACAAAATTGAAACACAATCTATTTCACAGAATAACCTCTACCCAAAAGCAAAACCAAACAAACCCTAGAGGCCACATTCAGGACAGAATGTGGCCTCGGTGACCGTTAGGAAAGGTAGTGAGCAAAAAGATCATTTCAGGATTTATGGAAACAAATCACTACTAGTTGTAATTGGCTACTGGATTCCAGCCTGGCTACATGGAAAGCACTACTGCCCTACTTCTGTGACTGAAGATACAGTTTAAAGGAAACCTGAACTGGAAAGACTGTGGGAGGTGCTTTTGAAGAGTAGCCTTTGAATTTGCTAGTTGGTTGGTTTTGTCCATCTCTGTGTTCTTGAGAGGACAAAGCCCAGGGTTATCCTCGTTAGTATAGTGGTCAGTATCCCCGCCTGTCACGCGGGAGACCGGGGTTCAATTCCCCGACGGGGAGGCAGCTTTTGCTTCTTAAACTTTGTTTATCTCCATGTGTCTAGCCTAGGAATAACGTTTGTTCAGCCCTTTCACTAACATTTTCCAGCCCCCTTGCTGGTGGTGGAGACTCACAGTGCCATGGCCGGTTAGCTCAGTTGGTTAGAGCGTGGTGCTAATAACGCCAAGGTCGCGGGTTCGATCCCCGTACGGGCCACAGGTGTGCGCTTAGACTTTTCACTCTGCCTGTCTGGGCACTGTGAAAGCAGTCGTTGCTTCTGCACTGGAGATCACTGACCCTCTTTCCATCAGTTGACTCTGCTAAAGGCAGCGAGCCCTCTGTACACCCAGGACTGTTGTCATGGTTTCAAGGAGATGAAATCGCACTCCCCCCTCATTGGAAATGTCCTTTTACATGGCATGCAAAAACAGTTACCTACTTTGCATACAACTTTGCCAACTGCTTTTTCTTTCCCAGCAATACTGCTGCTCTCCTTTCAGCTGTATGGAAATACCGTTGCTTGTCTTTTGCACCTAACACAAAATTGAAACACAATCTATTTCACAGAATAACCTCTACCCAAAAGCAAAACCAAACAAACCCTAGAGGCCACATTCAGGACAGAATGTGGCCTCGGTGACCGTTAGGAAAGGTAGTGAGCAAAAAGATCATTTCAGGATTTATGGAAACAAATCACTACTAGTTGTAATTGGCTACTGGATTCCAGCCTGGCTACATGGAAAGCACTACTGCCCTACTTCTGTGACTGAAGATACAGTTTAAAGGAAACCTGAACTGGAAAGACTGTGGGAGGTGCTTTTGAAGAGTAGCCTTTGAATTTGCTAGTTGGTTGGTTTTGTCCATCTCTGTGTTCTTGAGAGGACAAAGCCCAGGTTTATCCTCGTTAGTATAGTGGTCAGTATCCCTGCCTGTCACGCGGGAGACCGGGGTTCAATTCCCCGATGGGGAGGCAGCTTTTGCTTCTTAAACTTTGTTTATCTCCATGTGTCTAGCCTAGGAATAACGTTTGTTCAGCCCTTTCACTAACATTTTCCAGCCCCCTTGCTGGTGGTGGAGACTCCCAGTGCCATGGCCGGTTAGCTCAGTTGGTTAGAGCGTGGTGCTAATAACGCCAAGGTCGCGGGTTCGATCCCCGTACGGGCCACAGGTGTGCGCTTAGACTTTTCACTCTGCCTGTCTGGGCACTGTGAAAGCAGTCGTTGCTTCTGCACTGGAGATCACTGACCCTCTTTCCATCAGTTGACTCTGCTAAAGGCAGCGAGCCCTCTGTACACCCAGGACTGTTATCATGGTTTCAAGGAGATGAAATCGCACTCCCCCCTCATTGGAAATGTCCTTTTACATGGCATGCAAAAACAGTTACCTACTTTGCATACAACTTTGCCAACTGCTTTTTCTTTCCCAGCAATACTGCTGCTCTCCTTTCAGCTGTATGGAAATACCGTTGCTTGTCTTTTGCACCTAACACAAAATTGAAACACAATCTATTTCACAGAATAACCTCTACCCAAAAGCAAAACCAAACAAACCCTAGAGGCCACATTCAGGACAGAATGTGGCCTCGGTGACCGTTAGGAAAGGTAGTGAGCAAAAAGATCATTTCAGGATTTATGGAAACAAATCACTACTAGTTGTAATTGGCTACTGGATTCCAGCCTGGCTACATGGAAAGCACTACTGCCCTACTTCTGTGACTGAAGATACAGTTTAAAGGAAACCTGAACTGGAAAGACTGTGGGAGGTGCTTTTGAAGAGTAGCCTTTGAATTTGCTAGTTGGTTGGTTTTGTCCATCTCTGTGTTCTTGAGAGGACAAAGCCCAGGGTTATCCTCGTTAGTATAGTAGTCTGTATCCCCGCCTGTCACGCGGGAGACCGGGGTTCAATTCCCCGACGGGGAGGCAGCTTTTGCTTCTTAAACTTTGTTTATCTCCATGTGTCTAGCCTAGGAATAACGTTTGTTCAGCCCTTTCACTAACATTTTCCAGCCCCCTTGCTGGTGGTGGAGACTCACAGTGCCATGGCCGGTTAGCTCAGTTGGTTAGAGCGTGGTGCTAATAACGCCAAGGTCGCGGGTTCGATCCCCGTACGGGCCACAGGTGTGCGCTTAGACTTTTCACTCTGCCTGTCTGGGCACTGTGAAAGCAGTCGTTGCTTCTGCACTGGAGATCACTGACCCTCTTTCCATCAGTTGACTCTGCTAAAGGCAGCGAGCCCTCTGTACACCCAGGACTGTTGTCATGGTTTCAAGGAGATGAAATCGCACTCCCCCCTCATTGGAAATGTCCTTTTACATGGCATGCAAAAACAGTTACCTACTTTGCATACAACTTTGCCAACTGCTTTTTCTTTCCCAGCAATACTGCTGCTCTCCTTTCAGCTGTATGGAAATACCGTTGCTTGTCTTTTGCACCTAACACAAAATTGAAACACAATCTATTTCACAGAATAACCTCTACCCAAAAGCAAAACCAAACAAACCCTAGAGGCCACATTCAGGACAGAATGTGGCCTCGGTGACCGTTAGGAAAGGTAGTGAGCAAAAAGATCATTTCAGGATTTATGGAAACAAATCACTACTAGTTGTAATTGGCTACTGGATTCCAGCCTGGCTACATGGAAAGCACTACTGCCCTACTTCTGTGACTGAAGATACAGTTTAAAGGAAACCTGAACTGGAAAGACTGTGGGAGGTGCTTTTGAAGAGTAGCCTTTGAATTTGCTAGTTGGTTGGTTTTGTCCATCTCTGTGTTCTTGAGAGGACAAAGCCCAGGGTTATCCTCGTTAGTATAGTGGTCAGTATCCCCGCTTGTCACGCGGGAGACCGGGGTTCAATTCCCCGACGGGGAGGCAGCTTTTGCTTCTTAAACTTTGTTTATCTCCATGTGTCTAGCCTAGGAATAACGTTTGTTCAGCCCTTTCACTAACATTTTCCAGCCCCCTTGCTGGTGGTGGAGACTCACAGTGCCATGGCCGGTTAGCTCAGTTGGTTAGAGCGTGGTGCTAATAACGCCAAGGTCGCGGGTTCGATCCCCGTACGGGCCACAGGTGTGCGCTTAGACTTTTCACTCTGCCTTTCTGGGCACTGTGAAAGCAGTCGTTGCTTCTGCACTGGAGATCACTGACCCTCTTTCCATCAGTTGACTCTGCTAAAGGCAGCGAGCCCTCTGTACACCCAGGACTGTTGTCATGGTTTCAAGGAGATGAAATCGCACTCCCCCCTCATTGGAAATGTCCTTTTACATGGCATGCAAAAACAGTTACCTACTTTGCATACAACTTTGCCAACTGCTTTTTCTTTCCCAGCAATACTGCTGCTCTCCTTTCAGCTGTATGGAAATACCGTTGCTTGTCTTTTGCACCTAACACAAAATTGAAACACAATCTATTTCACAGAATAACCTCTACCCAAAAGCAAAACCAAACAAACCCTAGAGGCCACATTCAGGACAGAATGTGGCCTCGGTGACCGTTAGGAAAGGTAGTGAGCAAAAAGATCATTTCAGGATTTATGGAAACAAATCACTACTAGTTGTAATTGGCTACTGGATTCCAGCCTGGCTACATGGAAAGCACTACTGCCCTACTTCTGTGACTGAAGATACAGTTTAAAGGAAACCTGAACTGGAAAGACTGTGGGAGGTGCTTTTGAAGAGTAGCCTTTGAATTTGTTAGTTGGTTGGTTTTGTCCATCTCTGTGTTCTTGAGAGGACAAAGCCCAGGGTTATCCTCGTTAGTATAGTGGTCAGTATCCCCGCCTGTCACGCGGGAGACCGGGGTTCAATTCCCCGACGGGGAGGCAGCTTTTGCTTCTTAAACTTTGTTTATCTCCATGTGTCTAGCCTAGGAATAACGTTTGTTCAGCCCTTTCACTAACATTTTCCAGCCCCCTTGCTGGTGGTGGAGACTCACAGTGCCATGGCCGGTTAGCTCAGTTGGTTAGAGCGTGGTGCTAATAACGCCAAGGTCGCGGGTTTGATCCCCGTACGGGCCACAGGTGTGCGCTTAGACTTTTCACTCTGCCTGTCTGGGCACTGTGAAAGCAGTCGTTGCTTCTGCACTGGAGATCACTGACCCTCTTTCCATCAGTTGACTCTGCTAAAGGCAGCGAGCCCTCTGTACACCCAGGACTGTTGTCATGGTTTCAAGGAGATGAAATCGCACTCCCCCCTCATTGGAAATGTCCTTTTACATGGCATGCAAAAACAGTTACCTACTTTGCATACAACTTTGCCAACTGCTTTTTCTTTCCCAGCAATACTGCTGCTCTCCTTTCAGCTGTATGGAAATACCGTTGCTTGTCTTTTGCGCCTAACACAAAATTGAAACACAATCTATTTCACAGAATAACCTCTACCCAAAAGCAAAACCAAACAAACCCTAGAGGCCACATTCAGGACAGAATGTGGCCTCGGTGACCGTTAGGAAAGGTAGTGAGCAAAAAGATCATTTCAGGATTTATGGAAACAAATCACTACTAGTTGTAATTGGCTACTGGATTCCAGCCTGGCTACATGGAAAGCACTACTGCCCTACTTCTGTGACTGAAGATACAGTTTAAAGGAAACCTGAACTGGAAAGACTGTGGGAGGTGCTTTTGAAGAGTAGCCTTTGAATTTGCTAGTTGGTTGGTTTTGTCCATCTCTGTGTTCTTGAGAGGACAAAGCCCAGGGTTATCCTCGTTAGTATAGTGGTCAGTATCCCTGGCTGTCACGCGGGAGACCGGGGTTCAATTCCCCGACGGGGAGGCAGCTTTTGCTTCTTAAACTATGTTTATCTCCATGTGTCTAGCCTAGGAATAACGTTTGTTCAGCCCTTTCACTAACATTTTCCAGCCCCCTTGCTGGTGGTGGAGACTCACAGTGCCATGGCCGGTTAGCTCAGTTGGTTAGAGCGTGGTGCTAATAACGCCAAGGTCGCGGGTTCGATCCCCGTACGGGCCACAGGTGTGCGCTTAGACTTTTCACTCTGCCTGTCTGGGCACTGTGAAAGCAGTCGTTGCTTCTGCACTGGAGATCACTGACCCTCTTTCCATCAGTTGACTCTGCTAAAGGCAGCGAGCCCTCTGTACACCCAGGACTGTTGTCATGGTTTCAAGGAGATTAAATCGCACTCCCCCCTCATTGGAAATGTCCTTTTACATGGCATGCAAAAACAGTTACCTACTTTGCATACAACTTTGCCAACTGCTTTTTCTTTCCCAGCAATACTGCTGCTCTCCTTTCAGCTGTATGGAAATACCGTTGCTTGTCTTTTGCACCTAACACAAAATTGAAACACAATCTATTTCACAGAATAACCTCTACCCAAAAGCAAAACCAAACAAACCCTAGAGGCCACATTCAGGACAGAATGTGGCCTCGGTGACCGTTAGGAAAGGTAGTGAGCAAAAAGATCATTTCAGGATTTATGGAAACAAATCACTACTAGTTGTAATTGGCTACTGGATTCCAGCCTGGCTACATGGAAAGCACTACTGCCCTACTTCTGTGACTGAAGATACAGTTTAAAGGAAACCTGAACTGGAAAGACTGTGGGAGGTGCTTTTGAAGAGTAGCCTTTGAATTTGCTAGTTGGTTGGTTTTGTCCATCTCTGTGTTCTTGAGAGGACAAAGCCCAGGGTTATCCTCGTTAGTATAGTGGTCAGTATCCCCGCCTGTCACGCGGGAGACCGGGGTTCAATTCCCCGACGGGGAGGCAGCTTTTGCTTCTTAAACTTTGTTTATCTCCATGTGTCTAGCCTAGGAATAACGTTTGTTCAGCCCTTTCACTAACATTTTCCAGCCCCCTTGCTGGTGGTGGAGACTCACAGTGCCATGGCCGGTTAGCTCAGTTGGTTAGAGCGTGGTGCTAATAACGCCAAGGTCGCGGGTTCGATCCCCGTACGGGCCACAGGTGTGCGCTTAGACTTTTCACTCTGCCTGTCTGGGCACTGTGAAAGCAGTCGTTGCTTCTGCACTGGAGATCACTGACCCTCTTTCCATCAGTTGACTCTGCTAAAGGCAGCGAGCCCTCTGTACACCCAGGACTGTTGTCATGGTTTCAAGGAGATGAAATCGCACTCCCCCCTCATTGGAAATGTCCTTTTACATGGCATGCAAAAACAGTTACCTACTTTGCATACAACTTTGCCAACTGCTTTTTCTTTCCCAGCAATACTGCTGCTCTCCTTTCAGCTGTATGGAAATACCGTTGCTTGTCTTTTGCGCCTAACACAAAATTGAAACACAATCTATTTCACAGAATAACCTCTACCCAAAAGCAAAACCAAACAAACCCTAGAGGCCACATTCAGGACAGAATGTGGCCTCGGTGACCGTTAGGAAAGGTAGTGAGCAAAAAGATCATTTCAAGATTTATGGAAACAAATCACTACTAGTTGTAATTGGCTACTGGATTCCAGCCTGGCTACATGGAAAGCACTACTGCCCTACTTCTGTGACTGAAGATACAGTTTAAAGGAAACCTGAACTGGAAAGACTGTGGGAGGTGCTTTTGAAGAGTAGCCTTTGAATTTGCTAGTTGGTTGGTTTTGTCCATCTCTGTGTTCTTGAGAGGACAAAGCCCAGGGTTATCCTCGTTAGTATAGTGGTCAGTATCCCCGCCTGTCACGCGGGAGACCGGGGTTCAATTCCCCGACGGGGAGGCAGCTTTTGCTTCTTAAACTTTGTTTATCTCCATGTGTCTAGCCTAGGAATAACGTTTGTTCAGCCCTTTCACTAACATTTTCCAGCCCCCTTGCTGGTGGTGGAGACTCACAGTGCCATGGCCGGTTAGCTCAGTTGGTTAGAGCGTGGTGCTAATAATGCCAAGGTCGCGGGTTCGATCCCCGTACGGGCTACAGGTGTGCGCTTAGACTTTTCACTCTGCCTGTCTGGGCACTGTGAAAGCAGTCGTTGCTTCTGCACTGGAGATCACTGACCCTCTTTCCATCAGTTGACTCTGCTAAAGGCAGCGAGCCCTCTGTACACCCAGGACTGTTGTCATGGTTTCAAGGAGATGAAATCGCACTCCCCCCTCATTGGAAATGTCCTTTTACATGGCATGCAAAAACAGTTACCTACTTTGCATACAACTTTGCCAACTGCTTTTTCTTTCCCAGCAATACTGCTGCTCTCCTTTCAGCTGTATGGAAATACCGTTGCTTGTCTTTTGCACCTAACACAAAATTGAAACACAATCTATTTCACAGAATAACCTCTACCCAAAAGCAAAACCAAACAAACCCTAGAGGCCACATTCAGGACAGAATGTGGCCTCGGTGACCGTTAGGAAAGGTAGTGAGCAAAAAGATCATTTCAGGATTTATGGAATCAAATCACTACTAGTTGTAATTGGCTACTGGATTCCAGCCTGGCTACATGGAAAGCACTACTGCCCTACTTCTGTGACTGAAGATACAGTTTAAAGGAAACCTGAACTGGAAAGACTGTGGGAGGTGCTTTTGAAGAGTAGCCTTTGAATTTGCTAGTTGGTTGGTTTTGTCCATCTCTGTGTTCTTGAGAGGACAAAGCCCAGGGTTATCCTCGTTAGTATAGTGGTCAGTATCCCCGCCTGTCACGCGGGAGACCGGGGTTCAATTCCCCGACGGGGAGGCAGCTTTTGCTTCTTAAACTTTGTTTATCTCCATGTGTCTAGCCTAGGAATAACGTTTGTTCAGCCCTTTCACTAACATTTTCCAGCCCCCTTGCTGGTGGTGGAGACTCACAGTGCCATGGCCGGTTAGCTCAGTTGGTTAGAGCGTGGTGCTAATAACGCCAAGGTCGCGGGTTCGATCCCCGTACGGGCCACAGGTGTGCGCTTAGAATTTTCACTCTGCCTGTCTGGGCACTGTGAAAGCAGTCGTTGCTTCTGCACTGGAGATCACTGACCCTCTTTCCATCAGTTGACTCTGCTAAAGGCAGCGAGCCCTCTGTACACCCAGGACTGTTGTCATGGTTTCAAGGAGATGAAATCGCACTCCCCCCTCATTGGAAATGTCCTTTTACATGGCATGCAAAAACAGTTACCTACTTTGCATACAACTTTGCCAACTGCTTTTTCTTTCCCAGCAATACTGCTGCTCTCCTTTCAGCTGTATGGAAATACCGTTGCTTGTCTTTTGCACCTAACACAAAATTGAAACACAATCTATTTCACAGAATAACCTCTACCCAAAAGCAAAACCAAACAAACCCTAGAGGCCACATTCAGGACAGAATGTGGCCTCGGTGACCGTTAGGAAAGGTAGTGAGCAAAAAGATCATTTCAGGATTTATGGAAACAAATCACTACTAGTTGTAATTGGCTACTGGATTCCAGCCTGGCTACATGGAAAGCACTACTGCCCTACTTCTGTGACTGAAGATACAGTTTAAAGGAAACCTGAACTGGAAAGACTGTGGGAGGTGCTTTTGAAGAGTAGCCTTTGAATTTGCTAGTTGGTTGGTTTTGTCCATCTCTGTGTTCTTGAGAGGACAAAGCCCAGGGTTATCCTCGTTAGTATAGTGGTCAGTATCCCCGCCTGTCACGTGGGAGACCGGGGTTCAATTCCCCGACGGGGAGGCAGCTTTTGCTTCTTAAACTTTGTTTATCTCCATGTGTCTAGCCTAGGAATAACATTTGTTCAGCCCTTTCACTAACATTTTCCAGCCCCCTTGCTGGTGGTGGAGACTCACAGTGCCATGGCCGGTTAGCTCAGTTGGTTAGAGCGTGGTGCTAATAACGCCAAGGTCGCGGGTTCGATCCCCGTACGGGCCACAGGTGTGCGCTTAGACTTTTCACTCTGCCTGTCTGGGCACTGTGAAAGCAGTCGTTGCTTCTGCACTGGAGATCACTGACCCTCTTTCCATCAGTTGACTCTGCTAAAGGCAGCGAGCCCTCTGTACACCCAGGACTGTTGTCATGGTTTCAAGGAGATGAAATCGCACTCCCCCCTCATTGGAAATGTCCTTTTACATGGCATGCAAAAACAGTTACCTACTTTGCATACAACTTTGCCAACTGCTTTTTCTTTCCCAGCAATACTGCTGCTCTCCTTTCAGCTGTATGGAAATACCGTTGCTTGTCTTTTGCGCCTAACACAAAATTGAAACACAATCTATTTCACAGAATAACCTCTACCCAAAAGCAAAACCAAACAAACCCTAGAGGCCACATTCAGGACAGAATGTGGCCTCGGTGACCGTTAGGAAAGGTAGTGAGCAAAAAGATCATTTCAGGATTTATGGAAACAAATCACTACTAGTTGTAATTGGCTACTGGATTCCAGCCTGGCTACATGGAAAGCACTACTGCCCTACTTCTGTGACTGAAGATACAGTTTAAAGGAAACCTGAACTGGAAAGACTGTGGGAGGTGCTTTTGAAGAGTAGCCTTTGAATTTGCTAGTTGGTTGGTTTTGTCCATCTCTGTGTTCTTGAGAGGACAAAGCCCAGGGTTATCCTCGTTAGTATAGTGGTCAGTATCCCCGCCTGTCACGCGGGAGACCGGGGTTCAATTCCCCGACGGGGAGGCAGCTTTTGCTTCTTAAACTTTGTTTATCTCCATGTGTCTAGCCTAGGAATAACGTTTGTTCAGCCCTTTCACTAACATTTTCCAGCCCCCTTGCTGGTGGTGGAGACTCACAGTGCCATGGCCGGTTAGCTCAGTTGGTTAGAGCGTGGTGCTAATAACGCCAAGGTCGCGGGTTCGATCCCCGTACGGGCCACAGGTGTGCGCTTAGACTTTTCACTCTGCCTGTCTGGGCACTGTGAAAGCAGTCGTTGCTTCTGCACTGGAGATCACTGACCCTCTTTCCATCAGTTGACTCTGCTAAAGGCAGTGAGCCCTCTGTACACCCAGGACGGTTGTCATGGTTTCAAGGAGATGAAATCGCACTCCCCCCTCATTGGAAATGTCCTTTTACATGGCATGCAAAAACAGTTACCTACTTTGCATACAACTTTGCCAACTGCTTTTTCTTTCCCAGCAATACTGCTGCTCTCCTTTCAGCTGTATGGAAATACCGTTGCTTGTCTTTTGCACCTAACACAAAATTGAAACACAATCTATTTCACAGAATAACCTCTACCCAAAAGCAAAACCAAACAAACCCTAGAGGCCACATTCAGGACAGAATGTGGCCTCGGTGACCGTTAGGAAAGGTAGTGAGCAAAAAGATCATTTCAGGATTTATGGAAACAAATCACTACTAGTTGTAATTGGCTACTGGATTCCAGCCTGGCTACATGGAAAGCACTACTGCCCTACTTCTGTGACTGAAGATACAGTTTAAAGTAAACCTGAACTGGAAAGACTGTGGGAGGTGCTTTTGAAGAGTAGCCTTTGAATTTGCTAGTTGGTTGGTTTTGTCCATCTCTGTGTTCTTCAGAGCACAAAGCCCAGGGTTATCCTCGTTAGTATAGTGGTCAGTATCCCTGCCTGTCACGCGGGAGACCGGGGTTCAATTCCCCGACGGGGAGGCAGCTTTTGCTTCTTAAACTTTGTTCATCTCCATGTGTCTAGCCTAGGAATAACGTTTGTTCAGCCCTTTCACTAACATTTTCCAGCCCCCTTGCTGGTGGTGGAGACTCACAGTGCCATGGCCGGTTAGCTCAGTTGGTTAGAGCGTGGTGCTAATAACGCCAAGGTCGCGGGTTCGATCCCCGTACGGGCCACAGGTGTGCGCTTAGACTTTTCACTCTGCCTGTCTGGGCACTGTGAAAGCAGTCGTTGCTTCTGCACTGGAGATCACTGACCCTCTTTCCATCAGTTGACTCTGCTAAAGGCAGCGAGCCCTCTGTACACCCAGGACTGTTGTCATGGTTTCAAGGAGATGAAATCGCACTCCCCCCTCATTGGAAATGTCCTTTTACATGGCATGCAAAAACAGTTACCTACTTTGCATACAACTTTGCCAACTGCTTTTTCTTTCCCAGCAATACTGCTGCTCTCCTTTCAGCTGTATGGAAATACCGTTGCTTGTCTTTTGCACCTAACACAAAATTGAAACACAATCTATTTCACAGAATAACCTCTACCCAAAAGCAAAACCAAACAAACCCTAGAGGCCACATTCAGGACAGAATGTGGCCTCGGTGACCGTTAGGAAAGGTAGTGAGCAAAAAGATCATTTCAGGATTTATGGAAACAAATCACTACTAGTTGTAATTGGCTACTGGATTCCAGCCTGGCTACATGGAAAGCAATACTGCCCTACTTCTGTGACTGAAGATACAGTTTAAAGGAAACCTGAACTGGAAAGACTGTGGGAGGTGCTTTTGAAGAGTAGCCTTTGAATTTGCTAGTTGGTTGGTTTTGTCCATCTCTGTGTTCTTGAGAGGACAAAGCCCAGGGTTATCCTTGTTAGTATAGTGGTCAGTATCCCCGCCTGTCACGCGGGAGACTGGGGTTCAATTCTCCGACGGGGAGGCAGCTTTTGCTTCTTAAACTTTGTTTATCTCCATGTGTCTAGCCTAGGAATAACGTTTGTTCAGCCCTTTCACTAACATTTTCCAGCCCCCTTGCTGGTGGTGGAGACTCACAGTGCCATGGTCGGTTAGCTCAGTTGGTTAGAGCGTGGTGCTAATAACGCCAAGGTCGCGGGTTCGATCCCCGTACGGGCCACAGGTGTGCGCTTAGACTTTTCACTCTGCCTGTCTGGGCACTGTGAAAGCAGTCGTTGCTTCTGCACTGGAGATCACTGACCCTCTTTCCATCAGTTGACTCTGCTAAAGGCAGCGAGCCCTCTGTACACCCAGGACTGTTGTCATGGTTTCAAGGAGATTAAATCGCACTCCCCCCTCATTGGAAATGTCCTTTTACATGGCATGCAAAAACAGTTACCTACTTTGCATACAACTTTGCCAACTGCTTTTTCTTTCCCAGCAATACTGCTGCTCTCCTTTCAGCTGTATGGAAATACCGTTGCTTGTCTTTTGCACCTAACACAAAATTGAAACACAATCTATTTCACAGAATAACCTCTACCCAAAAGCAAAACCAAACAAACCCTAGAGGCCACATTCAGGACAGAATGTGGCCTCGGTGACCGTTAGGAAAGGTAGTGAGCAAAAAGATCATTTCAGGATTTATGGAAACAAATCACTACTAGTTGTAATTGGCTACTGGATTCCAGCCTGGCTACATGGAAAGCACTACTGCCCTACTTCTGTGACTGAAGATACAGTTTAAAGGAAACCTGAACTGGAAAGACTGTGGGAGGTGCTTTTGAAGAGTAGCCTTTGAATTTGCTAGTTGGTTGGTTTTGTCCATCTCTGTGTTCTTGAGAGGACAAAGCCCAGGGTTATCCTCGTTAGTATAGTGGTCAGTATCCCCGCCTGTCACGCGGGAGACCGGGGTTCAATTCCCCGACGGGGAGGCAGCTTTTGCTTCTTAAACTTTGTTTATCTCCATGTGTCTAGCCTAGGAATAACGTTTGTTCAGCCCTTTCACTAACATTTTCCAGCCCCCTTGCTGGTGGTGGAGACTCACAGTGCCATGGCCGGTTAGCTCAGTTGGTTAGAGCGTGGTGCTAATAACGCCAAGGTTGCGGGTTCGATCCCCGTACGGGCCACAGGTGTGCGCTTAGACTTTTCACTCTGCCTGTCTGGGCACTGTGAAAGCAGTCGTTGCTTCTGCACTGGAGATCACTGACCCTCTTTCCATCAGTTGACTCTGCTAAAGGCAGCGAGCCCTCTGTACACCCAGGACTGTTGTCATGGTTTCAAGGAGATGAAATCGCACTCCCCCCTCATTGGAAATGTCCTTTTACATGGCATGCAAAAACAGTTACCTACTTTGCATACAACTTTGCCAACTGCTTTTTCTTTCCCAGCAATACTGCTGCTCTCCTTTCAGCTGTATGGAAATACCGTTGCTTGTCTTTTGCGCCTAACACAAAATTGAAACACAATCTATTTCACAGAATAACCTCTACCCAAAAGCAAAACCAAACAAACCCTAGAGGCCACATTCAGGACAGAATGTGGCCTCGGTGACCGTTAGGAAAGGTAGTGAGCAAAAAGATCATTTCAAGATTTATGGAAACAAATCACTACTAGTTGTAATTGGCTACTGGATTCCAGCCTGGCTACATGGAAAGCACTACTGCCCTACTTCTGTGACTGAAGATACAGTTTAAAGGAAACCTGAACTGGAAAGACTGTGGGAGGTGCTTTTGAAGAGTAGCCTTTGAATTTGCTAGTTGGTTGGTTTTGTCCATCTCCGTGTTCTTGAGAGGACAAAGCCCAGGGTTATCCTCGTTAGTATAGTGGTCAGTATCCCCGCCTGTCACGCGGGAGACCGGGGTTCAATTCCCCGACGGGGAGGCAGCTTTTGCTTCTTAAACTTTGTTTATCTCCATGTGTCTAGCCTAGGAATAACGTTTGTTCAGCCCTTTCACTAACATTTTCCAGCCCCCTTGCTGGTGGTGGAGACTCACAGTGCCATGGCCGGTTAGCTCAGTTGGTTAGAGCGTGGTGCTAATAACGCCAAGGTCGCGGGTTCGATCCCCGTACGGGCCACAGGTGTGCGCTTAGACTTTTCACTCTGCCTGTCTGGGCACTGTGAAAGCAGTCGTTGCTTCTGCATTTGAGATCACTGACCCTCTTTCCATCAGTTGACTCTGCTAAAGGCAGCGAGCCCTCTGTACACCCAGGACTGTTGTCATGGTTTCAAGGAGATTAAATCGCACTCCCCCCTCATTGGAAATGTCCTTTTACATGGCCTGCAAAAACAGTTACCTACTTTGCATACAACTTTGCCAACTGCTTTTTCTTTCCCAGCAATACTGCTGCTCTCCTTTCAGCTGTATGGAAATACCGTTGCTTGTCTTTTGCACCTAACACAAAATTGAAACACAATCTATTTCACAGAATAACCTCTACCCAAAAGCAAAACCAAACAAACCCTAGAGGCCACATTCAGTACAGAATGTGGCCTCGGTGACCGTTAGGAAAGGTAGTGAGCAAAAAGATCATTTCAGGATTTATGGAAACAAATCACTACTAGTTGTAATTGGCTACTGGATTCCAGCCTGGCTACATGGAAAGCACTACTGCCCTACTTCTGTGACTGAAGATACAGTTTAAAGGAAACCTGAACTGGAAAGACTGTGGGAGGTGCTTTTGAAGAGTAGCCTTTGAATTTGCTAGTTGGTTGGTTTGGTCCATCTCTGTGTTCTTGAGAGGACAAAGCCCAGGGTTATCCTCGTTAGTATAGTGGTCAGTATCCCCGCCTGTCACGCGGGAGACCGGGGTTCAATTCCCCGACGGGGAGGCAGCTTTTGCTTCTTAAACTTTGTTTATCTCCATGTGTCTAGCCTAGGAATAATGTTTGTTCAGCCCTTTCACTAACATTTTCCAGCCCCCTTGCTGGTGGTGGAGACTCGCAGTGCCATGGCCGGTTAGCTCAGTTGGTTAGAGCGTGGTGCTAATAACGCCAAGGTCGCGGGTTCGATCCCTGTACGGGCCACAGGTGTGCGCTTAGACTTTTCACTCTGCCTGTCTGGGCACTGTGAAAGCAGTCGTTGCTTCTGCACTGGAGATCACTGACCCTCTTTCCATCAGTTGACTCTGCTAAAGGCAGCGAGCCCTCTGTACACCCAGGACTGTTGTCATGGTTTCAAGGAGATTAAATCGCACTCCCCCCTCATTGGAAATGTCCTTTTACATGGCATGCAAAAACAGTTACCTACTTTGCATACAACTTTGCCAACTGCTTTTTCTTTCCCAGCAATACTGCTGCTCTCCTTTCAGCTGTATGGAAATACCGTTGCTTGTCTTTTGCACCTAACACAAAATTGAAACACAATCTATTTCACAGAATAACCTCTACCCAAAAGCAAAACCAAACAAACCCTAGAGGCCACATTCAGGACAGAATGTGGCCTCGGTGACCGTTAGGAAAGGTAGTGAGCAAAAAGATCATTTCAGGATTTATGGAAACAAATCACTACTAGTTGTAATTGGCTACTGGATTCCAGCCTGGCTACATGGAAAGCACTACTGCCCTACTTCTGTGACTGAAGATACAGTTTAAAGGAAACCTGAACTGGAAAGACTGTGGGAGGTGCTTTTGAAGAGTAGCCTTTGAATTTGCTAGTTGGTTGGTTTTGTCCATCTCTGTGTTCTTGAGAGGACAAAGCCCAAGGTTATCCTCGTTAGTATAGTGGTCAGTATCCCCGCCTGTCACGTGGGAGACCGGGGTTCAATTCCCCGACGGGGAGGCAGCTTTTGCTTCTTAAACTTTGTTTATCTCCATGTGTCTAGCCTAGGAATAACGTTTGTTCAGCCCTTTCACTAACATTTTCCAGCCCCCTTGCTGGTGGTGGAGACTCACAGTGCCATGGCCGGTTAGCTCAGTTGGTTAGAGCGTGGTGCTAATAACGCCAAGGTTGCGGGTTCAATCCCCGTACGGGCCACAGGTGTGCGCTTAGACTTTTCACTCTGCCTGTTTTGGCACTGTGAAAGCAGTCGTTGCTTCTGCACTGGAGATCACTGACCCTCTTTCCATCAGTTGACTCTGCTAAAGGCAGCGAGCCCTCTGTACACCCAGGACTGTTGTCATGGTTTCAAGGAGATGAAATCGCACTCCCCCCTCATTGGAAATGTCCTTTTACATGGCATGCAAAAACAGTTACCTACTTTGCATACAACTTTGCCAACTGCTTTTTCTTTCCCAGCAATACTGCTGCTCTCCTTTCAGCTGTATGGAAATACCGTTGCTTGTCTTTTGCGCCTAACACAAAATTGAAACACAATCTATTTCACAGAATAACCTCTACCCAAAAGCAAAACCAAACAAACCCTAGAGGCCACATTCAGGACAGAATGTGGCCTCGGTGACCGTTAGGAAAGGTAGTGAGCAAAAAGATCATTTCAAGATTTATGGAAACAAATCACTACTAGTTGTAATTGGCTACTGGATTCCAGCCTGGCTACATGGAAAGCACTACTGCCCTACTTCTGTGACTGAAGATACAGTTTAAAGGAAACCTGAACTGGAAAGACTGTGGGAGGTGCTTTTGAAGAGTAGCCTTTGAATTTGCTAGTTGGTTGGTTTTGTCCATCTCTGTGTTCTTGAGAGGACAAAGCCCAGGGTTATCCTCGTTAGTATAGTGGTCAGTATCCCCGCCTGTCACGCGGGAGACCGGGGTTCAATTCCCCGACGGGGAGGCAGCTTTTGCTTCTTAAACTTTGTTTATCTCCATGTGTCTAGCCTAGGAATAACGTTTGTTCAGCCCTTTCACTAACATTTTCCAGCCCCCTTGCTGGTGGTGGAGACTCACAGTGCCATGGCCGGTTAGCTCAGTTGGTTAGAGCGTGGTGCTAATAATGCCAAGGTCGCGGGTTTGATCCCCGTATGGGCCACAGGTGTGCGCTTAGACTTTTCACTCTGCCTGTCTGGGCACTGTGAAAGCAGTCGTTGCTTCTGCACTGGAGATCACTGACCCTCTTTCCATCAGTTGACTCTGCTAAAGGCAGCGAGCCCTCTGTACACCCAGGACTGTTGTCATGGTTTCAAGGAGATGAAATCGCACTCCCCCCTCATTGGAAATGTCCTTTTACATGGCATGCAAAAACAGTTACCTACTTTGCATACAACTTTGCCAACTGCTTTTTCTTTCCCAGCAATACTGCTGCTCTCCTTTCAGCTGTATGGAAATACCGTTGCTTGTCTTTTGCACCTAACACAAAATTGAAACACAATCTATTTCACAGAATAACCTCTACCCAAAAGCAAAACCAAACAAACCCTAGAGGCCACATTCAGGACAGAATGTGGCCTCGGTGACCGTTAGGAAAGGTAGTGAGCAAAAAGATCATTTCAGGATTTATGGAAACAAATCACTACTAGTTGTAATTGGCTACTGGATTCCAGCCTGGCTACATGGAAAGCACTACTGCCCTACTTCTGTGACTGAAGATACAGTTTAAAGGAAACCTGAACTGGAAAGACTGTGGGAGGTGCTTTTGAAGAGTAGCCTTTGAATTTGCTAGTTGGTTGGTTTTGTCCATCTCTGTGTTCTTGAGAGGACAAAGCCCAGGGTTATCCTCGTTAGTATAGTGGTCAGTATCCCCGCCTGTCACGCGGGAGACCGGGGTTCAATTCCCCGACGGGGAGGCAGCTTTTGCTTCTTAAACTTTGTTTATCTCCATGTGTCTAGCCTAGGAATAACGTTTGTTCAGCCCTTTCACTAACATTTTCCAGCCCCCTTGCTGGTGGTGGAGACTCACAGTGCCATGGCCGGTTAGCTCAGTTGGTTAGAGCGTGGTGCTAATAACGCCAAGGTCGCGGGTTCGATCCCCGTACGGGCCACAGGTGTGCGCTTAGACTTTTTACTCTGCCTGTCTGGGCACTGTGAAAGCAGTCGTTGCTTCTGCACTGGAGATCACTGACCCTCTTTCCATCAGTTGACTCTGCTAAAGGCAGCGAGCCCTCTGTACACCCAGGACTGTTGTCATGGTTTCAAGGAGATGAAATCGCACTCCCCCCTCATTGGAAATGTCCTTTTACATGGCATGCAAAAACAGTTACCTACTTTGCATACAACTTTGCCAACTGCTTTTTCTTTCCCAGCAATACTGCTGCTCTCCTTTCAGCTGTATGGAAATACCGTTGCTTGTCTTTTGCGCCTAACACAAAATTGAAACACAATCTATTTCACAGAATAACCTCTACCCAAAAGCAAAACCAAACAAACCCTAGAGGCCACATTCAGGACAGAATGTGGCCTCGGTGACCGTTAGGAAAGGTAGTGAGCAAAAAGATCATTTCAGGATTTATGGAAACAAATCACTACTAGTTGTAATTGGCTACTGGATTCCAGCCTGGCTACATGGAAAGCACTACTGCCCTACTTCTGTGACTGAAGATACAGTTTAAAGGAAACCTGAACTGGAAAGACTGTGGGAGGTGCTTTTGAAGAGTAGCCTTTGAATTTGCTAGTTGGTTGGTTTTGTCCATCTCTGTGTTCTTGAGAGGACAAAGCCCAGGGTTATCCTCGTTAGTATAGTGGTCAGTATCCCCGCCTGTCACGCGGGAGACCGGGGTTCAATTCCCCGACGGGGAGGCAGCTTTTGCTTTTTAAACTTTGTTTATCTCCATGTGTCTAGCCTAGGAATAACGTTTGTTCAGCCCTTTCACTAACATTTTCCAGCCCCCTTGCTGGTGGTGGAGACTCACAGTGCCATGGCCGGTTAGCTCAGTTGGTTAGAGCGTGGTGCTAATAACGTCAAGGTCGTGGGTTCGATCCCCGTACGGGCCACAGGTGTGCGCTTAGACTTTTCACTCTGCCTGTCTGGGCACTGTGAAAGCAGTCGTTGCTTCTGCACTGGAGATCACTGACCCTCTTTCCATCAGTTGACTCTGCTAAAGGCAGCGAGCCCTCTGTACACCCAGGACGGTTGTCATGGTTTCAAGGAGATGAAATCGCACTCCCCCCTCATTGGAAATGTCCTTTTACATGGCATGCAAAAACAGTTACCTACTTTGCATACAACTTTGCCAACTGCTTTTTCTTTCCCAGCAATACTGCTGCTCTCCTTTCAGCTGTATGGAAATACCGTTGCTTGTCTTTTGCACCTAACACAAAATTGAAACACAATCTATTTCACAGAATAACCTCTACCCAAAAGCAAAACCAAACAAACCCTAGAGGCCACATTCAGGACAGAATGTGGCCTCGGTGACCGTTAGGAAAGGTAGTGAGCAAAAAGATCATTTCAGGATTTATGGAAACAAATCACTACTAGTTGTAATTGGCTACTGGATTCCAGCCTGGCTACATGGAAAGCACTACTGCCCTACTTCTGTGACTGAAGATACAGTTTAAAGGAAACCTGAACTGGAAAGACTGTGGGAGGTGCTTTTGAAGAGTAGCCTTTGAATTTGCTAGTTGGTTGGTTTTGTCCATCTCTGTGTTCTTGAGAGGACAAAGCCCAAGGTTATCCTCGTTAGTATAGTGGTCAGTATCCCCGCCTGTCACGCGGGAGACCGGGGTTCAATTCCCCGACGGGGAGGCAGCTTTTGCTTCTTAAACTTTGTTTATCTCCATGTGTCTAGCCTAGGAATAACGTTTGTTCAGCCCTTTCACTAACATTTTCCAGCCCCCTTGCTGGTGGTGGAGACTCACAGTGCCATGGCCGGTTAGCTCAGTTGGTTAGAGCGTGGTGCTAATAATGCCAAGGTTGCGGGTTCGATCCCCGTACGGGCCACAGGTGTGCGCTTAGACATTTCACTCTGCCTGTCTGGGCACTGTGAAAGCAGTCGTTGCTTCTGCACTGGAGATCACTGACCCTCTTTCCATCAGTTGACTCTGCTAAAGGCAGCGAGCCCTCTGTACACCCAGGACTGTTGTCATGGTTTCAAGGAGATGAAATCGCACTCCCCCCTCATTGGAAATGTCCTTTTACATGGCATGCAAAAACAGTTACCTACTTTGCATACAACTTTGCCAACTGCTTTTTCTTTCCCAGCAATACTGCTGCTCTCCTTTCAGCTGTATGGAAATACCGTTGCTTGTCTTTTGCGCCT
The DNA here is from genome assembly GCF_040937935.1 of Hyperolius riggenbachi. Lineage (NCBI taxonomy): Eukaryota > Metazoa > Chordata > Amphibia > Anura > Hyperoliidae > Hyperolius > Hyperolius riggenbachi. The sequence goes on from NC_090647.1 coordinate 301,472,870, forward strand.
AACACAAAATTGAAACACAATCTATTTCACAGAATAACCTCTACCCAAAAGCAAAACCAAACAAACCCTAGAGGCCACATTCAGGACAGAATGTGGCCTCGGTGACCGTTAGGAAAGGTAGTGAGCAAAAAGATCATTTCAAGATTTATGGAAACAAATCACTACTAGTTGTAATTGGCTACTGGATTCCAGCCTGGCTACATGGAAAGCACTACTGCCCTACTTCTGTGACTGAAGATACAGTTTAAAGGAAACCTGAACTGGAAAGACTGTGGGAGGTGCTTTTGAAGAGTAGCCTTTGAATTTGCTAGTTGGTTGGTTTTGTCCATCTCTGTGTTCTTGAGAGGACAAAGCCCAGGGTTATCCTCGTTAGTATAGTGGTCAGTATCCCCGCCTGTCACGCGGGAGACCGGGGTTCAATTCCCCGACGGGGAGGCAGCTTTTGCTTCTTAAACTTTGTTTATCTCCATGTGTCTAGCCTAGGAATAACGTTTGTTCAGCCCTTTCACTAACATTTTCCAGCCCCCTTGCTGGTGGTGGAGACTCACAGTGCCATGGCCGGTTAGCTCAGTTGGTTAGAGCGTGGTGCTAATAACGCCAAGGTCGCGGGTTCGATCCCCGTACGGGCCACAGGTGTGCGCTTAGACTTTTCACTCTGCCTGTCTGGGCACTGTGAAAGCAGTCGTTGCTTCTGCACTGGAGATCACTGACCCTCTTTCCATCAGTTGACTCTGCTAAAGGCAGCGAGCCCTCTGTACACCCAGGACTGTTGTCATGGTTTCAAGGAGATGAAATCGCACTCCCCCCTCATTGGAAATGTCCTTTTACATGGCATGCAAAAACAGTTACCTACTTTGCATACAACTTTGCCAACTGCTTTTTCTTTCCCAGCAATACTGCTGCTCTCCTTTCAGCTGTATGGAAATACCGTTGCTTGTCTTTTGCACCTAACACAAAATTGAAACACAATCTATTTCACAGAATAACCTCTACCCAAAAGCAAAACCAAACAAACCCTAGAGGCCACATTCAGGACAGAATGTGGCCTCGGTGACCGTTAGGAAAGGTAGTGAGCAAAAAGATCATTTCAGGATTTATGGAAACAAATCACTACTAGTTGTAATTGGCTACTGGATTCCAGCCTGGCTACATGGAAAGCACTACTGCCCTACTTCTGTGACTGAAGATACAGTTTAAAGGAAACCTGAACTGGAAAGACTGTGGGAGGTGCTTTTGAAGAGTAGCCTTTGAATTTGCTAGTTGGTTGGTTTTGTCCATCTCTGTGTTCTTGAGAGGACAAAGCCCAGGGTTATCCTCGTTAGTATAGTGGTCAGTATCCCCGCCTGTCACGCGGGAGACCGGGGTTCAATTCCCCGACGGGGAGGCAGCTTTTGCTTCTTAAACTTTGTTTATCTCCATGTGTCTAGCCTAGGAATAACGTTTGTTCAGCCCTTTCACTAACATTTTCCAGCCCCCTTGCTGGTGGTGGAGACTCAGAATGCCATGGCCGGTTAGCTCAGTTGGTTAGAGCGTGGTGCTAATAACGCCAAGGTCGTGGGTTCGATCCCCGTACGGGCCACAGGTGTGCGCTTAGACTTTTCACTCTGCCTGTCTGGGCACTGTGAAAGCAGTCGTTGCTTCTGCACTGGAGATCACTGACCCTCTTTCCATCAGTTGACTCTGCTAAAGGCAGCGAGCCCTCTGTACACCCAGGACGGTTGTCATGGTTTCAAGGAGATGAAATCACACTCCCCCCTCATTGGAAATGTCCTTTTACATGGCATGCAAAAACAGTTACCTACTTTGCATACAACTTTGCCAACTGCTTTTTCTTTCCCAGCAATACTGCTGCTCTCCTTTCAGCTGTATGGAAATACCGTTGCTTGTCTTTTGCACCTAACACAAAATTGAAACACAATCTATTTCACAGAATAACCTCTACCCAAAAGCAAAACCAAACAAACCCTAGAGGCCACATTCAGGACAGAATGTGGCCTCGGTGACCGTTAGGAAAGGTAGTGAGCAAAAAGATCATTTCAGGATTTATGGAAACAAATCACTACTAGTTGTAATTGGCTACTGGATTCCAGCCTGGCTACATGGAAAGCACTACTGCCCTACTTCTGTGACTGAAGATACAGTTTAAAGGAAACCTGAACTGGAAAGACTGTGGGAGGTGCTTTTGAAGAGTAGCCTTTGAATTTGCTAGTTGGTTGGTTTTGTCCATCTCTGTGTTCTTGAGAGGACAAAGCCCAGGGTTATCCTCGTTAGTATAGTGGTCAGTATCCCCGCCTGTCACGCGGGAGACCGGGGTTCAATTCCCCGACGGGGAGGCAGCTTTTGCTTCTTAAACTTTGTTTATCTCCATGTGTCTAGCCTAGGAATAACGTTTGTTCAGCCCTTTCACTAACATTTTCCAGCCCCCTTGCTGGTGGTGGAGACTCACAGTGCCATGGCCGGTTAGCTCAGTTGGTTAGAGCGTGGTGCTAATAACGCCAAGGTCGCGGGTTCGATCCCCGTACGGGCCACAGGTGTGCGCTTAGACTTTTCACTCTGCCTGTCTGGGCACTGTGAAAGCAGTCGTTGCTTCTGCACTGGAGATCACTGACCCTCTTTCCATCAGTTGACTCTGCTAAAGGCAGCGAGCCCTCTGTACACCCAGGACTGTTGTCATGGTTTCAAGGAGATTAAATCGCACTCCCCCCTCATTGGAAATGTCCTTTTACATGGCATGCAAAAACAGTTACCTACTTTGCATACAACTTTGCCAACTGCTTTTTCTTTCCCAGCAATACTGCTGCTCTCCTTTCAGCTGTATGGAAATACCGTTGCTTGTCTTTTGCACCTAACACAAAATTGAAACACAATCTATTTCACAGAATAACCTCTACCCAAAAGCAAAACCAAACAAACCCTAGAGGCCACATTCAGGACAGAATGTGGCCTCGGTGACCGTTAGGAAAGGTAGTGAGCAAAAAGATCATTTCAGGATTTATGGAAACAAATCACTACTAGTTGTAATTGGCTACTGGATTCCAGCCTGGCTACATGGAAAGCACTACTGCCCTACTTCTGTGACTGAAGATACAGTTTAAAGGAAACCTGAACTGGAAAGACTGTGGGAGGTGCTTTTGAAGAGTAGCCTTTGAATTTGCTAGTTGGTTGGTTTTGTCCATCTCTGTGTTCTTGAGAGGACAAAGCCCAGGGTTATCCTCGTTAGTATAGTGGTCAGTATCCCCGCCTGTCACGCGGGAGACCGGGGTTCAATTCCCCGACGGGGAGGCAGCTTTTGCTTCTTAAACTTTGTTTATCTCCATGTGTCTAGCCTAGGAATAACGTTTGTTCAGCCCTTTCACTAACATTTTCCAGCCCCCTTGCTGGTGGTGGAGACTCACAGTGCCATGGCCGGTTAGCTCAGTTGGTTAGAGTGTGGTGCTAATAACGCCAAGGTCGCGGGTTCGATCCCCGTACGGGCCACAGGTGTGCGCTTAGACTTTTCACTCTGCCTGTCTGGGCACTGTGAAAGCAGTCGTTGCTTCTGCACTGGAGATCACTGACCCTCTTTCCATCAGTTGACTCTGCTAAAGGCAGCGAGCCCTCTGTACACCCAGGACGGTTGTCATGGTTTCAAGGAGATGAAATCACACTCCCCCCTCATTGGAAATGTCCTTTTACATGGCATGCAAAAACAGTTACCTACTTTGCATACAACTTTGCCAACTGCTTTTTCTTTCCCAGCAATACTGCTGCTCTCCTTTCAGCTGTATGGAAATACCGTTGCTTGTCTTTTGCACCTAACACAAAATTGAAACACAATCTATTTCACAGAATAACCTCTACCCAAAAGCAAAACCAAACAAACCCTAGAGGCCACATTCAGGACAGAATGTGGCCTCGGTGACCGTTAGGAAAGGTAGTGAGCAAAAAGATCATTTCAGGATTTATGGAAACAAATCACTACTAGTTGTAATTGGCTACTGGATTCCAGCCTGGCTACATGGAAAGCACTACTGCCCTACTTCTGTGACTGAAGATACAGTTTAAAGGAAACCTGAACTGGAAAGACTGTGGGAGGTGCTTTTGAAGAGTAGCCTTTGAATTTGCTAGTTGGTTGGTTTTGTCCATCTCTGTGTTCTTGAGAGAACAAAGCCCAGGGTTATCCTCGTTAGTATAGTGGTCAGTATCCCCGCCTGTCACGCGGGAGACCGGGGTTCAATTCCCCGACGGGGAGGCAGCTTTTGCTTCTTAAACTTTGTTTATCTCCATGTGTCTAGCCTAGGAATAACGTTTGTTCAGCCCTTTCACTAACATTTTCCAGCCCCCTTGCTGGTGGTGGAGACTCACAGTGCCATGGCCGGTTAGCTCAGTTGGTTAGAGCGTGGTGCTAATAACGCCAAGGTCGCGGGTTCGATCCCCGTACGGGCCACAGGTGTGCGCTTAGACTTTTCACTCTGCCTGTCTGGGCACTGTGAAAGCAGTCGTTGCTTCTGCACTGGAGATCACTGACCCTCTTTCCATCAGTTGACTCTGCTAAAGGCAGCGAGCCCTCTGTACACCCAGGACTGTTGTCATGGTTTCAAGGAGATGAAATCGCACTCCCCCCTCATTGGAAATGTCCTTTTACATGGCATGCAAAAACAGTTACCTACTTTGCATACAACTTTGCCAACTGCTTTTTCTTTCCCAGCAATACTGCTGCTCTCCTTTCAGCTGTATGGAAATACCGTTGCTTGTCTTTTGCGCCTAACACAAAATTGAAACACAATCTATTTCACAGAATAACCTCTACCCAAAAGCAAAACCAAACAAACCCTAGAGGCCACATTCAGGACAGAATGTGGCCTCGGTGACCGTTAGGAAAGGTAGTGAGCAAAAAGATCATTTCAGGATTTATGGAAACAAATCACTACTAGTTGTAATTGGCTACTGGATTCCAGCCTGGCTACATGGAAAGCACTACTGCCCTACTTCTGTGACTGAAGATACAGTTTAAAGGAAACCTGAACTGGAAAGACTGTGGGAGGTGCTTTTGAAGAGTAGCCTTTGAATTTGCTAGTTGGTTGGTTTTGTCCATCTCTGTGTTCTTGAGAGGACAAAGCACAGGGTTATCCTCGTTAGTATAGTGGTCAGTATCCCCGCCTGTCACGCGGGAGACCGGGGTTCAATTCCCCGACGGGGAGGCAGCTTTTGCTTCTTAAACTTTGTTTATCTCCATGTGTCTAGCCTAGGAATAACGTTTGTTCAGCCCTTTCACTAACATTTTCCAGCCCCCTTGCTGGTGGTGGAGACTCACAGTGCCATGGCCGGTTAGCTCAGTTGGTTAGAGCGTGGTGCTAATAACGCCAAGGTCGCGGGTTCGATCCCCGTACGGGCCACAGGTGTGCGCTTAGACTTTTCACTCTGCCTGTCTGGGCACTGTGAAAGCAGTCGTTGCTTCTGCACTGGAGATCACTGACCCTCTTTCCATCAGTTGACTCTGCTAAAGGCAGCGAGCCCTCTGTACACCCAGGACTGTTGTCATGGTTTCAAGGAGATTAAATCGCACTCCCCCCTCATTGGAAATGTCCTTTTACATGGCATGCAAAAACAGTTACCTACTTTGCATACAACTTTGCCAACTGCTTTTTCTTTCCCAGCAATACTGCTGCTCTCCTTTCAGCTGTATGGAAATACCGTTGCTTGTCTTTTGCACCTAACACAAAATTGAAACACAATCTATTTCACAGAATAACCTCTACCCAAAAGCAAAACCAAACAAACCCTAGAGGCCACATTCAGGACAGAATGTGGCCTCGGTGACCGTTAGGAAAGGTAGTGAGCAAAAAGGTCATTTCAGGATTTATGGAAACAAATCACTACTAGTTGTAATTGGCTACTGGATTCCAGCCTGGCTACATGGAAAGCACTACTGCCCTACTTCTGTGACTGAAGATACAGTTTAAAGGAAACCTGAACTGGAAAGACTGTGGGAGGTGCTTTTGAAGAGTAGCCTTTGAATTTGCTAGTTGGTTGGTTTTGTCCATCTCTGTGTTCTTGAGAGGACAAAGCCCAGGGTTATCCTCGTTAGTATAGTGGTCAGTATCCCCGCCTGTCACGTGGGAGACCGGGGTTCAATTCCCCGACGGGGAGGCGGCTTTTGCTTCTTAAACTTTGTTTATCTCCATTTGTCTAGCCTAGGAATAACGTTTGTTCAGCCCTTTCACTAACATTTTCCAGCCCCCTTGCTGGTGGTGGAGACTCACAGTGCCATGGCCGGTTAGCTCAGTTGGTTAGAGCGTGGTGCTAATAACGCCAAGGTCGTGGGTTCGATCCCCGTACGGGCCACAGGTGTGCGCTTAGACTTTTCACTCTGCCTGTCTGGGCACTGTGAAAGCAGTCGTTGCTTCTGCACTGGAGATCACTGACCCTCTTTCCATCAGTTGACTCTGCTAAAGGCAGCGAGCCCTCTGTACACCCAGGACGGTTGTCATGGTTTCAAGGAGATGAAATCACACTCCCCCCTCATTGGAAATGTCCTTTTACATGGCATGCAAAAACAGTTACCTACTTTGCATACAACTTTGCCAACTGCTTTTTCTTTCCCAGCAATACTGCTGCTCTCCTTTCAGCTGTATGGAAATACCGTTGCTTGTCTTTTGCACCTAACACAAAATTGAAACACAATCTATTTCACAGAATAACCTCTACCCAAAAGCAAAACCAAACAAACCCTAGAGGCCACATTCAGGACAGAATGTGGCCTCGGTGACCGTTAGGAAAGGTAGTGAGCAAAAAGATCATTTCAGGATTTATGGAAACAAATCACTACTAGTTGTAATTGGCTACTGGATTCCAGCCTGGCTACATGGAAAGCACTACTGCCCTACTTCTGTGACTGAAGATACAGTTTAAAGGAAACCTGAACTGGAAAGACTGTGGGAGGTGCTTTTGAAGAGTAGCCTTTGAATTTGCTAGTTGGTTGGTTTTGTCCATCTCTGTGTTCTTGAGAGAACAAAGCCCAGGGTTATCCTCGTTAGTATAGTGGTCAGTATCCCCGCCTGTCACGCGGGAGACCGGGGTTCAATTCCCCGACGGGGAGGCAGCTTTTGCTTCTTAAACTTTGTTTATCTCCATGTGTCTAGCCTAGGAATAACGTTTGTTCAGCCCTTTCACTAACATTTTCCAGCCCCCTTGCTGGTGGTGGAGACTCACAGTGCCATGGCCGGTTAGCTCAGTTGGTTAGAGCGTGGTGCTAATAACGCCAAGGTCGCGGGTTCGATCCCTGTACGGGCCACAGGTGTGCGCTTAGACTTTTCACTCTGCCTGTCTGGGCACTGTGAAAGCAGTCGTTGCTTCTGCACTGGAGATCACTGACCCTCTTTCCATCAGTTGACTCTGCTAAAGGCAGCGAGCCCTCTGTACACCCAGGACTGTTGTCATGGTTTCAAGGAGATGAAATCGCACTCCCCCCTCATTGGAAATGTCCTTTTACATGGCATGCAAAAACAGTTACCTACTTTGCATACAACTTTGCCAACTGCTTTTTCTTTCCCAGCAATACTGCTGCTCTCCTTTCAGCTGTATGGAAATACCGTTGCTTGTCTTTTGCGCCTAACACAAAATTGAAACACAATCTATTTCACAGAATAACCTCTACCCAAAAGCAAAACCAAACAAACCCTAGAGGCCACATTCAGGACAGAATGTGGCCTCGGTGACCGTTAGGAAAGGTAGTGAGCAAAAAGATCATTTCAGGATTTATGGAAACAAATCACTACTAGTTGTAATTGGCTACTGGATTCCAGCCTGGCTACATGGAAAGCACTACTGCCCTACTTCTGTGACTGAAGATACAGTTTAAAGGAAACCTGAACTGGAAAGACTGTGGGAGGTGCTTTTGAAGAGTAGCCTTTGAATTTGCTAGTTGGTTGGTTTTGTCCATCTCTGTGTTCTTGAGAGGACAAAGCCCAGGGTTATCCTCGTTAGTATAGTGGTCAGTATCCCCGCCTGTCACGCGGGAGACCGGGGTTCAATTCCCCGACAGGGAGGCAGCTTTTGCTTCTTAAACTTTGTTTATCTCCATGTGTCTAGCCTAGGAATAACGTTTGTTCAGCCCTTTCACTAACATTTTCCAGCCCCCTTGCTGGTGGTGGAGACTCACAGTGCCATGGCCGGTTAGCTCAGTTGGTTAGAGCGTGGTGCTAATAACGCCAAGGTCGCGGGTTCGATCCCCGTACGGGCCACAGGTGTGCGCTTAGACTTATCACTCTCCCTGTCTGGGCACTGTGAAAGCAGTCGTTGCTTCTGCACTGGAGATCACTGACCCTCTTTCCATCAGTTGACTCTGCTAAAGGCAGCGAGCCCTCTGTACACCCAGGACGGTTGTCATGGTTTCAAGGAGATGAAATCACACTCCCCCCTCATTGGAAATGTCCTTTTACATGGCATGCAAAAACAGTTACCTACTTTGCATACAACTTTGCCAACTGCTTTTTCTTTCCCAGCAATACTGCTGCTCTCCTTTCAGCTGTATGGAAATACCGTTGCTTGTCTTTTGCACCTAACACAAAATTGAAACACAATCTATTTCACAGAATAACCTCTACCCAAAAGCAAAACCAAACAAACCCTAGAGGCCACATTCAGGACAGAATGTGGCCTCGGTGACCGTTAGGAAAGGTAGTGAGCAAAAAGATCATTTCAGGATTTATGGAAACAAATCACTACTAGTTGTAATTGGCTACTGGATTCCAGCCTGGCTACATGGAAAGCACTACTGCCCTACTTCTGTGACTGAAGATACAGTTTAAAGGAAACCTGAACTGGAAAGACTGTGGGAGGTGCTTTTGAAGAGTAGCCTTTGAATTTGCTAGTTGGTTGGTTTTGTCCATCTCTGTGTTCTTGAGAGGACAAAGCCCAGGGTTATCCTCGTTAGTATAGTGGTCAGTATCCCCGCCTGTCACGCGGGAGACCGGGGTTTAATTCCCCGACGGGGAGGCAGCTTTTGCTTCTTAAACTTTGTTTATCTCCATGTGTCTAGCCTAGGAATAACGTTTGTTCAGCCCTTTCACTAACATTTTCCAGCCCCCTTGCTGGTGGTGGAGACTCACAGTGCCATGGCCGGTTAGCTCAGTTGGTTAGAGCGTGGTGCTAATAACGCCAAGGTCGCGGGTTCGATCCCCGTACGGGCCACAGGTGTGCGCTTAGACTTTTCACTCTGCCTGTCTGGGCACTGTGAAAGCAGTCGTTGCTTCTGCACTGGAGATCACTGACCCTCTTTCCATCAGTTGACTCTGCTAAAGGCAGCGAGCCCTCTGTACACCCAGGACTGTTGTCATGGTTTCAAGGAGATTAAATCGCACTCCCCCCTCATTGGAAATGTCCTTTTACATGGCATGCAAAAACAGTTACCTACTTTGCATACAACTTTGCCAACTGCTTTTTCTTTCCCAGCAATACTGCTGCTCTCCTTTCAGCTGTATGGAAATACCGTTGCTTGTCTTTTGCACCTAACACAAAATTGAAACACAATCTATTTCACAGAATAACCTCTACCCAAAAGCAAAACCAAACAAACCCTAGAGGCCACATTCAGGACAGAATGTGGCCTCGGTGACCGTTAGGAAAGGTAGTGAGCAAAAAGATCATTTCAGGATTTATGGAAACAAATCACTACTAGTTGTAATTGGCTACTGGATTCCAGCCTGGCTACATGGAAAGCACTACTGCCCTACTTCTGTGACTGAAGATACAGTTTAAAGGAAACCTGAACTGGAAAGACTGTGGGAGGTGCTTTTGAAGAGTAGCCTTTGAATTTGCTAGTTGGTTGGTTTTGTCCATCTCTGTGTTCTTGAGAGGACAAAGCCCAGGGTTATCCTCGTTAGTATAGTGGTCAGTATCCCCGCCTGTCACGCGGGAGACCGGGGTTCAATTCCCCGACGGGGAGGCAGCTTTTGCTTCTTAAACTTTGTTTATCTCCATGTGTCTAGCCTAGGAATAACGTTTGTTCAGCCCTTTCACTAACATTTTCCAGCCCCCTTGCTGGTGGTGGAGACTCACAGTGCCATGGCCGGTTAGCTCAGTTGGTTAGAGCGTGGTGCTAATAACGCCAAGGTCGTGGGTTCGATCCCCGTACGGGCCACAGGTGTGCGCTTAGACTTTTCACTCTGCCTGTCTGGGCACTGTGAAAGCAGTCGTTGCTTCTGCACTGGAGATCACTGACCCTCTTTCCATCAGTTGACTCTGCTAAAGGCAGCGAGCCCTCTGTACACCCAGGACTGTTGTCATGGTTTCAAGGAGATTAAATCGCACTCCCCCCTCATTGGAAATGTCCTTTTACATGGCATGCAAAAACAGTTACCTACTTTGCATACAACTTTGCCAACTGCTTTTTCTTTCCCAGCAATACTGCTGCTCTCCTTTCAGCTGTATGGAAATACCGTTGCTTGTCTTTTGCACCTAACACAAAATTGAAACACAATCTATTTCACAGAATAACCTCTACCCAAAAGCAAAACCAAACAAACCCTAGAGGCCACATTCAGGACAGAATGTGGCCTCGGTGACCGTTAGGAAAGGTAGTGAGCAAAAAGATCATTTCAGGATTTATGGAAACAAATCACTACTAGTTGTAATTGGCTACTGGATTCCAGCCTGGCTACATGGAAAGCACTACTGCCCTACTTCTGTGACTGAAGATACAGTTTAAAGGAAACCTGAACTGGAAAGACTGTGGGAGGTGCTTTTGAAGAGTAGCCTTTGAATTTGCTAGTTGGTTGGTTTTGTCCATCTCTGTGTTCTTGAGAGGACAAAGCCCAGGGTTATCCTCGTTAGTATAGTGGTCAGTATCCCCGCCTGTCACGCGGGAGACCGGGGTTCAATTCCCCGACGGGGAGGCAGCTTTTGCTTCTTAAACTTTGTTTATCTCCATGTGTCTAGCCTAGGAATAACGTTTGTTCAGCCCTTTCACTAACATTTTCCAGCCCCCTTGCTGGTGGTGGAGACTCACAGTGCCATGGCCGGTTAGCTCAGTTGGTTAGAGCGTGGTGCTAATAACGCCAAGGTCGTGGGTTCGATCCCCGTACGGGCCACAGGTGTGCGCTTAGACTTTTCACTCTGCCTGTCTGGGCACTGTGAAAGCAGTCGTTGCTTCTGCACTGGAGATCACTGACCCTCTTTCCATCAGTTGACTCTGCTAAAGGCAGCGAGCCCTCTGTACACCCAGGACGGTTGTCATGGTTTCAAGGAGATGAAATCACACTCCCCCCTCATTGGAAATGTCCTTTTACATGGCATGCAAAAACAGTTACCTACTTTGCATACAACTTTGCCAACTGCTTTTTCTTTCCCAGCAATACTGCTGCTCTCCTTTCAGCTGTATGGAAATACCGTTGCTTGTCTTTTGCACCTAACACAAAATTGAAACACAATCTATTTCACAGAATAACCTCTACCCAAAAGCAAAACCAAACAAACCCTAGAGGCCACATTCAGGACAGAATGTGGCCTCGGTGACCGTTAGGAAAGGTAGTGAGCAAAAAGATCATTTCAGGATTTATGGAAACAAATCACTACTAGTTGTAATTGGCTACTGGATTCCAGCCTGGCTACATGGAAAGCACTACTGCCCTACTTCTGTGACTGAAGATACAGTTTAAAGGAAACCTGAACTGGAAAGACTGTGGGAGGTGCTTTTGAAGAGTAGCCTTTGAATTTGCTAGTTGGTTGGTTTTGTCCATCTCTGTGTTCTTGAGAGAACAAAGCCCAGGGTTATCCTCGTTAGTATAGTGGTCAGTATTCCCGCCTGTCACGCGGGAGACCGGGGTTCAATTCCCCGACGGGGAGGCAGCTTTTGCTTCTTAAACTTTGTTTATCTCCATGTGTCTAGCCTAGGAATAACGTTTGTTCAGCCCTTTCACTAACATTTTCCAGCCCCCTTGCTGGTGGTGGAGACTCACAGTGCCATGGCCGGTTAGCTCAGTTGGTTAGAGCGTGGTGCTAATAACGCCAAGGTCGCGGGTTCGATCCCCGTACGGGCCACAGGTGTGCGCTTAGACTTTTCACTCTGCCTGTCTGGGCACTGTGAAAGCAGTCGTTGCTTCTGCACTGGAGATCACTGACCCTCTTTCCATCAGTTGACTCTGCTAAAGGCAGCGAGCCCTCTGTACACCCAGGACTGTTGTCATGGTTTCAAGGAGATGAAATCGCACTCCCCCCCTCATTGGAAATGTCCTTTTACATGGCATGCAAAAACAGTTACCTACTTTGCATACAACTTTGCCAACTGCTTTTTCTTTCCCAGCAATACTGCTGCTCTCCTTTCAGCTGTATGGAAATACCGTTGCTTGTCTTTTGCGCCTAACACAAAATTGAAACACAATCTATTTCACAGAATAACCTCTACCCAAAAGCAAAACCAAACAAACCCTAGAGGCCACATTCAGGACAGAATGTGGCCTCGGTGACCGTTAGGAAAGGTAGTGAGCAAAAAGATCATTTCAGGATTTATGGAAACAAATCACTACTAGTTGTAATTGGCTACTGGATTCCAGCCTGGCTACATGGAAAGCACTACTGCCCTACTTCTGTGACTGAAGATACAGTTTAAAGGAAACCTGAACTGGAAAGACTGTGGGAGGTGCTTTTGAAGAGTAGCCTTTGAATTTGCTAGTTGGTTGGTTTTGTCCATCTCTGTGTTCTTGAGAGGACAAAGCCCAGGGTTATCCTCGTTAGTATAGTGGTCAGTATCCCCGCCTGTCACGCGGGAGACCGGGGTTCAATTCCCCGACGGGGAGGCAGCTTTTGCTTCTTAAACTTTGTTTATCTCCATGTGTCTAGCCTAGGAATAACGTTTGTTCAGCCCTTTCACTAACATTTTCCAGCCCCCTTGCTGGTGGTGGAGACTCACAGTGCCATGGCCGGTTAGCTCAGTTGGTTAGAGCGTGGTGCTATTAACGCCAAGGTCGCGGGTTCGATCCCCGTACGGGCCACAGGTGTGCGCTTAGACTTTTCACTCTGCCTGTCTGGGCACTGTGAAAGCAGTCGTTGCTTCTGCACTGGAGATCACTGACCCTCTTTCCATCAGTTGACTCTGCTAAAGGCAGCGAGCCCTCTGTACACCCAGGACTGTTGTCATGGTTTCAAGGAGATTAAATCGCACTCCCCCCCTCATTGGAAATGTCCTTTTACATGGCATGCAAAAACAGTTACCTACTTTGCATACAACTTTGCCAACTGCTTTTTCTTTCCCAGCAATACTGCTGCTCTCCTTTCAGCTGTATGGAAATACCGTTGCTTGTCTTTTGCACCTAACACAAAATTGAAACACAATCTATTTCACAGAATAACCTCTACCCAAAAGCAAAACCAAACAAACCCTAGAGGCCACATTCAGGACAGAATGTGGCCTCGGTGACCGTTAGGAAAGGTAGTGAGCAAAAAGATCATTTCAGGATTTATGGAAACAAATCACTACTAGTTGTAATTGGCTACTGGATTCCAGCCTGGCTACATGGAAAGCACTACTGCCCTACTTCTGTGACTGAAGATACAGTTTAAAGGAAACCTGAACTGGAAAGACTGTGGGAGGTGCTTTTGAAGAGTAGCCTTTGAATTTGCTAGTTGGTTGGTTTTGTCTCCATGTGTCTAGCCTAGGAATAACGTTTGTTCAGCCCTTTCACTAACATTTTCCAGCCCCCTTGCTGGTGGTGGAGACTCACAGTGCCATGGCCGGTTAGCTCAGTTGGTTAGAGCGTGGTGCTAATAACGCCAAGGTCGCGGGTTCGATCCCTGTACGGGCCACAGGTGTGCGCTTAGACTTTTCACTCTGCCTGTCTGGGCACTGTGAAAGCAGTCGTTGCTTCTGCACTGGAGATCACTGACCCTCTTTCCATCAGTTGACTCTGCTAAAGGCAGCGAGCCCTCTGTACACCCAGGACTGTTGTCATGGTTTCAAGGAGATGAAATCGCACTCCCCCCTCATTGGAAATGTCCTTTTACATGGCATGCAAAAACAGTTACCTACTTTGCATACAACTTTGCCAACTGCTTTTTCTTTCCCAGCAATACTGCTGCTCTCCTTTCAGCTGTATGGAAATACCGTTGCTTGTCTTTTGCGCCTAACACAAAATTGAAACACAATCTATTTCACAGAATAACCTCTACCCAAAAGCAAAACCAAACAAACCCTAGAGGCCACATTCAGGACAGAATGTGGCCTCGGTGACCGTTAGGAAAGGTAGTGAGCAAAAAGATCATTTCAGGATTTATGGAAACAAATCACTACTAGTTGTAATTGGCTACTGGATTCCAGCCTGGCTACATGGAAAGCACTACTGCCCTACTTCTGTGACTGAAGATACAGTTTAAAGGAAACCTGAACTGGAAAGACTGTGGGAGGTGCTTTTGAAGAGTAGCCTTTGAATTTGCTAGTTGGTTGGTTTTGTCCATCTCTGTGTTCTTGAGAGGACAAAGCCCAGGGTTATCCTCGTTAGTATAGTGGTCAGTATCCCCGCCTGTCACGCGGGAGACCGGGGTTCAATTCCCCGACGGGGGCGCAGCTTTTGCTTCTTAAACTTTGTTTATCTCCATGTGTCTAGCCTAGGAATAACGTTTGTTCAGCCCTTTCACTAACATTTTCCAGCCCCCTTGCTGGTGGTGGAGACTCACAGTGCCATGGCCGGTTAGCTCAGTTGGTTAGAGCGTGGTGCTAATAACGCCAAGGTCGCGGGTTCGATCCCCGTACGGGCCACAGGTGTGCGCTTAGACTTTTCACTCTGCCTGTCTGGGCACTGTGAAAGCAGTCGTTGCTTCTGCACTGGAGATCACTGACCCTCTTTCCATCAGTTGACTCTGCTAAAGGCAGCGAGCCCTCTGTACACCCAGGACGGTTGTCATGGTTTCAAGGAGATGAAATCACACTCCCCCCTCATTGGAAATGTCCTTTTACATGGCATGCAAAAACAGTTACCTACTTTGCATACAACTTTGCCAACTGCTTTTTCTTTCCCAGCAATACTGCTGCTCTCCTTTCAGCTGTATGGAAATACCGTTGCTTGTCTTTTGCACCTAACACAAAATTGAAACACAATCTATTTCACAGAATAACCTCTACCCAAAAGCAAAACCAAACAAACCCTAGAGGCCACATTCAGGACAGAATGTGGCCTCGGTGACCGTTAGGAAAGGTAGTGAGCAAAAAGATCATTTCAGGATTTATGGAAACAAATCACTACTAGTTGTAATTGGCTACTGGATTCCAGCCTGGCTACATGGAAAGCACTACTGCCCTACTTCTGTGACTGAAGATACAGTTTAAAGGAAACCTGAACTGGAAAGACTGTGGGAGGTGCTTTTGAAGAGTAGCCTTTGAATTTGCTAGTTGGTTGGTTTTGTCCATCTCTGTGTTCTTGAGAGGACAAAGCCCAGGGTTATCCTCGTTAGTATAGTGGTCAGTATCCCCGCCTGTCACGCGGGAGACCGGGGTTTAATTCCCCGACGGGGAGGCAGCTTTTGCTTCTTAAACTTTGTTTATCTCCATGTGTCTAGCCTAGGAATAACGTTTGTTCAGCCCTTTCACTAACATTTTCCAGCCCCCTTGCTGGTGGTGGAGACTCACAGTGCCATGGCCGGTTAGCTCAGTTGGTTAGAGCGTGGTGCTAATAACGCCAAGGTCGTGGGTTCGATCCCCGTACGGGCCACAGGTGTGCGCTTAGACTTTTCACTCTGCCTGTCTGGGCACTGTGAAAGCAGTCGTTGCTTCTGCACTGGAGATCACTGACCCTCTTTCCATCAGTTGACTCTGCTAAAGGCAGCGAGCCCTCTGTACACCCAGGACGGTTGTCATGGTTTCAAGGAGATGAAATCACACTCCCCCCTCATTGGAAATGTCCTTTTACATGGCATGCAAAAACAGTTACCTACTTTGCATACAACTTTGCCAACTGCTTTTTCTTTCCCAGCAATACTGCTGCTCTCCTTTCAGCTGTATGGAAATACCGTTGCTTGTCTTTTGCACCTAACACAAAATTGAAACACAATCTATTTCACAGAATAACCTCTACCCAAAAGCAAAACCAAACAAACCCTAGAGGCCACATTCAGGACAGAATGTGGCCTCGGTGACCGTTAGGAAAGGTAGTGAGCAAAAAGATCATTTCAGGATTTATGGAAACAAATCACTACTAGTTGTAATTGGCTACTGGATTCCAGCCTGGCTACATGGAAAGCACTACTGCCCTACTTCTGTGACTGAAGATACAGTTTAAAGGAAACCTGAACTGGAAAGACTGTGGGAGGTGCTTTTGAAGAGTAGCCTTTGAATTTGCTAGTTGGTTGGTTTTGTCCATCTCTGTGTTCTTGAGAGAACAAAGCCCAGGGTTATCCTCGTTAGTATAGTGGTCAGTATCCCCGCCTGTCACGCGGGAGACCGGGGTTCAATTCCCCGACGGGGAGGCAGCTTTTGCTTCTTAAACTTTGTTTATCTCCATGTGTCTAGCCTAGGAATAACGTTTGTTCAGCCCTTTCACTAACATTTTCCAGCCCCCTTGCTGGTGGTGGAGACTCACAGTGCCATGGCCGGTTAGCTCAGTTGGTTAGAGCGTGGTGCTAATAACGCCAAGGTCGCGGGTTCGATCCCTGTACGGGCCACAGGTGTGCGCTTAGACTTTTCACTCTGCCTGTCTGGGCACTGTGAAAGCAGTCGTTGCTTCTGCACTGGAGATCACTGACCCTCTTTCCATCAGTTGACTCTGCTAAAGGCAGCGAGCCCTCTGTACACCCAGGACTGTTGTCATGGTTTCAAGGAGATGAAATCGCACTCCCCCCTCATTGGAAATGTCCTTTTACATGGCATGCAAAAACAGTTACCTACTTTGCATACAACTTTGCCAACTGCTTTTTCTTTCCCAGCAATACTGCTGCTCTCCTTTCAGCTGTATGGAAATACCGTTGCTTGTCTTTTGCGCCTAACACAAAATTGAAACACAATCTATTTCACAGAATAACCTCTACCCAAAAGCAAAACCAAACAAACCCTAGAGGCCACATTCAGGACAGAATGTGGCCTCGGTGACCGTTAGGAAAGGTAGTGAGCAAAAAGATCATTTCAGGATTTATGGAAACAAATCACTACTAGTTGTAATTGGCTACTGGATTCCAGCCTGGCTACATGGAAAGCACTACTGCCCTACTTCTGTGACTGAAGATACAGTTTAAAGGAAACCTGAACTGGAAAGACTGTGGGAGGTGCTTTTGAAGAGTAGCCTTTGAATTTGCTAGTTGGTTGGTTTTGTCCATCTCTGTGTTCTTGAGAGGACAAAGCCCAGGGTTATCCTCGTTAGTATAGTGGTCAGTATCCCCGCCTGTCACGCGGGAGACCGGGGTTCAATTCCCCGACAGGGAGGCAGCTTTTGCTTCTTAAACTTTGTTTATCTCCATGTGTCTAGCCTAGGAATAACGTTTGTTCAGCCCTTTCACTAACATTTTCCAGCCCCCTTGCTGGTGGTGGAGACTCACAGTGCCATGGCCGGTTAGCTCAGTTGGTTAGAGCGTGGTGCTAATAACGCCAAGGTCGCGGGTTCGATCCCCGTACGGGCCACAGGTGTGCGCTTAGACTTTTCACTCTGCCTGTCTGGGCACTGTGAAAGCAGTCGTTGCTTCTGCACTGGAGATCACTGACCCTCTTTCCATCAGTTGACTCTGCTAAAGGCAGCGAGCCCTCTGTACACCCAGGACTGTTGTCATGGTTTCAAGGAGATTAAATCGCACTCCCCCCTCATTGGAAATGTCCTTTTACATGGCATGCAAAAACAGTTACCTACTTTGCATACAACTTTGCCAACTGCTTTTTCTTTCCCAGCAATACTGCTGCTCTCCTTTCAGCTGTATGGAAATACCGTTGCTTGTCTTTTGCACCTAACACAAAATTGAAACACAATCTATTTCACAGAATAACCTCTACCCAAAAGCAAAACCAAACAAACCCTAGAGGCCACATTCAGGACAGAATGTGGCCTCGGTGACCGTTAGGAAAGGTAGTGAGCAAAAAGATCATTTCAGGATTTATGGAAACAAATCACTACTAGTTGTAATTGGCTACTGGATTCCAGCCTGGCTACATGGAAAGCACTACTGCCCTACTTCTGTGACTGAAGATACAGTTTAAAGGAAACCTGAACTGGAAAGACTGTGGGAGGTGCTTTTGAAGAGTAGCCTTTGAATTTGCTAGTTGGTTGGTTTTGTCCATCTCTGTGTTCTTGAGAGGACAAAGCCCAGGGTTATCCTCGTTAGTATAGTGGTCAGTATCCCCGCCTGTCACGCGGGAGACCGGGGTTCAATTCCCCGACGGGGAGGCAGCTTTTGCTTCTTAAACTTTGTTTATCTCCATGTGTCTAGCCTAGGAATAACGTTTGTTCAGCCCTTTCACTAACATTTTCCAGCCCCCTTGCTGGTGGTGGAGACTCACAGTGCCATGGCCGGTTAGCTCAGTTGGTTAGAGCGTGGTGCTAATAACGCCAAGGTCGTGGGTTCGATCCCCGTACGGGCCACAGGTGTGCGCTTAGACTTTTCACTCTGCCTGTCTGGGCACTGTGAAAGCAGTCGTTGCTTCTGCACTGGAGATCACTGACCCTCTTTCCATCAGTTGACTCTGCTAAAGGCAGCGAGCCCTCTGTACACCCAGGACTGTTGTCATGGTTTCAAGGAGATTAAATCGCACTCCCCCCTCATTGGAAATGTCCTTTTACATGGCATGCAAAAACAGTTACCTACTTTGCATACAACTTTGCCAACTGCTTTTTCTTTCCCAGCAATACTGCTGCTCTCCTTTCAGCTGTATGGAAATACCGTTGCTTGTCTTTTGCACCTAACACAAAATTGAAACACAATCTATTTCACAGAATAACCTCTACCCAAAAGCAAAACCAAACAAACCCTAGAGGCCACATTCAGGACAGAATGTGGCCTCGGTGACCGTTAGGAAAGGTAGTGAGCAAAAAGATCATTTCAGGATTTATGGAAACAAATCACTACTAGTTGTAATTGGCTACTGGATTCCAGCCTGGCTACATGGAAAGCACTACTGCCCTACTTCTGTGACTGAAGATACAGTTTAAAGGAAACCTGAACTGGAAAGACTGTGGGAGGTGCTTTTGAAGAGTAGCCTTTGAATTTGCTAGTTGGTTGGTTTTGTCCATCTCTGTGTTCTTGAGAGGACAAAGCCCAGGGTTATCCTCGTTAGTATAGTGGTCAGTATCCCCGCCTGTCACGCGGGAGACCGGGGTTCAATTCCCCGACGGGGAGGCAGCTTTTGCTTCTTAAACTTTGTTTATCTCCATGTGTCTAGCCTAGGAATAACGTTTGTTCAGCCCTTTCACTAACATTTTCCAGCCCCCTTGCTGGTGGTGGAGACTCACAGTGCCATGGCCGGTTAGCTCAGTTGGTTAGAGCGTGGTGCTAATAATGCCAAGGTCGTGGGTTCGATCCCCGTACGGGCCACAGGTGTGCGCTTAGACTTTTCACTCTGCCTGTCTGGGCACTGTGAAAGCAGTCGTTGCTTCTGCACTGGAGATCACTGACCCTCTTTCCATCAGTTGACTCTGCTAAAGGCAGCGAGCCCTCTGTACACCCAGGACGGTTGTCATGGTTTCAAGGAGATGAAATCACACTCCCCCCTCATTGGAAATGTCCTTTTACATGGCATGCAAAAACAGTTACCTACTTTGCATACAACTTTGCCAACTGCTTTTTCTTTCCCAGCAATACTGCTGCTCTCCTTTCAGCTGTATGGAAATACCGTTGCTTGTCTTTTGCACCTAACACAAAATTGAAACACAATCTATTTCACAGAATAACCTCTACCCAAAAGCAAAACCAAACAAACCCTAGAGGCCACATTCAGGACAGAATGTGGCCTCGGTGACCGTTAGGAAAGGTAGTGAGCAAAAAGATCATTTCAGGATTTATGGAAACAAATCACTACTAGTTGTAATTGGCTACTGGATTCCAGCCTGGCTACATGGAAAGCACTACTGCCCTACTTCTGTGACTGAAGATACAGTTTAAAGGAAACCTGAACTGGAAAGACTGTGGGAGGTGCTTTTGAAGAGTAGCCTTTGAATTTGCTAGTTGGTTGGTTTTGTCCATCTCTGTGTTCTTGAGAGAACAAAGCCCAGGGTTATCCTCGTTAGTATAGTGGTCAGTATTCCCGCCTGTCACGCGGGAGACCGGGGTTCAATTCCCCGACGGGGAGGCAGCTTTTGCTTCTTAAACTTTGTTTATCTCCATGTGTCTAGCCTAGGAATAACGTTTGTTCAGCCCTTTCACTAACATTTTCCAGCCCCCTTGCTGGTGGTGGAGACTCACAGTGCCATGGCCGGTTAGCTCAGTTGGTTAGAGCGTGGTGCTAATAACGCCAAGGTCGCGGGTTCGATCCCCGTACGGGCCACAGGTGTGCGCTTAGACTTTTCACTCTGCCTGTCTGGGCACTGTGAAAGCAGTCGTTGCTTCTGCACTGGAGATCACTGACCCTCTTTCCATCAGTTGACTCTGCTAAAGGCAGCGAGCCCTCTGTACACCCAGGACTGTTGTCATGGTTTCAAGGAGATGAAATCGCACTCCCCCCCTCATTGGAAATGTCCTTTTACATGGCATGCAAAAACAGTTACCTACTTTGCATACAACTTTGCCAACTGCTTTTTCTTTCCCAGCAATACTGCTGCTCTCCTTTCAGCTGTATGGAAATACCGTTGCTTGTCTTTTGCGCCTAACACAAAATTGAAACACAATCTATTTCACAGAATAACCTCTACCCAAAAGCAAAACCAAACAAACCCTAGAGGCCACATTCAGGACAGAATGTGGCCTCGGTGACCGTTAGGAAAGGTAGTGAGCAAAAAGATCATTTCAGGATTTATGGAAACAAATCACTACTAGTTGTAATTGGCTACTGGATTCCAGCCTGGCTACATGGAAAGCACTACTGCCCTACTTCTGTGACTGAAGATACAGTTTAAAGGAAACCTGAACTGGAAAGACTGTGGGAGGTGCTTTTGAAGAGTAGCCTTTGAATTTGCTAGTTGGTTGGTTTTGTCCATCTCTGTGTTCTTGAGAGGACAAAGCCCAGGGTTATCCTCGTTAGTATAGTGGTCAGTATCCCCGCCTGTCACGCGGGAGACCGGGGTTCAATTCCCCGACGGGGAGGCAGCTTTTGCTTCTTAAACTTTGTTTATCTCCATGTGTCTAGCCTAGGAATAACGTTTGTTCAGCCCTTTCACTAACATTTTCCAGCCCCCTTGCTGGTGGTGGAGACTCACAGTGCCATGGCCGGTTAGCTCAGTTGGTTAGAGCGTGGTGCTATTAACGCCAAGGTCGCGGGTTCGATCCCCGTACGGGCCACAGGTGTGCGCTTAGACTTTTCACTCTGCCTGTCTGGGCACTGTGAAAGCAGTCGTTGCTTCTGCACTGGAGATCACTGACCCTCTTTCCATCAGTTGACTCTGCTAAAGGCAGCGAGCCCTCTGTACACCCAGGACTGTTGTCATGGTTTCAAGGAGATTAAATCGCACTCCCCCCCTCATTGGAAATGTCCTTTTACATGGCATGCAAAAACAGTTACCTACTTTGCATACAACTTTGCCAACTGCTTTTTCTTTCCCAGCAATACTGCTGCTCTCCTTTCAGCTGTATGGAAATACCGTTGCTTGTCTTTTGCACCTAACACAAAATTGAAACACAATCTATTTCACAGAATAACCTCTACCCAAAAGCAAAACCAAACAAACCCTAGAGGCCACATTCAGGACAGAATGTGGCCTCGGTGACCGTTAGGAAAGGTAGTGAGCAAAAAGATCATTTCAGGATTTATGGAAACAAATCACTACTAGTTGTAATTGGCTACTGGATTCCAGCCTGGCTACATGGAAAGCACTACTGCCCTACTTCTGTGACTGAAGATACAGTTTAAAGGAAACCTGAACTGGAAAGACTGTGGGAGGTGCTTTTGAAGAGTAGCCTTTGAATTTGCTAGTTGGTTGGTTTTGTCTCCATGTGTCTAGCCTAGGAATAACGTTTGTTCAGCCCTTTCACTAACATTTTCCAGCCCCCTTGCTGGTGGTGGAGACTCACAGTGCCATGGCCGGTTAGCTCAGTTGGTTAGAGCGTGGTGCTAATAACGCCAAGGTCGCGGGTTCGATCCCTGTACGGGCCACAGGTGTGCGCTTAGACTTTTCACTCTGCCTGTCTGGGCACTGTGAAAGCAGTCGTTGCTTCTGCACTGGAGATCACTGACCCTCTTTCCATCAGTTGACTCTGCTAAAGGCAGCGAGCCCTCTGTACACCCAGGACTGTTGTCATGGTTTCAAGGAGATGAAATCGCACTCCCCCCTCATTGGAAATGTCCTTTTACATGGCATGCAAAAACAGTTACCTACTTTGCATACAACTTTGCCAACTGCTTTTTCTTTCCCAGCAATACTGCTGCTCTCCTTTCAGCTGTATGGAAATACCGTTGCTTGTCTTTTGCGCCTAACACAAAATTGAAACACAATCTATTTCACAGAATAACCTCTACCCAAAAGCAAAACCAAACAAACCCTAGAGGCCACATTCAGGACAGAATGTGGCCTCGGTGACCGTTAGGAAAGGTAGTGAGCAAAAAGATCATTTCAGGATTTATGGAAACAAATCACTACTAGTTGTAATTGGCTACTGGATTCCAGCCTGGCTACATGGAAAGCACTACTGCCCTACTTCTGTGACTGAAGATACAGTTTAAAGGAAACCTGAACTGGAAAGACTGTGGGAGGTGCTTTTGAAGAGTAGCCTTTGAATTTGCTAGTTGGTTGGTTTTGTCCATCTCTGTGTTCTTGAGAGGACAAAGCCCAGGGTTATCCTCGTTAGTATAGTGGTCAGTATCCCCGCCTGTCACGCGGGAGACCGGGGTTCAATTCCCCGACGGGGGCGCAGCTTTTGCTTCTTAAACTTTGTTTATCTCCATGTGTCTAGCCTAGGAATAACGTTTGTTCAGCCCTTTCACTAACATTTTCCAGCCCCTTTGCTGGTGGTGGAGACTCACAGTGCCATGGCCGGTTAGCTCAGTTGGTTAGAGCGTGGTGCTAATAACGCCAAGGTCGCGGGTTCGATCCCCGTACGGGCCACAGGTGTGCGCTTAGACTTTTCACTCTGCCTGTCTGGGCACTGTGAAAGCAGTCGTTGCTTCTGCACTGGAGATCACTGACCCTCTTTCCATCAGTTGACTCTGCTAAAGGCAGCGAGCCCTCTGTACACCCAGGACGGTTGTCATGGTTTCAAGGAGATGAAATCACACTCCCCCCTCATTGGAAATGTCCTTTTACATGGCATGCAAAAACAGTTACCTACTTTGCATACAACTTTGCCAACTGCTTTTTCTTTCCCAGCAATACTGCTGCTCTCCTTTCAGCTGTATGGAAATACCGTTGCTTGTCTTTTGCACCTAACACAAAATTGAAACACAATCTATTTCACAGAATAACCTCTACCCAAAAGCAAAACCAAACAAACCCTAGAGGCCACATTCAGGACAGAATGTGGCCTCGGTGACCGTTAGGAAAGGTAGTGAGCAAAAAGATCATTTCAGGATTTATGGAAACAAATCACTACTAGTTGTAATTGGCTACTGGATTCCAGCCTGGCTACATGGAAAGCACTACTGCCCTACTTCTGTGACTGAAGATACAGTTTAAAGGAAACCTGAACTGGAAAGACTGTGGGAGGTGCTTTTGAAGAGTAGCCTTTGAATTTGCTAGTTGGTTGGTTTTGTCCATCTCTGTGTTCTTGAGAGGACAAAGCCCAGGGTTATCCTCGTTAGTATAGTGGTCAGTATCCCCGCCTGTCACGCGGGAGACCGGGGTTTAATTCCCCGACGGGGAGGCAGCTTTTGCTTCTTAAACTTTGTTTATCTCCATGTGTCTAGCCTAGGAATAACGTTTGTTCAGCCCTTTCACTAACATTTTCCAGCCCCCTTGCTGGTGGTGGAGACTCACAGTGCCATGGCCGGTTAGCTCAGTTGGTTAGAGCGTGGTGCTAATAACGCCAAGGTCGCGGGTTCGATCCCCGTACGGGCCACAGGTGTGCGCTTAGACTTTTCACTCTGCCTGTCTGGGCACTGTGAAAGCAGTCGTTGCTTCTGCACTGGAGATCACTGACCCTCTTTCCATCAGTTGACTCTGCTAAAGGCAGCGAGCCCTCTGTACACCCAGGACTGTTGTCATGGTTTCAAGGAGATTAAATCGCACTCCCCCCTCATTGGAAATGTCCTTTTACATGGCATGCAAAAACAGTTACCTACTTTGCATACAACTTTGCCAACTGCTTTTTCTTTCCCAGCAATACTGCTGCTCTCCTTTCAGCTGTATGGAAATACCGTTGCTTGTCTTTTGCACCTAACACAAAATTGAAACACAATCTATTTCACAGAATAACCTCTACCCAAAAGCAAAACCAAACAAACCCTAGAGGCCACATTCAGGACAGAATGTGGCCTCGGTGACCGTTAGGAAAGGTAGTGAGCAAAAAGATCATTTCAGGATTTATGGAAACAAATCACTACTAGTTGTAATTGGCTACTGGATTCCAGCCTGGCTACATGGAAAGCACTACTGCCCTACTTCTGTGACTGAAGATACAGTTTAAAGGAAACCTGAACTGGAAAGACTGTGGGAGGTGCTTTTGAAGAGTAGCCTTTGAATTTGCTAGTTGGTTGGTTTTGTCCATCTCTGTGTTCTTGAGAGGACAAAGCCCAGGGTTATCCTCGTTAGTATAGTGGTCAGTATCCCCGCCTGTCACGCGGGAGACCGGGGTTCAATTCCCCGACGGGGAGGCAGCTTTTGCTTCTTAAACTTTGTTTATCTCCATGTGTCTAGCCTAGGAATAACGTTTGTTCAGCCCTTTCACTAACATTTTCCAGCCCCCTTGCTGGTGGTGGAGACTCACAGTGCCATGGCCGGTTAGCTCAGTTGGTTAGAGCGTGGTGCTAATAACGCCAAGGTCGCGGGTTCGATCCCCGTACGGGCCACAGGTGTGCGCTCAGACTTTTCACTCTGCCTGTCTGGGCACTGTGAAAGCAGTCGTTGCTTCTGCACTGGAGATCACTGACCCTCTTTCCATCAGTTGACTCTGCTAAAGGCAGCGAGCCCTCTGTACACCCAGGACGGTTGTCATGGTTTCAAGGAGATGAAATCACACTCCCCCCTCATTGGAAATGTCCTTTTACATGGCATGCAAAAACAGTTACCTACTTTGCATACAACTTTGCCAACTGCTTTTTCTTTCCCAGCAATACTGCTGCTCTCCTTTCAGCTGTATGGAAATACCGTTGCTTGTCTTTTGCACCTAACACAAAATTGAAACACAATCTATTTCACAGAATAACCTCTACCCAAAAGCAAAACCAAACAAACCCTAGAGGCCACATTCAGGACAGAATGTGGCCTCGGTGACCGTTAGGAAAGGTAGTGAGCAAAAAGATCATTTCAGGATTTATGGAAACAAATCACTACTAGTTGTAATTGGCTACTGGATTCCAGCCTGGCTACATGGAAAGCACTACTGCCCTACTTCTGTGACTGAAGATACAGTTTAAAGGAAACCTGAACTGGAAAGACTGTGGGAGGTGCTTTTGAAGAGTAGCCTTTGAATTTGCTAGTTGGTTGGTTTTGTCCATCTCTGTGTTCTTGAGAGAACAAAGCCCAGGGTTATCCTCGTTAGTATAGTGGTCAGTATTCCCGCCTGTCACGCGGGAGACCGGGGTTCAATTCCCCGACGGGGAGGCAGCTTTTGCTTCTTAAACTTTGTTTATCTCCATGTGTCTAGCCTAGGAATAACGTTTGTTCAGCCCTTTCACTAACATTTTCCAGCCCCCTTGCTGGTGGTGGAGACTCACAGTGCCATGGCCGGTTAGCTCAGTTGGTTAGAGCGTGGTGCTAATATTGCCAAGGTCGCGGGTTCGATCCCCGTACGGGCCACAGGTGTGCGCTTAGACTTTTCACTCTGCCTGTCTGGGCACTGTGAAAGCAGTCGTTGCTTCTGCACTGGAGATCACTGACCCTCTTTCCATCAGTTGACTCTGCTAAAGGCAGCGAGCCCTCTGTACACCCAGGACTGTTGTCATGGTTTCAAGGAGATGAAATCGCACTCCCCCCTCATTGGAAATGTCCTTTTACATGGCATGCAAAAACAGTTACCTACTTTGCATACAACTTTGCCAACTGCTTTTTCTTTCCCAGCAATACTGCTGCTCTCCTTTCAGCTGTATGGAAATACCGTTGCTTGTCTTTTGCGCCTAACACAAAATTGAAACACAATCTATTTCACAGAATAACCTCTACCCAAAAGCAAAACCAAACAAACCCTAGAGGCCACATTCAGGACAGAATGTGGCCTCGGTGACCGTTAGGAAAGGTAGTGAGCAAAAAGATCATTTCAGGATTTATGGAAACAAATCACTACTAGTTGTAATTGGCTACTGGATTCCAGCCTGGCTACATGGAAAGCACTACTGCCCTACTTCTGTGACTGAAGATACAGTTTAAAGGAAACCTGAACTGGAAAGACTGTGGGAGGTGCTTTTGAAGAGTAGCCTTTGAATTTGCTAGTTGGTTGGTTTTGTCCATCTCTGTGTTCTTGAGAGGACAAAGCCCAGGGTTATCCTCGTTAGTATAGTGGTCAGTATCCCCGCCTGTCACGCGGGAGACCGGGGTTCAATTCCCCGACGGGGAGGCAGCTTTTGCTTCTTAAACTTTGTTTATCTCCATGTGTCTAGCCTAGGAATAACGTTTGTTCAGCCCTTTCACTAACATTTTCCAGCCCCCTTGCTGGTGGTGGAGACTCACAGTGCCATGGCCGGTTAGCTCAGTTGGTTAGAGCGTGGTGCTAATAACGCCAAGGTCGCGGGTTCGATCCCCGTACGGGCCACAGGTGTGCGCTTAGACTTTTCACTCTGCCTGTCTGGGCACTGTGAAAGCAGTCGTTGCTTCTGCACTGGAGATCACTGACCCTCTTTCCATCAGTTGACTCTGCTAAAGGCAGCGAGCCCTCTGTACACCCAGGACTGTTGTCATGGTTTCAAGGAGATTAAATCGCACTCCCCCCTCATTGGAAATGTCCTTTTACATGGCATGCAAAAAAAGTTACCTACTTTGCATACAACTTTGCCAACTGCTTTTTCTTTCCCAGCAATACTGCTGCTCTCCTTTCAGCTGTATGGAAATACCGTTGCTTGTCTTTTGCACCTAACACAAAATTGAAACACAATCTATTTCACAGAATAACCTCTACCCAAAAGCAAAACCAAACAAACCCTAGAGGCCACATTCAGGACAGAATGTGGCCTCGGTGACCGTTAGGAAAGGTAGTGAGCAAAAAGATCATTTCAGGATTTATGGAAACAAATCACTACTAGTTGTAATTGGCTACTGGATTCCAGCCTGGCTACATGGAAAGCACTACTGCCCTACTTCTGTGACTGAAGATACAGTTTAAAGGAAACCTGAACTGGAAAGACTGTGGGAGGTGCTTTTGAAGAGTAGCCTTTGAATTTGCTAGTTGGTTGGTTTTGTCCATCTCTGTGTTCTTGAGAGGACAAAGCCCAGGGTTATCCTCGTTAGTATAGTGGTCAGTATCCCCGCCTGTCACGCGGGAGACCGGGGTTCAATTCCCCGACGGGGAGGCAGCTTTTGCTTCTTAAACTTTGTTTATCTCCATGTGTCTAGCCTAGGAATAACGTTTGTTCAGCCCTTTCACTAACATTTTCCAGCCCCCTTGCTGGTGGTGGAGACTCACAGTGCCATGGCCGGTTAGCTCAGTTGGTTAGAGCGTGGTGCTAATAACGCCAAGGTCGCGGGTTCGATCCCCGTACGGGCCACAGGTGTGCGCTTAGACTTTTCACTCTGCCTGTCTGGGCACTGTGAAAGCAGTCGTTGCTTCTGCACTGGAGATCACTGACCCTCTTTCCATCAGTTGACTCTGCTAAAGGCAGCGAGCCCTCTGTACACCCAGGACTGTTGTCATGGTTTCAAGGAGATTAAATCGCACTCCCCCCTCATTGGAAATGTCCTTTTACATGGCATGCAAAAACAGTTACCTACTTTGCATACAACTTTGCCAACTGCTTTTTCTTTCCCAGCAATACTGCTGCTCTCCTTTCAGCTGTATGGAAATACCGTTGCTTGTCTTTTGCACCTAACACAAAATTGAAACACAATCTATTTCACAGAATAACCTCTACCCAAAAGCAAAACCAAACAAACCCTAGAGGCCACATTCAGGACAGAATGTGGCCTCGGTGACCGTTAGGAAAGGTAGTGAGCAAAAAGATCATTTCAGGATTTATGGAAACAAATCACTACTAGTTGTAATTGGCTACTGGATTCCAGCCTGGCTACATGGAAAGCACTACTGCCCTACTTCTGTGACTGAAGATACAGTTTAAAGGAAACCTGAACTGGAAAGACTGTGGGAGGTGCTTTTGAAGAGTAGCCTTTGAATTTGCTAGTTGGTTGGTTTTGTCCATCTCTGTGTTCTTGAGAGGACAAAGCCCAGGGTTATCCTCGTTAGTATAGTGGTCAGTATCCCCGCCTGTCACGCGGGAGACCGGGGTTCAATTCCCCGACGGGGAGGCAGCTTTTGCTTCTTAAACTTTGTTTATCTCCATGTGTCTAGCCTAGGAATAACGTTTGTTCAGCCCTTTCACTAACATTTTCCAGCCCCCTTGCTGGTGGTGGAGACTCACAGTGCCATGGCCGGTTAGCTCAGTTGGTTAGAGCGTGGTGCTAATAACGCCAAGGTTGCGGGTTCGATCCCCGTACGGGCCACAGGTGTGCGCTTAGACTTTTCACTCTGCCTGTCTGGGCACTGTGAAAGCAGTCGTTGCTTCTGCACTGGAGATCACTGACCCTCTTTCCATCAGTTGACTCTGCTAAAGGCAGCGAGCCCTCTGTACACCCAGGACGGTTGTCATGGTTTCAAGGAGATGAAATCACACTCCCCCCTCATTGGAAATGTCCTTTTACATGGCATGCAAAAACAGTTACCTACTTTGCATACAACTTTGCCAACTGCTTTTTCTTTCCCAGCAATACTGCTGCTCTCCTTTCAGCTGTATGGAAATACCGTTGCTTGTCTTTTGCACCTAACACAAAATTGAAACACAATCTATTTCACAGAATAACCTCTACCCAAAAGCAAAACCAAACAAACCCTAGAGGCCACATTCAGGACAGAATGTGGCCTCGGTGACCGTTAGGAAAGGTAGTGAGCAAAAAGATCATTTCAGGATTTATGGAAACAAATCACTACTAGTTGTAATTGGCTACTGGATTCCAGCCTGGCTACATGGAAAGCACTACTGCCCTACTTCTGTGACTGAAGATACAGTTTAAAGGAAACCTGAACTGGAAAGACTGTGGGAGGTGCTTTTGAAGAGTAGCCTTTGAATTTGCTAGTTGGTTGGTTTTGTCCATCTCTGTGTTCTTGAGAGAACAAAGCCCAGGGTTATCCTCGTTAGTATAGTGGTCAGTATCCCCGCCTGTCACGCGGGAGACCGGGGTTCAATTCCCCGACGGGGAGGCAGCTTTTGCTTCTTAAACTTTGTTTATCTCCATGTGTCTAGCCTAGGAATAACGTTTGTTCAGCCCTTTCACTAACATTTTCCAGCCCCCTTGCTGGTGGTGGAGACTCACAGTGCCATGGCCGGTTAGCTC
The DNA here is from genome assembly GCF_040937935.1 of Hyperolius riggenbachi. Lineage (NCBI taxonomy): Eukaryota > Metazoa > Chordata > Amphibia > Anura > Hyperoliidae > Hyperolius > Hyperolius riggenbachi. The sequence goes on from NC_090647.1 coordinate 301,502,584, forward strand.
AGTTGGTTAGAGCGTGGTGCTAATAACGCCAAGGTCGCGGGTTCGATCCCCGTACGGGCCACAGGTGTGCGCTTAGACTTTTCACTCTGCCTGTCTGGGCACTGTGAAAGCAGTCGTTGCTTCTGCACTGGAGATCACTGACCCTCTTTCCATCAGTTGACTCTGCTAAAGGCAGCGAGCCCTCTGTACACCCAGGACTGTTGTCATGGTTTCAAGGAGATGAAATCGCACTCCCCCCTCATTGGAAATGTCCTTTTACATGGCATGCAAAAACAGTTACCTACTTTGCATACAACTTTGCCAACTGCTTTTTCTTTCCCAGCAATACTGCTGCTCTCCTTTCAGCTGTATGGAAATACCGTTGCTTGTCTTTTGCGCCTAACACAAAATTGAAACACAATCTATTTCACAGAATAACCTCTACCCAAAAGCAAAACCAAACAAACCCTAGAGGCCACATTCAGGACAGAATGTGGCCTCGGTGACCGTTAGGAAAGGTAGTGAGCAAAAAGATCATTTCAGGATTTATGGAAACAAATCACTACTAGTTGTAATTGGCTACTGGATTCCAGCCTGGCTACATGGAAAGCACTACTGCCCTACTTCTGTGACTGAAGATACAGTTTAAAGGAAACCTGAACTGGAAAGACTGTGGGAGGTGCTTTTGAAGAGTAGCCTTTGAATTTGCTAGTTGGTTGGTTTTGTCCATCTCTGTGTTCTTGAGAGGACAAAGCCCAGGGTTATCCTCGTTAGTATAGTGGTCAGTATCCCCGCCTGTCACGCGGGAGACCGGGGTTCAATTCCCCGACGGGGAGGCAGCTTTTGCTTCTTAAACTTTGTTTATCTCCATGTGTCTAGCCTAGGAATAACGTTTGTTCAGCCCTTTCACTAACATTTTCCAGCCCCCTTGCTGGTGGTGGAGACTCACAGTGCCATGGCCGGTTAGCTCAGTTGGTTAGAGCGTGGTGCTAATAACGCCAAGGTCGCGGGTTCGATCCCCGTACGGGCCACAGGTGTGCGCTTAGACTTTTCACTCTGCCTGTCTGGGCACTGTGAAAGCAGTCGTTGCTTCTGCACTGGAGATCACTGACCCTCTTTCCATCAGTTGACTCTGCTAAAGGCAGCGAGCCCTCTGTACACCCAGGACTGTTGTCATGGTTTCAAGGAGATTAAATCGCACTCCCCCCTCATTGGAAATGTCCTTTTACATGGCATGCAAAAACAGTTACCTACTTTGCATACAACTTTGCCAACTGCTTTTTCTTTCCCAGCAATACTGCTGCTCTCCTTTCAGCTGTATGGAAATACCGTTGCTTGTCTTTTGCACCTAACACAAAATTGAAACACAATCTATTTCACAGAATAACCTCTACCCAAAAGCAAAACCAAACAAACCCTAGAGGCCACATTCAGGACAGAATGTGGCCTCGGTGACCGTTAGGAAAGGTAGTGAGCAAAAAGATCATTTCAGGATTTATGGAAACAAATCACTACTAGTTGTAATTGGCTACTGGATTCCAGCCTGGCTACATGGAAAGCACTACTGCCCTACTTCTGTGACTGAAGATACAGTTTAAAGGAAACCTGAACTGGAAAGACTGTGGGAGGTGCTTTTGAAGAGTAGCCTTTGAATTTGCTAGTTGGTTGGTTTTGTCCATCTCTGTGTTCTTGAGAGGACAAAGCCCAGGGTTATCCTCGTTAGTATAGTGGTCAGTATCCCCGCCTGTCACGCGGGAGACCGGGGTTCAATTCCCCGACGGGGAGGCAGCTTTTGCTTCTTAAACTTTGTTTATCTCCATGTGTCTAGCCTAGGAATAACGTTTGTTCAGCCCTTTCACTAACATTTTCCAGCCCCCTTGCTGGTGGTGGAGACTCACAGTGCCATGGCCGGTTAGCTCAGTTGGTTAGAGCGTGGTGCTAATAACGCCAAGGTCGCGGGTTCGATCCCCGTACGGGCCACAGGTGTGCGCTTAGACTTTTCACTCTGCCTGTCTGGGCACTGTGAAAGCAGTCGTTGCTTCTGCACTGGAGATCACTGACCCTCTTTCCATCAGTTGACTCTGCTAAAGGCAGCGAGCCCTCTGTACACCCAGGACTGTTGTCATGGTTTCAAGGAGATTAAATCGCACTCCCCCCTCATTGGAAATGTCCTTTTACATGGCATGCAAAAACAGTTACCTACTTTGCATACAACTTTGCCAACTGCTTTTTCTTTCCCAGCAATACTGCTGCTCTCCTTTCAGCTGTATGGAAATACCGTTGCTTGTCTTTTGCACCTAACACAAAATTGAAACACAATCTATTTCACAGAATAACCTCTACCCAAAAGCAAAACCAAACAAACCCTAGAGGCCACATTCAGGACAGAATGTGGCCTCGGTGACCGTTAGGAAAGGTAGTGAGCAAAAAGATCATTTCAGGATTTATGGAAACAAATCACTACTAGTTGTAATTGGCTACTGGATTCCAGCCTGGCTACATGGAAAGCACTACTGCCCTACTTCTGTGACTGAAGATACAGTTTAAAGGAAACCTGAACTGGAAAGACTGTGGGAGGTGCTTTTGAAGAGTAGCCTTTGAATTTGCTAGTTGGTTGGTTTTGTCCATCTCTGTGTTCTTGAGAGGACAAAGCCCAGGGTTATCCTCGTTAGTATAGTGGTCAGTATCCCCGCCTGTCACGCGGGAGACCGGGGTTCAATTCCCCGACGGGGAGGCAGCTTTTGCTTCTTAAACTTTGTTTATCTCCATGTGTCTAGCCTAGGAATAACGTTTGTTCAGCCCTTTCACTAACATTTTCCAGCCCCCTTGCTGGTGGTGGAGACTCACAGTGCCATGGCCGGTTAGCTCAGTTGGTTAGAGCGTGGTGCTAATAACGCCAAGGTCGCGGGTTCGATCCCCGTACGGGCCACAGGTGTGCGCTTAGACTTTTCACTCTGCCTGTCTGGGCACTGTGAAAGCAGTCGTTGCTTCTGCACTGGAGATCACTGACCCTCTTTCCATCAGTTGACTCTGCTAAAGGCAGCGAGCCCTCTGTACACCCAGGACTGTTGTCATGGTTTCAAGGAGATTAAATCGCACTCCCCCCTCATTGGAAATGTCCTTTTACATGGCATGCAAAAACAGTTACCTACTTTGCATACAACTTTGCCAACTGCTTTTTCTTTCCCAGCAATACTGCTGCTCTCCTTTCAGCTGTATGGAAATACCGTTGCTTGTCTTTTGCACCTAACACAAAATTGAAACACAATCTATTTCACAGAATAACCTCTACCCAAAAGCAAAACCAAACAAACCCTAGAGGCCACATTCAGGACAGAATGTGGCCTCGGTGACCGTTAGGAAAGGTAGTGAGCAAAAAGATCATTTCAGGATTTATGGAAACAAATCACTACTAGTTGTAATTGGCTACTGGATTCCAGCCTGGCTACATGGAAAGCACTACTGCCCTACTTCTGTGACTGAAGATACAGTTTAAAGGAAACCTGAACTGGAAAGACTGTGGGAGGTGCTTTTGAAGAGTAGCCTTTGAATTTGCTAGTTGGTTGGTTTTGTCCATCTCTGTGTTCTTGAGAGGACAAAGCCCAGGGTTATCCTCGTTAGTATAGTGGTCAGTATCCCTGCCTGTCACGCGGGAGACCGGGGTTCAATTCCCCGACGGGGAGGCAGCTTTTGCTTCTTAAACTTTGTTTATCTCCATGTGTCTAGCCTAGGAATAACGTTTGTTCAGCCCTTTCACTAACATTTTCCAGCCCCCTTGCTGGTGGTGGAGACTCACAGTGCCATGGCCGGTTAGCTCAGTTGGTTAGAGCGTGGTGCTAATAACGCCAAGGTCGCGGGTTCGATCCCCGTACGGGCCACAGGTGTGCGCTTAGACTTTTCACTCTGCCTGTCTGGGCACTGTGAAAGCAGTCGTTGCTTCTGCACTGGAGATCACTGACCCTCTTTCCATCAGTTGACTCTGCTAAAGGCAGCGAGCCCTCTGTACACCCAGGACTGTTGTCATGGTTTCAAGGAGATTAAATCGCACTCCCCCCTCATTGGAAATGTCCTTTTACATGGCATGCAAAAACAGTTACCTACTTTGCATACAACTTTGCCAACTGCTTTTTCTTTCCCAGCAATACTGCTGCTCTCCTTTCAGCTGTATGGAAATACCGTTGCTTGTCTTTTGCACCTAACACAAAATTGAAACACAATCTATTTCACAGAATAACCTCTACCCAAAAGCAAAACCAAACAAACCCTAGAGGCCACATTCAGGACAGAATGTGGCCTCGGTGACCGTTAGGAAAGGTAGTGAGCAAAAAGATCATTTCAGGATTTATGGAAACAAATCACTACTAGTTGTAATTGGCTACTGGATTCCAGCCTGGCTACATGGAAAGCACTACTGCCCTACTTCTGTGACTGAAGATACAGTTTAAAGGAAACCTGAACTGGAAAGACTGTGGGAGGTGCTTTTGAAGAGTAGCCTTTGAATTTGCTAGTTGGTTGGTTTTGTCCATCTCTGTGTTCTTGAGAGGACAAAGCCCAGGGTTATCCTCGTTAGTATAGTGGTCAGTATCCCCGCCTGTCACGCGGGAGACCGGGGTTCAATTCCCCGACGGGGAGGCAGCTTTTGCTTCTTAAACTTTGTTTATCTCCATGTGTCTAGCCTAGGAATAACGTTTGTTCAGCCCTTTCACTAACATTTTCCAGCCCCCTTGCTGGTGGTGGAGACTCACAGTGCCATGGCCGGTTAGCTCAGTTGGTTAGAGCGTGGTGCTAATAACGCCAAGGTCGCGGGTTCGATCCCCGTACGGGCCACAGGTGTGCGCTTAGACTTTTCACTCTGCCTGTCTGGGCACTGTGAAGGCAGTCGTTGCTTCTGCACTGGAGATCACTGACCCTCTTTCCATCAGTTGACTCTGCTAAAGGCAGCGAGCCCTCTGTACACCCAGGACGGTTGTCATGGTTTCAAGGAGATGAAATCGCACTCCCCCCTCATTGGAAATGTCCTTTTACATGGCATGCAAAAACAGTTACCTACTTTGCATACAACTTTGCCAACTGCTTTTTCTTTCCCAGCAATACTGCTGCTCTCCTTTCAGCTGTATGGAAATACCGTTGCTTGTCTTTTGCACCTAACACAAAATTGAAACACAATCTATTTCACAGAATAACCTCTACCCAAAAGCAAAACCAAACAAACCCTAGAGGCCACATTCAGGACAGAATGTGGCCTCGGTGACCGTTAGGAAAGGTAGTGAGCAAAAAGATCATTTCAGGATTTATGGAAACAAATCACTACTAGTTGTAATTGGCTACTGGATTCCAGCCTGGCTACATGGAAAGCACTACTGCCCTACTTCTGTGACTGAAGATACAGTTTAAAGGAAACCTGAACTGGAAAGACTGTGGGAGGTGCTTTTGAAGAGTAGCCTTTGAATTTGCTAGTTGGTTGGTTTTGTCCATCTCTGTGTTCTTGAGAGGACAAAGCCCAGGGTTATCCTCGTTAGTATAGTGGTCAGTATCCCCGCCTGTCACGCGGGAGACCGGGGTTCAATTCCCCGACGGGGAGGCAGCTTTTGCTTCTTAAACTTTGTTTATCTCCATGTGTCTAGCCTAGGAATAACGTTTGTTCAGCCCTTTCACTAACATTTTCCAGCCCCCTTGCTGGTGGTGGAGACTCACAGTGCCATGGCCGGTTAGCTCAGTTGGTTAGAGCGTGGTGCTAATAACGCCAAGGTCGTGGGTTCGATCCCCGTACGGGCCACAGGTGTGCGCTTAGACTTTTCACTCTGCCTGTCTGGGCACTGTGAAAGCAGTCGTTGCTTCTGCACTGGAGATCACTGACCCTCTTTCCATCAGTTGACTCTGCTAAAGGCAGCGAGCCCTCTGTACACCCAGGACGGTTGTCATGGTTTCAAGGAGATGAAATCGCACTCCCCCCTCATTGGAAATGTCCTTTTACATGGCATGCAAAAACAGTTACCTACTTTGCATACAACTTTGCCAACTGCTTTTTCTTTCCCAGCAATACTGCTGCTCTCCTTTCAGCTGTATGGAAATACCGTTGCTTGTCTTTTGCGCCTAACACAAAATTGAAACACAATCTATTTCACAGAATAACCTCTACCCAAAAGCAAAACCAAACAAACCCTAGAGGCCACATTCAGGACAGAATGTGGCCTCGGTGACCGTTAGGAAAGGTAGTGAGCAAAAAGATCATTTCAGGATTTATGGAAACAAATCACTACTAGTTGTAATTGGCTACTGGATTCCAGCCTGGCTACATGGAAAGCACTACTGCCCTACTTCTGTGACTGAAGATACAGTTTAAAGGAAACCTGAACTGGAAAGACTGTGGGAGGTGCTTTTGAAGAGTAGCCTTTGAATTTGCTAGTTGGTTGGTTTTGTCCATCTCTGTGTTCTTGAGAGGACAAAGCCCAGGGTTATCCTCGTTAGTATAGTGGTCAGTATCCCCGCCTGTCATGCGGGAGACCGGGGTTCAATTCCCCGACGGGGAGGCAGCTTTTGCTTCTTAAACTTTGTTTATCTCCATGTGTCTAGCCTAGGAATAACGTTTGTTCAGCCCTTTCACTAACATTTTCCAGCCCCCTTGCTGGTGGTGGAGACTCACAGTGCCATGGCCGGTTAGCTCAGTTGGTTAGAGCGTGGTGCTAATAACGCCAAGGTCGTGGGTTCGATCCCCGTACGGGCCACAGGTGTGCGCTTAGACTTTTCACTCTGCCTGTCTGGGCACTGTGAAAGCAGTCGTTGCTTCTGCACTGGAGATCACTGACCCTCTTTCCATCAGTTGACTCTGCTAAAGGCAGCGAGCCCTCTGTACACCCAGGACTGTTGTCATGGTTTCAAGGAGATGAAATCGCACTCCCCCCTCATTGGAAATGTCCTTTTACATGGCATGCAAAAACAGTTACCTACTTTGCATACAACTTTGCCAACTGCTTTTTCTTTCCCAGCAATACTGCTGCTCTCCTTTCAGCTGTATGGAAATACCGTTGCTTGTCTTTTGCGCCTAACACAAAATTGAAACACAATCTATTTCACAGAATAACCTCTACCCAAAAGCAAAACCAAACAAACCCTAGAGGCCACATTCAGGACAGAATGTGGCCTCGGTGACCGTTAGGAAAGGTAGTGAGCAAAAAGATCATTTCAGGATTTATGGAAACAAATCACTACTAGTTGTAATTGGCTACTGGATTCCAGCCTGGCTACATGGAAAGCACTACTGCCCTACTTCTGTGACTGAAGATACAGTTTAAAGGAAACCTGAACTGGAAAGACTGTGGGAGGTGCTTTTGAAGAGTAGCCTTTGAATTTGCTAGTTGGTTGGTTTTGTCCATCTCTGTGTTCTTGAGAGGACAAAGCCCAGGGTTATCCTCGTTAGTATAGTGGTCAGTATCCCCGCCTGTCACGCGGGAGACCGGGGTTCAATTCCCCGACGGGGAGGCAGCTTTTGCTTCTTAAACTTTGTTTATCTCCATGTGTCTAGCCTAGGAATAACGTTTGTTCAGCCCTTTCACTAACATTTTCCAGCCCCCTTGCTGGTGGTGGAGACTCACAGTGCCATGGCCGGTTAGCTCAGTTGGTTAGAGCGTGGTGCTAATGACGCCAAGGTCGCGGGTTCGATCCCCGTACGGGCCACAGGTGTGCACTTAGACTTTTCACTCTGCCTGTCTGGGCACTGTGAAAGCAGTCGTTGCTTCTGCACTGGAGATCACTGACCCTCTTTCCATCAGTTGACTCTGCTAAAGGCAGCGAGCCCTCTGTACACCCAGGACGGTTGTCATGGTTTCAAGGAGATGAAATCACACTCCCCCCTCATTGGAAATGTCCTTTTACATGGCATGCAAAAACAGTTACCTACTTTGCATACAACTTTGCCAACTGCTTTTTCTTTCCCAGCAATACTGCTGCTCTCCTTTCAGCTGTATGGAAATACCGTTGCTTGTCTTTTGCACCTAACACAAAATTGAAACACAATCTATTTCACAGAATAACCTCTACCCAAAAACAAAACCAAACAAACCCTAGAGGCCACATTCAGGACAGAATGTGGCCTCGGTGACCGTTAGGAAAGGTAGTGAGCAAAAAGATCATTTCAGGATTTATGGAAACAAATCACTACTAGTTGTAATTGGCTACTGGATTCCAGCCTGGCTACATGGAAAGCACTACTGCCCTACTTCTGTGACTGAAGATACAGTTTAAAGGAAACCTGAACTGGAAAGACTGTGGGAGGTGCTTTTGAAGAGTAGCCTTTGAATTTGCTAGTTGGTTGGTTTTGTCCATCTCTGTGTTCTTGAGAGAACAAAGCCCAGGGTTATCCTCGTTAGTATAGTGGTCAGTATCCCCGCCTGTCACGCGGGAGACCGGGGTTCAATTCCCCGACGGGGAGGCAGCTTTTGCTTCTTAAACTTTGTTTATCTCCATGTGTCTAGCCTAGGAATAACGTTTGTTCAGCCCTTTCACTAACATTTTCCAGCCCCCTTGCTGGTGGTGGAGACTCACAGTGCCATGGCCGGTTAGCTCAGTTGGTTAGAGCGTGGTGCTAATAACGCCAAGGTCGCGGGTTCGATCCCCGTACGGGCCACAGGTGTGCGCTTAGACTTTTTCACTCTGCCTGTCTGGGCACTGTGAAAGCAGTCGTTGCTTCTGCACTGGAGATCACTGACCCTCTTTCCATCAGTTGACTCTGCTAAAGGCAGCGAGCCCTCTGTACACCCAGGACTGTTGTCATGGTTTCAAGGAGATTAAATCGCACTCCCCCCTCATTGGAAATGTCCTTTTACATGGCATGCAAAAACAGTTACCTACTTTGCATACAACTTTGCCAACTGCTTTTTCTTTCCCAGCAATACTGCTGCTCTCCTTTCAGCTGTATGGAAATACCGTTGCTTGTCTTTTGCACCTAACACAAAATTGAAACACAATCTATTTCACAGAATAACCTCTACCCAAAAGCAAAACCAAACAAACCCTAGAGGCCACATTCAGGACAGAATGTGGCCTCGGTGACCGTTAGGAAAGGTAGTGAGCAAAAAGATCATTTCAGGATTTATGGAAACAAATCACTACTAGTTGTAATTGGCTACTGGATTCCAGCCTGGCTACATGGAAAGCACTACTGCCCTACTTCTGTGACTGAAGATACAGTTTAAAGGAAACCTGAACTGGAAAGACTGTGGGAGGTGCTTTTGAAGAGTAGCCTTTGAATTTGCTAGTTGGTTGGTTTTGTCCATCTCTGTGTTCTTGAGAGGACAAAGCCCAGGGTTATCCTCGTTAGTATAGTGGTCAGTATCCCCGCCTGTCACGCGGGAGACCGGGGTTCAATTCCCCGACGGGGAGGCAGCTTTTGCTTCTTAAACTTTGTTTATCTCCATGTGTCTAGCCTAGGAATAACGTTTGTTCAGCCCTTTCACTAACATTTTCCAGCCCCCTTGCTGGTGGTGGAGACTCACAGTGCCATGGCCGGTTAGCTCAGTTGGTTAGAGCGTGGTGCTAATAACGCCAAGGTCGCGGGTTCGATCCCCGTACGGGCCACAGGTGTGCGCTTAGACTTTTCACTCTGCCTGTCTGGGCACTGTGAAAGCAGTCGTTGCTTCTGCACTGGAGATCACTGACCCTCTTTCCATCAGTTGACTCTGCTAAAGGCAGCGAGCCCTCTGTACACCCAGGACTGTTGTCATGGTTTCAAGGAGATTAAATCGCACTCCCCCCTCATTGGAAATGTCCTTTTACATGGCATGCAAAAACAGTTACCTACTTTGCATACAACTTTGCCAACTGCTTTTTCTTTCCCAGCAATACTGCTGCTCTCCTTTCAGCTGTATGGAAATACCGTTGCTTGTCTTTTGCACCTAACACAAAATTGAAACACAATCTATTTCACAGAATAACCTCTACCCAAAAGCAAAACCAAACAAACCCTAGAGGCCACATTCAGGACAGAATGTGGCCTCGGTGACCGTTAGGAAAGGTAGTGAGCAAAAAGATCATTTCAGGATTTATGGAAACAAATCACTACTAGTTGTAATTGGCTACTGGATTCCAGCCTGGCTACATGGAAAGCACTACTGCCCTACTTCTGTGACTGAAGATACAGTTTAAAGGAAACCTGAACTGGAAAGACTGTGGGAGGTGCTTTTGAAGAGTAGCCTTTGAATTTGCTAGTTGGTTGGTTTTGTCCATCTCTGTGTTCTTGAGAGGACAAAGCCCAGGGTTATCCTCGTTAGTATAGTGGTCAGTATCCCCGCCTGTCACGCGGGAGACCGGGGTTCAATTCCCCGACGGGGAGGCAGCTTTTGCTTCTTAAACTTTGTTTATCTCCATGTGTCTAGCCTAGGAATAACGTTTGTTCAGCCCTTTCACTAACATTTTCCAGCCCCCTTGCTGGTGGTGGAGACTCACAGTGCCATGGCCGGTTAGCTCAGTTGGTTAGAGCGTGGTGCTAATAACGCCAAGGTCGCGGGTTAGATCCCCGTACGGGCCACAGGTGTGCGCTTAGACTTTTCACTCTGCCTGTCTGGGCACTGTGAAAGCAGTCGTTGCTTCTGCACTGGAGATCACTGACCCTCTTTCCATCAGTTGACTCTGCTAAAGGCAGCGAGCCCTCTGTACACCCAGGACTGTTGTCATGGTTTCAAGGAGATTAAATCGCACTCCCCCCTCATTGGAAATGTCCTTTTACATGGCATGCAAAAACAGTTACCTACTTTGCATACAACTTTGCCAACTGCTTTTTCTTTCCCAGCAATACTGCTGCTCTCCTTTCAGCTGTATGGAAATACCGTTGCTTGTCTTTTGCACCTAACACAAAATTGAAACACAATCTATTTCACAGAATAACCTCTACCCAAAAGCAAAACCAAACAAACCCTAGAGGCCACATTCAGGACAGAATGTGGCCTCGGTGACCGTTAGGAAAGGTAGTGAGCAAAAAGATCATTTCAGGATTTATGGAAACAAATCACTACTAGTTGTAATTGGCTACTGGATTCCAGCCTGGCTACATGGAAAGCACTACTGCCCTACTTCTGTGACTGAAGATACAGTTTAAAGGAAACCTGAACTGGAAAGACTGTGGGAGGTGCTTTTGAAGAGTAGCCTTTGAATTTGCTAGTTGGTTGGTTTTGTCCATCTCTGTGTTCTTGAGAGAACAAAGCCCAGGGTTATCCTCGTTAGTATAGTGGTCAGTATCCCCGCCTGTCACGCGGGAGACCGGGGTTCAATTCCCCGACGGGGAGGCAGCTTTTGCTTCTTAAACTTTGTTTATCTCCATGTGTCTAGCCTAGGAATAACGTTTGTTCAGCCCTTTCACTAACATTTTCCAGCCCCCTTGCTGGTGGTGGAGACTCACAGTGCCATGGCCGGTTAGCTCAGTTGGTTAGAGCGTGGTGCTAATAACGCCAAGGTCGCGGGTTCGATCCCCGTACGGGCCACAGGTGTGCGCTTAGACTTTTCACTCTGCCTGTCTGGGCACTGTGAAAGCAGTCGTTGCTTCTGCACTGGAGATCACTGACCCTCTTTCCATCAGTTGACTCTGCTAAAGGCAGCGAGCCCTCTGTACACCCAGGACTGTTGTCATGGTTTCAAGGAGAGGAAATCGCACTCCCCCCTCATTGGAAATGTCCTTTTACATGGCATGCAAAAACAGTTACCTACTTTGCATACAACTTTGCCAACTGCTTTTTCTTTCCCAGCAATACTGCTGCTCTCCTTTCAGCTGTATGGAAATACCGTTGCTTGTCTTTTGCGCCTAACACAAAATTGAAACACAATCTATTTCACAGAATAACCTCTACCCAAAAGCAAAACCAAACAAACCCTAGAGGCCACATTCAGGACAGAATGTGGCCTCGGTGACCGTTAGGAAAGGTAGTGAGCAAAAAGATCATTTCAGGATTTATGGAAACAAATCACTACTAGTTGTAATTGGCTACTGGATTCCAGCCTGGCTACATGGAAAGCACTACTGCCCTACTTCTGTGACTGAAGATACAGTTTAAAGGAAACCTGAACTGGAAAGACTGTGGGAGGTGCTTTTGAAGAGTAGCCTTTGAATTTGCTAGTTGGTTGGTTTTGTCCATCTCTGTGTTCTTGAGAGGACAAAGCCCAGGGTTATCCTCGTTAGTATAGTGGTCAGTATCCCCGCCTGTCACGTGGGAGACCGGGGTTCAATTCCCCGACGGGGAGGCAGCTTTTGCTTCTTAAACTTTGTTTATCTCCATGTGTCTAGCCTAGGAATAACGTTTGTTCAGCCCTTTCACTAACATTTTCCAGCCCCCTTGCTGGTGGTGGAGACTCACAGTGCCATGGCCGGTTAGCTCAGTTGGTTAGAGCGTGGTGCTAATAACGCCAAGGTCGCGGGTTCGATCCCCGTACGGGCCACAGGTGTGCGCTTAGACTTTTCACTCTGCCTGTCTGGGCACTGTGAAAGCAGTCGTTGCTTCTGCACTGGAGATCACTGACCCTCTTTCCATCAGTTGACTCTGCTAAAGGCAGCGAGCCCTCTGTACACCCAGGACTGTTGTCATGGTTTCAAGGAGATTAAATCGCACTCCCCCCTCATTGGAAATGTCCTTTTACATGGCATGCAAAAACAGTTACCTACTTTGCATACAACTTTGCCAACTGCTTTTTCTTTCCCAGCAATACTGCTGCTCTCCTTTCAGCTGTATGGAAATACCGTTGCTTGTCTTTTGCACCTAACACAAAATTGAAACACAATCTATTTCACAGAATAACCTCTACCCAAAAGCAAAACCAAACAAACCCTAGAGGCCACATTCAGGACAGAATGTGGCCTCGGTGACCGTTAGGAAAGGTAGTGAGCAAAAAGATCATTTCAGGATTTATGGAAACAAATCACTACTAGTTGTAATTGGCTACTGGATTCCAGCCTGGCTACATGGAAAGCACTACTGCCCTACTTCTGTGACTGAAGATACAGTTTAAAGGAAACCTGAACTGGAAAGACTGTGGGAGGTGCTTTTGAAGAGTAGCCTTTGAATTTGCTAGTTGGTTGGTTTTGTCCATCTCTGTGTTCTTGAGAGGACAAAGCCCAGGGTTATCCTCGTTAGTATAGTGGTCAGTATCCCCGCCTGTCACGCGGGAGACCGGGGTTCAATTCCCCGACGGGGAGGCAGCTTTTGCTTCTTAAACTTTGTTTATCTCCATGTGTCTAGCCTAGGAATAACGTTTGTTCAGCCCTTTCACTAACATTTTCCAGCCCCCTTGCTGGTGGTGGAGACTCACAGTGCCATGGCCGGTTAGCTCAGTTGGTTAGAGCGTGGTGCTAATAACGCCAAGGTCGCGGGTTCGATCCCCGTATGGGCCACAGGTGTGCGCTTAGACTTTTCACTCTGCCTGTCTGGGCACAGTGAAAGCAGTCGTTGCTTCTGCACTGGAGATCACTGACCCTCTTTCCATCAGTTGACTCTGCTAAAGGCAGCGAGCCCTCTGTACACCCAGGACTGTTGTCATGGTTTCAAGGAGATTAAATCGCACTCCCCCCTCATTGGAAATGTCCTTTTACATGGCATGCAAAAACAGTTACCTACTTTGCATACAACTTTGCCAACTGCTTTTTCTTTCCCAGCAATACTGCTGCTCTCCTTTCAGCTGTATGGAAATACCGTTGCTTGTCTTTTGCACCTAACACAAAATTGAAACACAATCTATTTCACAGAATAACCTCTACCCAAAAGCAAAACCAAACAAACCCTAGAGGCCACATTCAGGACAGAATGTGGCCTCGGTGACCGTTAGGAAAGGTAGTGAGCAAAAAGATCATTTCAGGATTTATGGAAACAAATCACTACTAGTTGTAATTGGCTACTGGATTCCAGCCTGGCTACATGGAAAGCACTACTGCCCTACTTCTGTGACTGAAGATACAGTTTAAAGGAAACCTGAACTGGAAAGACTGTGGGAGGTGCTTTTGAAGAGTAGCCTTTGAATTTGCTAGTTGGTTGGTTTTGTCCATCTCTGTGTTCTTGAGAGGACAAAGCCCAGGGTTATCCTCGTTAGTATAGTGGTCAGTATCCCCGCCTGTCACGCGGGAGACCGGGGTTCAATTCCCCGACGGGGAGGCAGCTTTTGCTTCTTAAACTTTGTTTATCTCCATGTGTCTAGCCTAGGAATAACGTTTGTTCAGCCCTTTCACTAACATTTTCCAGCCCCCTTGCTGGTGGTGGAGACTCACAGTGCCATGGCCGGTTAGCTCAGTTGGTTAGAGCGTGGTGCTAATAACGCCAAGGTCGCAGGTTCGATCCCCGTACGGGTCACAGGTGTGCGCTTAGACTTTTCACTCTGCCTGTCTGGGCACTGTGAAAGCAGTCGTTGCTTCTGCACTGGAGATCACTGACCCTCTTTCCATCAGTTGACTCTGCTAAAGGCAGCGAGCCCTCTGTACACCCAGGACGGTTGTCATGGTTTCAAGGAGATGAAATCACACTCCCCCCTCATTGGAAATGTCCTTTTACATGGCATGCAAAAACAGTTACCTACTTTGCATACAACTTTGCCAACTGCTTTTTCTTTCCCAGCAATACTGCTGCTCTCCTTTCAGCTGTATGGAAATACCGTTGCTTGTCTTTTGCACCTAACACAAAATTGAAACACAATCTATTTCACAGAATAACCTCTACCCAAAAGCAAAACCAAACAAACCCTAGAGGCCACATTCAGGACAGAATGTGGCCTCGGTGACCGTTAGGAAAGGTAGTGAGCAAAAAGATCATTTCAGGATTTATGGAAACAAATCACTACTAGTTGTAATTGGCTACTGGATTCCAGCCTGGCTACATGGAAAGCACTACTGCCCTACTTCTGTGACTGAAGATACAGTTTAAAGGAAACCTGAACTGGAAAGACTGTGGGAGGTGCTTTTGAAGAGTAGCCTTTGAATTTGCTAGTTGGTTGGTTTTGTCCATCTCTGTGTTCTTGAGAGAACAAAGCCCAGGGTTATCCTCGTTAGTATAGTGGTCAGTATCCCCGCCTGTCACGCGGGAGACCGGGGTTCAATTCCCCGACGGGGAGGCAGCTTTTGCTTCTTAAACTTTGTTTATCTCCATGTGTCTAGCCTAGGAATAACGTTTGTTCAGCCCTTTCACTAACATTTTCCAGCCCCCTTGCTGGTGGTGGAGACTCACAGTGCCATGGCCGGTTAGCTCAGTTGGTTAGAGCGTGGTGCTAATAACGCCAAGGTCGCGGGTTCGATCCCCGTACGGGCCACAGGTGTGCGCTTAGACTTTTCACTCTGCCTGTCTGGGCACTGTGAAAGCAGTCGTTGCTTCTGCACTGGAGATCACTGACCCTCTTTCCATCAGTTGACTCTGCTAAAGGCAGCGAGCCCTCTGTACACCCAGGACTGTTGTCATGGTTTCAAGGAGATGAAATCGCACTCCCCCCTCATTGGAAATGTCCTTTTACATGGCATGCAAAAACAGTTACCTACTTTGCATACAACTTTGCCAACTGCTTTTTCTTTCCCAGCAATACTGCTGCTCTCCTTTCAGCTGTATGGAAATACCGTTGCTTGTCTTTTGCGCCTAACACAAAATTGAAACACAATCTATTTCACAGAATAACCTCTACCCAAAAGCAAAACCAAACAAACCCTAGAGGCCACATTCAGGACAGAATGTGGCCTCGGTGACCGTTAGGAAAGGTAGTGAGCAAAAAGATCATTTCAGGATTTATGGAAACAAATCACTACTAGTTGTAATTGGCTACTGGATTCCAGCCTGGCTACATGGAAAGCACTACTGCCCTACTTCTGTGACTGAAGATACAGTTTAAAGGAAACCTGAACTGGAAAGACTGTGGGAGGTGCTTTTGAAGAGTAGCCTTTGAATTTGCTAGTTGGTTGGTTTTGTCCATCTCTGTGTTCTTGAGAGGACAAAGCCCAGGGTTATCCTCGTTAGTATAGTGGTCAGTATCCCCGCCTGTCACGCGGGAGACCGGGGTTCAATTCCCCGACGGGGAGGCAGCTTTTGCTTCTTAAACTTTGTTTATCTCCATGTGTCTAGCCTAGGAATAACGTTTGTTCAGCCCTTTCACTAACATTTTCCAGCCCCCTTGCTGGTGGTGGAGACTCACAATGCCATGGCCGGTTAGCTCAGTTGGTTAGAGCGTGGTGCTAATAACGCCAAGGTCGCGGGTTCGATCCCCGTACGGGCCACAGGTGTGCGCTTAGACTTTTCACTCTGCCTGTCTGGGCACTGTGAAAGCAGTCGTTGCTTCTGCACTGGAGATCACTGACCCTCTTTCCATCAGTTGACTCTGCTAAAGGCAGCGAGCCCTCTGTACACCCAGGACTGTTGTCATGGTTTCAAGGAGATTAAATCGCACTCCCCCCTCATTGGAAATGTCCTTTTACATGGCATGCAAAAACAGTTACCTACTTTGCATACAACTTTGCCAACTGCTTTTTCTTTCCCAGCAATACTGCTGCTCTCCTTTCAGCTGTATGGAAATACCGTTGCTTGTCTTTTGCACCTAACACAAAATTGAAACACAATCTATTTCACAGAATAACCTCTACCCAAAAGCAAAACCAAACAAACCCTAGAGGCCACATTCAGGACAGAATGTGGCCTCGGTGACCGTTAGGAAAGGTAGTGAGCAAAAAGATCATTTCAGGATTTATGGAAACAAATCACTACTAGTTGTAATTGGTTACTGGATTCCAGCCTGGCTACATGGAAAGCACTACTGCCCTACTTCTGTGACTGAAGATACAGTTTAAAGGAAACCTGAACTGGAAAGACTGTGGGAGGTGCTTTTGAAGAGTAGCCTTTGAATTTGCTAGTTGGTTGGTTTTGTCCATCTCTGTGTTCTTGAGAGGACAAAGCCCAGGGTTATCCTCGTTAGTATAGTGGTCAGTATCCCCGCCTGTCACGCGGGAGACCGGGGTTCAATTCCCCGACGGGGAGGCAGCTTTTGCTTCTTAAACTTTGTTTATCTCCATGTGTCTAGCCTAGGAATAACGTTTGTTCAGCCCTTTCACTAACATTTTCCAGCCCCCTTGCTGGTGGTGGAGACTCACAGTGCCATAGCCGGTTAGCTCAGTTGGTTAGAGCGTGGTGCTAATAACGCCAAGGTCGCGGGTTCGATCCCCGTACGGGCCACAGGTGTGCGCTTAGACTTTTCACTCTGCCTGTCTGGGCACTGTGAAAGCAGTCGTTGCTTCTGCACTGGAGATCACTGACCCTCTTTCCATCAGTTGACTCTGCTAAAGGCAGCGAGCCCTCTGTACACCCAGGACTGTTGTCATGGTTTCAAGGAGATTAAATCGCACTCCCCCCTCATTGGAAATGTCCTTTTACATGGCATGCAAAAACAGTTACCTACTTTGCATACAACTTTGCCAACTGCTTTTTCTTTCCCAGCAATACTGCTGCTCTCCTTTCAGCTGTATGGAAATACCGTTGCTTGTCTTTTGCACCTAACACAAAATTGAAACACAATCTATTTCACAGAATAACCTCTACCCAAAAGCAAAACCAAACAAACCCTAGAGGCCACATTCAGGACAGAATGTGGCCTCGGTGACCGTTAGGAAAGGTAGTGAGCAAAAAGATCATTTCAGGATTTATGGAAACAAATCACTACTAGTTGTAATTGGCTACTGGATTCCAGCCTGGCTACATGGAAAGCACTACTGCCCTACTTCTGTGACTGAAGATACAGTTTAAAGGAAACCTGAACTGGAAAGACTGTGGGAGGTGCTTTTGAAGAGTAGCCTTTGAATTTGCTAGTTGGTTGGTTTTGTCCATCTCTGTGTTCTTGAGAGGACAAAGCCCAGGGTTATCCTCGTTAGTATAGTGGTCAGTATCCCCGCCTGTCACGCGGGAGACCGGGGTTCAATTCCCCGACGGGGAGGCAGCTTTTGCTTCTTAAACTTTGTTTATCTCCATGTGTCTAGCCTAGGAATAACGTTTGTTCAGCCCTTTCACTAACATTTTCCAGCCCCCTTGCTGGTGGTGGAGACTCACAGTGCCATGGCCGGTTAGCTCAGTTGGTTAGAGCGTGGTGCTAATAACGCCAAGGTCGCGGGTTCGATCCCCGTATGGGCCACAGGTGTGCGCTTAGACTTTTCACTCTGCCTGTCTGGGCACTGTGAAAGCAGTCGTTGCTTCTGCACTGGAGATCACTGACCCTCTTTCCATCAGTTGACTCTGCTAAAGGCAGCGAGCCCTCTGTACACCCAGGACTGTTGTCATGGTTTCAAGGAGATTAAATCGCACTCCCCCCTCATTGGAAATGTCCTTTTACATGGCATGCAAAAACAGTTACCTACTTTGCATACAACTTTGCCAACTGCTTTTTCTTTCCCAGCAATACTGCTGCTCTCCTTTCAGCTGTATGGAAATACCGTTGCTTGTCTTTTGCACCTAACACAAAATTGAAACACAATCTATTTCACAGAATAACCTCTACCCAAAAGCAAAACCAAACAAACCCTAGAGGCCACATTCAGGACAGAATGTGGCCTCGGTGACCGTTAGGAAAGGTAGTGAGCAAAAAGATCATTTCAGGATTTATGGAAACAAATCACTACTAGTTGTAATTGGCTACTGGATTCCAGCCTGGCTACATGGAAAGCACTACTGCCCTACTTCTGTGACTGAAGATACAGTTTAAAGGAAGCCTGAACTGGAAAGACTGTGGGAGGTGCTTTTGAAGAGTAGCCTTTGAATTTGCTAGTTGGTTGGTTTTGTCCATCTCTGTGTTCTTGAGAGGACAAAGCCCAGGGTTATCCTCGTTAGTATAGTGGTCAGTATCCCCGCCTGTCACGCGGGAGACCGGGGTTCAATTCCCCGACGGGGAGGCAGCTTTTGCTTCTTAAACTTTGTTTATCTCCATGTGTCTAGCCTAGGAATAACGTTTGTTCAGCCCTTTCACTAACATTTTCCAGCCCCCTTGCTGGTGGTGGAGACTCACAGTGCCATGGCCGGTTAGCTCAGTTGGTTAGAGCGTGGTGCTAATAACGCCAAGGTCGCGGGTTCGATCCCCGTACGGGCCACAGGTGTGCGCTTAGACTTTTCACTCTGCCTGTCTGGGCACTGTGAAAGCAGTCGTTGCTTCTGCACTGGAGATCACTGACCCTCTTTCCATCAGTTGACTCTGCTAAAGGCAGCGAGCCCTCTGTACACCCAGGACTGTTGTCATGGTTTCAAGGAGATTAAATCGCACTCCCCCCTCATTGGAAATGTCCTTTTACATGGCATGCAAAAACAGTTACCTACTTTGCATACAACTTTGCCAACTGCTTTTTCTTTCCCAGCAATACTGCTGCTCTCCTTTCAGCTGTATGGAAATACCGTTGCTTGTCTTTTGCACCTAACACAAAATTGAAACACAATCTATTTCACAGAATAACCTCTACCCAAAAGCAAAACCAAACAAACCCTAGAGGCCACATTCAGGACAGAATGTGGCCTCGGTGACCGTTAGGAAAGGTAGTGAGCAAAAAGATCATTTCAGGATTTATGGAAACAAATCACTACTAGTTGTAATTGGCTACTGGATTCCAGCCTGGCTACATGGAAAGCACTACTGCCCTACTTCTGTGACTGAAGATACAGTTTAAAGGAAACCTGAACTGGAAAGACTGTGGGAGGTGCTTTTGAAGAGTAGCCTTTGAATTTGCTAGTTGGTTGGTTTTGTCCATCTCTGTGTTCTTGAGAGGACAAAGCCCAGGGTTATCCTCGTTAGTATAGTGGTCAGTATCCCCGCCTGTCACGCGGGAGACCGGGGTTCAATTCCCCGACGGGGAGGCAGCTTTTGCTTCTTAAACTTTGTTTATCTCCATGTGTCTAGCCTAGGAATAACGTTTGTTCAGCCCTTTCACTAACATTTTCCAGCCCCCTTGCTGGTGGTGGAGACTCACAGTGCCATGGCCGGTTAGCTCAGTTGGTTAGAGCGTGGTGCTAATAACGCCAAGGTCGCGGGTTCGATCCCCGTATGGGCCACAGGTGTGCGCTTAGACTTTTCACTCTGCCTGTCTGGGCACTGTGAAAGCAGTCGTTGCTTCTGCACTGGAGATCACTGACCCTCTTTCCATCAGTTGACTCTGCTAAAGGCAGCGAGCCCTCTGTACACCCAGGACTGTTGTCATGGTTTCAAGGAGATTAAATCGCACTCCCCCCTCATTGGAAATGTCCTTTTACATGGCATGCAAAAACAGTTACCTACTTTGCATACAACTTTGCCAACTGCTTTTTCTTTCCCAGCAATACTGCTGCTCTCCTTTCAGCTGTATGGAAATACCGTTGCTTGTCTTTTGCACCTAACACAAAATTGAAACACAATCTATTTCACAGAATAACCTCTACCCAAAAGCAAAACCAAACAAACCCTAGAGGCCACATTCAGGACAG
Organism: Hyperolius riggenbachi; assembly: GCF_040937935.1. Taxonomy (NCBI): domain Eukaryota; kingdom Metazoa; phylum Chordata; class Amphibia; order Anura; family Hyperoliidae; genus Hyperolius; species Hyperolius riggenbachi. The sequence continues at coordinate 301,522,983 of NC_090647.1, forward strand.
AATGTGGCCTCGGTGACCGTTAGGAAAGGTAGTGAGCAAAAAGATCATTTCAGGATTTATGGAAACAAATCACTACTAGTTGTAATTGGCTACTGGATTCCAGCCTGGCTACATGGAAAGCACTACTGCCCTACTTCTGTGACTGAAGATACAGTTTAAAGGAAACCTGAACTGGAAAGACTGTGGGAGGTGCTTTTGAAGAGTAGCCTTTGAATTTGCTAGTTGGTTGGTTTTGTCCATCTCTGTGTTCTTGAGAGGACAAAGCCCAGGGTTATCCTCGTTAGTATAGTGGTCAGTATCCCCGCCTGTCACGCGGGAGACCGGGGTTCAATTCCCCGACGGGGAGGCAGCTTTTGCTTCTTAAACTTTGTTTATCTCCATGTGTCTAGCCTAGGAATAACGTTTGTTCAGCCCTTTCACTAACATTTTCCAGCCCCCTTGCTGGTGGTGGAGACTCACAGTGCCATGGCTGGTTAGCTCAGTTGGTTAGAGCGTGGTGCTAATAACGCCAAGGTCGCGGGTTCGATCCCCGTACGGGCCACAGGTGTGCGCTTAGACTTTTCACTCTGCCTGTCTGGGCACTGTGAAAGCAGTCGTTGCTTCTGCACTGGAGATCACTGACCCTCTTTCCATCAGTTGACTCTGCTAAAGGCAGCGAGCCCTCTGTACACCCAGGACGGTTGTCATGGTTTCAAGGAGATGAAATCACACTCCCCCCTCATTGGAAATGTCCTTTTACATGGCATGCAAAAACAGTTACCTACTTTGCATACAACTTTGCCAACTGCTTTTTCTTTCCCAGCAATACTGCTGCTCTCCTTTCAGCTGTATGGAAATACCGTTGCTTGTCTTTTGCACCTAACACAAAATTGAAACACAATCTATTTCACAGAATAACCTCTACCCAAAAGCAAAACCAAACAAACCCTAGAGGCCACATTCAGGACAGAATGTGGCCTCGGTGACCGTTAGGAAAGGTAGTGAGCAAAAAGATCATTTCAGGATTTATGGAAACAAATCACTACTAGTTGTAATTGGCTACTGGATTCCAGCCTGGCTACATGGAAAGCACTACTGCCCTACTTCTGTGACTGAAGATACAGTTTAAAGGAAACCTGAACTGGAAAGACTGTGGGAGGTGCTTTTGAAGAGTAGCCTTTGAATTTGCTAGTTGGTTGGTTTTGTCCATCTCTGTGTTCTTGAGAGAACAAAGCCCAGGGTTATCCTCGTTAGTATAGTGGTCAGTATCCCCGCCTGTCACGCGGGAGACCGGGGTTCAATTCCCCGACGGGGAGGCAGCTTTTGCTTCTTAAACTTTGTTTATCTCCATGTGTCTAGCCTAGGAATAACGTTTGTTCAGCCCTTTCACTAACATTTTCCAGCCCCCTTGCTGGTGGTGGAGACTCACAGTGCCATGGCCGGTTAGCTCAGTTGGTTAGAGCGTGGTGCTAATAACGCCAAGGTCGCGGGTTCGATCCCCGTACGGGCCACAGGTGTGCGCTTAGACTTTTCACTCTGCCTGTCTGGGCACTGTGAAAGCAGTCGTTGCTTCTGCACTGGAGATCACTGACCCTCTTTCCATCAGTTGACTCTGCTAAAGGCAGCGAGCCCTCTGTACACCCAGGACTGTTGTCATGGTTTCAAGGAGATGAAATCGCACTCCCCCCTCATTGGAAATGTCCTTTTACATGGCATGCAAAAACAGTTACCTACTTTGCATACAACTTTGCCAACTGCTTTTTCTTTCCCAGCAATACTGCTGCTCTCCTTTCAGCTGTATGGAAATACCGTTGCTTGTCTTTTGCGCCTAACACAAAATTGAAACACAATCTATTTCACAGAATAACCTCTACCCAAAAGCAAAACCAAACAAACCCTAGAGGCCACATTCAGGACAGAATGTGGCCTTGGTGACCGTTAGGAAAGGTAGTGAGCAAAAAGATCATTTCAGGATTTATGGAAACAAATCACTACTAGTTGTAATTGGCTACTGGATTCCAGCCTGGCTACATGGAAAGCACTACTGCCCTACTTCTGTGACTGAAGATACAGTTTAAAGGAAACCTGAACTGGAAAGACTGTGGGAGGTGCTTTTGAAGAGTAGCCTTTGAATTTGCTAGTTGGTTGGTTTTGTCCATCTCTGTGTTCTTGAGAGGACAAAGCCCAGGGTTATCCTCGTTAGTATAGTGGTCAGTATCCCCGCCTGTCACGCGGGAGACCGGGGTTCAATTCCCCGACGGGGAGGCAGCTTTTGCTTCTTAAACTTTGTTTATCTCCATGTGTCTAGCCTAGGAATAACGTTTGTTCAGCCCTTTCACTAACATTTTCCAGCCCCCTTGCTGGTGGTGGAGACTCACAGTGCCATGGCCGGTTAGCTCAGTTGGTTAGAGCGTGGTGCTAATAACGCCAAGGTTGCGGGTTCGATCCCCGTACGGGCCACAGGTGTGCGCTTAGACTTTTCACTCTGCCTGTCTGGGCACTGTGAAAGTAGTCGTTGCTTCTGCACTGGAGATCACTGACCCTCTTTCCATCAGTTGACTCTGCTAAAGGCAGCGAGCCCTCTGTACACCCAGGACTGTTGTCATGGTTTCAAGGAGATTAAATCGCACTCCCCCCTCATTGGAAATGTCCTTTTACATGGCATGCAAAAACAGTTACCTACTTTGCATACAACTTTGCCAACTGCTTTTTCTTTCCCAGCAATACTGCTGCTCTCCTTTCAGCTGTATGGAAATACCGTTGCTTGTCTTTTGCACCTAACACAAAATTGAAACACAATCTATTTCACAGAATAACCTCTACCCAAAAGCAAAACCAAACAAACCCTAGAGGCCACATTCAGGACAGAATGTGGCCTCGGTGACCGTTAGGAAAGGTAGTGAGCAAAAAGATCATTTCAGGATTTATGGAAACAAATCACTACTAGTTGTAATTGGCTACTGGATTCCAGCCTGGCTACATGGAAAGCACTACTGCCCTACTTCTGTGACTGAAGATACAGTTTAAAGGAAACCTGAACTGGAAAGACTGTGGGAGGTGCTTTTGAAGAGTAGCCTTTGAATTTGCTAGTTGGTTGGTTTTGTCCATCTCTGTGTTCTTGAGAGGACAAAGCCCAGGGTTATCCTCGTTAGTATAGTGGTCAGTATCCCCGCCTGTCACGCGGGAGACCGGGGTTCAATTCCCCGACGGGGAGGCAGCTTTTGCTTCTTAAACTTTGTTTATCTCCATGTGTCTAGCCTAGGAATAACGTTTGTTCAGCCCTTTCACTAACATTTTCCAGCCCCCTTGCTGGTGGTGGAGACTCACAGTGCCATGGCCGGTTAGCTCAGTTGGTTAGAGCGTGGTGCTAATAACGCCAAGGTCGTGGGTTCGATCCCTGTACGGGCCACAGGTGTGCGCTTAGACTTTTCACTCTGCCTGTCTGGGCACTGTGAAAGCAGTCGTTGCTTCTGCACTGGAGATCACTGACCCTCTTTCCATCAGTTGACTCTGCTAAAGGCAGCGAGCCCTCTGTACACCCAGGACTGTTGTCATGGTTTCAAGGAGATTAAATCGCACTCCCCCCTCATTGGAAATGTCCTTTTACATGGCATGCAAAAACAGTTACCTACTTTGCATACAACTTTGCCAACTGCTTTTTCTTTCCCAGCAATACTGCTGCTCTCCTTTCAGCTGTATGGAAATACCGTTGCTTGTCTTTTGCACCTAACACAAAATTGAAACACAATCTATTTCACAGAATAACCTCTACCCAAAAGCAAAACCAAACAAACCCTAGAGGCCACATTCAGGACAGAATGTGGCCTCGGTGACCGTTAGGAAAGGTAGTGAGCAAAAAGATCATTTCAGGATTTATGGAAACAAATCACTACTAGTTGTAATTGGCTACTGGATTCCAGCCTGGCTACATGGAAAGCACTACTGCCCTACTTCTGTGACTGAAGATACAGTTTAAAGGAAACCTGAACTGGAAAGACTGTGGGAGGTGCTTTTGAAGAGTAGCCTTTGAATTTGCTAGTTGGTTGGTTTTGTCCATCTCTGTGTTCTTGAGAGAACAAAGCCCAGGGTTATCCTCGTTAGTATAGTGGTCAGTATCCCTGCCTGTCACGCGGGAGACCGGGGTTCAATTCCCCGACGGGGAGGCAGCTTTTGCTTCTTAAACTTTGTTTATCTCCATGTGTCTAGCCTAGGAATAACGTTTGTTCAGCCCTTTCACTAACATTTTCCAGCCCCCTTGCTGGTGGTGGAGACTCACAGTGCCATGGCCGGTTACTCAGTTGGTTAGAGCGTGGTGCTAATAACGCCAAGGTCGCGGGTTCGATCCCCGTACGGGCCACAGGTGTGCGCTTAGACTTTTCACTCTGCCTGTCTGGGCACTGTGAAAGCAGTCGTTGCTTCTGCACTGGAGATCACTGACCCTCTTTCCATCAGTTGACTCTGCTAAAGGCAGCGAGCCCTCTGTACACCCAGGACTGTTGTCATGGTTTCAAGGAGATGAAATCGCACTCCCCCCTCATTGGAAATGTCCTTTTACATGGCATGCAAAAACAGTTACCTACTTTGCATACAACTTTGCCAACTGCTTTTTCTTTCCCAGCAATACTGCTGCTCTCCTTTCAGCTGTATGGAAATACCGTTGCTTGTCTTTTGCACCTAACACAAAATTGAAACACAATCTATTTCACAGAATAACCTCTACCCAAAAGCAAAACCAAACAAACCCTAGAGGCCACATTCAGGACAGAATGTGGCCTCGGTGACCGTTAGGAAAGGTAGTGAGCAAAAAGATCATTTCAGGATTTATGGAAACAAATCACTACTAGTTGTAATTGGCTACTGGATTCCAGCCTGGCTACATGGAAAGCACTACTGCCCTACTTCTGTGACTGAAGATACAGTTTAAAGGAAACCTGAACTGGAAAGACTGTGGGAGGTGCTTTTGAAGAGTAGCCTTTGAATTTGCTAGTTGGTTGGTTTTGTCCATCTCTGTGTTCTTGAGAGAACAAAGCTCAGGGTTATCCTCGTTAGTATAGTGGTCAGTATCCCCGCCTGTCACGCGGGAGACCGGGGTTCAATTCCCCGACGGGGAGGCAGCTTTTGCTTCTTAAACTTTGTTTATCTCCATGTGTCTAGCCTAGGAATAACGTTTGTTCAGCCCTTTCACTAACATTTTCCAGCCCCCTTGCTGGTGGTGGAGACTCACAGTGCCATGGCCGGTTACTCAGTTGGTTAGAGCGTGGTGCTAATAACGCCAAGGTCGCGGGTTCGATCCCCGTACGGGCCACAGGTGTGCGCTTAGACTTTTCACTCTGCCTGTCTGGGCACTGTGAAAGCAGTCGTTGCTTCTGCACTGGAGATCACTGACCCTCTTTCCATCAGTTGACTCTGCTAAAGGCAGCGAGCCCTCTGTACACCCAGGACTGTTGTCATGGTTTCAAGGAGATGAAATCGCACTCCCCCCTCATTGGAAATGTCCTTTTACATGGCATGCAAAAACAGTTACCTACTTTGCATACAACTTTGCCAACTGCTTTTTCTTTCCCAGCAATACTGCTGCTCTCCTTTCAGCTGTATGGAAATACCGTTGCTTGTCTTTTGCACCTAACACAAAATTGAAACACAATCTATTTCACAGAATAACCTCTACCCAAAAGCAAAACCAAACAAACCCTAGAGGCCACATTCAGGACAGAATGTGGCCTCGGTGACCGTTAGGAAAGGTAGTGAGCAAAAAGATCATTTCAGGATTTATGGAAACAAATCACTACTAGTTGTAATTGGCTACTGGATTCCAGCCTGGCTACATGGAAAGCACTACTGCCCTACTTCTGTGACTGAAGATACAGTTTAAAGGAAACCTGAACTGGAAAGACTGTGGGAGGTGCTTTTGAAGAGTAGCCTTTGAATTTGCTAGTTGGTTGGTTTTGTCCATCTCTGTGTTCTTGAGAGGACAAAGCCCAGGGGTATCCTCGTTAGTATAGTGGTCAGTATCCCCGCCTGTCACGCGGGAGACCGGGGTTCAATTCCCCGACGGGGAGGCAGCTTTTGCTTCTTAAACTTTGTTTATCTCCATGTGTCTAGCCTAGGAATAACGTTTGTTCAGCCCTTTCACTAACATTTTCCAGCCCCCTTGCTGGTGGTGGAGACTCACAGTGCCATGGCCGGTTACTCAGTTGGTTAGAGCGTGGTGCTAATAACGCCAAGGTCGCGGGTTCGATCCCCGTACGGGCCACAGGTGTGCGCTTAGACTTTTCACTCTGCCTGTCTGGGCACTGTGAAAGCAGTCGTTGCTTCTGCACTGGAGATCACTGACCCTCTTTCCATCAGTTGACTCTGCTAAAGGCAGCGAGCCCTCTGTACACCCAGGACTGTTGTCATGGTTTCAAGGAGATGAAATCGCACTCCCCCCTCATTGGAAATGTCCTTTTACATGGCATGCAAAAACAGTTACCTACTTTGCATACAACTTTGCCAACTGCTTTTTCTTTCCCAGCAATACTGCTGCTCTCCTTTCAGCTGTATGGAAATACCGTTGCTTGTCTTTTGCACCTAACACAAAATTGAAACACAATCTATTTCACAGAATAACCTCTACCCAAAAGCAAAACCAAACAAACCCTAGAGGCCACATTCAGGACAGAATGTGGCCTCGGTGACCGTTAGGAAAGGTAGTGAGCAAAAAGATCATTTCAGGATTTATGGAAACAAATCACTACTAGTTGTAATTGGCTACTGGATTCCAGCCTGGCTACATGGAAAGCACTACTGCCCTACTTCTGTGACTGAAGATACAGTTTAAAGGAAACCTGAACTGGAAAGACTGTGGGAGGTGCTTTTGAAGAGTAGCCTTTGAATTTGCTAGTTGGTTGGTTTTGTCCATCTCTGTGTTCTTGAGAGGACAAAGCCCAGGGGTATCCTCGTTAGTATAGTGGTCAGTATCCCCGCCTGTCACGCGGGAGACCGGGGTTCAATTCCCCGACGGGGAGGCAGCTTTTGCTTCTTAAACTTTGTTTATCTCCATGTGTCTAGCCTAGGAATAACGTTTGTTCAGCCCTTTCACTAACATTTTCCAGCCCCCTTGCTGGTGGTGGAGACTCACAGTGCCATGGCCGGTTAGCTCAGTTGGTTAGAGCGTGGTGCTAATAACGCCAAGGTCGCGGGTTCGATCCCCGTACGGGCCACAGGTGTGCGCTTAGACTTTTCACTCTGCCTGTCTGGGCACTGTGAAAGCAGTCGTTGCTTCTGCACTGGAGATCACTGACCCTCTTTCCATCAGTTGACTCTGCTAAAGGCAGCGAGCCCTCTGTACACCCAGGACTGTTGTCATGGTTTCAAGGAGATGAAATCGCACTCCCCCCTCATTGGAAATGTCCTTTTACATGGCATGCAAAAAAAGTTACCTACTTTGCATACAACTTTGCCAACTGCTTTTTCTTTCCCAGCAATACTGCTGCTCTCCTTTCAGCTGTATGGAAATACCGTTGCTTGTCTTTTGCGCCTAACACAAAATTGAAACACAATCTATTTCACAGAATAACCTCTACCCAAAAGCAAAACCAAACAAACCCTAGAGGCCACATTCAGGACAGAATGTGGCCTCGGTGACCGTTAGGAAAGGTAGTGAGCAAAAAGATCATTTCAGGATTTATGGAAACAAATCACTACTAGTTGTAATTGGCTACTGGATTCCAGCCTGGCTACATGGAAAGCACTACTGCCCTACTTCTGTGACTGAAGATACAGTTTAAAGGAAACCTGAACTGGAAAGACTGTGGGAGGTGCTTTTGAAGAGTAGCCTTTGAATTTGCTAGTTGGTTGGTTTTGTCCATCTCTGTGTTCTTGAGAGGACAAAGCCCAGGGGTATCCTCGTTAGTATAGTGGTCAGTATCCCCGCCTGTCACGCGGGAGACCGGGGTTCAATTCCCCGACGGGGAGGCAGCTTTTGCTTCTTAAACTTTGTTTATCTCCATGTGTCTAGCCTAGGAATAACGTTTGTTCAGCCCTTTCACTAACATTTTCCAGCCCCCTTGCTGGTGGTGGAGACTCACAGTGCCATGGCCGGTTACTCAGTTGGTTAGAGCGTGGTGCTAATAACGCCAAGGTCGCGGGTTCGATCCCCGTACGGGCCACAGGTGTGCGCTTAGACTTTTCACTCTGCCTGTCTGGGCACTGTGAAAGCAGTCGTTGCTTCTGCACTGGAGATCACTGACCCTCTTTCCATCAGTTGACTCTGCTAAAGGCAGCGAGCCCTCTGTACACCCAGGACTGTTGTCATGGTTTCAAGGAGATGAAATCGCACTCCCCCCTCATTGGAAATGTCCTTTTACATGGCATGCAAAAACAGTTACCTACTTTGCATACAACTTTGCCAACTGCTTTTTCTTTCCCAGCAATACTGCTGCTCTCCTTTCAGCTGTATGGAAATACCGTTGCTTGTCTTTTGCACCTAACACAAAATTGAAACACAATCTATTTCACAGAATAACCTCTACCCAAAAGCAAAACCAAACAAACCCTAGAGGCCACATTCAGGACAGAATGTGGCCTCGGTGACCGTTAGGAAAGGTAGTGAGCAAAAAGATCATTTCAGGATTTATGGAAACAAATCACTACTAGTTGTAATTGGCTACTGGATTCCAGCCTGGCTACATGGAAAGCACTACTGCCCTACTTCTGTGACTGAAGATACAGTTTAAAGGAAACCTGAACTGGAAAGACTGTGGGAGGTGCTTTTGAAGAGTAGCCTTTGAATTTGCTAGTTGGTTGGTTTTGTCCATCTCTGTGTTCTTGAGAGGACAAAGCCCAGGGTTATCCTCGTTAGTATAGTGGTCAGTATCCCCGCCTGTCACGCGGGAGACCGGGGTTCAATTCCCCGACGGGGAGGCAGCTTTTGCTTCTTAAACTTTGTTTATCTCCATGTGTCTAGCCTAGGAATAACATTTGTTCAGCCCTTTCACTAACATTTTCCAGCCCCCTTGCTGGTGGTGGAGACTCACAGTGCCATGGCCGGTTAGCTCAGTTGGTTAGAGCGTGGTGCTAATAACGCCAAGGTCGCGGGTTCGATCCCCGTATGGGCCACAGGTGTGCGCTTAGACTTTTCACTCTGCCTGTCTGGGCACTGTGAAAGCAGTCGTTGCTTCTGCACTGGAGATCACTGACCCTCTTTCCATCAGTTGACTCTGCTAAAGGCAGCGAGCCCTCTGTACACCCAGGACTGTTGTCATGGTTTCAAGGAGATGAAATCGCACTCCCCCCTCATTGGAAATGTCCTTTTACATGGCATGCAAAAACAGTTACCTACTTTGCATACAACTTTGCCAACTGCTTTTTCTTTCCCAGCAATACTGCTGCTCTCCTTTCAGCTGTATGGAAATACCGTTGCTTGTCTTTTGCGCCTAACACAAAATTGAAACACAATCTATTTCACAGAATAACCTCTACCCAAAAGCAAAACCAAACAAACCCTAGAGGCCACATTCAGGACAGAATGTGGCCTCGGTGACCGTTAGGAAAGGTAGTGAGCAAAAAGATCATTTCAGGATTTATGGAAACAAATCACTACTAGTTGTAATTGGCTACTGGATTCCAGCCTGGCTACATGGAAAGCACTACTGCCCTACTTCTGTGACTGAAGATACAGTTTAAAGGAAACCTGAACTGGAAAGACTGTGGGAGGTGCTTTTGAAGAGTAGCCTTTGAATTTGCTAGTTGGTTGGTTTTGTCCATCTCTGTGTTCTTGAGAGGACAAAGCCCAGGGGTATCCTCGTTAGTATAGTGGTCAGTATCCCCGCCTGTCACGCGGGAGACCGGGGTTCAATTCCCCGACGGGGAGGCAGCTTTTGCTTCTTAAACTTTGTTTATCTCCATGTGTCTAGCCTAGGAATAACGTTTGTTCAGCCCTTTCACTAACATTTTCCAGCCCCCTTGCTGGTGGTGGAGACTCACAGTGCCATGGCCGGTTAGCTCAGTTGGTTAGAGCGTGGTGCTAATAACGCCAAGGTCGCGGGTTTGATCCCCGTACGGGCCACAGGTGTGTGCTTAGACTTTTCACTCTGCCTGTCTGGGCACTGTGAAAGCAGTCGTTGCTTCTGCACTGGAGATCACTGACCCTCTTTCCATCAGTTGACTCTGCTAAAGGCAGCGAGCCCTCTGTACACCCAGGACTGTTGTCATGGTTTCAAGGAGATTAAATCGCACTCCCCCCTCATTGGAAATGTCCTTTTACATGGCATGCAAAAACAGTTACCTACTTTGCATACAACTTTGCCAACTGCTTTTTCTTTCCCAGCAATACTGCTGCTCTCCTTTCAGCTGTATGGAAATACCGTTGCTTGTCTTTTGCGCCTAACACAAAATTGAAACACAATCTATTTCACAGAATAACCTCTACCCAAAAGCAAAACCAAACAAACCCTAGAGGCCACATTCAGGACAGAATGTGGCCTCGGTGACCGTTAGGAAAGGTAGTGAGCAAAAAGATCATTTCAGGATTTATGGAAACAAATCACTACTAGTTGTAATTGGCTACTGGATTCCAGCCTGGCTACATGGAAAGCACTACTGCCCTACTTCTGTGACTGAAGATACAGTTTAAAGGAAACCTGAACTGGAAAGACTGTGGGAGGTGCTTTTGAAGAGTAGCCTTTGAATTTGCTAGTTGGTTGGTTTTGTCCATCTCTGTGTTCTTGAGAGGACAAAGCCCAGGGGTATCCTCGTTAGTATAGTGGTCAGTATCCCCGCCTGTCACGCGGGAGACCGGGGTTCAATTCCCCGACGGGGAGGCAGCTTTTGCTTCTTAAACTTTGTTTATCTCCATGTGTCTAGCCTAGGAATAACGTTTGTTCAGCCCTTTCACTAACATTTTCCAGCCCCCTTGCTGGTGGTGGAGACTCACAGTGCCATGGCCGGTTAGCTCAGTTGGTTAGAGCGTGGTGCTAATAACGCCAAGGTCGCGGGTTCGATCCCCGTACGGGCTACAGGTGTGCGCTTAGACTTTTCACTCTGCCTGTCTGGGCACTGTGAAAGCAGTCGTTGCTTCTGCACTGGAGATCACTGACCCTCTTTCCATCAGTTGACTCTGCTAAAGGCAGCGAGCCCTCTGTACACCCAGGACTGTTGTCATGGTTTCAAGGAGATGAAATCGCACTCCCCCCTCATTGGAAATGTCCTTTTACATGGCATGCAAAAACAGTTACCTACTTTGCATACAACTTTGCCAACTGCTTTTTCTTTCCCAGCAATACTGCTGCTCTCCTTTCAGCTGTATGGAAATACCGTTGCTTGTCTTTTGCACCTAACACAAAATTGAAACACAATCTATTTCACAGAATAACCTCTACCCAAAAGCAAAACCAAACAAACCCTAGAGGCCACATTCAGGACAGAATGTGGCCTCGGTGACCGTTAGGAAAGGTAGTGAGCAAAAAGATCATTTCAGGATTTATGGAAACAAATCACTACTAGTTGTAATTGGCTACTGGATTCCAGCCTGGCTACATGGAAAGCACTACTGCCCTACTTCTGTGACTGAAGATACAGTTTAAAGGAAACCTGAACTGGAAAGACTGTGGGAGGTGCTTTTGAAGAGTAGCCTTTGAATTTGCTAGTTGGTTGGTTTTGTCCATCTCTGTGTTCTTGAGAGGACAAAGCCCAGGGTTATCCTCGTTAGTATAGTGGTCAGTATCCCCGCCTGTCACGCGGGAGACCGGGGTTCAATTCCCCGACGGGGAGGCAGCTTTTGCTTCTTAAACTTTGTTTATCTCCATGTGTCTAGCCTAGGAATAACATTTGTTCAGCCCTTTCACTAACATTTTCCAGCCCCCTTGCTGGTGGTGGAGACTCACAGTGCCATGGCCGGTTAGCTCAGTTGGTTAGAGCGTGGTGCTAATAACGCCAAGGTCGCGGGTTCGATCCCCGTACGGGCCACAGGTGTGCGCTTAGACTTTTCACTCTGCCTGTCTGGGCACTGTGAAAGCAGTCGTTGCTTCTGCACTGGAGATCACTGACCCTCTTTCCATCAGTTGACTCTGCTAAAGGCAGCGAGCCCTCTGTACACCCAGGACTGTTGTCATGGTTTCAAGGAGATGAAATCGCACTCCCCCCTCATTGGAAATGTCCTTTTACATGGCATGCAAAAACAGTTACCTACTTTGCATACAACTTTGCCAACTGCTTTTTCTTTCCCAGCAATACTGCTGCTCTCCTTTCAGCTGTATGGAAATACCGTTGCTTGTCTTTTGCGCCTAACACAAAATTGAAACACAATCTATTTCACAGAATAACCTCTACCCAAAAGCAAAACCAAACAAACCCTAGAGGCCACATTCAGGACAGAATGTGGCCTCGGTGACCGTTAGGAAAGGTAGTGAGCAAAAAGATCATTTCAGGATTTATGGAAACAAATCACTACTAGTTGTAATTGGCTACTGGATTCCAGCCTGGCTACATGGAAAGCACTACTGCCCTACTTCTGTGACTGAAGATACAGTTTAAAGGAAACCTGAACTGGAAAGACTGTGGGAGGTGCTTTTGAAGAGTAGCCTTTGAATTTGCTAGTTGGTTGGTTTTGTCCATCTCTGTGTTCTTGAGAGGACAAAGCCCAGGGTTATCCTCGTTAGTATAGTGGTCAGTATCCCCGCCTGTCACGCGGGAGACCGGGGTTCAATTCCCCGACGGGGAGGCAGCTTTTGCTTCTTAAACTTTGTTTATCTCCATGTGTCTAGCCTAGGAATAACGTTTGTTCAGCCCTTTCACTAACATTTTCCAGCCCCCTTGCTGGTGGTGGAGACTCACAGTGCCATGGCCGGTTAGCTCAGTTGGTTAGAGCGTGGTGCTAATAACGCCAAGGTCGCGGGTTCGATCCCCGTACGGGCCACAGGTGTGCGCTTAGACTTTTCACTCTGCCTGTCTGGGCACTGTGAAAGCAGTCGTTGCTTCTGCACTGGAGATCACTGACCCTCTTTCCATCAGTTGACTCTGCTAAAGGCAGCGAGCCCTCTGTACACCCAGGACTGTTGTCATGGTTTCAAGGAGATGAAATCGCACTCCCCCCTCATTGGAAATGTCCTTTTACATGGCATGCAAAAACAGTTACCTACTTTGCATACAACTTTGCCAACTGCTTTTTCTTTCCCAGCAATACTGCTGCTCTCCTTTCAGCTGTATGGAAATACCGTTGCTTGTCTTTTGCGCCTAACACAAAATTGAAACACAATCTATTTCACAGAATAACCTCTACCCAAAAGCAAAACCAAACAAACCCTAGAGGCCACATTCAGGACAGAATGTGGCCTCGGTGACCGTTAGGAAAGGTAGTGAGCAAAAAGATCATTTCAGGATTTATGGAAACAAATCACTACTAGTTGTAATTGGCTACTGGATTCCAGCCTGGCTACATGGAAAGCACTACTGCCCTACTTCTGTGACTGAAGATACAGTTTAAAGGAAACCTGAACTGGAAAGACTGTGGGAGGTGCTTTTGAAGAGTAGCCTTTGAATTTGCTAGTTGGTTGGTTTTGTCCATCTCTGTGTTCTTGAGAGGACAAAGCCCAGGGTTATCCTCGTTAGTATAGTGGTCAGTATCCCCGCCTGTCACGCGGGAGACCGGGGTTCAATTCCCCGACGGGGAGGCAGCTTTTGCTTCTTAAACTTTGTTTATCTCCATGTGTCTAGCCTAGGAATAACGTTTGTTCAGCCCTTTCACTAACATTTTCCAGCCCCCTTGCTGGTGGTGGAGACTCACAGTGCCATGGCCGGTTAGCTCAGTTGGTTAGAGCGTGGTGCTAATAACGCCAAGGTCGCGGGTTCGATCCCCGTACGGGCCACAGGTGTGTGCTTAGACTTTTCACTCTGCCTGTCTGGGCACTGTGAAAGCAGTCGTTGCTTCTGCACTGGAGATCACTGACCCTCTTTCCATCAGTTGACTCTGCTAAAGGCAGCGAGCCCTCTGTACACCCAGGACTGTTGTCATGGTTTCAAGGAGATGAAATCGCACTCCCCCCTCATTGGAAATGTCCTTTTACATGGCATGCAAAAACAGTTACCTACTTTGCATACAACTTTGCCAACTGCTTTTTCTTTCCCAGCAATACTGCTGCTCTCCTTTCAGCTGTATGGAAATACCGTTGCTTGTCTTTTGCGCCTAACACAAAATTGAAACACAATCTATTTCACAGAATAACCTCTACCCAAAAGCAAAACCAAACAAACCCTAGAGGCCACATTCAGGACAGAATGTGGCCTCGGTGACCGTTAGGAAAGGTAGTGAGCAAAAAGATCATTTCAGGATTTATGGAAACAAATCACTACTAGTTGTAATTGGCTACTGGATTCCAGCCTGGCTACATGGAAAGCACTACTGCCCTACTTCTGTGACTGAAGATACAGTTTAAAGGAAACCTGAACTGGAAAGACTGTGGGAGGTGCTTTTGAAGAGTAGCCTTTGAATTTGCTAGTTGGTTGGTTTTGTCCATCTCTGTGTTCTTGAGAGGACAAAGCCCAGGGTTATCCTCGTTAGTATAGTGGTCAGTATCCCCGCCTGTCACGCGGGAGACCGGGGTTCAATTCCCCGACGGGGAGGCAGCTTTTGCTTCTTAAACTTTGTTTATCTCCATGTGTCTAGCCTAGGAATAACGTTTGTTCAGCCCTTTCACTAACATTTTCCAGCCCCCTTGCTGGTGGTGGAGACTCACAGTGCCATGGCCGGTTAGCTCAGTTGGTTAGAGCGTGGTGCTAATAACGCCAAGGTCGCGGGTTCGATCCCCGTACGGGCCACAGGTGTGCGCTTAGACTTTTCACTCTGCCTGTCTGGGCACTGTGAAAGCAGTCGTTGCTTCTGCACTGGAGATCACTGACCCTCTTTCCATCAGTTGACTCTGCTAAAGGCAGCGAGCCCTCTGTACACCCAGGACTGTTGTCATGGTTTCAAGGAGATGAAATCGCACTCCCCCCTCATTGGAAATGTCCTTTTACATGGCATGCAAAAACAGTTACCTACTTTGCATACAACTTTGCCAACTGCTTTTTCTTTCCCAGCAATACTGCTGCTCTCCTTTCAGCTGTATGGAAATACCGTTGCTTGTCTTTTGCGCCTAACACAAAATTGAAACACAATCTATTTCACAGAATAACCTCTACCCAAAAGCAAAACCAAACAAACCCTAGAGGCCACATTCAGGACAGAATGTGGCCTCGGTGACCGTTAGGAAAGGTAGTGAGCAAAAAGATCATTTCAGGATTTATGGAAACAAATCACTACTAGTTGTAATTGGCTACTGGATTCCAGCCTGGCTACATGGAAAGCACTACTGCCCTACTTCTGTGACTGAAGATACAGTTTAAAGGAAACCTGAACTGGAAAGACTGTGGGAGGTGCTTTTGAAGAGTAGCCTTTGAATTTGCTAGTTGGTTGGTTTTGTCCATCTCTGTGTTCTTGAGAGGACAAAGCCCAGGGGTATCCTCGTTAGTATAGTGGTCAGTATCCCCGCCTGTCACGCGGGAGACCGGGGTTCAATTCCCCGACGGGGAGGCAGCTTTTGCTTCTTAAACTTTGTTTATCTCCATGTGTCTAGCCTAGGAATAACGTTTGTTCAGCCCTTTCACTAACATTTTCCAGCCCCCTTGCTGGTGGTGGAGACTCACAGTGCCATGGCCGGTTAGCTCAGTTGGTTAGAGCGTGGTGCTAATAACGCCAAGGTCGCGGGTTCGATCCCCGTACGGGCCACAGGTGTGCGCTTAGACTTTTCACTCTGCCTGTCTGGGCACTGTGAAAGCAGTCGTTGCTTCTGCACTGGAGATCACTGACCCTCTTTCCATCAGTTGACTCTGCTAAAGGCAGCGAGCCCTCTGTACACCCAGGACTGTTGTCATGGTTTCAAGGAGATGAAATCGCACTCCCCCCTCATTGGAAATGTCCTTTTACATGGCATGCAAAAACAGTTACCTACTTTGCATACAACTTTGCCAACTGCTTTTTCTTTCCCAGCAATACTGCTGCTCTCCTTTCAGCTGTATGGAAATACCGTTGCTTGTCTTTTGCACCTAACACAAAATTGAAACACAATCTATTTCACAGAATAACCTCTACCCAAAAGCAAAACCAAACAAACCCTAGAGGCCACATTCAGGACAGAATGTGGCCTCGGTGACCGTTAGGAAAGGTAGTGAGCAAAATGATCATTTCAGGATTTATGGAAACAAATCACTACTAGTTGTAATTGGCTACTGGATTCCAGCCTGGCTACATGGAAAGCACTACTGCCCTACTTCTGTGACTGAAGATACAGTTTAAAGGAAACCTGAACTGGAAAGACTGTGGGAGGTGCTTTTGAAGAGTAGCCTTTGAATTTGCTAGTTGGTTGGTTTTGTCCATCTCTGTGTTCTTGAGAGGACAAAGCCCAGGGTTATCCTCGTTAGTATAGTGGTCAGTATCCCCGCCTGTCACGCGGGAGACCGGGGTTCAATTCCCCGACGGGGAGGCAGCTTTTGCTTCTTAAACTTTGTTTATCTCCATGTGTCTAGCCTAGGAATAACGTTTGTTCAGCCCTTTCACTAACATTTTCCAGCCCCCTTGCTGGTGGTGGAGACTCACAGTGCCATGGCCGGTTAGCTCAGTTGGTTAGAGCGTGGTGCTAATAACGCCAAGGTCGCGGGTTTGATCCCCGTACGGGCCACAGGTGTGCGCTTAGACTTTTCACTCTGCCTGTCTGGGCACTGTGAAAGCAGTCGTTGCTTCTGCACTGGAGATCACTGACCCTCTTTCCATCAGTTGACTCTGCTAAAGGCAGCGAGCCCTCTGTACACCCAGGACTGTTGTCATGGTTTCAAGGAGATGAAATCGCACTCCCCCCTCATTGGAAATGTCCTTTTACATGGCATGCAAAAACAGTTACCTACTTTGCATACAACTTTGCCAACTGCTTTTTCTTTCCCAGCAATACTGCTGCTCTCCTTTCAGCTGTATGGAAATACCGTTGCTTGTCTTTTGCGCCTAACACAAAATTGAAACACAATCTATTTCACAGAATAACCTCTACCCAAAAGCAAAACCAAACAAACCCTAGAGGCCACATTCAGGACAGAATGTGGCCTCGGTGACCGTTAGGAAAGGTAGTGAGCAAAAAGATCATTTCAGGATTTATGGAAACAAATCACTACTAGTTGTAATTGGCTACTGGATTCCAGCCTGGCTACATGGAAAGCACTACTGCCCTACTTCTGTGACTGAAGATACAGTTTAAAGGAAACCTGAACTGGAAAGACTGTGGGAGGTGCTTTTGAAGAGTAGCCTTTGAATTTGCTAGTTGGTTGGTTTTGTCCATCTCTGTGTTCTTGAGAGGACAAAGCCCAGGGTTATCCTCGTTAGTATAGTGGTCAGTATCCCCGCCTGTCACGCGGGAGACCGGGGTTCAATTCCCCGACGGGGAGGCAGCTTTTGCTTCTTAAACTTTGTTTATCTCCATGTGTCTAGCCTAGGAATAACGTTTGTTCAGCCCTTTCACTAACATTTTCCAGCCCCCTTGCTGGTGGTGGAGACTCACAGTGCCATGGCCGGTTAGCTCAGTTGGTTAGAGCGTGGTGCTAATAACGCCAAGGTCGCGGGTTCGATCCCCGTACGGGCCACAGGTGTGCGCTTAGACTTTTCACTCTGCCTGTCTGGGCACTGTGAAAGCAGTCGTTGCTTCTGCACTGGAGATCACTGACCCTCTTTCCATCAGTTGACTCTGCTAAAGGCAGCGAGCCCTCTGTACACCCAGGACTGTTGTCATGGTTTCAAGGAGATGAAATCGCACTCCCCCCTCATTGGAAATGTCCTTTTACATGGCATGCAAAAACAGTTACCTACTTTGCATACAACTTTGCCAACTGCTTTTTCTTTCCCAGCAATACTGCTGCTCTCCTTTCAGCTGTATGGAAATACCGTTGCTTGTCTTTTGCGCCTAACACAAAATTGAAACACAATCTATTTCACAGAATAACCTCTACCCAAAAGCAAAACCAAACAAACCCTAGAGGCCACATTCAGGACAGAATGTGGCCTCGGTGACCGTTAGGAAAGGTAGTGAGCAAAAAGATCATTTCAGGATTTATGGAAACAAATCACTACTAGTTGTAATTGGCTACTGGATTCCAGCCTGGCTACATGGAAAGCACTACTGCCCTACTTCTGTGACTGAAGATACAGTTTAAAGGAAACCTGAACTGGAAAGACTGTGGGAGGTGCTTTTGAAGAGTAGCCTTTGAATTTGCTAGTTGGTTGGTTTTGTCCATCTCTGTGTTCTTGAGAGGACAAAGCCCAGGGTTATCCTCGTTAGTATAGTGGTCAGTATCCCCGCCTGTCACGCGGGAGACCGGGGTTCAATTCCCCGACGGGGAGGCAGCTTTTGCTTCTTAAACTTTGTTTATCTCCATGTGTCTAGCCTAGGAATAACGTTTGTTCAGCCCTTTCACTAACATTTTCCAGCCCCCTTGCTGGTGGTGGAGACTCACAGTGCCATGGCCGGTTAGCTCAGTTGGTTAGAGCGTGGTGCTAATAATGCCAAGGTCGCGGGTTCGATCCCCGTACGGGCCACAGGTGTGCGCTTAGACTTTTCACTCTGCCTGTCTGGGCACTGTGAAAGCAGTCGTTGCTTCTGCACTGGAGATCACTGACCCTCTTTCCATCAGTTGACTCTGCTAAAGGCAGCGAGCCCTCTGTACACCCAGGACTGTTGTCATGGTTTCAAGGAGATGAAATCGCACTCCCCCCTCATTGGAAATGTCCTTTTACATGGCATGCAAAAACAGTTACCTACTTTGCATACAACTTTGCCAACTGCTTTTTCTTTCCCAGCAATACTGCTGCTCTCCTTTCAGCTGTATGGAAATACCGTTGCTTGTCTTTTGCGCCTAACACAAAATTGAAACACAATCTATTTCACAGAATAACCTCTACCCAAAAGCAAAACCAAACAAACCCTAGAGGCCACATTCAGGACAGAATGTGGCCTCGGTGACCGTTAGGAAAGGTAGTGAGCAAAAAGATCATTTCAGGATTTATGGAAACAAATCACTACTAGTTGTAATTGGCTACTGGATTCCAGCCTGGCTACATGGAAAGCACTACTGCCCTACTTCTGTGACTGAAGATACAGTTTAAAGGAAACCTGAACTGGAAAGACTGTGGGAGGTGCTTTTGAAGAGTAGCCTTTGAATTTGCTAGTTGGTTGGTTTTGTCCATCTCTGTGTTCTTGAGAGGACAAAGCCCAGGGTTATCCTCGTTAGTATAGTGGTCAGTATCCCCGCCTGTCACGCGGGAGACCGGGGTTCAATTCCCTGACGGGGAGGCAGCTTTTGCTTCTTAAACTTTGTTTATCTCCATGTGTCTAGCCTAGGAATAACGTTTGTTCAGCCCTTTCACTAACATTTTCCAGCCCCCTTGCTGGTGGTGGAGACTCACAGTGCCATGGCCGGTTAGCTCAGTTGGTTAGAGCGTGGTGCTAATAACGCCAAGGTCGCGGGTTCGATCCCCGTACGGGCCACAGGTGTGTGCTTAGACTTTTCACTCTGCCTGTCTGGGCACTGTGAAAGCAGTCGTTGCTTCTGCACTGGAGATCACTGACCCTCTTTCCATCAGTTGACTCTGCTAAAGGCAGCGAGCCCTCTGTACACCCAGGACTGTTGTCATGGTTTCAAGGAGATGAAATCGCACTCCCCCCTCATTGGAAATGTCCTTTTACATGGCATGCAAAAACAGTTACCTACTTTGCATACAACTTTGCCAACTGCTTTTTCTTTCCCAGCAATACTGCTGCTCTCCTTTCAGCTGTATGGAAATACCGTTGCTTGTCTTTTGCGCCTAACACAAAATTGAAACACAATCTATTTCACAGAATAACCTCTACCCAAAAGCAAAACCAAACAAACCCTAGAGGCCACATTCAGGACAGAATGTGGCCTCGGTGACCGTTAGGAAAGGTAGTGAGCAAAAAGATCATTTCAGGATTTATGGAAACAAATCACTACTAGTTGTAATTGGCTACTGGATTCCAGCCTGGCTACATGGAAAGCACTACTGCCCTACTTCTGTGACTGAAGATACAGTTTAAAGGAAACCTGAACTGGAAAGACTGTGGGAGGTGCTTTTGAAGAGTAGCCTTTGAATTTGCTAGTTGGTTGGTTTTGTCCATCTCTGTGTTCTTGAGAGGACAAAGCCCAGGGTTATCCTCGTTAGTATAGTGGTCAGTATCCCCGCCTGTCACGCGGGAGACCGGGGTTCAATTCCCCGACGGGGAGGCAGCTTTTGCTTCTTAAACTTTGTTTATCTCCATGTGTCTAGCCTAGGAATAACGTTTGTTCAGCCCTTTCACTAACATTTTCCAGCCCCCTTGCTGGTGGTGGAGACTCACAGTGCCATGGCCGGTTAGCTCAGTTGGTTAGAGCGTGGTGCTAATAACGCCAAGGTCGCGGGTTCGATCCCCGTACGGGCCACAGGTGTGCGCTTAGACTTTTCACTCTGCCTGTCTGGGCACTGTGAAAGCAGTCGTTGCTTCTGCACTGGAGATCACTGACCCTCTTTCCATCAGTTGACTCTGCTAAAGGCAGCGAGCCCTCTGTACACCCAGGACTGTTGTCATGGTTTCAAGGAGATGAAATCGCACTCCCCCCTCATTGGAAATGTCCTTTTACATGGCATGCAAAAACAGTTACCTACTTTGCATACAACTTTGCCAACTGCTTTTTCTTTCCCAGCAATACTGCTGCTCTCCTTTCAGCTGTATGGAAATACCGTTGCTTGTCTTTTGCGCCTAACACAAAATTGAAACACAATCTATTTCACAGAATAACCTCTACCCAAAAGCAAAACCAAACAAACCCTAGAGGCCACATTCAGGACAGAATGTGGCCTCGGTGACCGTTAGGAAAGGTAGTGAGCAAAAAGATCATTTCAGGATTTATGGAAACAAATCACTACTAGTTGTAATTGGCTACTGGATTCCAGCCTGGCTACATGGAAAGCACTACTGCCCTACTTCTGTGACTGAAGATACAGTTTAAAGGAAACCTGAACTGGAAAGACTGTGGGAGGTGCTTTTGAAGAGTAGCCTTTGAATTTGCTAGTTGGTTGGTTTTGTCCATCTCTGTGTTCTTGAGAGGACAAAGCCCAGGGGTATCCTCGTTAGTATAGTGGTCAGTATCCCCGCCTGTCACGCGGGAGACCGGGGTTCAATTCCCCGACGGGGAGGCAGCTTTTGCTTCTTAAACTTTGTTTATCTCCATGTGTCTAGCCTAGGAATAACGTTTGTTCAGCCCTTTCACTAACATTTTCCAGCCCCCTTGCTGGTGGTGGAGACTCACAGTGCCATGGCCGGTTAGCTCAGTTGGTTAGAGCGTGGTGCTAATAACGCCAAGGTCGCGGGTTCGATCCCCGTACGGGCCACAGGTGTGCGCTTAGACTTTTCACTCTGCCTGTCTGGGCACTGTGAAAGCAGTCGTTGCTTCTGCACTGGAGATCACTGACCCTCTTTCCATCAGTTGACTCTGCTAAAGGCAGCGAGCCCTCTGTACACCCAGGACTGTTGTCATGGTTTCAAGGAGATTAAATCGCACTCCCCCCTCATTGGAAATGTCCTTTTACATGGCATGCAAAAACAGTTACCTACTTTGCATACAACTTTGCCAACTGCTTTTTCTTTCCCAGCAATACTGCTGCTCTCCTTTCAGCTGTATGGAAATACCGTTGCTTGTCTTTTGCACCTAACACAAAATTGAAACACAATCTATTTCACAGAATAACCTCTACCCAAAAGCAAAACCAAACAAACCCTAGAGGCCACATTCAGGACAGAATGTGGCCTCGGTGACCGTTAGGAAAGGTAGTGAGCAAAAAGATCATTTCAGGATTTATGGAAACAAATCACTACTAGTTGTAATTGGCTACTGGATTCCAGCCTGGCTACATGGAAAGCACTACTGCCCTACTTCTGTGACTGAAGATACAGTTTAAAGGAAACCTGAACTGGAAAGACTGTGGGAGGTGCTTTTGAAGAGTAGCCTTTGAATTTGCTAGTTGGTTGGTTTTGTCCATCTCTGTGTTCTTGAGAGGACAAAGCCCAGGGGTATCCTCATTAGTATAGTGGTCAGTATCCCCGCCTGTCACGCGGGAGACCGGGGTTCAATTCCCCGACGGGGAGGCAGCTTTTGCTTCTTAAACTTTGTTTATCTCCATGTGTCTAGCCTAGGAATAACGTTTGTTCAGCCCTTTCACTAACATTTTCCAGCCCCCTTGCTGGTGGTGGAGACTCACAGTGCCATGGCCGGTTAGCTCAGTTGGTTAGAGCGTGGTGCTAATAACGCCAAGGTCGCGGGTTCGATCCCCGTACGGGCCACAGGTGTGCGCTTAGACTTTTCACTCTGCCTGTCTGGGCACTGTGAAAGCAGTCGTTGCTTCTGCACTGGAGATCACTGACCCTCTTTCCATCAGTTGACTCTGCTAAAGGCAGCGAGCCCTCTGTACACCCAGGACGGTTGTCATGGTTTCAAGGAGATGAAATCACACTCCCCCCTCATTGGAAATGTCCTTTTACATGGCATGCAAAAACAGTTACCTACTTTGCATACAACTTTGCCAACTGCTTTTTCTTTCCCAGCAATACTGCTGCTCTCCTTTCAGCTGTATGGAAATACCGTTGCTTGTCTTTTGCACCTAACACAAAATTGAAACACAATCTATTTCACAGAATAACCTCTACCCAAAAGCAAAACCAAACAAACCCTAGAGGCCACATTCAGGACAGAATGTGGCCTCGGTGACCGTTAGGAAAGGTAGTGAGCAAAAAGATCATTTCAGGATTTATGGAAACAAATCACTACTAGTTGTAATTGGCTACTGGATTCCAGCCTGGCTACATGGAAAGCACTACTGCCCTACTTCTGTGACTGAAGATACAGTTTAAAGGAAACCTGAACTGGAAAGACTGTGGGAGGTGCTTTTGAAGAGTAGCCTTTGAATTTGCTAGTTGGTTGGTTTTGTCCATCTCTGTGTTCTTGAGAGGACAAAGCCCAGGGTTATCCTCGTTAGTATAGTGGTCAGTATCCCCGCCTGTCACGCGGGAGACCGGGGTTCAATTCCCCGACGGGGAGGCAGCTTTTGCTTCTTAAACTTTGTTTATCTCCATGTGTCTAGCCTAGGAATAACGTTTGTTCAGCCCTTTCACTAACATTTTCCAGCCCCCTTGCTGGTGGTGGAGACTCACAGTGCCATGGCCGGTTAGCTCAGTTGGTTAGAGCGTGGTGCTAATAACGCCAAGGTCGCGGGTTCGATCCCCGTACGGGCCACAGGTGTGCGCTTAGACTTTTCACTCTGCCTGTCTGGGCACTGTGAAAGCAGTCATTGCTTCTGCACTGGAGATCACTGACCCTCTTTCCATCAGTTGACTCTGCTAAAGGCAGCGAGCCCTCTGTACACCCAGGACGGTTGTCATGGTTTCAAGGAGATGAAATCACACTCCCCCCTCATTGGAAATGTCCTTTTACATGGCATGCAAAAACAGTTACCTACTTTGCATACAACTTTGCCAACTGCTTTTTCTTTCCCAGCAATACTGCTGCTCTCCTTTCAGCTGTATGGAAATACCGTTGCTTGTCTTTTGCACCTAACACAAAATTGAAACACAATCTATTTCACAGAATAACCTCTACCCAAAAGCAAAACCAAACAAACCCTAGAGGCCACATTCAGGACAGAATGTGGCCTCGGTGACCGTTAGGAAAGGTAGTGAGCAAAAAGATCATTTCAGGATTTATGGAAACAAATCACTACTAGTTGTAATTGGCTACTGGATTCCAGCCTGGCTACATGGAAAGCACTACTGCCCTACTTCTGTGACTGAAGATACAGTTTAAAGGAAACCTGAACTGGAAAGACTGTGGGAGGTGCTTTTGAAGAGTAGCCTTTGAATTTGCTAGTTGGTTGGTTTTGTCCATCTCTGTGTTCTTGAGAGGACAAAGCCCAGGGTTATCCTCGTTAGTATAGTGGTCAGTATCCCCGCCTGTCACGCGGGAGACCGGGGTTCAATTCCCCGACGGGGAGGCAGCTTTTGCTTCTTAAACTTTGTTTATCTCCATGTGTCTAGCCTAGGAATAACGTTTGTTCAGCCCTTTCACTAACATTTTCCAGCCCCCTTGCTGGTGGTGGAGACTCACAGTGCCATGGCCGGTTAGCTCAGTTGGTTAGAGCGTGGTGCTAATAACGCCAAGGTCGCGGGTTCGATCCCCGTACGGGCCACAGGTGTGCGCTTAGACTTTTCACTCTGCCTGTCTGGGCACTGTGAAAGCAGTCGTTGCTTCTGCACTGGAGATCACTGACCCTCTTTCCATCAGTTGACTCTGCTAAAGGCAGCGAGCCCTCTGTACACCCAGGACGGTTGTCATGGTTTCAAGGAGATGAAATCACACTCCCCCCTCATTGGAAATGTCCTTTTACATGGCATGCAAAAACAGTTACCTACTTTGCATACAACTTTGCCAACTGCTTTTTCTTTCCCAGCAATACTGCTGCTCTCCTTTCAGCTGTATGGAAATACCGTTGCTTGTCTTTTGCACCTAACACAAAATTGAAACACAATCTATTTCACAGAATAACCTCTACCCAAAAGCAAAACCAAACAAACCCTAGAGGCCACATTCAGGACAGAATGTGGCCTCGGTGACCGTTAGGAAAGGTAGTGAGCAAAAAGATCATTTCAGGATTTATGGAAACAAATCACTACTAGTTGTAATTGGCTACTGGATTCCAGCCTGGCTACATGGAAAGCACTACTGCCCTACTTCTGTGACTGAAGATACAGTTTAAAGGAAACCTGAACTGGAAAGACTGTGGGAGGTGCTTTTGAAGAGTAGCCTTTGAATTTGCTAGTTGGTTGGTTTTGTCCATCTCTGTGTTCCTGAGAGGACAAAGCCCAGGGTTATCCTCGTTAGTATAGTGGTCAGTATCCCCGCCTGTCACGCGGGAGACCGGGGTTCAATTCCCCGACGGGGAGGCAGCTTTTGCTTCTTAAACTTTGTTTATCTCCATGTGTCTAGCCTAGGAATAACGTTTGTTCAGCCCTTTCACTAACATTTTCCAGCCCCCTTGCTGGTGGTGGAGACTCACAGTGCCATGGCCGGTTAGCTCAGTTGGTTAGAGCGTGGTGCTAATAACGCCAAGGTCGCGGGTTCGATCCCCGTACGGGCCACAGGTGTGCGCTTAGACTTTTCACTCTGCCTGTCTGGGCACTGTGAAAGCAGTCGTTGCTTCTGCACTGGAGATCACTGACCCTCTTTCCATCAGTTGACTCTGCTAAAGGCAGCGAGCCCTCTGTACACCCAGGACTGTTGTCATGGTTTCAAGGAGATGAAATCGCACTCCCCCCTCATTGGAAATGTCCTTTTACATGGCATGCAAAAACAGTTACCTACTTTGCATACAACTTTGCCAACTGCTTTTTCTTTCCCAGCAATACTGCTGCTCTCCTTTCAGCTGTATGGAAATACCGTTGCTTGTCTTTTGCACCTAACACAAAATTGAAACACAATCTATTTCACAGAATAACCTCTACCCAAAAGCAAAACCAAACAAACCCTAGAGGCCACATTCAGGACAGAATGTGGCCTCGGTGACTGTTAGGAAAGGTAGTGAGCAAAAAGATCATTTCAGGATTTATGGAAACAAATCACTACTAGTTGTAATTGGCTACTGGATTCCAGCCTGGCTACATGGAAAGCACTACTGCCCTACTTCTGTGACTGAAGATACAGTTTAAAGGAAACCTGAACTGGAAAGACTGTGGGAGGTGCTTTTGAAGAGTAGCCTTTGAATTTGCTAGTTGGTTGGTTTTGTCCATCTCTGTGTTCTTGAGAGGACAAAGCCCAGGGTTATCCTCGTTAGTATAGTGGTCAGTATCCCCGCCTGTCACGCGGGAGACCGGGGTTCAATTCCCCGACGGGGAGGCAGCTTTTGCTTCTTAAACTTTGTTTATCTCCATGTGTCTAGCCTAGGAATAACATTTGTTCAGCCCTTTCACTAACATTTTCCAGCCCCCTTGCTGGTGGTGTAGACTCACAGTGCCATGGCCGGTTAGCTCAGTTGGTTAGAGCGTGGTGCTAATAACGCCAAGGTCGCGGGTTCGATCCCCGTACGGGCCACAGGTGTGCGCTTAGACTTTTCACTCTGCCTGTCTGGGCACTGTGAAAGCAGTCGTTGCTTCTGCACTGGAGATCACTGACCCTCTTTCCATCAGTTGACTCTGCTAAAGGCAGCGAGCCCTCTGTACACCCAGGACTGTTGTCATGGTTTCAAGGAGATGAAATCGCACTCCCCCCTCATTGGAAATGTCCTTTTACATGGCATGCAAAAACAGTTACCTACTTTGCATACAACTTTGCCAACTGCTTTTTCTTTCCCAGCAATACTGCTGCTCTCCTTTCAGCTGTATGGAAATACCGTTGCTTGTCTTTTGCGCCTAACACAAAATTGAAACACAATCTATTTCACAGAATAACCTCTACCCAAAAGCAAAACCAAACAAACCCTAGAGGCCACATTCAGGACAGAATGTGGCCTCGGTGACCGTTAGGAAAGGTAGTGAGCAAAAAGATCATTTCAGGATTTATGGAAACAAATCACTACTAGTTGTAATTGGCTACTGGATTCCAGCCTGGCTACATGGAAAGCACTACTGCCCTACTTCTGTGACTGAAGATACAGTTTAAAGGAAACCTGAACTGGAAAGACTGTGGGAGGTGCTTTTGAAGAGTAGCCTTTGAATTTGCTAGTTGGTTGGTTTTGTCCATCTCTGTGTTCTTGAGAGGACAAAGCCCAGGGGTATCCTCGTTAGTATAGTGGTCAGTATCCCCGCCTGTCACGCGGGAGACCGGGGTTCAATTCCCCGACGGGGAGGCAGCTTTTGCTTCTTAAACTTTGTTTATCTCCATGTGTCTAGCCTAGGAATAACGTTTGTTCAGCCCTTTCACTAACATTTTCCAGCCCCCTTGCTGGTGGTGGAGACTCACAGTGCCATGGCCGGTTAGCTCAGTTGGTTAGAGCGTGGTGCTAATAACGCCAAGGTCGCGGGTTCGATCCCCGTACGGGCCACAGGTGTGCGCTTAGACTTTTCACTCTGCCTGTCTGGGCACTGTGAAAGCAGTCGTTGCTTCTGCACTGGAGATCACTGACCCTCTCTAGCAGAGTCAACTTTCCATCAGTTGACTCTGCTAAAGGCAGCGAGCCCTCTGTACACCCAGGACGGTTGTCATGGTTTCAAGGAGATGAAATCACACTCCCCCCTCATTGGAAATGTCCTTTTACATGGCATGCAAAAACAGTTACCTACTTTGCATACAACTTTGCCAACTGCTTTTTCTTTCCCAGCAATACTGCTGCTCTCCTTTCAGCTGTATGGAAATACCGTTGCTTGTCTTTTGCACCTAACACAAAATTGAAACACAATCTATTTCACAGAATAACCTCTACCCAAAAGCAAAACCAAACAAACCCTAGAGGCCACATTCAGGACAGAATGTGGCCTCGGTGACCGTTAGGAAAGGTAGTGAGCAAAAAGATCATTTCAGGATTTATGGAAACAAATCACTACTAGTTGTAATTGGCTACTGGATTCCAGCCTGGCTACATGGAAAGCACTACTGCCCTACTTCTGTGACTGAAGATACAGTTTAAAGGAAACCTGAACTGGAAAGACTGTGGGAGGTGCTTTTGAAGAGTAGCCTTTGAATTTGCTAGTTGGTTGGTTTTGTCCATCTCTGTGTTCTTGAGAGGACAAAGCCCAGGGTTATCCTCGTTAGTATAGTGGTCAGTATCCCCGCCTGTCACGCGGGAGACCGGGGTTCAATTCCCCGACGGGGAGGCAGCTTTTGCTTCTTAAACTTTGTTTATCTCCATGTGTCTAGCCTAGGAATAACGTTTGTTCAGCCCTTTCACTAACATTTTCCAGCCCCCTTGCTGGTGGTGGAGACTCACAGTGCCATGGCCGGTTAGCTCAGTTGGTTAGAGCGTGGTGCTAATAACGCCAAGGTCGCGGGTTCGATCCCCGTACGGGCCACAGGTGTGCGCTTAGACTTTTCACTCTGCCTGTCTGGGCACTGTGAAAGCAGTCGTTGCTTCTGCACTGGAGATCACTGACCCTCTTTCCATCAGTTGACTCTGCTAAAGGCAGCGAGCCCTCTGTACACCCAGGACTGTTGTCATGGTTTCAAGGAGATGAAATCGCACTCCCCCCTCATTGGAAATGTCCTTTTACATGGCATGCAAAAACAGTTACCTACTTTGCATACAACTTTGCCAACTGCTTTTTCTTTCCCAGCAATACTGCTGCTCTCCTTTCAGCTGTATGGAAATACCGTTGCTTGTCTTTTGCACCTAACACAAAATTGAAACACAATCTATTTCACAGAATAACCTCTACCCAAAAGCAAAACCAAACAAACCCTAGAGGCCACATTCAGGACAGAATGTGGCCTCGGTGACCGTTAGGAAAGGTAGTGAGCAAAAAGATCATTTCAGGATTTATGGAAACAAATCACTACTAGTTGTAATTGGCTACTGGATTCCAGCCTGGCTACATGGAAAGCACTACTGCCCTACTTCTGTGACTGAAGATACAGTTTAAAGGAAACCTGAACTGGAAAGACTGTGGGAGGTGCTTTTGAAGAGTAGCCTTTGAATTTGCTAGTTGGTTGGTTTTGTCCATCTCTGTGTTCTTGAGAGGACAAAGCCCAGGGGTATCCTCGTTAGTATAGTGGTCAGTATCCCCGCCTGTCACGCGGGAGACCGGGGTTCAATTCCCCGACGGGGAGGCAGCTTTTGCTTCTTAAACTTTGTTTATCTCCATGTGTCTAGCCTAGGAATAACATTTGTTCAGCCCTTTCACTAACATTTTCCAGCCCCCTTGCTGGTGGTGGAGACTCACAGTGCCATGGCCGGTTAGCTCAGTTGGTTAGAGCGTGGTGCTAATAATGCCAAGGTCGCGGGTTCGATCCCCGTACGGGCCACAGGTGTGCGCTTAGACTTTTCACTCTGCCTGTCTGGGCACTGTGAAAGCAGTCGTTGCTTCTGCACTGGAGATCACTGACCCTCTTTCCATCAGTTGACTCTGCTAAAGGCAGCGAGCCCTCTGTACACCCAGGACTGTTGTCATGGTTTCAAGGAGATTAAATCGCACTCCCCCCTCATTGGAAATGTCCTTTTACATGGCATGCAAAAACAGTTACCTACTTTGCATACAACTTTGCCAACTGCTTTTTCTTTCCCAGCAATACTGCTGCTCTCCTTTCAGCTGTATGGAAATACCGTTGCTTGTCTTTTGCGCCTAACACAAAATTGAAACACAATCTATTTCACAGAATAACCTCTACCCAAAAGCAAAACCAAACAAACCCTAGAGGCCACATTCAGGACAGAATGTGGCCTCGGTGACCGTTAGGAAAGGTAGTGAGCAAAAAGATCATTTCAGGATTTATGGAAACAAATCACTACTAGTTGTAATTGGCTACTGGATTCCAGCCTGGCTACATGGAAAGCACTACTGCCCTACTTCTGTGACTGAAGATACAGTTTAAAGGAAACCTGAACTGGAAAGACTGTGGGAGGTGCTTTTGAAGAGTAGCCTTTGAATTTGCTAGTTGGTTGGTTTTGTCCATCTCTGTGTTCTTGAGAGGACAAAGCCCAGGGTTATCCTCGTTAGTATAGTGGTCAGTATCCCCGCCTGTCACGCGGGAGACCGGGGTTCAATTCCCCGACGGGGAGGCAGCTTTTGCTTCTTAAACTTTGTTTATCTCCATGTGTCTAGCCTAGGAATAACGTTTGTTCAGCCCTTTCACTAACATTTTCCAGCCCCCTTGCTGGTGGTGGAGACTCACAGTGCCATGGCCGGTTAGCTCAGTTGGTTAGAGCGTGGTGCTAATAACGCCAAGGTCGCGGGTTCGATCCCCGTACGGGCCACAGGTGTGCGCTTAGACTTTTCACTCTGCCTGTCTGGGCACTGTGAAAGCAGTCGTTGCTTCTGCACTGGAGATCACTGACCCTCTTTCCATCAGTTGACTCTGCTAAAGGCAGCGAGCCCTCTGTACACCCAGGACGGTTGTCATGGTTTCAAGGAGATGAAATCGCACTCCCCCCTCATTGGAAATGTCCTTTTACATGGCATGCAAAAACAGTTACCTACTTTGCATACAACTTTGCCAACTGCTTTTTCTTTCCCAGCAATACTGCTGCTCTCCTTTCAGCTGTATGGAAATACCGTTGCTTGTCTTTTGCGCCTAACACAAAATTGAAACACAATCTATTTCACAGAATAACCTCTACCCAAAAGCAAAACCAAACAAACCCTAGAGGCCACATTCAGGACAGAATGTGGCCTCGGTGACCGTTAGGAAAGGTAGTGAGCAAAAAGATCATTTCAGGATTTATGGAAACAAATCACTACTAGTTGTAATTGGCTACTGGATTCCAGCCTGGCTACATGGAAAGCACTACTGCCCTACTTCTGTGACTGAAGATACAGTTTAAAGGAAACCTGAACTGGAAAGACTGTGGGAGGTGCTTTTGAAGAGTAGCCTTTGAATTTGCTAGTTGGTTGGTTTTGTCCATCTCTGTGTTCTTGAGAGGACAAAGCCCAGGGTTATCCTCGTTAGTATAGTGGTCAGTATCCCCGCCTGTCACGCGGGAGACCGGGGTTCAATTCCCCGACGGGGAGGCAGCTTTTGCTTCTTAAACTTTGTTTATCTCCATGTGTCTAGCCTAGGAATAACGTTTGTTCAGCCCTTTCACTAACATTTTCCAGCCCCCTTGCTGGTGGTGGAGACTCACAGTGCCATGGCCGGTTAGCTCAGTTGGTTAGAGCGTGGTGCTAATAACGCCAAGGTCGTGGGTTCGATCCCCGTACGGGCCACAGGTGTGCGCTTAGACTTTTCACTCTGCCTGTCTGGGCACTTTGAAAGCAGTCGTTGCTTCTGCACTGGAGATCACTGACCCTCTTTCCATCAGTTGACTCTGCTAAAGGCAGCGAGCCCTCTGTACACCCAGGACGGTTGTCATGGTTTCAAGGAGATTAAATCGCACTCCCCCCTCATTGGAAATGTCCTTTTACATGGCATGCAAAAACAGTTACCTACTTTGCATACAACTTTGCCAACTGCTTTTTCTTTCCCAGCAATACTGCTGCTCTCCTTTCAGCTGTATGGAAATACCGTTGCTTGTCTTTTGCACCTAACACAAAATTGAAACACAATCTATTTCACAGAATAACCTCTACCCAAAAGCAAAACCAAACAAACCCTAGAGGCCACATTCAGGACAGAATGTGGCCTCGGTGACCGTTAGGAAAGGTAGTGAGCAAAAAGATCATTTCAGGATTTATGGAAACAAATCACTACTAGTTGTAATTGGCTACTGGATTCCAGCCTGGCTACATGGAAAGCACTACTGCCCTACTTCTGTGACTGAAGATACAGTTTAAAGGAAACCTGAACTGGAAAGACTGTGGGAGGTGCTTTTGAAGAGTAGCCTTTGAATTTGCTAGTTGGTTGGTTTTGTCCATCTCTGTGTTCTTGAGAGGACAAAGCCCAGGGTTATCCTCGTTAGTATAGTGGTCAGTATCCCCGCCTGTCACGCGGGAGACCGGGGTTCAATTCCCCGACGGGGAGGCAGCTTTTGCTTCTTAAACTTTGTTTATCTCCATGTGTCTAGCCTAGGAATAACGTTTGTTCAGCCCTTTCACTAACATTTTCCAGCCCCCTTGCTGGTGGTGGAGACTCACAGTGCCATGGCTGGTTAGCTCAGTTGGTTAGAGCGTGGTGCTAATAACGCCAAGGTCGCGGGTTCGATCCCCGTACGGGCCACAGGTGTGCGCTTAGACTTTTCACTCTGCCTGTCTGGGCACTGTGAAAGCAGTCGTTGCTTCTGCACTGGAGATCACTGACCCTCTTTCCATCAGTTGACTCTGCTAAAGGCAGCGAGCCCTCTGTACACCCAGGACGGTTGTCATGGTTTCAAGGAGATGAAATCGCACTCCCCCCTCATTGGAAATGTCCTTTTACATGGCATGCAAAAACAGTTACCTACTTTGCATACAACTTTGCCAACTGCTTTTTCTTTCCCAGCAATACTGCTGCTCTCCTTTCAGCTGTATGGAAATACCGTTGCTTGTCTTTTGCGCCTAACACAAAATTGAAACACAATCTATTTCACAGAATAACCTCTACCCAAAAGCAAAACCAAACAAACCCTAGAGGCCACATTCAGGACAGAATGTGGCCTCGGTGACCGTTAGGAAAGGTAGTGAGCAAAAAGATCATTTCAGGATTTATGGAAACAAATCACTACTAGTTGTAATTGGCTACTGGATTCCAGCCTGGCTACATGGAAAGCACTACTGCCCTACTTCTGTGACTGAAGATACAGTTTAAAGGAAACCTGAACTGGAAAGACTGTGGGAGGTGCTTTTGAAGAGTAGCCTTTGAATTTGCTAGTTGGTTGGTTTTGTCCATCTCTGTGTTCTTGAGAGGACAAAGCCCAGGGTTATCCTCGTTAGTATAGTGGTCAGTATCCCCGCCTGTCACGCGGGAGACCGGGGTTCAATTCCCCGACGGGGAGGCAGCTTTTGCTTCTTAAACTTTGTTTATCTCCATGTGTCTAGCCTAGGAATAACGTTTGTTCAGCCCTTTCACTAACATTTTCCAGCCCCCTTGCTGGTGGTGGAGACTCACAGTGCCATGGCCGGTTAGCTCAGTTGGTTAGAGCGTGGTGCTAATAACGCCAAGGTCGCGGGTTCGATCCCCGTACGGGCCACAGGTGTGCGCTTAGACTTTTCACTCTGCCTGTCTGGGCACTGTGAAAGCAGTCGTTGCTTCTGCACTGGAGATCACTGACCCTCTTTCCATCAGTTGACTCTGCTAAAGGCAGCGAGCCCTCTGTACACCCAGGACGGTTGTCATGGTTTCAAGGAGATGAAATCGCACTCCCCCCTCATTGGAAATGTCCTTTTACATGGCATGCAAAAACAGTTACCTACTTTGCATACAACTTTGCCAACTGCTTTTTCTTTCCCAGCAATACTGCTGCTCTCCTTTCAGCTGTATGGAAATACCGTTGCTTGTCTTTTGCACCTAACACAAAATTGAAACACAATCTATTTCACAGAATAACCTCTACCCAAAAGCAAAACCAAACAAACCCTAGAGGCCACATTCAGGACAGAATGTGGCCTCGGTGACCGTTAGGAAAGGTAGTGAGCAAAAAGATCATTTCAGGATTTATGGAAACAAATCACTACTAGTTGTAATTGGCTACTGGATTCCAGCCTGGCTACATGGAAAGCACTACTGCCCTACTTCTGTGACTGAAGATACAGTTTAAAGGAAACCTGAACTGGAAAGACTGTGGGAGGTGCTTTTGAAGAGTAGCCTTTGAATTTGCTAGTTGGTTGGTTTTGTCCATCTCTGTGTTCTTGAGAGGACAAAGCCCAGGGTTATCCTCGTTAGTATAGTGGTCAGTATCCCCGCCTGTCACGCGGGAGACCGGGGTTCAATTCCCCGACGGGGAGGCAGCTTTTGCTTCTTAAACTTTGTTTATCTCCATGTGTCTAGCCTAGGAATAACGTTTGTTCAGCCCTTTCACTAACATTTTCCAGCCCCCTTGCTGGTGGTGGAGACTCACAGTGCCATGGCCGGTTAGCTCAGTTGGTTAGAGCGTGGTGCTAATAACGCCAAGGTCGCGGGTTCGATCCCCGTACGGGCCACAGGTGTGTGCTTAGACTTTTCACTCTGCCTGTCTGGGCACTGTGAAAGCAGTCGTTGCTTCTGCACTGGAGATCACTGACCCTCTTTCCATCAGTTGACTCTGCTAAAGGCAGCGAGCCCTCTGTACACCCAGGACTGTTGTCATGGTTTCAAGGAGATGAAATCGCACTCCCCCCTCATTGGAAATGTCCTTTTACATGGCATGCAAAAACAGTTACCTACTTTGCATACAACTTTGCCAACTGCTTTTTCTTTCCCAGCAATACTGCTGCTCTCCTTTCAGCTGTATGGAAATACCGTTGCTTGTCTTTTGCACCTAACACAAAATTGAAACACAATCTATTTCACAGAATAACCTCTACCCAAAAGCAAAACCAAACAAACCCTAGAGGCCACATTCAGGACAGAATGTGGCCTCGGTGACCGTTAGGAAAGGTAGTGAGCAAAAAGATCATTTCAGGATTTATGGAAACAAATCACTACTAGTTGTAATTGGCTACTGGATTCCAGCCTGGCTACATGGAAAGCACTACTGCCCTACTTCTGTGACTGAAGATACAGTTTAAAGGAAACCTGAACTGGAAAGACTGTGGGAGGTGCTTTTGAAGAGTAGCCTTTGAATTTGCTAGTTGGTTGGTTTTGTCCATCTCTGTGTTCTTGAGAGGACAAAGCCCAGGGTTATCCTCGTTAGTATAGTGGTCAGTATCCCCGCCTGTCACGCGGGAGACCGGGGTTCAATTCCCCGACGGGGAGGCAGCTTTTGCTTCTTAAACTTTGTTTATCTCCATGTGTCTAGCCTAGGAATAACATTTGTTCAGCCCTTTCACTAACATTTTCCAGCCCCCTTGCTGGTGGTGGAGACTCACAGTGCCATGGCCGGTTAGCTCAGTTGGTTAGAGCGTGGTGCTAATAACGCCAAGGTCGAGGGTTCGATCCCCGTACGGGCCACAGGTGTGCGCTTAGACTTTTCACTCTGCCTGTCTGGGCACTGTGAAAGCAGTCGTTGCTTCTGCACTGGAGATCACTGACCCTCTTTCCATCAGTTGACTCTGCTAAAGGCAGCGAGCCCTCTGTACACCCAGGACGGTTGTCATGGTTTCAAGGAGATTAAATCGCACTCCCCCCTCATTGGAAATGTCCTTTTACATGGCATGCAAAAACAGTTACCTACTTTGCATACAACTTTGCCAACTGCTTTTTCTTTCCCAGCAATACTGCTGCTCTCCTTTCAGCTGTATGGAAATACCGTTGCTTGTCTTTTGCACCTAACACAAAATTGAAACACAATCTATTTCACAGAATAACCTCTACCCAAAAGCAAAACCAAACAAACCCTAGAGGCCACATTCAGGACAGAATGTGGCCTCGGTGACCGTTAGGAAAGGTAGTGAGCAAAAAGATCATTTCAGGATTTATGGAAACAAATCACTACTAGTTGTAATTGGCTACTGGATTCCAGCCTGGCTACATGGAAAGCACTACTGCCCTACTTCTGTGACTGAAGATACAGTTTAAAGGAAACCTGAACTGGAAAGACTGTGGGAGGTGCTTTTGAAGAGTAGCCTTTGAATTTGCTAGTTGGTTGGTTTTGTCCATCTCTGTGTTCTTGAGAGGACAAAGCCCAGGGGAATCCTCGTTAGTATAGTGGTCAGTATCCCCGCCTGTCACGCGGGAGACCGGGGTTCAATTCCCCGACGGGGAGGCAGCTTTTGCTTCTTAAACTTTGTTTATCTCCATGTGTCTAGCCTAGGAATAACGTTTGTTCAGCCCTTTCACTAACATTTTCCAGCCCCCTTGCTGGTGGTGGAGACTCACAGTGCCATGGCCGGTTAGCTCAGTTGGTTAGAGCGTGGTGCTAATAACGCCAAGGTCGCGGGTTCGATCCCCGTACGGGCCACAGGTGTGCGCTTAGACTTTTCACTCTGCCTGTCTGGGCACTGTGAAAGCAGTCGTTGCTTCTGCACTGGAGATCACTGACCCTCTTTCCATCAGTTGACTCTGCTAAAGGCAGCGAGCCCTCTGTACACCCAGGACGGTTGTCATGGTTTCAAGGAGATGAAATCACACTCCCCCCTCATTGGAAATGTCCTTTTACATGGCATGCAAAAACAGTTACCTACTTTGCATACAACTTTGCCAACTGCTTTTTCTTTCCCAGCAATACTGCTGCTCTCCTTTCAGCTGTATGGAAATACCGTTGCTTGTCTTTTGCACCTAACACAAAATTGAAACACAATCTATTTCACAGAATAACCTCTACCCAAAAGCAAAACCAAACAAACCCTAGAGGCCACATTCAGGACAGAATGTGGCCTCGGTGACCGTTAGGAAAGGTAGTGAGCAAAAAGATCATTTCAGGATTTATGGAAACAAATCACTACTAGTTGTAATTGGCTACTGGATTCCAGCCTGGCTACATGGAAAGCACTACTGCCCTACTTCTGTGACTGAAGATACAGTTTAAAGGAAACCTGAACTGGAAAGACTGTGGGAGGTGCTTTTGAAGAGTAGCCTTTGAATTTGCTAGTTGGTTGGTTTTGTCCATCTCTGTGTTCTTGAGAGGACAAAGCCCAGGGGTATCCTCGTTAGTATAGTGGTCAGTATCCCCGCCTGTCACGCGGGAGACCGGGGTTCAATTCCCCGACGGGGAGGCAGCTTTTGCTTCTTAAACTTTGTTTATCTCCATGTGTCTAGCCTAGGAATAACGTTTGTTCAGCCCTTTCACTAACATTTTCCAGCCCCCTTGCTGGTGGTGGAGACTCACAGTGCCATGGCCGGTTAGCTCAGTTGGTTAGAGCGTGGTGCTAATAACGCCAAGGTCGCGGGTTCGATCCCCGTACGGGCCAAAGGTGTGCGCTTAGACTTTTCACTCTGCCTGTCTGGGCACTGTGAAAGCAGTCGTTGCTTCTGCACTGGAGATCACTGACCCTCTTTCCATCAGTTGACTCTGCTAAAGGCAGCGAGCCCTCTGTACACCCAGGACGGTTGTCATGGTTTCAAGGAGATGAAATCACACTCCCCCCTCATTGGAAATGTCCTTTTACATGGCATGCAAAAACAGTTACCTACTTTGCATACAACTTTGCCAACTGCTTTTTCTTTCCCAGCAATACTGCTGCTCTCCTTTCAGCTGTATGGAAATACCGTTGCTTGTCTTTTGCACCTAACACAAAATTGAAACACAATCTATTTCACAGAATAACCTCTACCCAAAAGCAAAACCAAACAAACCCTAGAGGCCACATTCAGGACAGAATGTGGCCTCGGTGACCGTTAGGAAAGGTAGTGAGCAAAAAGATCATTTCAGGATTTATGGAAACAAATCACTACTAGTTGTAATTGGCTACTGGATTCCAGCCTGGCTACATGGAAAGCACTACTGCCCTACTTCTGTGACTGAAGATACAGTTTAAAGGAAACCTGAACTGGAAAGACTGTGGGAGGTGCTTTTGAAGAGTAGCCTTTGAATTTGCTAGTTGGTTGGTTTTGTCCATCTCTGTGTTCTTGAGAGGACAAAGCCCAGGGTTATCCTCGTTAGTATAGTGGTCAGTATCCCCGCCTGTCACGCGGGAGACCGGGGTTCAATTCCCCGACGGGGAGGCAGCTTTTGCTTCTTAAACTTTGTTTATCTCCATGTGTCTAGCCTAGGAATAACGTTTGTTCAGCCCTTTCACTAACATTTTCCAGCCCCCTTGCTGGTGGTGGAGACTCACAGTGCCATGGCCGGTTAGCTCAGTTGGTTAGAGCGTGGTGCTAATAACGCCAAGGTCGTGGGTTCGATCCCCGTACGGGCCACAGGTGTGCGCTTAGACTTTTCACTCTGCCTGTCTGGGCACTGTGAAAGCAGTCGTTGCTTCTGCACTGGAGATCACTGACCCTCTTTCCATCAGTTGACTCTGCTAAAGGCAGCGAGCCCTCTGTACACCCAGGACTGTTGTCATGGTTTCAAGGAGATGAAATCGCACTCCCCCCTCATTGGAAATGTCCTTTTACATGGCATGCAAAAACAGTTACCTACTTTGCATACAACTTTGCCAACTGCTTTTTCTTTCCCAGCAATACTGCTGCTCTCCTTTCAGCTGTATGGAAATACCGTTGCTTGTCTTTTGCGCCTAACACAAAATTGAAACACAATCTATTTCACAGAATAACCTCTACCCAAAAGCAAAACCAAACAAACCCTAGAGGCCACATTCAGGACAGAATGTGGCCTCGGTGACCGTTAGGAAAGGTAGTGAGCAAAAAGATCATTTCAGGATTTATGGAAACAAATCACTACTAGTTGTAATTGGCTACTGGATTCCAGCCTGGCTACATGGAAAGCACTACTGCCCTACTTCTGTGACTGAAGATACAGTTTAAAGGAAACCTGAACTGGAGAGACTGTGGGAGGTGCTTTTGAAGAGTAGCCTTTGAATTTGCTAGTTGGTTGGTTTTGTCCATCTCTGTGTTCTTGAGAGGACAAAGCCCAGGGGTATCCTCGTTAGTATAGTGGTCAGTATCCCCGCCTGTCACGCGGGAGACCGGGGTTCAATTCCCCGACGGGGAGGCAGCTTTTGCTTCTTAAACTTTGTTTATCTCCATGTGTCTAGCCTAGGAATAACGTTTGTTCAGCCCTTTCACTAACATTTTCCAGCCCCCTTGCTGGTGGTGGAGACTCACAGTGCCATGGCCGGTTAGCTCAGTTGGTTAGAGCGTGGTGCTAATAACGCCAAGGTCGCGGGTTCGATCCCCGTACGGGCCACAGGTGTGCGCTTAGACTTTTCACTCTGCCTGTCTGGGCACTGTGAAAGCAGTCGTTGCTTCTGCACTGGAGATCACTGACCCTCTTTCCATCAGTTGACTCTGCTAAAGGCAGCGAGCCCTCTGTACACCCAGGACGGTTGTCATGGTTTCAAGGAGATGAAATCACACTCCCCCCTCATTGGAAATGTCCTTTTACATGGCATGCAAAAACAGTTACCTACTTTGCATACAACTTTGCCAACTGCTTTTTCTTTCCCAGCAATACTGCTGCTCTCCTTTCAGCTGTATGGAAATACCGTTGCTTGTCTTTTGCACCTAACACAAAATTGAAACACAATCTATTTCACAGAATAACCTCTACCCAAAAGCAAAACCAAACAAACCCTAGAGGCCACATTCAGGACAGAATGTGGCCTCGGTGACCGTTAGGAAAGGTAGTGAGCAAAAAGATCATTTCAGGATTTATGGAAACAAATCACTACTAGTTGTAATTGGCTACTGGATTCCAGCCTGGCTACATGGAAAGCACTACTGCCCTACTTCTGTGACTGAAGATACAGTTTAAAGGAAACCTGAACTGGAAAGACTGTGGGAGGTGCTTTTGAAGAGTAGCCTTTGAATTTGCTAGTTGGTTGGTTTTGTCCATCTCTGTGTTCTTGAGAGGACAAAGCCCAGGGGTATCCTCGTTAGTATAGTGGTCAGTATCCCCGCCTGTCACGCGGGAGACCGGGGTTCAATTCCCCGACGGGGAGGCAGCTTTTGCTTCTTAAACTTTGTTTATCTCCATGTGTCTAGCCTAGGAATAACGTTTGTTCAGCCCTTTCACTAACATTTTCCAGCCCCCTTGCTGGTGGTGGAGACTCACAGTGCCATGGCCGGTTAGCTCAGTTGGTTAGAGCGTGGTGCTAATAACGCCAAGGTCGCGGGTTCGATCCCCGTACGGGCCAAAGGTGTGCGCTTAGACTTTTCACTCTGCCTGTCTGGGCACTGTGAAAGCAGTCGTTGCTTCTGCACTGGAGATCACTGACCCTCTTTCCATCAGTTGACTCTGCTAAAGGCAGCGAGCCCTCTGTACACCCAGGACGGTTGTCATGGTTTCAAGGAGATGAAATCACACTCCCCCCTCATTGGAAATGTCCTTTTACATGGCATGCAAAAACAGTTACCTACTTTGCATACAACTTTGCCAACTGCTTTTTCTTTCCCAGCAATACTGCTGCTCTCCTTTCAGCTGTATGGAAATACCGTTGCTTGTCTTTTGCACCTAACACAAAATTGAAACACAATCTATTTCACAGAATAACCTCTACCCAAAAGCAAAACCAAACAAACCCTAGAGGCCACATTCAGGACAGAATGTGGCCTCGGTGACCGTTAGGAAAGGTAGTGAGCAAAAAGATCATTTCAGGATTTATGGAAACAAATCACTACTAGTTGTAATTGGCTACTGGATTCCAGCCTGGCTACATGGAAAGCACTACTGCCCTACTTCTGTGACTGAAGATACAGTTTAAAGGAAACCTGAACTGGAAAGACTGTGGGAGGTGCTTTTGAAGAGTAGCCTTTGAATTTGCTAGTTGGTTGGTTTTGTCCATCTCTGTGTTCTTGAGAGGACAAAGCCCAGGGTTATCCTCGTTAGTATAGTGGTCAGTATCCCCGCCTGTCACGCGGGAGACCGGGGTTCAATTCCCCGACGGGGAGGCAGCTTTTGCTTCTTAAACTTTGTTTATCTCCATGTGTCTAGCCTAGGAATAACGTTTGTTCAGCCCTTTCACTAACATTTTCCAGCCCCCTTGCTGGTGGTGGAGACTCACAGTGCCATGGCCGGTTAGCTCAGTTGGTTAGAGCGTGGTGCTAATAACGCCAAGGTCGTGGGTTCGATCCCCGTACGGGCCACAGGTGTGCGCTTAGACTTTTCACTCTGCCTGTCTGGGCACTGTGAAAGCAGTCGTTGCTTCTGCACTGGAGATCACTGACCCTCTTTCCATCAGTTGACTCTGCTAAAGGCAGCGAGCCCTCTGTACACCCAGGACTGTTGTCATGGTTTCAAGGAGATGAAATCGCACTCCCCCCTCATTGGAAATGTCCTTTTACATGGCATGCAAAAACAGTTACCTACTTTGCATACAACTTTGCCAACTGCTTTTTCTTTCCCAGCAATACTGCTGCTCTCCTTTCAGCTGTATGGAAATACCGTTGCTTGTCTTTTGCGCCTAACACAAAATTGAAACACAATCTATTTCACAGAATAACCTCTACCCAAAAGCAAAACCAAACAAACCCTAGAGGCCACATTCAGGACAGAATGTGGCCTCGGTGACCGTTAGGAAAGGTAGTGAGCAAAAAGATCATTTCAGGATTTATGGAAACAAATCACTACTAGTTGTAATTGGCTACTGGATTCCAGCCTGGCTACATGGAAAGCACTACTGCCCTACTTCTGTGACTGAAGATACAGTTTAAAGGAAACCTGAACTGGAGAGACTGTGGGAGGTGCTTTTGAAGAGTAGCCTTTGAATTTGCTAGTTGGTTGGTTTTGTCCATCTCTGTGTTCTTGAGAGGACAAAGCCCAGGGGTATCCTCGTTAGTATAGTGGTCAGTATCCCCGCCTGTCACGCGGGAGACCGGGGTTCAATTCCCCGACGGGGAGGCAGCTTTTGCTTCTTAAACTTTGTTTATCTCCATGTGTCTAGCCTAGGAATAACGTTTGTTCAGCCCTTTCACTAACATTTTCCAGCCTCCTTGCTGGTGGTGGAGACTCACAGTGCCATGGCCGGTTAGCTCAGTTGGTTAGAGCGTGGTGCTAATAACGCCAAGGTCGCGGGTTCGATCCCCGTACGGGCCACAGGTGTGCGCTTAGACTTTTCACTCTGCCTGTCTGGGCACTGTGAAAGCAGTCGTTGCTTCTGCACTGGAGATCACTGACCCTCTTTCCATCAGTTGACTCTGCTAAAGGCAGCGAGCCCTCTGTACACCCAGGACGGTTGTCATGGTTTCAAGGAGATGAAATCACACTCCCCCCTCATTGGAAATGTCCTTTTACATGGCATGCAAAAACAGTTACCTACTTTGCATACAACTTTGCCAACTGCTTTTTCTTTCCCAGCAATACTGCTGCTCTCCTTTCAGCTGTATGGAAATACCGTTGCTTGTCTTTTGCGCCTAACACAAAATTGAAACACAATCTATTTCACAGAATAACCTCTACCCAAAAGCAAAACCAAACAAACCCTAGAGGCCACATTCAGGACAGAATGTGGCCTCGGTGACCGTTAGGAAAGGTAGTGAGCAAAAAGATCATTTCAGGATTTATGGAAACAAATCACTACTAGTTGTAATTGGCTACTGGATTCCAGCCTGGCTACATGGAAAGCACTACTGCCCTACTTCTGTGACTGAAGATACAGTTTAAAGGAAACCTGAACTGGAAAGACTGTGGGAGGTGCTTTTGAAGAGTAGCCTTTGAATTTGCTAGTTGGTTGGTTTTGTCCATCTCTGTGTTCTTGAGAGGACAAAGCCCAGTGGTATCCTCGTTAGTATAGTGGTCAGTATCCCCGCCTGTCACGCGGGAGACCGGGGTTCAATTCCCCGACGGGGAGGCAGCTTTTGCTTCTTAAACTTTGTTTATCTCCATGTGTCTAGCCTAGGAATAACGTTTGTTCAGCCCTTTCACTAACATTTTCCAGCCCCCTTGCTGGTGGTGGAGACTCACAGTGCCATGGCCGGTTAGCTCAGTTGGTTAGAGCGTGGTGCTAATAACGCCAAGGTCGCGGGTTCGATCCCCGTACGGGCCAAAGGTGTGCGCTTAGACTTTTCACTCTGCCTGTCTGGGCACTGTGAAAGCAGTCGTTGCTTCTGCACTGGAGATCACTGACCCTCTTTCCATCAGTTGACTCTGCTAAAGGCAGCGAGCCCTCTGTACACCCAGGACGGTTGTCATGGTTTCAAGGAGATGAAATCACACTCCCCCCTCATTGGAAATGTCCTTTTACATGGCATGCAAAAACAGTTACCTACTTTGCATACAACTTTGCCAACTGCTTTTTCTTTCCCAGCAATACTGCTGCTCTCCTTTCAGCTGTATGGAAATACCGTTGCTTGTCTTTTGCACCTAACACAAAATTGAAACACAATCTATTTCACAGAATAACCTCTACCCAAAAGCAAAACCAAACAA
The DNA here is from genome assembly GCF_040937935.1 of Hyperolius riggenbachi. Taxonomy (NCBI): domain Eukaryota; kingdom Metazoa; phylum Chordata; class Amphibia; order Anura; family Hyperoliidae; genus Hyperolius; species Hyperolius riggenbachi. Next base: position 301,565,674 of record NC_090647.1, read on the forward strand.
ACCCTAGAGGCCACATTCAGGACAGAATGTGGCCTCGGTGACCGTTAGGAAAGGTAGTGAGCAAAAAGATCATTTCAGGATTTATGGAAACAAATCACTACTAGTTGTAATTGGCTACTGGATTCCAGCCTGGCTACATGGAAAGCACTACTGCCCTACTTCTGTGACTGAAGATACAGTTTAAAGGAAACCTGAACTGGAAAGACTGTGGGAGGTGCTTTTGAAGAGTAGCCTTTGAATTTGCTAGTTGGTTGGTTTTGTCCATCTCTGTGTTCTTGAGAGGACAAAGCCCAGGGTTATCCTCGTTAGTATAGTGGTCAGTATCCCCGCCTGTCACGCGGGAGACCGGGGTTCAATTCCCCGACGGGGAGGCAGCTTTTGCTTCTTAAACTTTGTTTATCTCCATGTGTCTAGCCTAGGAATAACGTTTGTTCAGCCCTTTCACTAACATTTTCCAGCCCCCTTGCTGGTGGTGGAGACTCACAGTGCCATGGCCGGTTAGCTCAGTTGGTTAGAGCGTGGTGCTAATAACGCCAAGGTCGCGGGTTCGATCCCCGTACGGGCCACAGGTGTGCGCTTAGACTTTTCACTCTGCCTGTCTGGGCACTGTGAAAGCAGTCGTTGCTTCTGCACTGGAGATCACTGACCCTCTTTCCATCAGTTGACTCTGCTAAAGGCAGCGAGCCCTCTGTACACCCAGGACGGTTGTCATGGTTTCAAGGAGATGAAATCACACTCCCCCCTCATTGGAAATGTCCTTTTACATGGCATGCAAAAACAGTTACCTACTTTGCATACAACTTTGCCAACTGCTTTTTCTTTCCCAGCAATACTGCTGCTCTCCTTTCAGCTGTATGGAAATACCGTTGCTTGTCTTTTGCACCTAACACAAAATTGAAACACAATCTATTTCACAGAATAACCTCTACCCAAAAGCAAAACCAAACAAACCCTAGAGGCCACATTCAGGACAGAATGTGGCCTCGGTGACCGTTAGGAAAGGTAGTGAGCAAAAAGATCATTTCAGGATTTATGGAAACAAATCACTACTAGTTGTAATTGGCTACTGGATTCCAGCCTGGCTACATGGAAAGCACTACTGCCCTACTTCTGTGACTGAAGATACAGTTTAAAGGAAACCTGAACTGGAAAGACTGTGGGAGGTGCTTTTGAAGAGTAGCCTTTGAATTTGCTAGTTGGTTGGTTTTGTCCATCTCTGTGTTCTTGAGAGGACAAAGCCCAGGGTTATCCTCGTTAGTATAGTGGTCGGTATCCCCGCCTGTCACGCGGGAGACCGGGGTTCAATTCCCCGACGGGGAGGCAGCTTTTGCTTCTTAAACTTTGTTTATCTCCATGTGTCTAGCCTAGGAATAACGTTTGTTCAGCCCTTTCACTAACATTTTCCAGCCCCCTTGCTGGTGGTGGAGACTCACAGTGCCATGGCCGGTTAGCTCAGTTGGTTAGAGCGTGGTGCTAATAATGCCAAGGTTGCGGGTTCGATCCCCGTACGGGCCACAGGTGTGCGCTTAGACTTTTCACTCTGCCTGTCTGGGCACTGTGAAAGCAGTCGTTGCTTCTGCACTGGAGATCACTGACCCTCTTTCCATCAGTTGACTCTGCTAAAGGCAGCGAGCCCTCTGTACACCCAGGACTGTTGTCATGGTTTCAAGGAGATGAAATCGCACTCCCCCCTCATTGGAAATGTCCTTTTACATGGCATGCAAAAACAGTTACCTACTTTGCATACAACTTTGCCAACTGCTTTTTCTTTCCCAGCAATACTGCTGCTCTCCTTTCAGCTGTATGGAAATACCGTTGCTTGTCTTTTGCGCCTAACACAAAATTGAAACACAATCTATTTCTCAGAATAACCTCTACCCAAAAGCAAAACCAAACAAACCCTAGAGGCCACATTCAGGACAGAATGTGGCCTCGGTGACCGTTAGGAAAGGTAGTGAGCAAAAAGATCATTTCAGGATTTATGGAAACAAATCACTACTAGTTGTAATTGGCTACTGGATTCCAGCCTGGCTACATGGAAAGCACTACTGCCCTACTTCTGTGACTGAAGATACAGTTTAAAGGAAACCTGAACTGGAAAGACTGTGGGAGGTGCTTTTGAAGAGTAGCCTTTGAATTTGCTAGTTGGTTGGTTTTGTCCATCTCTGTGTTCTTGAGAGGACAAAGCCCAGGGGTATCCTCGTTAGTATAGTGGTCAGTATCCCCGCCTGTCACGCGGGAGACCGGGGTTCAATTCCCCGACGGGGAGGCAGCTTTTGCTTCTTAAACTTTGTTTATCTCCATGTGTCTAGCCTAGGAATAACGTTTGTTCAGCCCTTTCACTAACATTTTCCAGCCCCCTTGCTGGTGGTGGAGACTCACAGTGCCATGGCCGGTTACTCAGTTGGTTAGAGCGTGGTGCTAATAATGCCAAGGTCGCGGGTTTGATCCCCGTATGGGCCACAGGTGTGCGCTTAGACTTTTCACTCTGCCTGTCTGGGCACTGTGAAAGCAGTCGTTGCTTCTGCACTGGAGATCACTGACCCTCTTTCCATCAGTTGACTCTGCTAAAGGCAGCGAGCCCTCTGTACACCCAGGACTGTTGTCATGGTTTCAAGGAGATGAAATCGCACTCCCCCCTCATTGGAAATGTCCTTTTACATGGCATGCAAAAACAGTTACCTACTTTGCATACAACTTTGCCAACTGCTTTTTCTTTCCCAGCAATACTGCTGCTCTCCTTTCAGCTGTATGGAAATACCGTTGCTTGTCTTTTGCACCTAACACAAAATTGAAACACAATCTATTTCACAGAATAACCTCTACCCAAAAGCAAAACCAAACAAACCCTAGAGGCCACATTCAGGACAGAATGTGGCCTCGGTGACTGTTAGGAAAGGTAGTGAGCAAAAAGATCATTTCAGGATTTATGGAAACAAATCACTACTAGTTGTAATTGGCTACTGGATTCCAGCCTGGCTACATGGAAAGCACTACTGCCCTACTTCTGTGACTGAAGATACAGTTTAAAGGAAACCTGAACTGGAAAGACTGTGGGAGGTGCTTTTGAAGAGTAGCCTTTGAATTTGCTAGTTGGTTGGTTTTGTCCATCTCTGTGTTCTTGAGAGGACAAAGCCCAGGGTTATCCTCGTTAGTATAGTGGTCAGTATCCCCGCCTGTCACGTGGGAGACCGGGGTTCAATTCCCCGACGGGGAGGCAGCTTTTGCTTCTTAAACTTTGTTTATCTCCATGTGTCTAGCCTAGGAATAACATTTGTTCAGCCCTTTCACTAACATTTTCCAGCCCCCTTGCTGGTGGTGGAGACTCACAGTGCCATGGCCGGTTAGCTCAGTTGGTTAGAGCGTGGTGCTAATAATGCCAAGGTCGCGGGTTCGATCCCCGTACGGGCCACAGGTGTGCGCTTAGACTTTTCACTCTGCCTGTCTGGGCACTGTGAAAGCAGTCGTTGCTTCTGCACTGGAGATCACTGACCCTCTTTCCATCAGTTGACTCTGCTAAAGGCAGCGAGCCCTCTGTACACCCAGGACTGTTGTCATGGTTTCAAGGAGATGAAATCGCACTCCCCCCTCATTGGAAATGTCCTTTTACATGGCATGCAAAAACAGTTACCTACTTTGCATACAACTTTGCCAACTGCTTTTTCTTTCCCAGCAATACTGCTGCTCTCCTTTCAGCTGTATGGAAATACCGTTGCTTGTCTTTTGCGCCTAACACAAAATTGAAACACAATCTATTTCACAGAATAACCTCTACCCAAAAGCAAAACCAAACAAACCCTAGAGGCCACATTCAGGACAGAATGTGGCCTCGGTGACCGTTAGGAAAGGTAGTGAGCAAAAAGATCATTTCAGGATTTATGGAAACAAATCACTACTAGTTGTAATTGGCTACTGGATTCCAGCCTGGCTACATGGAAAGCACTACTGCCCTACTTCTGTGACTGAAGATACAGTTTAAAGGAAACCTGAACTGGAAAGACTGTGGGAGGTGCTTTTGAAGAGTAGCCTTTGAATTTGCTAGTTGGTTGGTTTTGTCCATCTCTGTGTTCTTGAGAGGACAAAGCCCAGGGTTATCCTCGTTAGTATAGTGGTCAGTATCCCCGCCTGTCACGCGGGAGACCGGGGTTCAATTCCCCGACGGGGAGGCAGCTTTTGCTTCTTAAACTTTGTTTATCTCCATGTGTCTAGCCTAGGAATAACGTTTGTTCAGCCCTTTCACTAACATTTTCCAGCCCCCTTGCTGGTGGTGGAGACTCACAGTGCCATGGCCGGTTAGCTCAGTTGGTTAGAGCGTGGTGCTAATAACGCCAAGGTCGCGGGTTCGATCCCCGTACGGGCCACAGGTGTGCGCTTAGACTTTTCACTCTGCCTGTCTGGGCACTGTGAAAGCAGTCGTTGCTTCTGCACTGGAGATCACTGACCCTCTTTCCATCAGTTGACTCTGCTAAAGGCAGCGAGCCCTCTGTACACCCAGGACGGTTGTCATGGTTTCAAGGAGATGAAATCACACTCCCCCCTCATTGGAAATGTCCTTTTACATGGCATGCAAAAACAGTTACCTACTTTGCATACAACTTTGCCAACTGCTTTTTCTTTCCCAGCAATACTGCTGCTCTCCTTTCAGCTGTATGGAAATACCGTTGCTTGTCTTTTGCACCTAACACAAAATTGAAACACAATCTATTTCACAGAATAACCTCTACCCAAAAGCAAAACCAAACAAACCCTAGAGGCCACATTCAGGACAGAATGTGGCCTCGGTGACCGTTAGGAAAGGTAGTGAGCAAAAAGATCATTTCAGGATTTATGGAAACAAATCACTACTAGTTGTAATTGGCTACTGGATTCCAGCCTGGCTACATGGAAAGCACTACTGCCCTACTTCTGTGACTGAAGATACAGTTTAAAGGAAACCTGAACTGGAAAGACTGTGGGAGGTGCTTTTGAAGAGTAGCCTTTGAATTTGCTAGTTGGTTGGTTTTGTCCATCTCTGTGTTCTTGAGAGGACAAAGCCCAGGGTTATCCTCGTTAGTATAGTGGTCAGTATCCCCGCCTGTCACGCGGGAGACCGGGGTTCAATTCCCCGACGGGGAGGCAGCTTTTGCTTCTTAAACTTTGTTTATCTCCATGTGTCTAGCCTAGGAATAACGTTTGTTCAGCCCTTTCACTAACATTTTCCAGCCCCCTTGCTGGTGGTGGAGACTCACAGTGCCATGGCCGGTTAGCTCAGTTGGTTAGAGCGTGGTGCTAATAACGCCAAGGTTGCGGGTTCGATCCCCGTACGGGCCACAGGTGTGCGCTTAGACTTTTCACTCTGCCTGTCTGGGCACTGTGAAAGCAGTCGTTGCTTCTGCACTGGAGATCACTGACCCTCTTTCCATCAGTTGACTCTGCTAAAGGCAGCGAGCCCTCTGTACACCCAGGACTGTTGTCATGGTTTCAAGGAGATGAAATCGCACTCCCCCCTCATTGGAAATGTCCTTTTACATGGCATGCAAAAACAGTTACCTACTTTGCATACAACTTTGCCAACTGCTTTTTCTTTCCCAGCAATACTGCTGCTCTCCTTTCAGCTGTATGGAAATACCGTTGCTTGTCTTTTGCGCCTAACACAAAATTGAAACACAATCTATTTCTCAGAATAACCTCTACCCAAAAGCAAAACCAAACAAACCCTAGAGGCCACATTCAGGACAGAATGTGGCCTCGGTGACCGTTAGGAAAGGTAGTGAGCAAAAAGATCATTTCAGGATTTATGGAAACAAATCACTACTAGTTGTAATTGGCTACTGGATTCCAGCCTGGCTACATGGAAAGCACTACTGCCCTACTTCTGTGACTGAAGATACAGTTTAAAGGAAACCTGAACTGGAAAGACTGTGGGAGGTGCTTTTGAAGAGTAGCCTTTGAATTTGCTAGTTGGTTGGTTTTGTCCATCTCTGTGTTCTTGAGAGGACAAAGCCCAGGGGTATCCTCGTTAGTATAGTGGTCAGTATCCCCGCCTGTCACGCGGGAGACCGGGGTTCAATTCCCCGACGGGGAGGCAGCTTTTGCTTCTTAAACTTTGTTTATCTCCATGTGTCTAGCCTAGGAATAACGTTTGTTCAGCCCTTTCACTAACATTTTCCAGCCCCCTTGCTGGTGGTGGAGACTCACAGTGCCATGGCCGGTTACTCAGTTGGTTAGAGCGTGGTGCTAATAATGCCAAGGTCGCGGGTTTGATCCCCGTATGGGCCACAGGTGTGCGCTTAGACTTTTCACTCTGCCTGTCTGGGCACTGTGAAAGCAGTCGTTGCTTCTGCACTGGAGATCACTGACCCTCTTTCCATCAGTTGACTCTGCTAAAGGCAGCGAGCCCTCTGTACACCCAGGACTGTTGTCATGGTTTCAAGGAGATGAAATCGCACTCCCCCCTCATTGGAAATGTCCTTTTACATGGCATGCAAAAACAGTTACCTACTTTGCATACAACTTTGCCAACTGCTTTTTCTTTCCCAGCAATACTGCTGCTCTCCTTTCAGCTGTATGGAAATACCGTTGCTTGTCTTTTGCACCTAACACAAAATTGAAACACAATCTATTTCACAGAATAACCTCTACCCAAAAGCAAAACCAAACAAACCCTAGAGGCCACATTCAGGACAGAATGTGGCCTCGGTGACTGTTAGGAAAGGTAGTGAGCAAAAAGATCATTTCAGGATTTATGGAAACAAATCACTACTAGTTGTAATTGGCTACTGGATTCCAGCCTGGCTACATGGAAAGCACTACTGCCCTACTTCTGTGACTGAAGATACAGTTTAAAGGAAACCTGAACTGGAAAGACTGTGGGAGGTGCTTTTGAAGAGTAGCCTTTGAATTTGCTAGTTGGTTGGTTTTGTCCATCTCTGTGTTCTTGAGAGGACAAAGCCCAGGGTTGTCCTCGTTAGTATAGTGGTCAGTATCCCCGCCTGTCACGTGGGAGACCGGGGTTCAATTCCCCGACGGGGAGGCAGCTTTTGCTTCTTAAACTTTGTTTATCTCCATGTGTCTAGCCTAGGAATAACATTTGTTCAGCCCTTTCACTAACATTTTCCAGCCCCCTTGCTGGTGGTGGAGACTCACAGTGCCATGGCCGGTTAGCTCAGTTGGTTAGAGCGTGGTGCTAATAATGCCAAGGTCGCGGGTTCGATCCCCGTACGGGCCACAGGTGTGCGCTTAGACTTTTCACTCTGCCTGTCTGGGCACTGTGAAAGCAGTCGTTGCTTCTGCACTGGAGATCACTGACCCTCTTTCCATCAGTTGACTCTGCTAAAGGCAGCGAGCCCTCTGTACACCCAGGACTGTTGTCATGGTTTCAAGGAGATGAAATCGCACTCCCCCCTCATTGGAAATGTCCTTTTACATGGCATGCAAAAACAGTTACCTACTTTGCATACAACTTTGCCAACTGCTTTTTCTTTCCCAGCAATACTGCTGCTCTCCTTTCAGCTGTATGGAAATACCGTTGCTTGTCTTTTGCGCCTAACACAAAATTGAAACACAATCTATTTCACAGAATAACCTCTACCCAAAAGCAAAACCAAACAAACCCTAGAGGCCACATTCAGGACAGAATGTGGCCTCGGTGACCGTTAGGAAAGGTAGTGAGCAAAAAGATCATTTCAGGATTTATGGAAACAAATCACTACTAGTTGTAATTGGCTACTGGATTCCAGCCTGGCTACATGGAAAGCACTACTGCCCTACTTCTGTGACTGAAGATACAGTTTAAAGGAAACCTGAACTGGAAAGACTGTGGGAGGTGCTTTTGAAGAGTAGCCTTTGAATTTGCTAGTTGGTTGGTTTTGTCCATCTCTGTGTTCTTGAGAGGACAAAGCCCAGGGTTATCCTCGTTAGTATAGTGGTCAGTATCCCCGCCTGTCACGCGGGAGACCGGGGTTCAATTCCCCGACGGGGAGGCAGCTTTTGCTTCTTAAACTTTGTTTATCTCCATGTGTCTAGCCTAGGAATAACGTTTGTTCAGCCCTTTCACTAACATTTTCCAGCCCCCTTGCTGGTGGTGGAGACTCACAGTGCCATGGCCGGTTAGCTCAGTTGGTTAGAGCGTGGTGCTAATAACGCCAAGGTCGCGGGTTTGATCCCCGTACGGGCCACAGGTGTGCGCTTAGACTTTTCACTCTGCCTGTCTGGGCACTGTGAAAGCAGTCGTTGCTTCTGCACTGGAGATCACTGACCCTCTTTCCATCAGTTGACTCTGCTAAAGGCAGCGAGCCCTCTGTACACCCAGGACTGTTGTCATGGTTTCAAGGAGATGAAATCGCACTCCCCCCTCATTGGAAATGTCCTTTTACATGGCATGCAAAAACAGTTACCTACTTTGCATACAACTTTGCCAACTGCTTTTTCTTTCCCAGCAATACTGCTGCTCTCCTTTCAGCTGTATGGAAATACCGTTGCTTGTCTTTTGCGCCTAACACAAAATTGAAACACAATCTATTTCACAGAATAACCTCTACCCAAAAGCAAAACCAAACAAACCCTAGAGGCCACATTCAGGACAGAATGTGGCCTCGGTGACCGTTAGGAAAGGTAGTGAGCAAAAAGATCATTTCAGGATTTATGGAAACAAATCACTACTAGTTGTAATTGGCTACTGGATTCCAGCCTGGCTACATGGAAAGCACTACTGCCCTACTTCTGTGACTGAAGATACAGTTTAAAGGAAACCTGAACTGGAAAGACTGTGGGAGGTGCTTTTGAAGAGTAGCCTTTGAATTTGCTAGTTGGTTGGTTTTGTCCATCTCTGTGTTCTTGAGAGGACAAAGCCCAGGGTTATCCTCGTTAGTATAGTGGTCAGTATCCCCGCCTGTCACGCGGGAGACCGGGGTTCAATTCCCCGACGGGGAGGCAGCTTTTGCTTCTTAAACTTTGTTTATCTCCATGTGTCTAGCCTAGGAATAACGTTTGTTCAGCCCTTTCACTAACATTTTCCAGCCCCCTTGCTGGTGGTGGAGACTCACAGTGCCATGGCTGGTTAGCTCAGTTGGTTAGAGCGTGGTGCTAATAACGCCAAGGTCGTGGGTTCGATCCCCATACGGGCCACAGGTGTGCGCTTAGACTTTTCACTCTGCCTGTCTGGGCACTGTGAAAGCAGTTGTTGCTTCTGCACTGGAGATCACTGACCCTCTTTCCATCAGTTGACTCTGCTAAAGGCAGCGAGCCCTCTGTACACCCAGGACTGTTGTCATGGTTTCAAGGAGATGAAATCGCACTCCCCCCTCATTGGAAATGTCCTTTTACATGGCATGCAAAAACAGTTACCTACTTTGCATACAACTTTGCCAACTGCTTTTTCTTTCCCAGCAATACTGCTGCTCTCCTTTCAGCTGTATGGAAATACCGTTGCTTGTCTTTTGCACCTAACACAAAATTGAAACACAATCTATTTCACAGAATAACCTCTACCCAAAAGCAAAACCAAACAAACCCTAGAGGCCACATTCAGGACAGAATGTGGCCTCGGTGACCGTTAGGAAAGGTAGTGAGCAAAAAGATCATTTCAGGATTTATGGAAACAAATCACTACTAGTTGTAATTGGCTACTGGATTCCAGCCTGGCTACATGGAAAGCACTACTGCCCTACTTCTGTGACTGAAGATACAGTTTAAAGGAAACCTGAACTGGAAAGACTGTGGGAGGTGCTTTTGAAGAGTAGCCTTTGAATTTGCTAGTTGGTTGGTTTTGTCCATCTCTGTGTTCTTGAGAGGACAAAGCCCAGGGGTATCCTCGTTAGTATAGTGGTCAGTATCCCCGCCTGTCACGCGGGAGACCGGGGTTCAATTCCCCGACGGGGAGGCAGCTTTTGCTTCTTAAACTTTGTTTATCTCCATGTGTCTAGCCTAGGAATAACGTTTGTTCAGCCCTTTCACTAACATTTTCCAGCCCCCTTGCTGGTGGTGGAGACTCACAGTGCCATGGCCGGTTACTCAGTTGGTTAGAGCGTGGTGCTAATAATGCCAAGGTCGCGGGTTTGATCCCCGTATGGGCCACAGGTGTGCGCTTAGACTTTTCACTCTGCCTGTCTGGGCACTGTGAAAGCAGTCGTTGCTTCTGCACTGGAGATCACTGACCCTCTTTCCATCAGTTGACTCTGCTAAAGGCAGCGAGCCCTCTGTACACCCAGGACTGTTGTCATGGTTTCAAGGAGATGAAATCGCACTCCCCCCTCATTGGAAATGTCCTTTTACATGGCATGCAAAAACAGTTACCTACTTTGCATACAACTTTGCCAACTGCTTTTTCTTTCCCAGCAATACTGCTGCTCTCCTTTCAGCTGTATGGAAATACCGTTGCTTGTCTTTTGCACCTAACACAAAATTGAAACACAATCTATTTCACAGAATAACCTCTACCCAAAAGCAAAACCAAACAAACCCTAGAGGCCACATTCAGGACAGAATGTGGCCTCGGTGACTGTTAGGAAAGGTAGTGAGCAAAAAGATCATTTCAGGATTTATGGAAACAAATCACTACTAGTTGTAATTGGCTACTGGATTCCAGCCTGGCTACATGGAAAGCACTACTGCCCTACTTCTGTGACTGAAGATACAGTTTAAAGGAAACCTGAACTGGAAAGACTGTGGGAGGTGCTTTTGAAGAGTAGCCTTTGAATTTGCTAGTTGGTTGGTTTTGTCCATCTCTGTGTTCTTGAGAGGACAAAGCCCAGGGTTATCCTCGTTAGTATAGTGGTCAGTATCCCCGCCTGTCACGTGGGAGACCGGGGTTCAATTCCCTGACGGGGAGGCAGCTTTTGCTTCTTAAACTTTGTTTATCTCCATGTGTCTAGCCTAGGAATAACATTTGTTCAGCCCTTTCACTAACATTTTCCAGCCCCCTTGCTGGTGGTGGAGACTCACAGTGCCATGGCCGGTTAGCTCAGTTGGTTAGAGCGTGGTGCTAATAATGCCAAGGTCGCGGGTTCGATCCCCGTACGGGCCACAGGTGTGCGCTTAGACTTTTCACTCTGCCTGTCTGGGCACTGTGAAAGCAGTCGTTGCTTCTGCACTGGAGATCACTGACCCTCTTTCCATCAGTTGACTCTGCTAAAGGCAGCGAGCCCTCTGTACACCCAGGACTGTTGTCATGGTTTCAAGGAGATGAAATCGCACTCCCCCCTCATTGGAAATGTCCTTTTACATGGCATGCAAAAACAGTTACCTACTTTGCATACAACTTTGCCAACTGCTTTTTCTTTCCCAGCAATACTGCTGCTCTCCTTTCAGCTGTATGGAAATACCGTTGCTTGTCTTTTGCGCCTAACACAAAATTGAAACACAATCTATTTCACAGAATAACCTCTACCCAAAAGCAAAACCAAACAAACCCTAGAGGCCACATTCAGGACAGAATGTGGCCTCGGTGACCGTTAGGAAAGGTAGTGAGCAAAAAGATCATTTCAGGATTTATGGAAACAAATCACTACTAGTTGTAATTGGCTACTGGATTCCAGCCTGGCTACATGGAAAGCACTACTGCCCTACTTCTGTGACTGAAGATACAGTTTAAAGGAAACCTGAACTGGAAAGACTGTGGGAGGTGCTTTTGAAGAGTAGCCTTTGAATTTGCTAGTTGGTTGGTTTTGTCCATCTCTGTGTTCTTGAGAGGACAAAGCCCAGGGTTATCCTCGTTAGTATAGTGGTCAGTATCCCCGCCTGTCACGCGGGAGACCGGGGTTCAATTCCCCGACGGGGAGGCAGCTTTTGCTTCTTAAACTTTGTTTATCTCCATGTGTCTAGCCTAGGAATAACATTTGTTCAGCCCTTTCACTAACATTTTCCAGCCCCCTTGCTGGTGGTGGAGACTCACAGTGCCATGGCCGGTTAGCTCAGTTGGTTAGAGCGTGGTGCTAATAACGCCAAGGTCGTGGGTTCGATCCCCGTACGGGCCACAGGTGTGCGCTTAGACTTTTCACTCTGCCTGTCTGGGCACTGTGAAAGCAGTCGTTGCTTCTGCACTGGAGATCACTGACCCTCTTTCCATCAGTTGACTCTGCTAAAGGCAGCGAGCCCTCTGTACACCCAGGACTGTTGTCATGGTTTCAAGGAGATGAAATCGCACTCCCCCCTCATTGGAAATGTCCTTTTACATGGCATGCAAAAACAGTTACCTACTTTGCATACAACTTTGCCAACTGCTTTTTCTTTCCCAGCAATACTGCTGCTCTCCTTTCAGCTGTATGGAAATACCGTTGCTTGTCTTTTGCGCCTAACACAAAATTGAAACACAATCTATTTCACAGAATAACCTCTACCCAAAAGCAAAACCAAACAAACCCTAGAGGCCACATTCAGGACAGAATGTGGCCTCGGTGACCGTTAGGAAAGGTAGTGAGCAAAAAGATCATTTCAGGATTTATGGAAACAAATCACTACTAGTTGTAATTGGCTACTGGATTCCAGCCTGGCTACATGGAAAGCACTACTGCCCTACTTCTGTGACTGAAGATACAGTTTAAAGGAAACCTGAACTGGAAAGACTGTGGGAGGTGCTTTTGAAGAGTAGCCTTTGAATTTGCTAGTTGGTTGGTTTTGTCCATCTCTGTGTTCTTGAGAGGACAAAGCCCAGGGGTATCCTCGTTAGTATAGTGGTCAGTATCCCCGCCTGTCACGTGGGAGACCGGGGTTCAATTCCCCGACGGGGAGGCAGCTTTTGCTTCTTAAACTTTGTTTATCTCCATGTGTCTAGCCTAGGAATAACGTTTGTTCAGCCCTTTCACTAACATTTTCCAGCCCCCTTGCTGGTGGTGGAGACTCACAGTGCCATGGCCGGTTAGCTCAGTTGGTTAGAGCGTGGTGCTAATAACGCCAAGGTCGCGGGTTCGATCCCCGTACGGGCCACAGGTGTGTGCTTAGACTTTTCACTCTGCCTGTCTGGGCACTGTGAAAGCAGTCGTTGCTTCTGCACTGGAGATCACTGACCCTCTTTCCATCAGTTGACTCTGCTAAAGGCAGCGAGCCCTCTGTACACCCAGGACGGTTGTCATGGTTTCAAGGAGATGAAATCACACTCCCCCCTCATTGGAAATGTCCTTTTACATGGCATGCAAAAACAGTTACCTACTTTGCATACAACTTTGCCAACTGCTTTTTCTTTCCCAGCAATACTGCTGCTCTCCTTTCAGCTGTATGGAAATACCGTTGCTTGTCTTTTGCACCTAACACAAAATTGAAACACAATCTATTTCACAGAATAACCTCTACCCAAAAGCAAAACCAAACAAACCCTAGAGGCCACATTCAGGACAGAATGTGGCCTCGGTGACCGTTAGGAAAGGTAGTGAGCAAAAAGATCATTTCAGGATTTATGGAAACAAATCACTACTAGTTGTAATTGGCTACTGGATTCCAGCCTGGCTACATGGAAAGCACTACTGCCCTACTTCTGTGACTGAAGATACAGTTTAAAGGAAACCTGAACTGGAAAGACTGTGGGAGGTGCTTTTGAAGAGTAGCCTTTGAATTTGCTAGTTGGTTGGTTTTGTCCATCTCTGTGTTCTTGAGAGGACAAAGCCCAGGGTTATCCTCGTTAGTATAGTGGTCAGTATCCCCGCCTGTCACGCGGGAGACCGGGGTTCAATTCCCCGACGGGGAGGCAGCTTTTGCTTCTTAAACTTTGTTTATCTCCATGTGTCTAGCCTAGGAATAACGTTTGTTCAGCCCTTTCACTAACATTTTCCAGCCCCCTTGCTGGTGGTGGAGACTCACAGTGCCATGGCCGGTTAGCTCAGTTGGTTAGAGCGTGGTGCTAATAACGCCAAGGTCGCGGGTTCGATCCCCGTACGGGCCACAGGTGTGCGCTTAGACTTTTCACTCTGCCTGTCTGGGCACTGTGAAAGCAGTCGTTGCTTCTGCACTGGAGATCACTGACCCTCTTTCCATCAGTTGACTCTGCTAAAGGCAGCGAGCCCTCTGTACACCCAGGACTGTTGTCATGGTTTCAAGGAGATGAAATCGCACTCCCCCCTCATTGGAAATGTCCTTTTACATGGCATGCAAAAACAGTTACCTACTTTGCATACAACTTTGCCAACTGCTTTTTCTTTCCCAGCAATACTGCTGCTCTCCTTTCAGCTGTATGGAAATACCGTTGCTTGTCTTTTGCGCCTAACACAAAATTGAAACACAATCTATTTCACAGAATAACCTCTACCCAAAAGCAAAACCAAACAAACCCTAGAGGCCACATTCAGGACAGAATGTGGCCTCGGTGACCGTTAGGAAAGGTAGTGAGCAAAAAGATCATTTCAGGATTTATGGAAACAAATCACTACTAGTTGTAATTGGCTACTGGATTCCAGCCTGGCTACATGGAAAGCACTACTGCCCTACTTCTGTGACTGAAGATACAGTTTAAAGGAAACCTGAACTGGAAAGACTGTGGGAGGTGCTTTTGAAGAGTAGCCTTTGAATTTGCTAGTTGGTTGGTTTTGTCCATCTCTGTGTTCTTGAGAGGACAAAGCCCAGGGGTATCCTCGTTAGTATAGTGGTCAGTATCCCCGCCTGTCACGCGGGAGACCGGGGTTCAATTCCCCGACGGGGAGGCAGCTTTTGCTTCTTAAACTTTGTTTATCTCCATGTGTCTAGCCTAGGAATAACGTTTGTTCAGCCCTTTCACTAACATTTTCCAGCCCCCTTGCTGGTGGTGGAGACTCACAGTGCCATGGCCGGTTAGCTCAGTTGGTTAGAGCGTGGTGCTAATAACGCCAAGGTCGCGGGTTCGATCCCCGTACGGGCCACAGGTGTGCGCTTAGACTTTTCACTCTGCCTGTCTGGGCACTGTGAAAGCAGTCGTTGCTTCTGCACTGGAGATCACTGACCCTCTTTCCATCAGTTGACTCTGCTAAAGGCAGCGAGCCCTCTGTACACCCAGGACGGTTGTCATGGTTTCAAGGAGATGAAATCACACTCCCCCCTCATTGGAAATGTCCTTTTACATGGCATGCAAAAACAGTTACCTACTTTGCATACAACTTTGCCAACTGCTTTTTCTTTCCCAGCAATACTGCTGCTCTCCTTTCAGCTGTATGGAAATACCGTTGCTTGTCTTTTGCACCTAACACAAAATTGAAACACAATCTATTTCACAGAATAACCTCTACCCAAAAGCAAAACCAAACAAACCCTAGAGGCCACATTCAGGACAGAATGTGGCCTCGGTGACCGTTAGGAAAGGTAGTGAGCAAAAAGATCATTTCAGGATTTATGGAAACAAATCACTACTAGTTGTAATTGGCTACTGGATTCCAGCCTGGCTACATGGAAAGCACTACTGCCCTACTTCTGTGACTGAAGATACAGTTTAAAGGAAACCTGAACTGGAAAGACTGTGGGAGGTGCTTTTGAAGAGTAGCCTTTGAATTTGCTAGTTGGTTGGTTTTGTCCATCTCTGTGTTCTTGAGATGACAAAGCCCAGGGGTATCCTCGTTAGTATAGTGGTCAGTATCCCCGCCTGTCACGCGGGAGACCGGGGTTCAATTCCCCGACGGGGAGGCAGCTTTTGCTTCTTAAACTTTGTTTATCTCCATGTGTCTAGCCTAGGAATAACGTTTGTTCAGCCCTTTCACTAACATTTTCCAGCCCCCTTGCTGGTGGTGGAGACTCACAGTGCCATGGCCGGTTAGCTCAGTTGGTTAGAGCGTGGTGCTAATAACGCCAAGGTTGCGGGTTCGATCCCCGTACGGGCCAAAGGTGTGCGCTTAGACTTTTCACTCTGCCTGTCTGGGCACTGTGAAAGCAGTCGTTGCTTCTGCACTGGAGATCACTGACCCTCTTTCCATCAGTTGACTCTGCTAAAGGCAGCGAGCCCTCTGTACACCCAGGACGGTTGTCATGGTTTCAAGGAGATGAAATCACACTCCCCCCTCATTGGAAATGTCCTTTTACATGGCATGCAAAAACAGTTACCTACTTTGCATACAACTTTGCCAACTGCTTTTTCTTTCCCAGCAATACTGCTGCTCTCCTTTCAGCTGTATGGAAATACCGTTGCTTGTCTTTTGCACCTAACACAAAATTGAAACACAATCTATTTCACAGAATAACCTCTACCCAAAAGCAAAACCAAACAAACCCTAGAGGCCACATTCAGGACAGAATGTGGCCTCGGTGACCGTTAGGAAAGGTAGTGAGCAAAAAGATCATTTCAGGATTTATGGAAACAAATCACTACTAGTTGTAATTGGCTACTGGATTCCAGCCTGGCTACATGGAAAGCACTACTGCCCTACTTCTGTGACTGAAGATACAGTTTAAAGGAAACCTGAACTGGAAAGACTGTGGGAGGTGCTTTTGAAGAGTAGCCTTTGAATTTGCTAGTTGGTTGGTTTTGTCCATCTCTGTGTTCTTGAGAGGACAAAGCCCAGGGTTATCCTCGTTAGTATAGTGGTCAGTATCCCCGCCTGTCACGCGGGAGACCGGGGTTCAATTCCCCGACGGGGAGGCAGCTTTCGCTTCTTAAACTTTGTTTATCTCCATGTGTCTAGCCTAGGAATAACGTTTGTTCAGCCCTTTCACTAACATTTTCCAGCCCCCTTGCTGGTGGTGGAGACTAGTGTTGGGCGAACAGTGTTCGCCACTGTTCGGGTTCTGCAGAACATCACCCTGTTCGGGTGATGTTCGAGTTCGGCCGAACACCTGACGGTGCTCGGCCAAACCGTTCGGCCATATGGCCGAACTAAGAGCGCATGGCCGAACGTTCCCCGAACGTTCGGCTAGCGCTGTGATTGGCCGAACGGGTCACGTGGTTCGGACCCGAACGCGCTCTGATTGGCCGAACTGTCACGTGGTTCGGGTAAATAAATACCCGAACCACGTCATATCTCCGCCATTTGTCTGTGGGTTTAGCTTTGGGTAGGCAGGCAGGGTAGTTCGCGCTCCAGCCACGCTAGCCAGGGTCCCCCCCAGTCATTGTGTGTCGCTGCTGGGAATAGTAGTACACCGCTCGCTCAGCATTCTGTTTACTGCCACTCTGTGTACCTCGCTCAGCCACACTATATAGCATTCTGTTTACTGCCACTCTGTGTCTGCTGGGAATAGTAGTACACCGCTTGCTCAGCCACACTATATAGCATTCTGTTTACTGCCACTCTGTGTACCTCGCTCAGCCACACTATATAGCATTCTGTTTACTGCCACTCTGTGTCTGCTGGGAATAGTGGTACACCGCTCGCTCAGCCACACTATATAGCATTCTGTTCACTGTTCTGTGTCTGCTTGGAATAGTGGTACACCGCTCGTTCAGCCACACTATATAGCATTCTGTGTACTGTTCTGTGTCTGCTGGGAACAGTAGTACACCGCTCGTTCAGCCACACTATATAGCATTCTGTGTACTGTTCTGTGTCTGCTGGGAACAGTAGTACACCGCTCGCTCAGCCACACTATATAGCATTCTGTTCACTGTTCTGTGTCTGCTGGGAATAGTGGTACACCGCTCGCTCAGCCACACTATATAGCATTCTGTTCACTGTTCTGTGTCTGCTGGGAATAGTGGTACACCGCTCGCTCAGCCACACTATATAGCATTCTGTTTACTGTTCTGTGTCTGCTGGGAACAGTAGTACACCGCTCGCTCAGCCAGAGTATATAGCATTGTGTTTACTGCCACTCTGTGTACACCGCTCAGCCAGACTATATACCATTGTTTACTGACACTCTGTGTACACCACTCAGCCACACTATATACCATTGTTTACTGACACTCTGTGTACACCGCTCAGCCAGACTATATACCATTGTTTACTGCCACTCTGATTCTGCTGGGAACAGTAGTACACCGCTCGCTCAGCCAGACTATATACCATTGTTTACTGACACTCTGTGTACACCGCTCAGCCAGACTATATACCATTGTTTACTGACACTCTGTGTACACCACTCAGCCACACTATATACCATTGTTTACTGACACTCTGTGTACACCGCTCAGCCAGACTATATACCATTGTTTACTGCCACTCTGATTCTGCTGGGAACAGTAGTACACCGCTCGCTCAGCCAGACTATATACCATTGTTTACTGACACTATATAGCAGACTATATAGCATTGTGTGTACACCGCTCAGCCAGACTATATGCCATTGTTTACTGACACTCTGTGTACACCGCTCAGCCAGACTATATACCATTGTTTACTGACACTCTGTGTACACCGCTCAGCCAGACTATATACCATTGTTTACTGCCACTCTGATTCTGCTGGGAACAGTAGTACACCGCTCGCTCAGCCAGACTATATACCATTGTTTACTGACACTCTGTGTACACCGCTCAGCCAGACTATATACCATTGTTTACTGCCACTCTGATTCTGCTGGGAACAGTAGTACACCGCTCGCTCAGCCAGACTATATACCATTGTTTACTGACACTATATAGCAGACTATATAGCATTGTGTGTACACCGCTCAGCCAGACTATATACCATTGTTTACTGACACTCTGTGTACACCGCTCAGCCAGACTATATACCATTGTTTACTGCCACTCTGATTCTGCTGGGAACAGTAGTACACCGCTCGCTCAGCCAGACTATATAGCATTGTGTTTACTGCCACTCTGTGTACACCGCTCAGCCACACTATATAGCATTGCGTACTCTGCCAGTCAGTGTGTATATTGCTGGGATCAGTAATACTCCACTCACCGTCAACCACTATATGAGCTCAACATGAGTTCCCCAGAGACCTCCGCTGTGAGCAGCACTCCCAACAACAGCAACAGCCAACGCCCCACGCAAGCTATAACATCCACCCCAGCAGCCAGTGGTCAGCAGCAGCCCTCCCCGGAGGAGAACGTTGTGTCCATCAGTCCGTCGCCAGAGCGATTAATGAGGGCTGCCATTGAGGAGATGATGGGGCCTGATGTGGAGGAGGAGGTCTGGCTCAGGCCAGCATCCCAAGTTAATGTTGAGGACGATGAGGGGTCTGTGTCTGGGGATGTTGGGGTGGCAGAGGTGGTGGGTGGGTCAGACTCAGGAGAAGAGTTGTATGATGAGGATGATGATCGGGACCATCTGTATGTGCCTCAGAGTCCGACCCCGGAAAACATGTTGTATCGTGTGTTTAGGTACTAAAATCTGCGTTCCCTCCCAGTAGTGTTGGGCGAACAGTGTTTGCCACTGTTTGGGTTCTGCAGAACATCACCCTGTTCGGGGTGACTATATAGCAGACTATATAGCATTGTGTTTAATGCCACTCTGTGTACACGGCTCAGCCACACTATATAGCATTGTGTTTACTTCCACTCTGTGTCTGCTGGGAACAGTAGTACACCGCTCACCCGCCACTGTATAGCATTGTGCTCTGTGTCACTGCTGACAATAGTGGTACACCGCTCACCCACCACTGTATAGCATTTCTGTACTGCCACTGTACTGCTGCCAGTCAGCGTGTACTTTAAGGATAAGTGAAATGAGGAAGAAATCCGGTGAAAGAGGGAGGGGCAAGGGAAGAGGTGTTTCCCCTGACGGTTCACGTACAGGCCACAGGGGAGCACCCAAGAAAACCCACTCAATACTGCCCATGTTGTCCAGGACAACAACCCTCACAGATCCAAAAGAACAGGACCAGATAATTACTTGGATGACCTCTCAAGCGTCCAGCAGTGGGTTAAGCAGCACCAGCACATCACGCACGAGGTCCGAGTCCTCAGCCAGTTAAAGTCTGGGCTTTCTTTGAAGACTGCACTGAGGATGTTACCATGGCGATTTGCAAGGTGTGCAAGACCCGCCTGAGCAGGGGGAAAAGTATTAACAACCTCTCCACCACCAGCATGAGCCGCCACATTCTATCCAAACATCCCACTCTGTGGGCAAACGCGGCAGGACAGGGTACCACCAGCAACACTGCCTCCCTTGGGTTCACCAGACTCACCACCAGACCCGCCTCAGCAGCAGCAGTAGCCCAGCCATTGCGTGGTTCACAACATTCACAAACATCAGACGATGCTGACACTGTCACTTTCCGGACTAGTGCTCTTGAGGTCTCCCAGTGTTCATCAAACACAACAACCAACAGCCCTTCGGTGTGCAGCGCTACGGTTGAGTTGTCTGTTTCTGAGATGTTTGAGCACAAGAGGAAATTGCCAGCAAATGACCCCCGGGCCGTGGCAGTAACAGCCAGCCAGCATAGCCAAGCTTCTGGCCTGCGAAATGCTGCCATATCGAGTGGTGGAGACAAACAGCTTCAAGGGCATGATGTCAGTGGCCATCCCACGTTACGTGGTTCCCAGCCGCTACCACTTTGCGCGCTCTGCAGTGCCTGAGTTGCATGAGCACGTGGTCAGCTAAATAACCCGAAGCTTGAAGAATGCCGTTGCCTGCAAGGTTCACCTCACCACTGACACCTGGACGAGTGCGTTCGGCCAGGGTCGATACATCTCCCTTACCGCGCACTGGGTGAACCTTGTGGAGCCTGGCAGCGATTCCTCACCTGCTACGGCGCGGGTGTTGCCCACGCCGCAAACAGCTGGATAACAACAGCAGCACCTACCTCTCTGACTCCTTCTCCTCCAACGCATCTCAAAGCTGTACCTCATCCGGAAATGCTAACCCAGCACCAGCAGCAGTAGGATCGTGGAAGCAGTGCAGCACAGCTGTTGGCATGCGTCAGCAAGCGTTGCTGAAGCTGATCTGCCTTGGGGATAAGCAGCACACAGGGGAGGAAATTTGGAGGGGAATAAAGGAACAGACGGATTTGTGGCTGGCACCGCTGGACCTGAAACCGGGCATGAAGCTAGACACCTGGCACGAACTGGCAATGTACGCAATAGAGGTGCTGGCTTGCCCGGCAGCCAGCGTTATGTCGGAACGCTGTTTCAGTGCTGCCGGAGGCATCATCACAGATCGGCGTATCCGCCTCTCCACAGAAAATGCAGACCGTCTGACTCAAATTAAAATGAATCAATCCTGGATTGGAAACGACTACGCAACACTCCTGGACCCCAACCAAGTAACATGACCGATGAACATCTGGGATGGTTTAGCGTTTCCGGTCCCTGTTTATTGAACCTCTCATCTGTATTACATTTATGACTGCATGGCGGCAAAAAGCATTGCTGCTATATCCGCACGCTTTTTGTCCTCATGCAAGGCCTGGGTTGTTGTGTCTCACAAAGCGTGGCCTTCTCCTCCTGCGCCTCCTCCTGTTCCATCACGTGTGCTGCTGCTGCTGCTGGGTTACCGTTGCCGCGTGGTCCCTGTTTATTGAACCTCTTATCTTTATTACATTTATGACTACATGGCGGTACAAAGCATGCTATCCGCACGCTTTTTGTCCTCATGCAAGGCCTGGGTTGTTGTGTCTCACAAAGCGTGGCCTTCTCCTCCTGCGCCTCCTCCTGTTCCATCACGTGTGCTGCTGCTGCTGCTGCTGCTGGGTTAGCGTTGCCGCGTGGTCCCTGTTTATTGAACCTCTTATCTTTATTACATTTATGACTACATGGCGGTACAAAGCATGCTATCCGCACGCTTTTTGTCCTCATGCAAGGCCTGGGTTGTTGTGTCTCACAAAGCGTGGCCTTCTCCTCCTGCGCCTCCTCCTGTTCCATCACGTGTGCTGCTGCTGGGTTAGCGTTGCCGCGTGGTCCCTGTTTATTGAACCACTTATCTTTATTACATTTATGACTGCATGGTGGTACAAAGCATGCTATCCGCACGCTTCTTGTCCTCATGCAAGGCCTGGGTTGTTGTGTCTCAAAGCGTGGCCTTCTCCTCCTGCGCCACCCTCCTCCTGTTCCATCACGTGTGCTGCTGCTGGGTTAGCATTACCGGTCCCTTTTCCTGGAACCTCTTATATGTATTACATTTATGACTGCATGCCGACAAAAAGCATGTTACCTGTGCAAAGAAAACAGACATTTCCCGCATTTAAAAGACAGTTTTCCCTTTGAAACTTTAAAATCGATTTTCTCAAAAACTATAAGCTCTTTTTGCTAAATTTTTTTTTCCTCTTGTACCCACTCCCAAGGTGCACATACCCTGTAAATTTGGGGTATGTAGCATATAAGGAGGCTTTACAAAGCACAAAAGTTCGGGTCCCCATTGACTTCCATTATGTTCGGAGTTCGGGTCGAACACCCGAACATCGCGGCCATGTTCGGCCTGTTCGGCCCGAACCCGAACATCTAGATGTTCGCCCAACACTAGTGGAGACTCACAGTGCCATGGCCGGTTACTCAGTTGGTTAGAGCGTGGTGCTAATAATGCCAAGGTCGCGGGTTTGATCCCCGTATGGGCCACAGGTGTGCGCTTAGACTTTTCACTCTGCCTGTCTGGGCACTGTGAAAGCAGTCGTTGCTTCTGCACTGGAGATCACTGACCCTCTTTCCATCAGTTGACTCTGCTAAAGGCAGCGAGCCCTCTGTACACCCAGGACTGTTGTCATGGTTTCAAGGAGATGAAATCGCACTCCCCCCTCATTGGAAATGTCCTTTTACATGGCATGCAAAAACAGTTACCTACTTTGCATACAACTTTGCCAACTGCTTTTTCTTTCCCAGCAATACTGCTGCTCTCCTTTCAGCTGTATGGAAATACCGTTGCTTGTCTTTTGCACCTAACACAAAATTGAAACACAATCTATTTCACAGAATAACCTCTACCCAAAAGCAAAACCAAACAAACCCTAGAGGCCACATTCAGGACAGAATGTGGCCTCGGTGACTGTTAGGAAAGGTAGTGAGCAAAAAGATCATTTCAGGATTTATGGAAACAAATCACTACTAGTTGTAATTGGCTACTGGATTCCAGCCTGGCTACATGGAAAGCACTACTGCCCTACTTCTGTGACTGAAGATACAGTTTAAAGGAAACCTGAACTGGAAAGACTGTGGGAGGTGCTTTTGAAGAGTAGCCTTTGAATTTGCTAGTTGGTTGGTTTTGTCCATCTCTGTGTTCTTGAGAGGACAAAGCCCAGGGTTATCCTCGTTAGTATAGTGGTCAGTATCCCCGCCTGTCACGTGGGAGACCGGGGTTCAATTCCCCGACGGGGAGGCAGCTTTTGCTTCTTAAACTTTGTTTATCTCCATGTGTCTAGCCTAGGAATAACATTTGTTCAGCCCTTTCACTAACATTTTCCAGCCCCCTTGCTGGTGGTGGAGACTCACAGTGCCATGGCCGGTTAGCTCAGTTGGTTAGAGCGTGGTGCTAATAACGCCAAGGTCGCGGGTTCGATCCCCGTACGGGCCACAGGTGTGCGCTTAGACTTTTCACTCTGCCTGTCTGGGCACTGTGAAAGCAGTCGTTGCTTCTGCACTGGAGATCACTGACCCTCTTTCCATCAGTTGACTCTGCTAAAGGCAGCGAGCCCTCTGTACACCCAGGACTGTTGTCATGGTTTCAAGGAGATGAAATCGCACTCCCCCCTCATTGGAAATGTCCTTTTACATGGCATGCAAAAACAGTTACCTACTTTGCATACAACTTTGCCAACTGCTTTTTCTTTCCCAGCAATACTGCTGCTCTCCTTTCAGCTGTATGGAAATACCGTTGCTTGTCTTTTGCGCCTAACACAAAATTGAAACACAATCTATTTCACAGAATAACCTCTACCCAAAAGCAAAACCAAACAAACCCTAGAGGCCACATTCAGGACAGAATGTGGCCTCGGTGACCGTTAGGAAAGGTAGTGAGCAAAAAGATCATTTCAGGATTTATGGAAACAAATCACTACTAGTTGTAATTGGCTACTGGATTCCAGCCTGGCTACATGGAAAGCACTACTGCCCTACTTCTGTGACTGAAGATACAGTTTAAAGGAAACCTGAACTGGAAAGACTGTGGGAGGTGCTTTTGAAGAGTAGCCTTTGAATTTGCTAGTTGGTTGGTTTTGTCCATCTCTGTGTTCTTGAGAGGACAAAGCCCAGGGGTATCCTCGTTAGTATAGTGGTCAGTATCCCCGCCTGTCACGCGGGAGACCGGGGTTCAATTCCCCGACGGGGAGGCAGCTTTTGCTTCTTAAACTTTGTTTATCTCCATGTGTCTAGCCTAGGAATAACGTTTGTTCAGCCCTTTCACTAACATTTTCCAGCCCCCTTGCTGGTGGTGGAGACTCACAGTGCCATGGCCGGTTAGCTCAGTTGGTTAGAGCGTGGTGCTAATAACGCCAAGGTCGCGGGTTCGATCCCCGTACGGGCCACAGGTGTGCGCTTAGACTTTTCACTCTGCCTGTCTGGGCACTGTGAAAGCAGTCATTGCTTCTGCACTGGAGATCACTGGCCCTCTTTCCATCAGTTGACTCTGCTAAAGGCAGCGAGCCCTCTGTACACCCAGGACTGTTGTCATGGTTTCAAGGAGATGAAATCGCACTCCCCCCTCATTGGAAATGTCCTTTTACATGGCATGCAAAAACAGTTACCTACTTTGCATACAACTTTGCCAACTGCTTTTTCTTTCCCAGCAATACTGCTGCTCTCCTTTCAGCTGTATGGAAATACCGTTGCTTGTCTTTTGCACCTAACACAAAATTGAAACACAATCTATTTCACAGAATAACCTCTACCCAAAAGCAAAACCAAACAAACCCTAGAGGCCACATTCAGGACAGAATGTGGCCTCGGTGACCGTTAGGAAAGGTAGTGAGCAAAAAGATCATTTCAGGATTTATGGAAACAAATCACTACTAGTTGTAATTGGCTACTGGATTCCAGCCTGGCTACATGGAAAGCACTACTGCCCTACTTCTGTGACTGAAGATACAGTTTAAAGGAAACCTGAACTGGAAAGACTGTGGGAGGTGCTTTTGAAGAGTAGCCTTTGAATTTGCTAGTTGGTTGGTTTTGTCCATCTCTGTGTTCTTGAGAGGACAAAGCCCAGGGGTATCCTCGTTAGTATAGTGGTCAGTATCCCCGCCTGTCACGCGGGAGACCGGGGTTCAATTCCCCGACGGGGAGGCAGCTTTTGCTTCTTAAACTTTGTTTATCTCCATGTGTCTAGCCTAGGAATAACGTTTGTTCAGCCCTTTCACTAACATTTTCCAGCCCCCTTGCTGGTGGTGGAGACTCACAGTGCCATGGCCGGTTAGCTCAGTTGGTTAGAGCGTGGTGCTAATAACGCCAAGGTCGCGGGTTCGATCCCCGTACGGGCCACAGGTGTGCGCTTAGACTTTTCACTCTGCCTGTCTGGGCACTGTGAAAGCAGTCGTTGCTTCTGCACTGGAGATCACTGACCCTCTTTCCATCAGTTGACTCTGCTAAAGGCAGCGAGCCCTCTGTACACCCAGGACTGTTGTCATGGTTTCAAGGAGATGAAATCGCACTCCCCCCTCATTGGAAATGTCCTTTTACATGGCATGCAAAAACAGTTACCTACTTTGCATACAACTTTGCCAACTGCTTTTTCTTTCCCAGCAATACTGCTGCTCTCCTTTCAGCTGTATGGAAATACCGTTGCTTGTCTTTTGCGCCTAACACAAAATTGAAACACAATCTATTTCACAGAATAACCTCTACCCAAAAGCAAAACCAAACAAACCCTAGAGGCCACATTCAGGACAGAATGTGGCCTCGGTGACCGTTAGGAAAGGTAGTGAGCAAAAAGATCATTTCAGGATTTATGGAAACAAATCACTACTAGTTGTAATTGGCTACTGGATTCCAGCCTGGCTACATGGAAAGCACTACTGCCCTACTTCTGTGACTGAAGATACAGTTTAAAGGAAACCTGAACTGGAAAGACTGTGGGAGGTGCTTTTGAAGAGTAGCCTTTGAATTTGCTAGTTGGTTGGTTTTGTCCATCTCTGTGTTCTTGAGAGGACAAAGCCCAGGGGTATCCTCGTTAGTATAGTGGTCAGTATCCCCGCCTGTCACGCGGGAGACCGGGGTTCAATTCCCCGACGGGGAGGCAGCTTTTGCTTCTTAAACTTTGTTTATCTCCATGTGTCTAGCCTAGGAATAACGTTTGTTCAGCCCTTTCACTAACATTTTCCAGCCCCCTTGCTGGTGGTGGAGACTCACAGTGCCATGGCCGGTTAGCTCAGTTGGTTAGAGCGTGGTGCTAATAACGCCAAGGTCGCGGGTTTGATCCCCGTACGGGCCACAGGTGTGCGCTTAGACTTTTCACTCTGCCTGTCTGGGCACTGTGAAAGCAGTCATTGCTTCTGCACTGGAGATCACTGGCCCTCTTTCCATCAGTTGACTCTGCTAAAGGCAGCGAGCCCTCTGTACACCCAGGACTGTTGTCATGGTTTCAAGGAGATGAAATCGCACTCCCCCCTCATTGGAAATGTCCTTTTACATGGCATGCAAAAACAGTTACCTACTTTGCATACAACTTTGCCAACTGCTTTTTCTTTCCAAGCAATACTGCTGCTCTCCTTTCAGCTGTATGGAAATACCGTTGCTTGTCTTTTGCACCTAACACAAAATTGAAACACAATCTATTTCACAGAATAACCTCTACCCAAAAGCAAAACCAAACAAACCCTAGAGGCCACATTCAGGACAGAATGTGGCCTCGGTGACCGTTAGGAAAGGTAGTGAGCAAAAAGATCATTTCAGGATTTATGGAAACAAATCACTACTAGTTGTAATTGGCTACTGGATTCCAGCCTGGCTACATGGAAAGCACTACTGCCCTACTTCTGTGACTGAAGATACAGTTTAAAGGAAACCTGAACTGGAAAGACTGTGGGAGGTGCTTTTGAAGAGTAGCCTTTGAATTTGCTAGTTGGTTGGTTTTGTCCATCTCTGTGTTCTTGAGAGGACAAAGCCCAGGGGTATCCTCGTTAGTATAGTGGTCAGTATCCCCGCCTGTCACGCGGGAGACCGGGGTTCAATTCCCCGACGGGGAGGCAGCTTTTGCTTCTTAAACTTTGTTTATCTCCATGTGTCTAGCCTAGGAATAACGTTTGTTCAGCCCTTTCACTAACATTTTCCAGCCCCCTTGCTAGTGGTGGAGACTCACAGTGCCATGGCCGGTTAGCTCAGTTGGTTAGAGCGTGGTGCTAATAACGCCAAGGTCGCGGGTTCGATCCCCGTACGGGCCACAGGTGTGCGCTTAGACTTTTCACTCTGCCTGTCTGGGCACTGTGAAAGCAGTCGTTGCTTCTGCACTGGAGATCACTGACCCTCTTTCCATCAGTTGACTCTGCTAAAGGCAGCGAGCCCTCTGTACACCCAGGACTGTTGTCATGGTTTCAAGGAGATGAA
Organism: Hyperolius riggenbachi; assembly: GCF_040937935.1. Taxonomy (NCBI): domain Eukaryota; kingdom Metazoa; phylum Chordata; class Amphibia; order Anura; family Hyperoliidae; genus Hyperolius; species Hyperolius riggenbachi. The sequence goes on from NC_090647.1 coordinate 301,592,882, forward strand.
ATCGCACTCCCCCCTCATTGGAAATGTCCTTTTACATGGCATGCAAAAACAGTTACCTACTTTGCATACAACTTTGCCAACTGCTTTTTCTTTCCCAGCAATACTGCTGCTCTCCTTTCAGCTGTATGGAAATACCGTTGCTTGTCTTTTGCGCCTAACACAAAATTGAAACACAATCTATTTCACAGAATAACCTCTACCCAAAAGCAAAACCAAACAAACCCTAGAGGCCACATTCAGGACAGAATGTGGCCTCGGTGACCGTTAGGAAAGGTAGTGAGCAAAAAGATCATTTCAGGATTTATGGAAACAAATCACTACTAGTTGTAATTGGCTACTGGATTCCAGCCTGGCTACATGGAAAGCACTACTGCCCTACTTCTGTGACTGAAGATACAGTTTAAAGGAAACCTGAACTGGAAAGACTGTGGGAGGTGCTTTTGAAGAGTAGCCTTTGAATTTGCTAGTTGGTTGGTTTTGTCCATCTCTGTGTTCTTGAGAGGACAAAGCCCAGGGGTATCCTCGTTAGTATAGTGGTCAGTATCCCCGCCTGTCACGCGGGAGACCGGGGTTCAATTCCCCGACGGGGAGGCAGCTTTTGCTTCTTAAACTTTGTTTATCTCCATGTGTCTAGCCTAGGAATAACGTTTGTTCAGCCCTTTCACTAACATTTTCCAGCCCCCTTGCTGGTGGTGGAGACTCACAGTGCCATGGCCGGTTAGCTCAGTTGGTTAGAGCGTGGTGCTAATAACGCCAAGGTCGCGGGTTCGATCCCCGTACGGGCCACAGGTGTGCGCTTAGACTTTTCACTCTGCCTGTCTGGGCACTGTGAAAGCAGTCATTGCTTCTGCACTGGAGATCACTGGCCCTCTTTCCATCAGTTGACTCTGCTAAAGGCAGCGAGCCCTCTGTACACCCAGGACTGTTGTCATGGTTTCAAGGAGATGAAATCGCACTCCCCCCTCATTGGAAATGTCCTTTTACATGGCATGCAAAAACAGTTACCTACTTTGCATACAACTTTGCCAACTGCTTTTTCTTTCCAAGCAATACTGCTGCTCTCCTTTCAGCTGTATGGAAATACCGTTGCTTGTCTTTTGCACCTAACACAAAATTGAAACACAATCTATTTCACAGAATAACCTCTACCCAAAAGCAAAACCAAACAAACCCTAGAGGCCACATTCAGGACAGAATGTGGCCTCGGTGACCGTTAGGAAAGGTAGTGAGCAAAAAGATCATTTCAGGATTTATGGAAACAAATCACTACTAGTTGTAATTGGCTACTGGATTCCAGCCTGGCTACATGGAAAGCACTACTGCCCTACTTCTGTGACTGAAGATACAGTTTAAAGGAAACCTGAACTGGAAAGACTGTGGGAGGTGCTTTTGAAGAGTAGCCTTTGAATTTGCTAGTTGGTTGGTTTTGTCCATCTCTGTGTTCTTGAGAGGACAAAGCCCAGGGGTATCCTCGTTAGTATAGTGGTCAGTATCCCCGCCTGTCACGCGGGAGACCGGGGTTCAATTCCCCGACGGGGAGGCAGCTTTTGCTTCTTAAACTTTGTTTATCTCCATGTGTCTAGCCTAGGAATAACGTTTGTTCAGCCCTTTCACTAACATTTTCCAGCCCCCTTGCTAGTGGTGGAGACTCACAGTGCCATGGCCGGTTAGCTCAGTTGGTTAGAGCGTGGTGCTAATAACGCCAAGGTCGCGGGTTCGATCCCCGTACGGGCCACAGGTGTGCGCTTAGACTTTTCACTCTGCCTGTCTGGGCACTGTGAAAGCAGTCGTTGCTTCTGCACTGGAGATCACTGACCCTCTTTCCATCAGTTGACTCTGCTAAAGGCAGCGAGCCCTCTGTACACCCAGGACTGTTGTCATGGTTTCAAGGAGATGAAATCGCACTCCCCCCTCATTGGAAATGTCCTTTTACATGGCATGCAAAAACAGTTACCTACTTTGCATACAACTTTGCCAACTGCTTTTTCTTTCCCAGCAATACTGCTGCTCTCCTTTCAGCTGTATGGAAATACCGTTGCTTGTCTTTTGCGCCTAACACAAAATTGAAACACAATCTATTTCACAGAATAACCTCTACCCAAAAGCAAAACCAAACAAACCCTAGAGGCCACATTCAGGACAGAATGTGGCCTCGGTGACCGTTAGGAAAGGTAGTGAGCAAAAAGATCATTTCAGGATTTATGGAAACAAATCACTACTAGTTGTAATTGGCTACTGGATTCCAGCCTGGCTACATGGAAAGCACTACTGCCCTACTTCTGTGACTGAAGATACAGTTTAAAGGAAACCTGAACTGGAAAGACTGTGGGAGGTGCTTTTGAAGAGTAGCCTTTGAATTTGCTAGTTGGTTGGTTTTGTCCATCTCTGTGTTCTTGAGAGGACAAAGCCCAGGGGTATCCTCGTTAGTATAGTGGTCAGTATCCCCGCCTGTCACGCGGGAGACCGGGGTTCAATTCCCCGACGGGGAGGCAGCTTTTGCTTCTTAAACTTTGTTTATCTCCATGTGTCTAGCCTAGGAATAACGTTTGTTCAGCCCTTTCACTAACATTTTCCAGCCCCCTTGCTGGTGGTGGAGACTCACAGTGCCATGGCCGGTTAGCTCAGTTGGTTAGAGCGTGGTGCTAATAACGCCAAGGTCGTGGGTTCGATCCCCGTACGGGCCACAGGTGTGCGCTTAGACTTTTCACTCTGCCTGTCTGGGCACTGTGAAAGCAGTCGTTGCTTCTGCACTGGAGATCACTGACCCTCTTTCCATCAGTTGACTCTGCTAAAGGCAGCGAGCCCTCTGTACACCCAGGACTGTTGTCATGGTTTCAAGGAGATGAAATCGCACTCCCCCCTCATTGGAAATGTCCTTTTACATGGCATGCAAAAACAGTTACCTACTTTGCATACAACTTTGCCAACTGCTTTTTCTTTCCCAGCAATACTGCTGCTCTCCTTTCAGCTGTATGGAAATACCGTTGCTTGTCTTTTGCGCCTAACACAAAATTGAAACACAATCTATTTCACAGAATAACCTCTACCCAAAAGCAAAACCAAACAAACCCTAGAGGCCACATTCAGGACAGAATGTGGCCTCGGTGACCGTTAGGAAAGGTAGTGAGCAAAAAGATCATTTCAGGATTTATGGAAACAAATCACTACTAGTTGTAATTGGCTACTGGATTCCAGCCTGGCTACATGGAAAGCACTACTGCCCTACTTCTGTGACTGAAGATACAGTTTAAAGGAAACCTGAACTGGAAAGACTGTGGGAGGTGCTTTTGAAGAGTAGCCTTTGAATTTGCTAGTTGGTTGGTTTTGTCCATCTCTGTGTTCTTGAGAGGACAAAGCCCAGGGGTATCCTCGTTAGTATAGTGGTCAGTATCCCCGCCTGTCACGCGGGAGACCGGGGTTCAATTCCCCGACGGGGAGGCAGCTTTTGCTTCTTAAACTTTGTTTATCTCCATGTGTCTAGCCTAGGAATAACGTTTGTTCAGCCCTTTCACTAACATTTTCCAGCCCCCTTGCTGGTGGTGGAGACTCACAGTGCCATGGCCGGTTAGCTCAGTTGGTTAGAGCGTGGTGCTAATAACGCCAAGGTCGCGGGTTCGATCCCCGTACGGGCCACAGGTGTGCGCTTAGACTTTTCACTCTGCCTGTCTGGGCACTGTGAAAGCAGTCATTGCTTCTGCACTGGAGATCACTGGCCCTCTTTCCATCAGTTGACTCTGCTAAAGGCAGCGAGCCCTCTGTACACCCAGGACTGTTGTCATGGTTTCAAGGAGATGAAATCGCACTCCCCCCTCATTGGAAATGTCCTTTTACATGGCATGCAAAAACAGTTACCTACTTTGCATACAACTTTGCCAACTGCTTTTTCTTTCCCAGCAATACTGCTGCTCTCCTTTCAGCTGTATGGAAATACCGTTGCTTGTCTTTTGCACCTAACACAAAATTGAAACACAATCTATTTCACAGAATAACCTCTACCCAAAAGCAAAACCAAACAAACCCTAGAGGCCACATTCAGGACAGAATGTGGCCTCGGTGACCGTTAGGAAAGGTAGTGAGCAAAAAGATCATTTCAGGATTTATGGAAACAAATCACTACTAGTTGTAATTGGCTACTGGATTCCAGCCTGGCTACATGGAAAGCACTACTGCCCTACTTCTGTGACTGAAGATACAGTTTAAAGGAAACCTGAACTGGAAAGACTGTGGGAGGTGCTTTTGAAGAGTAGCCTTTGAATTTGCTAGTTGGTTGGTTTTGTCCATCTCTGTGTTCTTGAGAGGACAAAGCCCAGGGGTATCCTCGTTAGTATAGTGGTCAGTATCCCCGCCTGTCACGCGGGAGACCGGGGTTCAATTCCCCGACGGGGAGGCAGCTTTTGCTTCTTAAACTTTGTTTATCTCCATGTGTCTAGCCTAGGAATAACGTTTGTTCAGCCCTTTCACTAACATTTTCCAGCCCCCTTGCTGGTGGTGGAGACTCACAGTGCCATGGCCGGTTAGCTCAGTTGGTTAGAGCGTGGTGCTAATAACGCCAAGGTCGCGGGTTCGATCCCCGTACGGGCCACAGGTGTGCGCTTAGACTTTTCACTCTGCCTGTCTGGGCACTGTGAAAGCAGTCATTGCTTCTGCACTGGAGATCACTGGCCCTCTTTCCATCAGTTGACTCTGCTAAAGGCAGCGAGCCCTCTGTACACCCAGGACTGTTGTCATGGTTTCAAGGAGATGAAATCGCACTCCCCCCTCATTGGAAATGTCCTTTTACATGGCATGCAAAAACAGTTACCTACTTTGCATACAACTTTGCCAACTGCTTTTTCTTTCCCAGCAATACTGCTGCTCTCCTTTCAGCTGTATGGAAATACCGTTGCTTGTCTTTTGCACCTAACACAAAATTGAAACACAATCTATTTCACAGAATAACCTCTACCCAAAAGCAAAACCAAACAAACCCTAGAGGCCACATTCAGGACAGAATGTGGCCTCGGTGACCGTTAGGAAAGGTAGTGAGCAAAAAGATCATTTCAGGATTTATGGAAACAAATCACTACTAGTTGTAATTGGCTACTGGATTCCAGCCTGGCTACATGGAAAGCACTACTGCCCTACTTCTGTGACTGAAGATACAGTTTAAAGGAAACCTGAACTGGAAAGACTGTGGGAGGTGCTTTTGAAGAGTAGCCTTTGAATTTGCTAGTTGGTTGGTTTTGTCCATCTCTGTGTTCTTGAGAGGACAAAGCCCAGGGTTATCCTCGTTAGTATAGTGGTCAGTATCCCCGCCTGTCACGCGGGAGACCGGGGTTCAATTCCCCGACGGGGAGGCAGCTTTTGCTTCTTAAACTTTGTTTATCTCCATGTGTCTAGCCTAGGAATAACGTTTGTTCAGCCCTTTCACTAACATTTTCCAGCCCCCTTGCTGGTGGTGGAGACTCACAGTGCCATGGCCGGTTACTCAGTTGGTTAGAGCGTGGTGCTAATAATGCCAAGGTCGCGGGTTTGATCCCCGTATGGGCCACAGGTGTGCGCTTAGACTTTTCACTCTGCCTGTCTGGGCACTGTGAAAGCAGTCGTTGCTTCTGCACTGGAGATCACTGACCCTCTTTCCATCAGTTGACTCTGCTAAAGGCAGCGAGCCCTCTGTACACCCAGGACTGTTGCCATGGTTTCAAGGAGATTAAATCGCACTCCCCCCTCATTGGAAATGTCCTTTTACATGGCATGCAAAAACAGTTACCTACTTTGCATACAACTTTGCCAACTGCTTTTTCTTTCCCAGCAATACTGCTGCTCTCCTTTCAGCTGTATGGAAATACCGTTGCTTGTCTTTTGCACCTAACACAAAATTGAAACACAATCTATTTCACAGAATAACCTCTACCCAAAAGCAAAACCAAACAAACCCTAGAGGCCACATTCAGGACAGAATGTGGCCTCGGTGACTGTTAGGAAAGGTAGTGAGCAAAAAGATCATTTCAGGATTTATGGAAACAAATCACTACTAGTTGTAATTGGCTACTGGATTCCAGCCTGGCTACATGGAAAGCACTACTGCCCTACTTCTGTGACTGAAGATACAGTTTAAAGGAAACCTGAACTGGAAAGACTGTGGGAGGTGCTTTTGAAGAGTAGCCTTTGAATTTGCTAGTTGGTTGGTTTTGTCCATCTCTGTGTTCTTGAGAGGACAAAGCCCAGGGTTATCCTCGTTAGTATAGTGGTCAGTATCCCCGCCTGTCACGCGGGAGACCGGGGTTCAATTCCCCGACGGGGAGGCAGCTTTTGCTTCTTAAACTTTGTTTATCTCCATGTGTCTAGCCTAGGAATAACGTTTGTTCAGCCCTTTCACTAACATTTTCCAGCCCCCTTGCTGGTGGTGGAGACTCACAGTGCCATGGCCGGTTAGCTCAGTTGGTTAGAGCGTGGTGCTAATAACGCCAAGGTCGCGGGTTCGATCCCCGTACGGGCCACAGGTGTGCGCTTAGACTTTTCACTCTGCCTGTCTGGGCACTGTGAAAGCAGTCGTTGCTTCTGCACTGGAGATCACTGACCCTCTTTCCATCAGTTGACTCTGCTAAAGGCAGCGAGCCCTCTGTACACCCAGGACTGTTGTCATGGTTTCAAGGAGATGAAATCGCACTCCCCCCTCATTGGAAATGTCCTTTTACATGGCATGCAAAAACAGTTACCTACTTTGCATACAACTTTGCCAACTGCTTTTTCTTTCCCAGCAATACTGCTGCTCTCCTTTCAGCTGTATGGAAATACCGTTGCTTGTCTTTTGCGCCTAACACAAAATTGAAACACAATCTATTTCACAGAATAACCTCTACCCAAAAGCAAAACCAAACAAACCCTAGAGGCCACATTCAGGACAGAATGTGGCCTCGGTGACCGTTAGGAAAGGTAGTGAGCAAAAAGATCATTTCAGGATTTATGGAAACAAATCACTACTAGTTGTAATTGGCTACTGGATTCCAGCCTGGCTACATGGAAAGCACTACTGCCCTACTTCTGTGACTGAAGATACAGTTTAAAGGAAACCTGAACTGGAAAGACTGTGGGAGGTGCTTTTGAAGAGTAGCCTTTGAATTTGCTAGTTGGTTGGTTTTGTCCATCTCTGTGTTCTTGAGAGGACAAAGCCCAGGGGTATCCTCGTTAGTATAGTGGTCAGTATCCCCGCCTGTCACGCGGGAGACCGGGGTTCAATTCCCCGACGGGGAGGCAGCTTTTGCTTCTTAAACTTTGTTTATCTCCATGTGTCTAGCCTAGGAATAACGTTTGTTCAGCCCTTTCACTAACATTTTCCAGCCCCCTTGCTGGTGGTGGAGACTCACAGTGCCATGGCCGGTTAGCTCAGTTGGTTAGAGCGTGGTGCTAATAACGCCAAGGTCGCGGGTTCGATCCCCGTACGGGCCACAGGTGTGCGCTTAGACTTTTCACTCTGCCTGTCTGGGCACTGTGAAAGCAGTCGTTGCTTCTGCACTGGAGATCACTGACCCTCTTTCCATCAGTTGACTCTGCTAAAGGCAGCGAGCCCTCTGTACACCCAGGACGGTTGTCATGGTTTCAAGGAGATGAAATCACACTCCCCCCTCATTGGAAATGTCCTTTTACATGGCATGCAAAAACAGTTACCTACTTTGCATACAACTTTGCCAACTGCTTTTTCTTTCCCAGCAATACTGCTGCTCTCCTTTCAGCTGTATGGAAATACCGTTGCTTGTCTTTTGCACCTAACACAAAATTGAAACACAATCTATTTCACAGAATAACCTCTACCCAAAAGCAAAACCAAACAAACCCTAGAGGCCACATTCAGGACAGAATGTGGCCTCGGTGACCGTTAGGAAAGGTAGTGAGCAAAAAGATCATTTCAGGATTTATGGAAACAAATCACTACTAGTTGTAATTGGCTACTGGATTCCAGCCTGGCTACATGGAAAGCACTACTGCCCTACTTCTGTGACTGAAGATACAGTTTAAAGGAAACCTGAACTGGAAAGACTGTGGGAGGTGCTTTTGAAGAGTAGCCTTTGAATTTGCTAGTTGGTTGGTTTTGTCCATCTCTGTGTTCTTGAGATGACAAAGCCCAGGGGTATCCTCGTTAGTATAGTGGTCAGTATCCCCGCCTGTCACGCGGGAGACCGGGGTTCAATTCCCCGACGGGGAGGCAGCTTTTGCTTCTTAAACTTTGTTTATCTCCATGTGTCTAGCCTAGGAATAACGTTTGTTCAGCCCTTTCACTAACATTTTCCAGCCCCCTTGCTGGTGGTGGAGACTCACAGTGCCATGGCCGGTTAGCTCAGTTGGTTAGAGCGTGGTGCTAATAACGCCAAGGTTGCGGGTTCGATCCCCGTACGGGCCAAAGGTGTGCGCTTAGACTTTTCACTCTGCCTGTCTGGGCACTGTGAAAGCAGTCGTTGCTTCTGCACTGGAGATCACTGACCCTCTTTCCATCAGTTGACTCTGCTAAAGGCAGCGAGCCCTCTGTACACCCAGGACTGTTGCCATGGTTTCAAGGAGATTAAATCGCACTCCCCCCTCATTGGAAATGTCCTTTTACATGGCATGCAAAAACAGTTACCTACTTTGCATACAACTTTGCCAACTGCTTTTTCTTTCCCAGCAATACTGCTGCTCTCCTTTCAGCTGTATGGAAATACCGTTGCTTGTCTTTTGCACCTAACACAAAATTGAAACACAATCTATTTCACAGAATAACCTCTACCCAAAAGCAAAACCAAACAAACCCTAGAGGCCACATTCAGGACAGAATGTGGCCTCGGTGACTGTTAGGAAAGGTAGTGAGCAAAAAGATCATTTCAGGATTTATGGAAACAAATCACTACTAGTTGTAATTGGCTACTGGATTCCAGCCTGGCTACATGGAAAGCACTACTGCCCTACTTCTGTGACTGAAGATACAGTTTAAAGGAAACCTGAACTGGAAAGACTGTGGGAGGTGCTTTTGAAGAGTAGCCTTTGAATTTGCTAGTTGGTTGGTTTTGTCCATCTCTGTGTTCTTGAGAGGACAAAGCCCAGGGTTATCCTCGTTAGTATAGTGGTCAGTATCCCTGCCTGTCACGCGGGAGACCGGGGTTCAATTCCCCGACGGGGAGGCAGCTTTTGCTTCTTAAACTTTGTTTATCTCCATGTGTCTAGCCTAGGAATAACATTTGTTCAGCCCTTTCACTAACATTTTCCAGCCCCCTTGCTGGTGGTGGAGACTCACAGTGCCATGGCCGGTTAGCTCAGTTGGTTAGAGCGTGGTGCTAATAACGCCAAGGTCGCGGGTTCGATCCCCGTACGGGCCACAGGTGTGTGCTTAGACTTTTCACTCTGCCTGTCTGGGCACTGTGAAAGCAGTCGTTGCTTCTGCACTGGAGATCACTGACCCTCTTTCCATCAGTTGACTCTGCTAAAGGCAGCGAGCCCTCTGTACACCCAGGACTGTTGTCATGGTTTCAAGGAGATGAAATCGCACTCCCCCCTCATTGGAAATGTCCTTTTACTTGGCATGCAAAAACAGTTACCTACTTTGCATACAACTTTGCCAACTGCTTTTTCTTTCCCAGCAATACTGCTGCTCTCCTTTCAGCTGTATGGAAATACCGTTGCTTGTCTTTTGCGCCTAACACAAAATTGAAACACAATCTATTTCACAGAATAACCTCTACCCAAAAGCAAAACCAAACAAACCCTAGAGGCCACATTCAGGACAGAATGTGGCCTCGGTGACCGTTAGGAAAGGTAGTGAGCAAAAAGATCATTTCAGGATTTATGGAAACAAATCACTACTAGTTGTAATTGGCTACTGGATTCCAGCCTGGCTACATGGAAAGCACTACTGCCCTACTTCTGTGACTGAAGATACAGTTTAAAGGAAACCTGAACTGGAAAGACTGTGGGAGGTGCTTTTGAAGAGTAGCCTTTGAATTTGCTAGTTGGTTGGTTTTGTCCATCTCTGTGTTCTTGAGAGGACAAAGCCCAGGGGTATCCTCGTTAGTATAGTGGTCAGTATCCCCGCCTGTCACGTGGGAGACCGGGGTTCAATTCCCCGACGGGGAGGCAGCTTTTGCTTCTTAAACTTTGTTTATCTCCATGTGTCTAGCCTAGGAATAACGTTTGTTCAGCCCTTTCACTAACATTTTCCAGCCCCCTTGCTGGTGGTGGAGACTCACAGTGCCATGGCCGGTTAGCTCAGTTGGTTAGAGCGTGGTGCTAATAACGCCAAGGTCGCGGGTTCGATCCCCGTACGGGCCACAGGTGTGCGCTTAGACTTTTCACTCTGCCTGTCTGGGCACTGTGAAAGCAGTCGTTGCTTCTGCACTGGAGATCACTGACCCTCTTTCCATCAGTTGACTCTGCTAAAGGCAGCGAGCCCTCTGTACACCCAGGACGGTTGTCATGGTTTCAAGGAGATGAAATCACACTCCCCCCTCATTGGAAATGTCCTTTTACATGGCATGCAAAAACAGTTACCTACTTTGCATACAACTTTGCCAACTGCTTTTTCTTTCCCAGCAATACTGCTGCTCTCCTTTCAGCTGTATGGAAATACCGTTGCTTGTCTTTTGCACCTAACACAAAATTGAAACACAATCTATTTCACAGAATAACCTCTACCCAAAAGCAAAACCAAACAAACCCTAGAGGCCACATTCAGGACAGAATGTGGCCTCGGTGACCGTTAGGAAAGGTAGTGAGCAAAAAGATCATTTCAGGATTTATGGAAACAAATCACTACTAGTTGTAATTGGCTACTGGATTCCAGCCTGGCTACATGGAAAGCACTACTGCCCTACTTCTGTGACTGAAGATACAGTTTAAAGGAAACCTGAACTGGAAAGACTGTGGGAGGTGCTTTTGAAGAGTAGCCTTTGAATTTGCTAGTTGGTTGGTTTTGTCCATCTCTGTGTTCTTGAGAGGACAAAGCCCAGGGTTATCCTCGTTAGTATAGTGGTCAGTATCCCCGCCTGTCACGCGGGAGACCGGGGTTCAATTCCCCGACGGGGAGGCAGCTTTTGCTTCTTAAACTTTGTTTATCTCCATGTGTCTAGCCTAGGAATAACGTTTGTTCAGCCCTTTCACTAACATTTTCCAGCCCCCTTGCTGGTGGTGGAGACTCACAGTGCCATGGCCGGTTAGCTCAGTTGGTTAGAGCGTGGTGCTAATAACGCCAAGGTCGCGGGTTCGATCCCCGTACGGGCCACAGGTGTGCGCTTAGACTTTTCACTCTGCCTGTCTGGGCACTGTGAAAGCAGTCGTTGCTTCTGCACTGGAGATCACTGACCCTCTTTCCATCAGTTGACTCTGCTAAAGGCAGCGAGCCCTCTGTACACCCAGGACTGTTGTCATGGTTTCAAGGAGATGAAATCGCACTCCCCCCTCATTGGAAATGTCCTTTTACATGGCATGCAAAAACAGTTACCTACTTTGCATACAACTTTGCCAACTGCTTTTTCTTTCCCAGCAATACTGCTGCTCTCCTTTCAGCTGTATGGAAATACCGTTGCTTGTCTTTTGCGCCTAACACAAAATTGAAACACAATCTATTTCACAGAATAACCTCTACCCAAAAGCAAAACCAAACAAACCCTAGAGGCCACATTCAGGACAGAATGTGGCCTCGGTGACCGTTAGGAAAGGTAGTGAGCAAAAAGATCATTTCAGGATTTATGGAAACAAATCACTACTAGTTGTAATTGGCTACTGGATTCCAGCCTGGCTACATGGAAAGCACTACTGCCCTACTTCTGTGACTGAAGATACAGTTTAAAGGAAACCTGAACTGGAAAGACTGTGGGAGGTGCTTTTGAAGAGTAGCCTTTGAATTTGCTAGTTGGTTGGTTTTGTCCATCTCTGTGTTCTTGAGAGGACAAAGCCCAGGGGTATCCTCGTTAGTATAGTGGTCAGTATCCCCGCCTGTCACGCGGGAGACCGGGGTTCAATTCCCCGACGGGGAGGCAGCTTTTGCTTCTTAAACTTTGTTTATCTCCATGTGTCTAGCCTAGGAATAACGTTTGTTCAGCCCTTTCACTAACATTTTCCAGCCCCCTTGCTGGTGGTGGAGACTCACAGTGCCATGGCCGGTTAGCTCAGTTGGTTAGAGCGTGGTGCTAATAACGCCAAGGTCGCGGGTTCGATCCCCGTACGGGCCACAGGTGTGCGCTTAGACTTTTCACTCTGCCTGTCTGGGCACTGTGAAAGCAGTCGTTGCTTCTGCACTGGAGATCACTGACCCTCTTTCCATCAGTTGACTCTGCTAAAGGCAGCGAGCCCTCTGTACACCCAGGACGGTTGTCATGGTTTCAAGGAGATGAAATCACACTCCCCCCTCATTGGAAATGTCCTTTTACATGGCATGCAAAAACAGTTACCTACTTTGCATACAACTTTGCCAACTGCTTTTTCTTTCCCAGCAATACTGCTGCTCTCCTTTCAGCTGTATGGAAATACCGTTGCTTGTCTTTTGCACCTAACACAAAATTGAAACACAATCTATTTCACAGAATAACCTCTACCCAAAAGCAAAACCAAACAAACCCTAGAGGCCACATTCAGGACAGAATGTGGCCTCGGTGACCGTTAGGAAAGGTAGTGAGCAAAAAGATCATTTCAGGATTTATGGAAACAAATCACTACTAGTTGTAATTGGCTACTGGATTCCAGCCTGGCTACATGGAAAGCACTACTGCCCTACTTCTGTGACTGAAGATACAGTTTAAAGGAAACCTGAACTGGAAAGACTGTGGGAGGTGCTTTTGAAGAGTAGCCTTTGAATTTGCTAGTTGGTTGGTTTTGTCCATCTCTGTGTTCTTGAGATGACAAAGCCCAGGGATATCCTCGTTAGTATAGTGGTCAGTATCCCCGCCTTTCACGCGGGAGACCGGGGTTCAATTCCCCGACGGGGAGGCAGCTTTTGCTTCTTAAACTTTGTTTATCTCCATGTGTCTAGCCTAGGAATAACGTTTGTTCAGCCCTTTCACTAACATTTTCCAGCCCCCTTGCTGGTGGTGGAGACTCACAGTGCCATGGCCGGTTAGCTCAGTTGGTTAGAGCGTGGTGCTAATAACGCCAAGGTTGCGGGTTCGATCCCCGTACGGGCCAAAGGTGTGCGCTTAGACTTTTCACTCTGCCTGTCTGGGCACTGTGAAAGCAGTCGTTGCTTCTGCACTGGAGATCACTGACCCTCTTTCCATCAGTTGACTCTGCTAAAGGCAGCGAGCCCTCTGTACACCCAGGACGGTTGTCATGGTTTCAAGGAGATGAAATCACACTCCCCCCTCATTGGAAATGTCCTTTTACATGGCATGCAAAAACAGTTACCTACTTTGCATACAACTTTGCCAACTGCTTTTTCTTTCCCAGCAATACTGCTGCTCTCCTTTCAGCTGTATGGAAATACCGTTGCTTGTCTTTTGCACCTAACACAAAATTGAAACACAATCTATTTCACAGAATAACCTCTACCCAAAAGCAAAACCAAACAAACCCTAGAGGCCACATTCAGGACAGAATGTGGCCTCGGTGACCGTTAGGAAAGGTAGTGAGCAAAAAGATCATTTCAGGATTTATGGAAACAAATCACTACTAGTTGTAATTGGCTACTGGATTCCAGCCTGGCTACATGGAAAGCACTACTGCCCTACTTCTGTGACTGAAGATACAGTTTAAAGGAAACCTGAACTGGAAAGACTGTGGGAGGTGCTTTTGAAGAGTAGCCTTTGAATTTGCTAGTTGGTTGGTTTTGTCCATCTCTGTGTTCTTGAGAGGACAAAGCCCAGGGTTATCCTCGTTAGTATAGTGGTCAGTATCCCCGCCTGTCACGCGGGAGACCGGGGTTCAATTCCCCGACGGGGAGGCAGCTTTTGCTTCTTAAACTTTGTTTATCTCCATGTGTCTAGCCTAGGAATAACGTTTGTTCAGCCCTTTCACTAACATTTTCCAGCCCCCTTGCTGGTGGTGGAGACTCACAGTGCCATGGCCGGTTAGCTCAGTTGGTTAGAGCGTGGTGCTAATAACGCCAAGGTCGCGGGTTCGATCCCCGTACGGGCCACAGGTGTGCGCTTAGACTTTTCACTCTGCCTGTCTGGGCACTGTGAAAGCAGTCGTTGCTTCTGCACTGGAGATCACTGACCCTCTTTCCATCAGTTGACTCTGCTAAAGGCAGCGAGCCCTCTGTACACCCAGGACTGTTGTCATGGTTTCAAGGAGATGAAATCGCACTCCCCCCTCATTGGAAATGTCCTTTTACATGGCATGCAAAAACAGTTACCTACTTTGCATACAACTTTGCCAACTGCTTTTTCTTTCCCAGCAATACTGCTGCTCTCCTTTCAGCTGTATGGAAATACCGTTGCTTGTCTTTTGCGCCTAACACAAAATTGAAACACAATCTATTTCACAGAATAACCTCTACCCAAAAGCAAAACCAAACAAACCCTAGAGGCCACATTCAGGACAGAATGTGGCCTCGGTGACCGTTAGGAAAGGTAGTGAGCAAAAAGATCATTTCAGGATTTATGGAAACAAATCACTACTAGTTGTAATTGGCTACTGGATTCCAGCCTGGCTACATGGAAAGCACTACTGCCCTACTTCTGTGACTGAAGATACAGTTTAAAGGAAACCTGAACTGGAAAGACTGTGGGAGGTGCTTTTGAAGAGTAGCCTTTGAATTTGCTAGTTGGTTGGTTTTGTCCATCTCTGTGTTCTTGAGAGGACAAAGCCCAGGGGTATCCTCGTTAGTATAGTGGTCAGTATCCCCGCCTGTCACGCGGGAGACCGGGGTTCAATTCCCCGACGGGGAGGCAGCTTTTGCTTCTTAAACTTTGTTTATCTCCATGTGTCTAGCCTAGGAATAACGTTTGTTCAGCCCTTTCACTAACATTTTCCAGCCCCCTTGCTGGTGGTGGAGACTCACAGTGCCATGGCCGGTTAGCTCAGTTGGTTAGAGCGTGGTGCTAATAACGCCAAGGTCGCGGGTTCGATCCCCGTACGGGCCACAGGTGTGCGCTTAGACTTTTCACTCTGCCTGTCTGGGCACTGTGAAAGCAGTCGTTGCTTCTGCACTGGAGATCACTGACCCTCTTTCCATCAGTTGACTCTGCTAAAGGCAGCGAGCCCTCTGTACACCCAGGACGGTTGTCATGGTTTCAAGGAGATGAAATCACACTCCCCCCTTATTGGAAATGTCCTTTTACATGGCATGCAAAAACAGTTACCTACTTTGCATACAACTTTGCCAACTGCTTTTTCTTTCCCAGCAATACTGCTGCTCTCCTTTCAGCTGTATGGAAATACCGTTGCTTGTCTTTTGCACCTAACACAAAATTGAAACACAATCTATTTCACAGAATAACCTCTACCCAAAAGCAAAACCAAACAAACCCTAGAGGCCACATTCAGGACAGAATGTGGCCTCGGTGACCGTTAGGAAAGGTAGTGAGCAAAAAGATCATTTCAGGATTTATGGAAACAAATCACTACTAGTTGTAATTGGCTACTGGATTCCAGCCTGGCTACATGGAAAGCACTACTGCCCTACTTCTGTGACTGAAGATACAGTTTAAAGGAAACCTGAACTGGAAAGACTGTGGGAGGTGCTTTTGAAGAGTAGCCTTTGAATTTGCTAGTTGGTTGGTTTTGTCCATCTCTGTGTTCTTGAGATGACAAAGCCCAGGGGTATCCTCGTTAGTATAGTGGTCAGTATCCCCGCCTGTCACGCGGGAGACCGGGGTTCAATTCCCCGACGGGGAGGCAGCTTTTGCTTCTTAAACTTTGTTTATCTCCATGTGTCTAGCCTAGGAATAACGTTTGTTCAGCCCTTTCACTAACATTTTCCAGCCCCCTTGCTGGTGGTGGAGACTCACAGTGCCATGGCCGGTTAGCTCAGTTGGTTAGAGCGTGGTGCTAATAATGCCAAGGTTGCGGGTTCGATCCCCGTACGGGCCAAAGGTGTGCGCTTAGACTTTTCACTCTGCCTGTCTGGGCACTGTGAAAGCAGTCGTTGCTTCTGCACTGGAGATCACTGACCCTCTTTCCATCAGTTGACTCTGCTAAAGGCAGCGAGCCCTCTGTACACCCAGGACGGTTGTCATGGTTTCAAGGAGATGAAATCACACTCCCCCCTCATTGGAAATGTCCTTTTACATGGCATGCAAAAACAGTTACCTACTTTGCATACAACTTTGCCAACTGCTTTTTCTTTCCCAGCAATACTGCTGCTCTCCTTTCAGCTGTATGGAAATACCGTTGCTTGTCTTTTGCACCTAACACAAAATTGAAACACAATCTATTTCACAGAATAACCTCTACCCAAAAGCAAAACCAAACAAACCCTAGAGGCCACATTCAGGACAGAATGTGGCCTCGGTGACCGTTAGGAAAGGTAGTGAGCAAAAAGATCATTTCAGGATTTATGGAAACAAATCACTACTAGTTGTAATTGGCTACTGGATTCCAGCCTGGCTACATGGAAAGCACTACTGCCCTACTTCTGTGACTGAAGATACAGTTTAAAGGAAACCTGAACTGGAAAGACTGTGGGAGGTGCTTTTGAAGAGTAGCCTTTGAATTTGCTAGTTGGTTGGTTTTGTCCATCTCTGTGTTCTTGAGAGGACAAAGCCCAGGGTTATCCTCGTTAGTATAGTGGTCAGTATCCCCGCCTGTCACGCGGGAGACCGGGGTTCAATTCCCCGACGGGGAGGCAGCTTTTGCTTCTTAAACTTTGTTTATCTCCATGTGTCTAGCCTAGGAATAACGTTTGTTCAGCCCTTTCACTAACATTTTCCAGCCCCCTTGCTGGTGGTGGAGACTCACAGTGCCATGGCCGGTTACTCAGTTGGTTAGAGCGTGGTGCTAATAATGCCAAGGTCGCGGGTTTGATCCCCGTATGGGCCACAGGTGTGCGCTTAGACTTTTCACTCTGCCTGTCTGGGCACTGTGAAAGCAGTCGTTGCTTCTGCACTGGAGATCACTGACCCTCTTTCCATCAGTTGACTCTGCTAAAGGCAGCGAGCCCTCTGTACACCCAGGACTGTTGTCATGGTTTCAAGGAGATGAAATCGCACTCCCCCCTCATTGGAAATGTCCTTTTACATGGCATGCAAAAACAGTTACCTACTTTGCATACAACTTTGCCAACTGCTTTTTCTTTCCCAGCAATACTGCTGCTCTCCTTTCAGCTGTATGGAAATACCGTTGCTTGTCTTTTGCACCTAACACAAAATTGAAACACAATCTATTTCACAGAATAACCTCTACCCAAAAGCAAAACCAAACAAACCCTAGAGGCCACATTCAGGACAGAATGTGGCCTCGGTGACTGTTAGGAAAGGTAGTGAGCAAAAAGATCATTTCAGGATTTATGGAAACAAATCACTACTAGTTGTAATTGGCTACTGGATTCCAGCCTGGCTACATGGAAAGCACTACTGCCCTACTTCTGTGACTGAAGATACAGTTTAAAGGAAACCTGAACTGGAAAGACTGTGGGAGGTGCTTTTGAAGAGTAGCCTTTGAATTTGCTAGTTGGTTGGTTTTGTCCATCTCTGTGTTCTTGAGAGGACAAAGCCCAGGGTTATCCTCGTTAGTATAGTGGTCAGTATCCCCGCCTGTCACGCGGGAGACCGGGGTTCAATTCCCCGACGGGGAGGCAGCTTTTGCTTCTTAAACTTTGTTTATCTCCATGTGTCTAGCCTAGGAATAACATTTGTTCAGCCCTTTCACTAACATTTTCCAGCCCCCTTGCTGGTGGTGGAGACTCACAGTGCCATGGCCGGTTAGCTCAGTTGGTTAGAGCGTGGTGCTAATAACGCCAAGGTCGTGGGTTCGATCCCCGTACGGGCCACAGGTGTGCGCTTAGACTTTTCACTCTGCCTGTCTGGGCACTGTGAAAGCAGTCGTTGCTTCTGCACTGGAGATCACTGACCCTCTTTCCATCAGTTGACTCTGCTAAAGGCAGCGAGCCCTCTGTACACCCAGGACTGTTGTCATGGTTTCAAGGAGATGAAATCGCACTCCCCCCTCATTGGAAATGTCCTTTTACATGGCATGCAAAAACAGTTACCTACTTTGCATACAACTTTGCCAACTGCTTTTTCTTTCCCAGCAATACTGCTGCTCTCCTTTCAGCTGTATGGAAATACCGTTGCTTGTCTTTTGCGCCTAACACAAAATTGAAACACAATCTATTTCACAGAATAACCTCTACCCAAAAGCAAAACCAAACAAACCCTAGAGGCCACATTCAGGACAGAATGTGGCCTCGGTGACCGTTAGGAAAGGTAGTGAGCAAAAAGATCATTTCAGGATTTATGGAAACAAATCACTACTAGTTGTAATTGGCTACTGGATTCCAGCCTGGCTACATGGAAAGCACTACTGCCCTACTTCTGTGACTGAAGATACAGTTTAAAGGAAACCTGAACTGGAAAGACTGTGGGAGGTGCTTTTGAAGAGTAGCCTTTGAATTTGCTAGTTGGTTGGATTTGTCCATCTCGGTGTTCTTGAGAGGACAAAGCCCAGGGGTATCCTCGTTAGTATAGTGGTCAGTATCCCCGCCTGTCACGCGGGAGACCGGGGTTCAATTCCCCGACGGGGAGGCAGCTTTTGCTTCTTAAACTTTGTTTATCTCCATGTGTCTAGCCTAGGAATAACGTTTGTTCAGCCCTTTCACTAACATTTTCCAGCCCCCTTGCTGGTGGTGGAGACTCACAGTGCCATGGCCGGTTAGCTCAGTTGGTTAGAGCGTGGTGCTAATAACGCCAAGGTCGCGGGTTCGATCCCCGTACGGGCCACAGGTGTGCGCTTAGACTTTTCACTCTGCCTGTCTGGGCACTGTGAAAGCAGTCATTGCTTCTGCACTGGAGATCACTGGCCCTCTTTCCATCAGTTGACTCTGCTAAAGGCAGCGAGCCCTCTGTACACCCAGGACTGTTGTCATGGTTTCAAGGAGATGAAATCGCACTCCCCCCTCATTGGAAATGTCCTTTTACATGGCATGCAAAAACAGTTACCTACTTTGCATACAACTTTGCCAACTGCTTTTTCTTTCCCAGCAATACTGCTGCTCTCCTTTCAGCTGTATGGAAATACCGTTGCTTGTCTTTTGCACCTAACACAAAATTGAAACACAATCTATTTCACAGAATAACCTCTACCCAAAAGCAAAACCAAACAAACCCTAGAGGCCACATTCAGGACAGAATGTGGCCTCGGTGACCGTTAGGAAAGGTAGTGAGCAAAAAGATCATTTCAGGATTTATGGAAACAAATCACTACTAGTTGTAATTGGCTACTGGATTCCAGCCTGGCTACATGGAAAGCACTACTGCCCTACTTCTGTGACTGAAGATACAGTTTAAAGGAAACCTGAACTGGAAAGACTGTGGGAGGTGCTTTTGAAGAGTAGCCTTTGAATTTGCTAGTTGGTTGGTTTTGTCCATCTCTGTGTTCTTGAGAGGACAAAGCCCAGGGGTATCCTCGTTAGTATAGTGGTCAGTATCCCCGCCTGTCACGCGGGAGACCGGGGTTCAATTCCCCGACGGGGAGGCAGCTTTTGCTTCTTAAACTTTGTTTATCTCCATGTGTCTAGCCTAGGAATAACGTTTGTTCAGCCCTTTCACTAACATTTTCCAGCCCCCTTGCTGGTGGTGGAGACTCACAGTGCCATGGCCGGTTAGCTCAGTTGGTTAGAGCGTGGTGCTAATAACGCCAAGGTCGCGGGTTCGATCCCCGTACGGGCCACAGGTGTGCGCTTAGACTTTTCACTCTGCCTGTCTGGGCACTGTGAAAGCAGTCGTTGCTTCTGCACTGGAGATCACTGACCCTCTTTCCATCAGTTGACTCTGCTAAAGGCAGCGAGCCCTCTGTACACCCAGGACTGTTGTCATGGTTTCAAGGAGATGAAATCGCACTCCCCCCTCATTGGAAATGTCCTTTTACATGGCATGCAAAAACAGTTACCTACTTTGCATACAACTTTGCCAACTGCTTTTTCTTTCCCAGCAATACTGCTGCTCTCCTTTCAGCTGTATGGAAATACCGTTGCTTGTCTTTTGCGCCTAACACAAAATTGAAACACAATCTATTTCACAGAATAACCTCTACCCAAAAGCAAAACCAAACAAACCCTAGAGGCCACATTCAGGACAGAATGTGGCCTCGGTGACCGTTAGGAAAGGTAGTGAGCAAAAAGATCATTTCAGGATTTATGGAAACAAATCACTACTAGTTGTAATTGGCTACTGGATTCCAGCCTGGCTACATGGAAAGCACTACTGCCCTACTTCTGTGACTGAAGATACAGTTTAAAGGAAACCTGAACTGGAAAGACTGTGGGAGGTGCTTTTGAAGAGTAGCCTTTGAATTTGCTAGTTGGTTGGTTTTGTCCATCTCTGTGTTCTTGAGAGGACAAAGCCCAGGGGTATCCTCGTTAGTATAGTGGTCAGTATCCCCGCCTGTCACGCGGGAGACCGGGGTTCAATTCCCCGACGGGGAGGCAGCTTTTGCTTCTTAAACTTTGTTTATCTCCATGTGTCTAGCCTAGGAATAACGTTTGTTCAGCCCTTTCACTAACATTTTCCAGCCCCCTTGCTGGTGGTGGAGACTCACAGTGCCATGGCCGGTTAGCTCAGTTGGTTAGAGCGTGGTGCTAATAACGCCAAGGTCGCGGGTTCGATCCCCGTACGGGCCACAGGTGTGCGCTTAGACTTTTCACTCTGCCTGTCTGGGCACTGTGAAAGCAGTCATTGCTTCTGCACTGGAGATCACTGGCCCTCTTTCCATCAGTTGACTCTGCTAAAGGCAGCGAGCCCTCTGTACACCCAGGACTGTTGTCATGGTTTCAAGGAGATGAAATCGCACTCCCCCCTCATTGGAAATGTCCTTTTACATGGCATGCAAAAACAGTTACCTACTTTGCATACAACTTTGCCAACTGCTTTTTCTTTCCCAGCAATACTGCTGCTCTCCTTTCAGCTGTATGGAAATACCGTTGCTTGTCTTTTGCACCTAACACAAAATTGAAACACAATCTATTTCACAGAATAACCTCTACCCAAAAGCAAAACCAAACAAACCCTAGAGGCCACATTCAGGACAGAATGTGGCCTCGGTGACCGTTAGGAAAGGTAGTGAGCAAAAAGATCATTTCAGGATTTATGGAAACAAATCACTACTAGTTGTAATTGGCTACTGGATTCCAGCCTGGCTACATGGAAAGCACTACTGCCCTACTTCTGTGACTGAAGATACAGTTTAAAGGAAACCTGAACTGGAAAGACTGTGGGAGGTGCTTTTGAAGAGTAGCCTTTGAATTTGCTAGTTGGTTGGTTTTGTCCATCTCTGTGTTCTTGAGAGGACAAAGCCCAGGGGTAGCCTCGTTAGTATAGTGGTCAGTATCCCCGCCTGTCACGCGGGAGACCGGGGTTCAATTCCCCGACGGGGAGGCAGCTTTTGCTTCTTAAACTTTGTTTATCTCCATGTGTCTAGCCTAGGAATAACGTTTGTTCAGCCCTTTCACTAACATTTTCCAGCCCCCTTGCTAGTGGTGGAGACTCACAGTGCCATGGCCGGTTAGCTCAGTTGGTTAGAGCGTGGTGCTAATAACGCCAAGGTCGCGGGTTCGATCCCCGTACGGGCCACAGGTGTGCGCTTAGACTTTTCACTCTGCCTGTCTGGGCACTGTGAAAGCAGTCGTTGCTTCTGCACTGGAGATCACTGACCCTCTTTCCATCAGTTGACTCTGCTAAAGGCAGCGAGCCCTCTGTACACCCAGGACTGTTGTCATGGTTTCAAGGAGATGAAATCGCACTCCCCCCTCATTGGAAATGTCCTTTTACATGGCATGCAAAAACAGTTACCTACTTTGCATACAACTTTGCCAACTGCTTTTTCTTTCCCAGCAATACTGCTGCTCTCCTTTCAGCTGTATGGAAATACCGTTGCTTGTCTTTTGCGCCTAACACAAAATTGAAACACAATCTATTTCACAGAATAACCTCTACCCAAAAGCAAAACCAAACAAACCCTAGAGGCCACATTCAGGACAGAATGTGGCCTCGGTGACCGTTAGGAAAGGTAGTGAGCAAAAAGATCATTTCAGGATTTATGGAAACAAATCACTACTAGTTGTAATTGGCTACTGGATTCCAGCCTGGCTACATGGAAAGCACTACTGCCCTACTTCTGTGACTGAAGATACAGTTTAAAGGAAACCTGAACTGGAAAGACTGTGGGAGGTGCTTTTGAAGAGTAGCCTTTGAATTTGCTAGTTGGTTGGTTTTGTCCATCTCTGTGTTCTTGAGAGGACAAAGCCCAGGGGTATCCTCGTTAGTATAGTGGTCAGTATCCCCGCCTGTCACGCGGGAGACCGGGGTTCAATTCCCCGACGGGGAGGCAGCTTTTGCTTCTTAAACTTTGTTTATCTCCATGTGTCTAGCCTAGGAATAACGTTTGTTCAGCCCTTTCACTAACATTTTCCAGCCCCCTTGCTGGTGGTGGAGACTCACAGTGCCATGGCCGGTTAGCTCAGTTGGTTAGAGCGTGGTGCTAATAACGCCAAGGTCGTGGGTTCGATCCCCGTACGGGCCACAGGTGTGCGCTTAGACTTTTCACTCTGCCTGTCTGGGCACTGTGAAAGCAGTCGTTGCTTCTGCACTGGAGATCACTGACCCTCTTTCCATCAGTTGACTCTGCTAAAGGCAGCGAGCCCTCTGTACACCCAGGACTGTTGTCATGGTTTCAAGGAGATGAAATCGCACTCCCCCCTCATTGGAAATGTCCTTTTACATGGCATGCAAAAACAGTTACCTACTTTGCATACAACTTTGCCAACTGCTTTTTCTTTCCCAGCAATACTGCTGCTCTCCTTTCAGCTGTATGGAAATACCGTTGCTTGTCTTTTGCGCCTAACACAAAATTGAAACACAATCTATTTCACAGAATAACCTCTACCCAAAAGCAAAACCAAACAAACCCTAGAGGCCACATTCAGGACAGAATGTGGCCTCGGTGACCGTTAGGAAAGGTAGTGAGCAAAAAGATCATTTCAGGATTTATGGAAACAAATCACTACTAGTTGTAATTGGCTACTGGATTCCAGCCTGGCTACATGGAAAGCACTACTGCCCTACTTCTGTGACTGAAGATACAGTTTAAAGGAAACCTGAACTGGAAAGACTGTGGGAGGTGCTTTTGAAGAGTAGCCTTTGAATTTGCTAGTTGGTTGGTTTTGTCCATCTCTGTGTTCTTGAGAGGACAAAGCCCAGGGGTATCCTCGTTAGTATAGTGGTCAGTATCCCCGCCTGTCACGCGGGAGACCGGGGTTCAATTCCCCGACGGGGAGGCAGCTTTTGCTTCTTAAACTTTGTTTATCTCCATGTGTCTAGCCTAGGAATAACGTTTGTTCAGCCCTTTCACTAACATTTTCCAGCCCCCTTGCTGGTGGTGGAGACTCACAGTGCCATGGCCGGTTAGCTCAGTTGGTTAGAGCGTGGTGCTAATAACGCCAAGGTTGCGGGTTCGATCCCCGTACGGGCCACAGGTGTGCGCTTAGACTTTTCACTCTGCCTGTCTGGGCACTGTGAAAGCAGTCATTGCTTCTGCACTGGAGATCACTGGCCCTCTTTCCATCAGTTGACTCTGCTAAAGGCAGCGAGCCCTCTGTACACCCAGGACTGTTGTCATGGTTTCAAGGAGATGAAATCGCACTCCCCCCTCATTGGAAATGTCCTTTTACATGGCATGCAAAAACAGTTACCTACTTTGCATACAACTTTGCCAACTGCTTTTTCTTTCCCAGCAATACTGCTGCTCTCCTTTCAGCTGTATGGAAATACCGTTGCTTGTCTTTTGCACCTAACACAAAATTGAAACACAATCTATTTCACAGAATAACCTCTACCCAAAAGCAAAACCAAACAAACCCTAGAGGCCACATTCAGGACAGAATGTGGCCTCGGTGACCGTTAGGAAAGGTAGTGAGCAAAAAGATCATTTCAGGATTTATGGAAACAAATCACTACTAGTTGTAATTGGCTACTGGATTCCAGCCTGGCTACATGGAAAGCACTACTGCCCTACTTCTGTGACTGAAGATACAGTTTAAAGGAAACCTGAACTGGAAAGACTGTGGGAGGTGCTTTTGAAGAGTAGCCTTTGAATTTGCTAGTTGGTTGGTTTTGTCCATCTCTGTGTTCTTGAGAGGACAAAGCCCAGGGGTATCCTCGTTAGTATAGTGGTCAGTATCCCCGCCTGTCACGCGGGAGACCGGGGTTCAATTCCCCGACGGGGAGGCAGCTTTTGCTTCTTAAACTTTGTTTATCTCCATGTGTCTAGCCTAGGAATAACGTTTGTTCAGCCCTTTCACTAACATTTTCCAGCCCCCTTGCTGGTGGTGGAGACTCACAGTGCCATGGCCGGTTAGCTCAGTTGGTTAGAGCGTGGTGCTAATAACGCCAAGGTCGCGGGTTCGATCCCCGTACGGGCCACAGGTGTGCGCTTAGACTTTTCACTCTGCCTGTCTGGGCACTGTGAAAGCAGTCATTGCTTCTGCACTGGAGATCACTGGCCCTCTTTCCATCAGTTGACTCTGCTAAAGGCAGCGAGCCCTCTGTACACCCAGGACTGTTGTCATGGTTTCAAGGAGATGAAATCGCACTCCCCCCTCATTGGAAATGTCCTTTTACATGGCATGCAAAAACAGTTACCTACTTTGCATACAACTTTGCCAACTGCTTTTTCTTTCCCAGCAATACTGCTGCTCTCCTTTCAGCTGTATGGAAATACCGTTGCTTGTCTTTTGCACCTAACACAAAATTGAAACACAATCTATTTCACAGAATAACCTCTACCCAAAAGCAAAACCAAACAAACCCTAGAGGCCACATTCAGGACAGAATGTGGCCTCGGTGACCGTTAGGAAAGGTAGTGAGCAAAAAGATTATTTCAGGATTTATGGAAACAAATCACTACTAGTTGTAATTGGCTACTGGATTCCAGCCTGGCTACATGGAAAGCACTACTGCCCTACTTCTGTGACTGAAGATACAGTTTAAAGGAAACCTGAACTGGAAAGACTGTGGGAGGTGCTTTTGAAGAGTAGCCTTTGAATTTGCTAGTTGGTTGGTTTTGTCCATCTCTGTGTTCTTGAGAGGACAAAGCCCAGGGGTAGCCTCGTTAGTATAGTGGTCAGTATCCCCGCCTGTCACGCGGGAGACCGGGGTTCAATTCCCCGACGGGGAGGCAGCTTTTGCTTCTTAAACTTTGTTTATCTCCATGTGTCTAGCCTAGGAATAACGTTTGTTCAGCCCTTTCACTAACATTTTCCAGCCCCCTTGCTAGTGGTGGAGACTCACAGTGCCATGGCCGGTTAGCTCAGTTGGTTAGAGCGTGGTGCTAATAACGCCAAGGTCGCGGGTTCGATCCCCGTACGGGCCACAGGTGTGCGCTTAGACTTTTCACTCTGCCTGTCTGGGCACTGTGAAAGCAGTCGTTGCTTCTGCACTGGAGATCACTGACCCTCTTTCCATCAGTTGACTCTGCTAAAGGCAGCGAGCCCTCTGTACACCCAGGACTGTTGTCATGGTTTCAAGGAGATGAAATCGCACTCCCCCCTCATTGGAAATGTCCTTTTACATGGCATGCAAAAACAGTTACCTACTTTGCATACAACTTTGCCAACTGCTTTTTCTTTCCCAGCAATACTGCTGCTCTCCTTTCAGCTGTATGGAAATACCGTTGCTTGTCTTTTGCGCCTAACACAAAATTGAAACACAATCTATTTCACAGAATAACCTCTACCCAAAAGCAAAACCAAACAAACCCTAGAGGCCACATTCAGGACAGAATGTGGCCTCGGTGACCGTTAGGAAAGGTAGTGAGCAAAAAGATCATTTCAGGATTTATGGAAACAAATCACTACTAGTTGTAATTGGCTACTGGATTCCAGCCTGGCTACATGGAAAGCACTACTGCCCTACTTCTGTGACTGAAGATACAGTTTAAAGGAAACCTGAACTGGAAAGACTGTGGGAGGTGCTTTTGAAGAGTAGCCTTTGAATTTGCTAGTTGGTTGGTTTTGTCCATCTCTGTGTTCTTGAGAGGACAAAGCCCAGGGGTATCCTCGTTAGTATAGTGGTCAGTATCCCCGCCTGTCACGCGGGAGACCGGGGTTCAATTCCCCGACGGGGAGGCAGCTTTTGCTTCTTAAACTTTGTTTATCTCCATGTGTCTAGCCTAGGAATAACGTTTGTTCAGCCCTTTCACTAACATTTTCCAGCCCCCTTGCTGGTGGTGGAGACTCACAGTGCCATGGCCGGTTAGCTCAGTTGGTTAGAGCGTGGTGCTAATAATGCCAAGGTCGTGGGTTCGATCCCCGTACGGGCCACAGGTGTGCGCTTAGACTTTTCACTCTGCCTGTCTGGGCACTGTGAAAGCAGTCGTTGCTTCTGCACTGGAGATCACTGACCCTCTTTCCATCAGTTGACTCTGCTAAAGGCAGCGAGCCCTCTGTACACCCAGGACTGTTGTCATGGTTTCAAGGAGATGAAATCGCACTCCCCCCTCATTGGAAATGTCCTTTTACATGGCATGCAAAAACAGTTACCTACTTTGCATACAACTTTGCCAACTGCTTTTTCTTTCCCAGCAATACTGCTGCTCTCCTTTCAGCTGTATGGAAATACCGTTGCTTGTCTTTTGCGCCTAACACAAAATTGAAACACAATCTATTTCACAGAATAACCTCTACCCAAAAGCAAAACCAAACAAACCCTAGAGGCCACATTCAGGACAGAATGTGGCCTCGGTGACCGTTAGGAAAGGTAGTGAGCAAAAAGATCATTTCAGGATTTATGGAAACAAATCACTACTAGTTGTAATTGGCTACTGGATTCCAGCCTGGCTACATGGAAAGCACTACTGCCCTACTTCTGTGACTGAAGATACAGTTTAAAGGAAACCTGAACTGGAAAGACTGTGGGAGGTGCTTTTGAAGAGTAGCCTTTGAATTTGCTAGTTGGTTGGTTTTGTCCATCTCTGTGTTCTTGAGAGGACAAAGCCCAGGGGTATCCTCGTTAGTATAGTGGTCAGTATCCCCGCCTGTCACGCGGGAGACCGGGGTTCAATTCCCCGACGGGGAGGCAGCTTTTGCTTCTTAAACTTTGTTTATCTCCATGTGTCTAGCCTAGGAATAACGTTTGTTCAGCCCTTTCACTAACATTTTCCAGCCCCCTTGCTGGTGGTGGAGACTCACAGTGCCATGGCCGGTTAGCTCAGTTGGTTAGAGCGTGGTGCTAATAACGCCAAGGTCGCGGGTTCGATCCCCGTACGGGCCACAGGTGTGCGCTTAGACTTTTCACTCTGCCTGTCTGGGCACTGTGAAAGCAGTCATTGCTTCTGCACTGGAGATCACTGGCCCTCTTTCCATCAGTTGACTCTGCTAAAGGCAGCGAGCCCTCTGTACACCCAGGACTGTTGTCATGGTTTCAAGGAGATGAAATCGCACTCCCCCCTCATTGGAAATGTCCTTTTACATGGCATGCAAAAACAGTTACCTACTTTGCATACAACTTTGCCAACTGCTTTTTCTTTCCCAGCAATACTGCTGCTCTCCTTTCAGCTGTATGGAAATACCGTTGCTTGTCTTTTGCACCTAACACAAAATTGAAACACAATCTATTTCACAGAATAACCTCTACCCAAAAGCAAAACCAAACAAACCCTAGAGGCCACATTCAGGACAGAATGTGGCCTCGGTGACCGTTAGGAAAGGTAGTGAGCAAAAAGATCATTTCAGGATTTATGGAAACAAATCACTACTAGTTGTAATTGGCTACTGGATTCCAGCCTGGCTACATGGAAAGCACTACTGCCCTACTTCTGTGACTGAAGATACAGTTTAAAGGAAACCTGAACTGGAAAGACTGTGGGAGGTGCTTTTGAAGAGTAGCCTTTGAATTTGCTAGTTGGTTGGTTTTGTCCATCTCTGTGTTCTTGAGAGGACAAAGCCCAGGGGTATCCTCGTTAGTATAGTGGTCAGTATCCCCGCCTGTCACGCGGGAGACCGGGGTTCAATTCCCCGACGGGGAGGCAGCTTTTGCTTCTTAAACTTTGTTTATCTCCATCTGTCTAGCCTAGGAATAACGTTTGTTCAGCCCTTTCACTAACATTTTCCAGCCCCCTTGCTGGTGGTGGAGACTCACAGTGCCATGGCCGGTTAGCTCAGTTGGTTAGAGCGTGGTGCTAATAACGCCAAGGTCGCGGGTTCGATCCCCGTACGGGCCACAGGTGTGTGCTTAGACTTTTCACTCTGCCTGTCTGGGCACTGTGAAAGCAGTCGTTGCTTCTGCACTGGAGATCACTGACCCTCTTTCCATCAGTTGACTCTGCTAAAGGCAGCGAGCCCTCTGTACACCCAGGACTGTTGTCATGGTTTCAAGGAGATGAAATCGCACTCCCCCCTCATTGGAAATGTCCTTTTACATGGCATGCAAAAACAGTTACCTACTTTGCATACAACTTTGCCAACTGCTTTTTCTTTCCCAGCAATACTGCTGCTCTCCTTTCAGCTGTATGGAAATACCGTTGCTTGTCTTTTGCGCCTAACACAAAATTGAAACACAATCTATTTCACAGAATAACCTCTACCCAAAAGCAAAACCAAACAAACCCTAGAGGCCACATTCAGGACAGAATGTGGCCTCGGTGACCGTTAGGAAAGGTAGTGAGCAAAAAGATCATTTCAGGATTTATGGAAACAAATCACTACTAGTTGTAATTGGCTACTGGATTCCAGCCTGGCTACATGGAAAGCACTACTGCCCTACTTCTGTGACTGAAGATACAGTTTAAAGGAAACCTGAACTGGAAAGACTGTGGGAGGTGCTTTTGAAGAGTAGCCTTTGAATTTGCTAGTTGGTTGGTTTTGTCCATCTCTGTGTTCTTGAGAGGACAAAGCCCAGGGTTATCCTCGTTAGTATAGTGGTCAGTATCCCCGCCTGTCACGCGGGAGACCGGGGTTCAATTCCCCGACGGGGAGGCAGCTTTTGCTTCTTAAACTTTGTTTATCTCCATGTGTCTAGCCTAGGAATAACGTTTGTTCAGCCCTTTCACTAACATTTTCCAGCCCCCTTGCTGGTGGTGGAGACTCACAGTGCCATGGCCGGTTACTCAGTTGGTTAGAGCGTGGTGCTAATAATGCCAAGGTCGCGGGTTTGATCCCCGTATGGGCCACAGGTGTGCGCTTAGACTTTTCACTCTGCCTGTCTGGGCACTGTGAAAGCAGTCGTTGCTTCTGCACTGGAGATCACTGACCCTCTTTCCATCAGTTGACTCTGCTAAAGGCAGCGAGCCCTCTGTACACCCAGGACTGTTGTCATGGTTTCAAGGAGATGAAATCGCACTCCCCCCTCATTGGAAATGTCCTTTTACATGGCATGCAAAAACAGTTACCTACTTTGCATACAACTTTGCCAACTGCTTTTTCTTTCCCAGCAATACTGCTGCTCTCCTTTCAGCTGTATGGAAATACCGTTGCTTGTCTTTTGCGCCTAACACAAAATTGAAACACAATCTATTTCACAGAATAACCTCTACCCAAAAGCAAAACCAAACAAACCCTAGAGGCCACATTCAGGACAGAATGTGGCCTCGGTGACCGTTAGGAAAGGTAGTGAGCAAAAAGATCATTTCAGGATTTATGGAAACAAATCACTACTAGTTGTAATTGGCTACTGGATTCCAGCCTGGCTACATGGAAAGCACTACTGCCCTACTTCTGTGACTGAAGATACAGTTTAAAGGAAACCTGAACTGGAAAGACTGTGGGAGGTGCTTTTGAAGAGTAGCCTTTGAATTTGCTAGTTGGTTGGTTTTGTCCATCTCTGTGTTCTTGAGAGGACAAAGCCCAGGGGTATCCTCGTTAGTATAGTGGTCAGTATCCCCGCCTGTCACGCGGGAGACCGGGGTTCAATTCCCCGACGGGGAGGCAGCTTTTGCTTCTTAAACTTTGTTTATCTCCATGTGTCTAGCCTAGGAATAACGTTTGTTCAGCCCTTTCACTAACATTTTCCAGCCCCCTTGCTGGTGGTGGAGACTCACAGTGCCATGGCCGGTTAGCTCAGTTGGTTAGAGCGTGGTGCTAATAACGCCAAGGTCGCGGGTTCGATCCCCGTACGGGCCACAGGTGTGCGCTTAGACTTTTCACTCTGCCTGTCTGGGCACTGTGAAAGCAGTCATTGCTTCTGCACTGGAGATCACTGGCCCTCTTTCCATCAGTTGACTCTGCTAAAGGCAGCGAGCCCTCTGTACACCCAGGACTGTTGTCATGGTTTCAAGGAGATGAAATCGCACTCCCCCCTCATTGGAAATGTCCTTTTACATGGCATGCAAAAACAGTTACCTACTTTGCATACAACTTTGCCAACTGCTTTTTCTTTCCCAGCAATACTGCTGCTCTCCTTTCAGCTGTATGGAAATACCGTTGCTTGTCTTTTGCACCTAACACAAAATTGAAACACAATCTATTTCACAGAATAACCTCTACCCAAAAGCAAAACCAAACAAACCCTAGAGGCCACATTCAGGACAGAATGTGGCCTCGGTGACCGTTAGGAAAGGTAGTGAGCAAAAAGATCATTTCAGGATTTATGGAAACAAATCACTACTAGTTGTAATTGGCTACTGGATTCCAGCCTGGCTACATGGAAAGCACTACTGCCCTACTTCTGTGACTGAAGATACAGTTTAAAGGAAACCTGAACTGGAAAGACTGTGGGAGGTGCTTTTGAAGAGTAGCCTTTGAATTTGCTAGTTGGTTGGTTTTGTCCATCTCTGTGTTCTTGAGAGGACAAAGCCCAGGGGTATCCTCGTTAGTATAGTGGTCAGTATCCCCGCCTGTCACGCGGGAGACCGGGGTTCAATTCCCCGACGGGGAGGCAGCTTTTGCTTCTTAAACTTTGTTTATCTCCATGTGTCTAGCCTAGGAATAACGTTTGTTCAGCCCTTTCACTAACATTTTCCAGCCCCCTTGCTGGTGGTGGAGACTCACAGTGCCATGGCCGGTTAGCTCAGTTGGTTAGAGCGTGGTGCTAATAACGCCAAGGTCGCGGGTTCGATCCCCGTACGGGCCACAGGTGTGCGCTTAGACTTTTCACTCTGCCTGTCTGGGCACTGTGAAAGCAGTCGTTGCTTCTGCACTGGAGATCACTGACCCTCTTTCCATCAGTTGACTCTGCTAAAGGCAGCGAGCCCTCTGTACACCCAGGACTGTTGTCATGGTTTCAAGGAGATGAAATCGCACTCCCCCCTCATTGGAAATGTCCTTTTACATGGCATGCAAAAACAGTTACCTACTTTGCATACAACTTTGCCAACTGCTTTTTCTTTCCCAGCAATACTGCTGCTCTCCTTTCAGCTGTATGGAAATACCGTTGCTTGTCTTTTGCGCCTAACACAAAATTGAAACACAATCTATTTCACAGAATAACCTCTACCCAAAAGCAAAACCAAACAAACCCTAGAGGCCACATTCAGGACAGAATGTGGCCTCGGTGACCGTTAGGAAAGGTAGTGAGCAAAAAGATCATTTCAGGATTTATGGAAACAAATCACTACTAGTTGTAATTGGCTACTGGATTCCAGCCTGGCTACATGGAAAGCACTACTGCCCTACTTCTGTGACTGAAGATACAGTTTAAAGGAAACCTGAACTGGAAAGACTGTGGGAGGTGCTTTTGAAGAGTAGCCTTTGAATTTGCGGTATCCTCGTTAGTATAGTGGTCAGTATCCCCGCCTGTCACGCGGGAGACCGGGGTTCAATTCCCCGACGGGGAGGCAGCTTTTGCTTCTTAAACTTTGTTTATCTCCATGTGTCTAGCCTAGGAATAACGTTTGTTCAGCCCTTTCACTAACATTTTCCAGCCCCCTTGCTGGTGGTGGAGACTCACAGTGCCATGGCCGGTTAGCTCAGTTGGTTAGAGCGTGGTGCTAATAACGCCAAGGTCGCGGGTTCGATCCCCGTACGGGCCACAGGTGTGCGCTTAGACTTTTCACTCTGCCTGTCTGGGCACTGTGAAAGCAGTCGTTGCTTCTGCACTGGAGATCACTGACCCTCTTTCCATCAGTTGACTCTGCTAAAGGCAGCGAGCCCTCTGTACACCCAGGACTGTTGTCATGGTTTCAAGGAGATGAAATCGCACTCCCCCCTCATTGGAAATGTCCTTTTACATGGCATGCAAAAACAGTTACCTACTTTGCATACAACTTTGCCAACTGCTTTTTCTTTCCCAGCAATACTGCTGCTCTCCTTTCAGCTGTATGGAAATACCGTTGCTTGTCTTTTGCGCCTAACACAAAATTGAAACACAATCTATTTCACAGAATAACCTCTACCCAAAAGCAAAACCAAACAAACCCTAGAGGCCACATTCAGGACAGAATGTGGCCTCGGTGACCGTTAGGAAAGGTAGTGAGCAAAAAGATCATTTCAGGATTTATGGAAACAAATCACTACTAGTTGTAATTGGCTACTGGATTCCAGCCTGGCTACATGGAAAGCACTACTGCCCTACTTCTGTGACTGAAGATACAGTTTAAAGGAAACCTGAACTGGAAAGACTGTGGGAGGTGCTTTTGAAGAGTAGCCTTTGAATTTGCTAGTTGGTTGGTTTTGTCCATCTCTGTGTTCTTGAGAGGACAAAGCCCAGGGGTATCCTCGTTAGTATAGTGGTCAGTATCCCCGCCTGTCACGCGGGAGACCGGGGTTCAATTCCCCGACGGGGAGGCAGCTTTTGCTTCTTAAACTTTGTTTATCTCCATGTGTCTAGCCTAGGAATAACGTTTGTTCAGCCCTTTCACTAACATTTTCCAGCCCCCTTGCTGGTGGTGGAGACTCACAGTGCCATGGCCGGTTAGCTCAGTTGGTTAGAGCGTGGTGCTAATAACGCCAAGGTCGCGGGTTCGATCCCCGTACGGGCCACAGGTGTGCGCTTAGACTTTTCACTCTGCCTGTCTGGGCACTGTGAAAGCAGTCATTGCTTCTGCACTGGAGATCACTGACCCTCTTTCCATCAGTTGACTCTGCTAAAGGCAGCGAGCCCTCTGTACACCCAGGACTGTTGTCATGGTTTCAAGGAGATGAAATCGCACTCCCCCCTCATTGGAAATGTCCTTTTACATGGCATGCAAAAACAGTTACCTACTTTGCATACAACTTTGCCAACTGCTTTTTCTTTCCCAGCAATACTGCTGCTCTCCTTTCAGCTGTATGGAAATACCGTTGCTTGTCTTTTGCGCCTAACACAAAATTGAAACACAATCTATTTCACAGAATAACCTCTACCCAAAAGCAAAACCAAACAAACCCTAGAGGCCACATTCAGGACAGAATGTGGCCTCGGTGACCGTTAGGAAAGGTAGTGAGCAAAAAGATCATTTCAGGATTTATGGAAACAAATCACTACTAGTTGTAATTGGCTACTGGATTCCAGCCTGGCTACATGGAAAGCACTACTGCCCTACTTCTGTGACTGAAGATACAGTTTAAAGGAAACCTGAACTGGAAAGACTGTGGGAGGTGCTTTTGAAGAGTAGCCTTTGAATTTGCTAGTTGGTTGGTTTTGTCCATCTCTGTGTTCTTGAGAGGACAAAGCCCAGGGGTATCCTCGTTAGTATAGTGGTCAGTATCCCCGCCTGTCACGCGGGAGACCGGGGTTCAATTCCCCGACGGGGAGGCAGCTTTTGCTTCTTAAACTTTGTTTATCTCCATGTGTCTAGCCTAGGAATAACGTTTGTTCAGCCCTTTCACTAACATTTTCCAGCCCCCTTGCTGGTGGTGGAGACTCACAGAGCCATGGCCGGTTAGCTCAGTTGGTTAGAGCGTGGTGCTAATAACGCCAAGGTCGCGGGTTCGATCCCCGTACGGGCCACAGGTGTGCGCTTAGACTTTTCACTCTGCCTGTCTGGGCACTGTGAAAGCAGTCATTGCTTCTGCACTGGAGATCACTGGCCCTCTTTCCATCAGTTGACTCTGCTAAAGGCAGCGAGCCCTCTGTACACCCAGGACTGTTGTCATGGTTTCAAGGAGATGAAATCGCACTCCCCCCTCATTGGAAATGTCCTTTTACATGGCATGCAAAAACAGTTACCTACTTTGCATACAACTTTGCCAACTGCTTTTTCTTTCCCAGCAATACTGCTGCTCTCCTTTCAGCTGTATGGAAATACCGTTGCTTGTCTTTTGCACCTAACACAAAATTGAAACACAATCTATTTCACAGAATAACCTCTACCCAAAAGCAAAACCAAACAAACCCTAGAGGCCACATTCAGGACAGAATGTGGCCTCGGTGACCGTTAGGAAAGGTAGTGAGCAAAAAGATCATTTCAGGATTTATGGAAACAAATCACTACTAGTTGTAATTGGCTACTGGATTCCAGCCTGGCTACATGGAAAGCACTACTGCCCTACTTCTGTGACTGAAGATACAGTTTAAAGGAAACCTGAACTGGAAAGACTGTGGGAGGTGCTTTTGAAGAGTAGCCTTTGAATTTGCTAGTTGGTTGGTTTTGTCCATCTCTGTGTTCTTGAGAGGACAAAGCCCAGGGGTATCCTCGTTAGTATAGTGGTCAGTATCCCCGCCTGTCACGCGGGAGACCGGGGTTCAATTCCCCGACGGGGAGGCAGCTTTTGCTTCTTAAACTTTGTTTATCTCCATGTGTCTAGCCTAGGAATAACGTTTGTTCAGCCCTTTCACTAACATTTTCCAGCCCCCTTGCTGGTGGTGGAGACTCACAGTGCCATGGCCGGTTAGCTCAGTTGGTTAGAGCGTGGTGCTAATAACGCCAAGGTCGCAGGTTCGATCCCCGTACGGGCCACAGGTGTGCGCTTAGACTTTTCACTCTGCCTGTCTGGGCACTGTGAAAGCAGTCGTTGCTTCTGCACTGGAGATCACTGACCCTCTTTCCATCAGTTGACTCTGCTAAAGGCAGCGAGCCCTCTGTACACCCAGGACTGTTGTCATGGTTTCAAGGAGATGAAATCGCACTCCCCCCTCATTGGAAATGTCCTTTTACATGGCATGCAAAAACAGTTACCTACTTTGCATACAACTTTGCCAACTGCTTTTTCTTTCCCAGCAATACTGCTGCTCTCCTTTCAGCTGTATGGAAATACCGTTGCTTGTCTTTTGCGCCTAACACAAAATTGAAACACAATCTATTTCACAGAATAACCTCTACCCAAAAGCAAAACCAAACAAACCCTAGAGGCCACATTCAGGACAGAATGTGGCCTCGGTGACCGTTAGGAAAGGTAGTGAGCAAAAAGATCATTTCAGGATTTATGGAAACAAATCACTACTAGTTGTAATTGGCTACTGGATTCCAGCCTGGCTACATGGAAAGCACTACTGCCCTACTTCTGTGACTGAAGATACAGTTTAATAGAAACCTGAACTGGAAAGACTGTGGGAGGTGCTTTTGAAGAGTAGCCTTTGAATTTGCTAGTTGGTTGGTTTTGTCCATCTCTGTGTTCTTGAGAGGACAAAGCCCAGGGGTATCCTCGTTAGTATAGTGGTCAGTATCCCCGCCTGTCACGCGGGAGACCGGGGTTCAATTCCCCGACGGGGAGGCAGCTTTTGCTTCTTAAACTTTGTTTATCTCCATGTGTCTAGCCTAGGAATAACGTTTGTTCAGCCCTTTCACTAACATTTTCCAGCCCCCTTGCTGGTGGTGGAGACTCACAGTGCCATGGCCGGTTAGCTCAGTTGGTTAGAGCGTGGTGCTAATAACGCCAAGGTCGTGGGTTCGATCCCCGTACGGGCCACAGGTGTGCGCTTAGACTTTTCACTCTGCCTGTCTGGGCACTGTGAAAGCAGTCGTTGCTTCTGCACTGGAGATCACTGACCCTCTTTCCATCAGTTGACTCTGCTAAAGGCAGCGAGCCCTCTGTACACCCAGGACTGTTGTCATGGTTTCAAGGAGATGAAATCGCACTCCCCCCTCATTGGAAATGTCCTTTTACATGGCATGCAAAAACAGTTACCTACTTTGCATACAACTTTGCCAACTCCTTTTTCTTTCCCAGCAATACTGCTGCTCTCCTTTCAGCTGTATGGAAATACCGTTGCTTGTCTTTTGCGCCTAACACAAAATTGAAACACAATCTATTTCACAGAATAACCTCTACCCAAAAGCAAAACCAAACAAACCCTAGAGGCCACATTCAGGACAGAATGTGGCCTCGGTGACCGTTAGGAAAGGTAGTGAGCAAAAAGATCATTTCAGGATTTATGGAAACAAATCACTACTAGTTGTAATTGGCTACTGGATTCCAGCCTGGCTACATGGAAAGCACTACTGCCCTACTTCTGTGACTGAAGATACAGTTTAAAGGAAACCTGAACTGGAAAGACTGTGGGAGGTGCTTTTGAAGAGTAGCCTTTGAATTTGCTAGTTGGTTGGTTTTGTCCATCTCTGTGTTCTTGAGAGGACAAAGCCCAGGGGTATCCTCGTTAGTATAGTGGTCAGTATCCCCGCCTGTCACGCGGGAGACCGGGGTTCAATTCCCCGACGGGGAGGCAGCTTTTGCTTCTTAAACTTTGTTTATCTCCATGTGTCTAGCCTAGGAATAACGTTTGTTCAGCCCTTTCACTAACATTTTCCAGCCCCCTTGCTGGTGGTGGAGACTCACAGTGCCATGGCCGGTTAGCTCAGTTGGTTAGAGCGTGGTGCTAATAACGCCAAGGTCGCGGGTTCGATCCCCGTACGGGCCACAGGTGTGCGCTTAGACTTTTCACTCTGCCTGTCTGGGCACTGTGAAAGCAGTCATTGCTTCTGCACTGGAGATCACTGGCCCTCTTTCCATCAGTTGACTCTGCTAAAGGCAGCGAGCCCTCTGTACACCCAGGACTGTTGTCATGGTTTCAAGGAGATGAAATCGCACTCCCCCCTCATTGGAAATGTCCTTTTACATGGCATGCAAAAACAGTTACCTACTTTGCATACAACTTTGCCAACTGCTTTTTCTTTCCCAGCAATACTGCTGCTCTCCTTTCAGCTGTATGGAAATACCGTTGCTTGTCTTTTGCACCTAACACAAAATTGAAACACAATCTATTTCACAGAATAACCTCTACCCAAAAGCAAAACCAAACAAACCCTAGAGGCCACATTCAGGACAGAATGTGGCCTCGGTGACCGTTAGGAAAGGTAGTGAGCAAAAAGATCATTTCAGGATTTATGGAAACAAATCACTACTAGTTGTAATTGGCTACTGGATTCCAGCCTGGCTACATGGAAAGCACTACTGCCCTACTTCTGTGACTGAAGATACAGTTTAAAGGAAACCTGAACTGGAAAGACTGTGGGAGGTGCTTTTGAAGAGTAGCCTTTGAATTTGCTAGTTGGTTGGTTTTGTCCATCTCTGTGTTCTTGAGAGGACAAAGCCCAGGGGTATCCTCGTTAGTATAGTGGTCAGTATCCCCGCCTGTCACGCGGGAGACCGGGGTTCAATTCCCCGACGGGGAGGCAGCTTTTGCTTCTTAAACTTTGTTTATCTCCATGTGTCTAGCCTAGGAATAACGTTTGTTCAGCCCTTTCACTAACATTTTCCAGCCCCCTTGCTGGTGGTGGAGACTCACAGTGCCATGGCCGGTTAGCTCAGTTGGTTAGAGCGTGGTGCTAATAACGCCAAGGTCGCGGGTTCGATCCCCGTACGGGCCACAGGTGTGCGCTTAGACTTTTCACTCTGCCTGTCTGGGCACTGTGAAAGCAGTCGTTGCTTCTGCACTGGAGATCACTGACCCTCTTTCCATCAGTTGACTCTGCTAAAGGCAGCGAGCCCTCTGTACACCCAGGACTGTTGTCATGGTTTCAAGGAGATGAAATCGCACTCCCCCCTCATTGGAAATGTCCTTTTACATGGCATGCAAAAACAGTTACCTACTTTGCATACAACTTTGCCAACTGCTTTTTCTTTCCCAGCAATACTGCTGCTCTCCTTTCAGCTGTATGGAAATACCGTTGCTTGTCTTTTGCGCCTAACACAAAATTGAAACACAATCTATTTCACAGAATAACCTCTACCCAAAAGCAAAACCAAACAAACCCTAGAGGCCACATTCAGGACAGAATGTGGCCTCGGTGACCGTTAGGAAAGGTAGTGAGCAAAAAGATCATTTCAGGATTTATGGAAACAAATCACTACTAGTTGTAATTGGCTACTGGATTCCAGCCTGGCTACATGGAAAGCACTACTGCCCTACTTCTGTGACTGAAGATACAGTTTAAAGGAAACCTGAACTGGAAAGACTGTGGGAGGTGCTTTTGAAGAGTAGCCTTTGAATTTGCTAGTTGGTTGGTTTTGTCCATCTCTGTGTTCTTGAGAGGACAAAGCCCAGGGGTATCCTCGTTAGTATAGTGGTCAGTATCCCCGCCTGTCACGCGGGAGACCGGGGTTCAATTCCCCGACGGGGAGGCAGCTTTTGCTTCTTAAACTTTGTTTATCTCCATGTGTCTAGCCTAGGAATAACGTTTGTTCAGCCCTTTCACTAACATTTTCCAGCCCCCTTGCTGGTGGTGGAGACTCACAGTGCCATGGCCGGTTAGCTCAGTTGGTTAGAGCGTGGTGCTAATAACGCCAAGGTCGCGGGTTCGATCCCCGTACGGGCCACAGGTGTGCGCTTAGACTTTTCACTCTGCCTGTCTGGGCACTGTGAAAGCAGTCGTTGCTTCTGCACTGGAGATCACTGACCCTCTTTCCATCAGTTGACTCTGCTAAAGGCAGCGAGCCCTCTGTACACCCAGGACTGTTGTCATGGTTTCAAGGAGATGAAATCGCACTCCCCCCTCATTGGAAATGTCCTTTTACATGGCATGCAAAAACAGTTACCTACTTTGCATACAACTTTGCCAACTGCTTTTTCTTTCCCAGCAATACTGCTGCTCTCCTTTCAGCTGTATGGAAATACCGTTGCTTGTCTTTTGCGCCTAACACAAAATTGAAACACAATCTATTTCACAGAATAACCTCTACCCAAAAGCAAAACCAAACAAACCCTAGAGGCCACATTCAGGACAGAATGTGGCCTCGGTGACCGTTAGGAAAGGTAGTGAGCAAAAAGATCATTTCAGGATTTATGGAAACAAATCACTACTAGTTGTAATTGGCTACTGGATTCCAGCCTGGCTACATGGAAAGCACTACTGCCCTACTTCTGTGACTGAAGATACAGTTTAATAGAAACCTGAACTGGAAAGACTGTGGGAGGTGCTTTTGAAGAGTAGCCTTTGAATTTGCTAGTTGGTTGGTTTTGTCCATCTCTGTGTTCTTGAGAGGACAAAGCCCAGGGGTATCCTCGTTAGTATAGTGGTCAGTATCCCCGCCTGTCACGCGGGAGACCGGGGTTCAATTCCCCGACGGGGAGGCAGCTTTTGCTTCTTAAACTTTGTTTATCTCCATGTGTCTAGCCTAGGAATAACGTTTGTTCAGCCCTTTCACTAACATTTTCCAGCCCCCTTGCTGGTGGTGGAGACTCACAGTGCCATGGCCGGTTAGCTCAGTTGGTTAGAGCGTGGTGCTAATAACGCCAAGGTCGCGGGTTCGATCCCCGTACGGGCCACAGGTGTGCGCTTAGACTTTTCACTCTGCCTGTCTGGGCACTGTGAAAGCAGTCGTTGCTTCTGCACTGGAGATCACTGACCCTCTTTCCATCAGTTGACTCTGCTAAAGGCAGCGAGCCCTCTGTACACCCAGGACTGTTGTCATGGTTTCAAGGAGATGAAATCGCACTCCCCCCTCATTGGAAATGTCCTTTTACATGGCATGCAAAAACAGTTACCTACTTTGCATACAACTTTGCCAACTGCTTTTTCTTTCCCAGCAATACTGCTGCTCTCCTTTCAGCTGTATGGAAATACCGTTGCTTGTCTTTTGCGCCTAACACAAAATTGAAACACAATCTATTTCACAGAATAACCTCTACCCAAAAGCAAAACCAAACAAACCCTAGAGGCCACATTCAGGACAGAATGTGGCCTCGGTGACCGTTAGGAAAGGTAGTGAGCAAAAAGATCATTTCAGGATTTATGGAAACAAATCACTACTAGTTGTAATTGGCTACTGGATTCCAGCCTGGCTACATGGAAAGCACTACTGCCCTACTTCTGTGACTGAAGATACAGTTTAAAGGAAACCTGAACTGGAAAGACTGTGGGAGGTGCTTTTGAAGAGTAGCCTTTGAATTTGCTAGTTGGTTGGTTTTGTCCATCTCTGTGTTCTTGAGAGGACAAAGCCCAGGGGTATCCTCGTTAGTATAGTGGTCAGTATCCCCGCCTGTCACGCGGGAGAC
Source organism: Hyperolius riggenbachi (assembly GCF_040937935.1). Classification (NCBI taxonomy): domain Eukaryota; kingdom Metazoa; phylum Chordata; class Amphibia; order Anura; family Hyperoliidae; genus Hyperolius; species Hyperolius riggenbachi. Next base: position 301,633,252 of record NC_090647.1, read on the forward strand.
CGGGGTTCAATTCCCCGACGGGGAGGCAGCTTTTGCTTCTTAAACTTTGTTTATCTCCATGTGTCTAGCCTAGGAATAACGTTTGTTCAGCCCTTTCACTAACATTTTCCAGCCCCCTTGCTGGTGGTGGAGACTCACAGTGCCATGGCCGGTTACTCAGTTGGTTAGAGCGTGGTGCTAATAATGCCAAGGTCGCGGGTTTGATCCCCGTATGGGCCACAGGTGTGCGCTTAGACTTTTCACTCTGCCTGTCTGGGCACTGTGAAAGCAGTCGTTGCTTCTGCACTGGAGATCACTGACCCTCTTTCCATCAGTTGACTCTGCTAAAGGCAGCGAGCCCTCTGTACACCCAGGACTGTTGTCATGGTTTCAAGGAGATTAAATCGCACTCCCCCCTCATTGGAAATGTCCTTTTACATGGCATGCAAAAACAGTTACCTACTTTGCATACAACTTTGCCAACTGCTTTTTCTTTCCCAGCAATACTGCTGCTCTCCTTTCAGCTGTATGGAAATACCGTTGCTTGTCTTTTGCACCTAACACAAAATTGAAACACAATCTATTTCACAGAATAACCTCTACCCAAAAGCAAAACCAAACAAACCCTAGAGGCCACATTCAGGACAGAATGTGGCCTCGGTGACTGTTAGGAAAGGTAGTGAGCAAAAAGATCATTTCAGGATTTATGGAAACAAATCACTACTAGTTGTAATTGGCTACTGGATTCCAGCCTGGCTACATGGAAAGCACTACTGCCCTACTTCTGTGACTGAAGATACAGTTTAAAGGAAACCTGAACTGGAAAGACTGTGGGAGGTGCTTTTGAAGAGTAGCCTTTGAATTTGCTAGTTGGTTGGTTTTGTCCATCTCTGTGTTCTTGAGAGGACAAAGCCCAGGGTTATCCTCGTTAGTATAGTGGTCAGTATCCCCGCCTGTCACGCGGGAGACCGGGGTTCAATTCCCCGACGGGGAGGCAGCTTTTGCTTCTTAAACTTTGTTTATCTCCATGTGTCTAGCCTAGGAATAACATTTGTTCAGCCCTTTCACTAACATTTTCCAGCCCCCTTGCTGGTGGTGGAGACTCACAGTGCCATGGCCGGTTAGCTCAGTTGGTTAGAGCGTGGTGCTAATAACGCCAAGGTCGCGGGTTCGATCCCCGTATGGGCCACAGGTGTGCGCTTAGACTTTTCACTCTGCCTGTCTGGGCACTGTGAAAGCAGTCGTTGCTTCTGCACTGGAGATCACTGACCCTCTTTCCATCAGTTGACTCTGCTAAAGGCAGCGAGCCCTCTGTACACCCAGGACTGTTGTCATGGTTTCAAGGAGATGAAATCGCACTCCCCCCTCATTGGAAATGTCCTTTTACATGGCATGCAAAAACAGTTACCTACTTTGCATACAACTTTGCCAACTGCTTTTTCTTTCCCAGCAATACTGCTGCTCTCCTTTCAGCTGTATGGAAATACCGTTGCTTGTCTTTTGCGCCTAACACAAAATTGAAACACAATCTATTTCACAGAATAACCTCTACCCAAAAGCAAAACCAAACAAACCCTAGAGGCCACATTCAGGACAGAATGTGGCCTCGGTGACCGTTAGGAAAGGTAGTGAGCAAAAAGATCATTTCAGGATTTATGGAAACAAATCACTACTAGTTGTAATTGGCTACTGGATTCCAGCCTGGCTACATGGAAAGCACTACTGCCCTACTTCTGTGACTGAAGATACAGTTTAAAGGAAACCTGAACTGGAAAGACTGTGGGAGGTGCTTTTGAAGAGTAGCCTTTGAATTTGCTAGTTGGTTGGTTTTGTCCATCTCTGTGTTCTTGAGAGGACAAAGCCCAGGGGTATCCTCGTTAGTATAGTGGTCAGTATCCCCGCCTGTCACGCGGGAGACCGGGGTTCAATTCCCCGACGGGGAGGCAGCTTTTGCTTCTTAAACTTTGTTTATCTCCATGTGTCTAGCCTAGGAATAACGTTTGTTCAGCCCTTTCACTAACATTTTCCAGCCCCCTTGCTGGTGGTGGAGACTCACAGTGCCATGGCCGGTTAGCTCAGTTGGTTAGAGCGTGGTGCTAATAACGCCAAGGTCGCGGGTTCGATCCCCGTACGGGCCACAGGTGTGCGCTTAGACTTTTCACTCTGCCTGTCTGGGCACTGTGAAAGCAGTCATTGCTTCTGCACTGGAGATCACTGGCCCTCTTTCCATCAGTTGACTCTGCTAAAGGCAGCGAGCCCTCTGTACACCCAGGACTGTTGTCATCAAGGAGATGAAATCGCACTCCCCCCTCATTGGAAATGTCCTTTTACATGGCATGCAAAAACAGTTACCTACTTTGCATACAACTTTGCCAACTGCTTTTTCTTTCCCAGCAATACTGCTGCTCTCCTTTCAGCTGTATGGAAATACCGTTGCTTGTCTTTTGCACCTAACACAAAATTGAAACACAATCTATTTCACAGAATAACCTCTACCCAAAAGCAAAACCAAACAAACCCTAGAGGCCACATTCAGGACAGAATGTGGCCTCGGTGACCGTTAGGAAAGGTAGTGAGCAAAAAGATCATTTCAGGATTTATGGAAACAAATCACTACTAGTTGTAATTGGCTACTGGATTCCAGCCTGGCTACATGGAAAGCACTACTGCCCTACTTCTGTGACTGAAGATACAGTTTAAAGGAAACCTGAACTGGAAAGACTGTGGGAGGTGCTTTTGAAGAGTAGCCTTTGAATTTGCTAGTTGGTTGGTTTTGTCCATCTCTGTGTTCTTGAGAGGACAAAGCCCAGGGGTATCCTCGTTAGTATAGTGGTCAGTATCCCCGCCTGTCACGCGGGAGACCGGGGTTCAATTCCCCGACGGGGAGGCAGCTTTTGCTTCTTAAACTTTGTTTATCTCCATGTGTCTAGCCTAGGAATAACGTTTGTTCAGCCCTTTCACTAACATTTTCCAGCCCCCTTGCTGGTGGTGGAGACTCACAGTGCCATGGCCGGTTAGCTCAGTTGGTTAGAGCGTGGTGCTAATAACGCCAAGGTCGCGGGTTCGATCCCCGTACGGGCCACAGGTGTGCGCTTAGACTTTTCACTCTGCCTGTCTGGGCACTGTGAAAGCAGTCGTTGCTTCTGCACTGGAGATCACTGACCCTCTTTCCATCAGTTGACTCTGCTAAAGGCAGCGAGCCCTCTGTACACCCAGGACTGTTGTCATGGTTTCAAGGAGATGAAATCGCACTCCCCCCTCATTGGAAATGTCCTTTTACATGGCATGCAAAAACAGTTACCTACTTTGCATACAACTTTGCCAACTGCTTTTTCTTTCCCAGCAATACTGCTGCTCTCCTTTCAGCTGTATGGAAATACCGTTGCTTGTCTTTTGCGCCTAACACAAAATTGAAACACAATCTATTTCACAGAATAACCTCTACCCAAAAGCAAAACCAAACAAACCCTAGAGGCCACATTCAGGACAGAATGTGGCCTCGGTGACCGTTAGGAAAGGTAGTGAGCAAAAAGATCATTTCAGGATTTATGGAAACAAATCACTACTAGTTGTAATTGGCTACTGGATTCCAGCCTGGCTACATGGAAAGCACTACTGCCCTACTTCTGTGACTGAAGATACAGTTTAAAGGAAACCTGAACTGGAAAGACTGTGGGAGGTGCTTTTGAAGAGTAGCCTTTGAATTTGCTAGTTGGTTGGTTTTGTCCATCTCTGTGTTCTTGAGAGGACAAAGCCCAGGGGTATCCTCGTTAGTATAGTGGTCAGTATCCCCGCCTGTCACGCGGGAGACCGGGGTTCAATTCCCCGACGGGGAGGCAGCTTTTGCTTCTTAAACTTTGTTTATCTCCATGTGTCTAGCCTAGGAATAACGTTTGTTCAGCCCTTTCACTAACATTTTCCAGCCCCCTTGCTGGTGGTGGAGACTCACAGTGCCATGGCCGGTTAGCTCAGTTGGTTAGAGCGTGGTGCTAATAACGCCAAGGTCGCGGGTTCGATCCCCGTACGGGCCACAGGTGTGCGCTTAGACTTTTCACTCTGCCTGTCTGGGCACTGTGAAAGCAGTCGTTGCTTCTGCACTGGAGATCACTGACCCTCTTTCCATCAGTTGACTCTGCTAAAGGCAGCGAGCCCTCTGTACACCCAGGACTGTTGTCATGGTTTCAAGGAGATGAAATCGCACTCCCCCCTCATTGGAAATGTCCTTTTACATGGCATGCAAAAACAGTTACCTACTTTGCATACAACTTTGCCAACTGCTTTTTCTTTCCCAGCAATACTGCTGCTCTCCTTTCAGCTGTATGGAAATACCGTTGCTTGTCTTTTGCGCCTAACACAAAATTGAAACACAATCTATTTCACAGAATAACCTCTACCCAAAAGCAAAACCAAACAAACCCTAGAGGCCACATTCAGGACAGAATGTGGCCTCGGTGACCGTTAGGAAAGGTAGTGAGCAAAAAGATCATTTCAGGATTTATGGAAACAAATCACTACTAGTTGTAATTGGCTACTGGATTCCAGCCTGGCTACATGGAAAGCACTACTGCCCTACTTCTGTGACTGAAGATACAGTTTAAAGGAAACCTGAACTGGAAAGACTGTGGGAGGTGCTTTTGAAGAGTAGCCTTTGAATTTGCTAGTTGGTTGGTTTTGTCCATCTCTGTGTTCTTGAGAGGACAAAGCCCAGGGGTATCCTCGTTAGTATAGTGGTCAGTATCCCCGCCTGTCACGCGGGAGACCGGGGTTCAATTCCCCGACGGGGAGGCAGCTTTTGCTTCTTAAACTTTGTTTATCTCCATGTGTCTAGCCTAGGAATAACGTTTGTTCAGCCCTTTCACTAACATTTTCCAGCCCCCTTGCTGGTGGTGGAGACTCACAGTGCCATGGCCGGTTACTCAGTTGGTTAGAGCGTGGTGCTAATAATGCCAAGGTCGCGGGTTTGATCCCCGTATGGGCCACAGGTGTGCGCTTAGACTTTTCACTCTGCCTGTCTGGGCACTGTGAAAGCAGTCGTTGCTTCTGCACTGGAGATCACTGACCCTCTTTCCATCAGTTGACTCTGCTAAAGGCAGCGAGCCCTCTGTACACCCAGGACTGTTGTCATGGTTTCAAGGAGATTAAATCGCACTCCCCCCTCATTGGAAATGTCCTTTTACATGGCATGCAAAAACAGTTACCTACTTTGCATACAACTTTGCCAACTGCTTTTTCTTTCCCAGCAATACTGCTGCTCTCCTTTCAGCTGTATGGAAATACCGTTGCTTGTCTTTTGCACCTAACACAAAATTGAAACACAATCTATTTCACAGAATAACCTCTACCCAAAAGCAAAACCAAACAAACCCTAGAGGCCACATTCAGGACAGAATGTGGCCTCGGTGACTGTTAGGAAAGGTAGTGAGCAAAAAGATCATTTCAGGATTTATGGAAACAAATCACTACTAGTTGTAATTGGCTACTGGATTCCAGCCTGGCTACATGGAAAGCACTACTGCCCTACTTCTGTGACTGAAGATACAGTTTAAAGGAAACCTGAACTGGAAAGACTGTGGGAGGTGCTTTTGAAGAGTAGCCTTTGAATTTGCTAGTTGGTTGGTTTTGTCCATCTCTGTGTTCTTGAGAGGACAAAGCCCAGGGTTATCCTCGTTAGTATAGTGGTCAGTATCCCCGCCTGTCACGCGGGAGACCGGGGTTCAATTCCCCGACGGGGAGGCAGCTTTTGCTTCTTAAACTTTGTTTATCTCCATGTGTCTAGCCTAGGAATAACATTTGTTCAGCCCTTTCACTAACATTTTCCAGCCCCCTTGCTGGTGGTGGAGACTCACAGTGCCATGGCCGGTTAGCTCAGTTGGTTAGAGCGTGGTGCTAATAACGCCAAGGTCGCGGGTTCGATCCCCGTATGGGCCACAGGTGTGCGCTTAGACTTTTCACTCTGCCTGTCTGGGCACTGTGAAAGCAGTCGTTGCTTCTGCACTGGAGATCACTGACCCTCTTTCCATCAGTTGACTCTGCTAAAGGCAGCGAGCCCTCTGTACACCCAGGACTGTTGTCATGGTTTCAAGGAGATGAAATCGCACTCCCCCCTCATTGGAAATGTCCTTTTACATGGCATGCAAAAACAGTTACCTACTTTGCATACAACTTTGCCAACTGCTTTTTCTTTCCCAGCAATACTGCTGCTCTCCTTTCAGCTGTATGGAAATACCGTTGCTTGTCTTTTGCGCCTAACACAAAATTGAAACACAATCTATTTCACAGAATAACCTCTACCCAAAAGCAAAACCAAACAAACCCTAGAGGCCACATTCAGGACAGAATGTGGCCTCGGTGACCGTTAGGAAAGGTAGTGAGCAAAAAGATCATTTCAGGATTTATGGAAACAAATCACTACTAGTTGTAATTGGCTACTGGATTCCAGCCTGGCTACATGGAAAGCACTACTGCCCTACTTCTGTGACTGAAGATACAGTTTAAAGGAAACCTGAACTGGAAAGACTGTGGGAGGTGCTTTTGAAGAGTAGCCTTTGAATTTGCTAGTTGGTTGGTTTTGTCCATCTCTGTGTTCTTGAGAGGACAAAGCCCAGGGGTATCCTCGTTAGTATAGTGGTCAGTATCCCCGCCTGTCACGCGGGAGACCGGGGTTCAATTCCCCGACGGGGAGGCAGCTTTTGCTTCTTAAACTTTGTTTATCTCCATGTGTCTAGCCTAGGAATAACGTTTGTTCAGCCCTTTCACTAACATTTTCCAGCCCCCTTGCTGGTGGTGGAGACTCACAGTGCCATGGCCGGTTAGCTCAGTTGGTTAGAGCGTGGTGCTAATAACGCCAAGGTCGCGGGTTCGATCCCCGTATGGGCCACAGGTGTGCGCTTAGACTTTTCACTCTGCCTGTCTGGGCACTGTGAAAGCAGTCATTGCTTCTGCACTGGAGATCACTGGCCCTCTTTCCATCAGTTGACTCTGCTAAAGGCAGCGAGCCCTCTGTACACCCAGGACTGTTGTCATCAAGGAGATGAAATCGCACTCCCCCCTCATTGGAAATGTCCTTTTACATGGCATGCAAAAACAGTTACCTACTTTGCATACAACTTTGCCAACTGCTTTTTCTTTCCCAGCAATACTGCTGCTCTCCTTTCAGCTGTATGGAAATACCGTTGCTTGTCTTTTGCACCTAACACAAAATTGAAACACAATCTATTTCACAGAATAACCTCTACCCAAAAGCAAAACCAAACAAACCCTAGAGGCCACATTCAGGACAGAATGTGGCCTCGGTGACCGTTAGGAAAGGTAGTGAGCAAAAAGATCATTTCAGGATTTATGGAAACAAATCACTACTAGTTGTAATTGGCTACTGGATTCCAGCCTGGCTACATGGAAAGCACTACTGCCCTACTTCTGTGACTGAAGATACAGTTTAAAGGAAACATGAACTGGAAAGACTGTGGGAGGTGCTTTTGAAGAGTAGCCTTTGAATTTGCTAGTTGGTTGGTTTTGTCCATCTCTGTGTTCTTGAGAGGACAAAGCCCAGGGGTATCCTCGTTAGTATAGTGGTCAGTATCCCCGACTGTCACGCGGGAGACCGGGGTTCAATTCCCCGACGGGGAGGCAGCTTTTGCTTCTTAAACTTTGTTTATCTCCATGTGTCTAGCCTAGGAATAACGTTTGTTCAGCCCTTTCACTAACATTTTCCAGCCCCCTTGCTGGTGGTGGAGACTCACAGTGCCATGGCCGGTTAGCTCAGTTGGTTAGAGCGTGGTGCTAATAACGCCAAGGTCGCGGGTTCGATCCCCGTACGGGCCACAGGTGTGCGCTTAGACTTTTCACTCTGCCTGTCTGGGCACTGTGAAAGCAGTCGTTGCTTCTGCACTGGAGATCACTGACCCTCTTTCCATCAGTTGACTCTGCTAAAGGCAGCGAGCCCTCTGTACACCCAGGACTGTTGTCATGGTTTCAAGGAGATGAAATCGCACTCCCCCCTCATTGGAAATGTCCTTTTACATGGCATGCAAAAACAGTTACCTACTTTGCATACAACTTTGCCAACTGCTTTTTCTTTCCCAGCAATACTGCTGCTCTCCTTTCAGCTGTATGGAAATACCGTTGCTTGTCTTTTGCGCCTAACACAAAATTGAAACACAATCTATTTCACAGAATAACCTCTACCCAAAAGCAAAACCAAACAAACCCTAGAGGCCACATTCAGGACAGAATGTGGCCTCGGTGACCGTTAGGAAAGGTAGTGAGCAAAAAGATCATTTCAGGATTTATGGAAACAAATCACTACTAGTTGTAATTGGCTACTGGATTCCAGCCTGGCTACATGGAAAGCACTACTGCCCTACTTCTGTGACTGAAGATACAGTTTAAAGGAAACCTGAACTGGAAAGACTGTGGGAGGTGCTTTTGAAGAGTAGCCTTTGAATTTGCTAGTTGGTTGGTTTTGTCCATCTCTGTGTTCTTGAGAGGACAAAGCCCAGGGGTATCCTCGTTAGTATAGTGGTCAGTATCCCCGCCTGTCACGCGGGAGACCGGGGTTCAATTCCCCGACGGGGAGGCAGCTTTTGCTTCTTAAACTTTGTTTATCTCCATGTGTCTAGCCTAGGAATAACGTTTGTTCAGCCCTTTCACTAACATTTTCCAGCCCCCTTGCTGGTGGTGGAGACTCACAGTGCCATGGCCGGTTAGCTCAGTTGGTTAGAGCGTGGTGCTAATAACGCCAAGGTCGCGGGTTCGATCCCCGTACGGGCCACAGGTGTGCGCTTAGACTTTTCACTCTGCCTGTCTGGGCACTGTGAAAGCAGTCATTGCTTCTGCACTGGAGATCACTGGCCCTCTTTCCATCAGTTGACTCTGCTAAAGGCAGCGAGCCCTCTGTACACCCAGGACTGTTGTCATGGTTTCAAGGAGATGAAATCGCACTCCCCCCTCATTGGAAATGTCCTTTTACATGGCATGCAAAAACAGTTACCTACTTTGCATACAACTTTGCCAACTGCTTTTTCTTTCCCAGCAATACTGCTGCTCTCCTTTCAGCTGTATGGAAATACCGTTGCTTGTCTTTTGCACCTAACACAAAATTGAAACACAATCTATTTCACAGAATAACCTCTACCCAAAAGCAAAACCAAACAAACCCTAGAGGCCACATTCAGGACAGAATGTGGCCTCGGTGACCGTTAGGAAAGGTAGTGAGCAAAAAGATCATTTCAGGATTTATGGAAACAAATCACTACTAGTTGTAATTGGCTACTGGATTCCAGCCTGGCTACATGGAAAGCACTACTGCCCTACTTCTGTGACTGAAGATACCGTTTAAAGGAAACCTGAACTGGAAAGACTGTGGGAGGTGCTTTTGAAGAGTAGCCTTTGAATTTGCTAGTTGGTTGGTTTTGTCCATCTCTGTGTTCTTGAGAGGACAAAGCCCAGGGGTATCCTCGTTAGTATAGTGGTCAGTAGCCCCGCCTGTCACGCGGGAGACCGGGGTTCAATTCCCCGACGGGGAGGCAGCTTTTGCTTCTTAAACTTTGTTTATCTCCATGTGTCTAGCCTAGGAATAACGTTTGTTCAGCCCTTTCACTAACATTTTCCAGCCCCCTTGCTGGTGGTGGAGACTCACAGTGCCATGGCCGGTTAGCTCAGTTGGTTAGAGCGTGGTGCTAATAATGCCAAGGTCGCGGGTTCGATCCCCGTACGGGCCACAGGTGTGCGCTTAGACTTTTCACTCTGCCTGTCTGGGCACTGTGAAAGCAGTCGTTGCTTCTGCACTGGAGATCACTGACCCTCTTTCCATCAGTTGACTCTGCTAAAGGCAGCGAGCCCTCTGTACACCCAGGACTGTTGTCATGGTTTCAAGGAGATGAAATCGCACTCCCCCCTCATTGGAAATGTCCTTTTACATGGCATGCAAAAACAGTTACCTACTTTGCATACAACTTTGCCAACTGCTTTTTCTTTCCCAGCAATACTGCTGCTCTCCTTTCAGCTGTATGGAAATACCGTTGCTTGTCTTTTGCGCCTAACACAAAATTGAAACACAATCTATTTCACAGAATAACCTCTACCCAAAAGCAAAACCAAACAAACCCTAGAGGCCACATTCAGGACAGAATGTGGCCTCGGTGACCGTTAGGAAAGGTAGTGAGCAAAAAGATCATTTCAGGATTTATGGAAACAAATCACTACTAGTTGTAATTGGCTACTGGATTCCAGCCTGGCTACATGGAAAGCACTACTGCCCTACTTCTGTGACTGAAGATACAGTTTAAAGGAAACCTGAACTGGAAAGACTGTGGGAGGTGCTTTTGAAGAGTAGCCTTTGAATTTGCTAGTTGGTTGGTTTTGTCCATCTCTGTGTTCTTGAGAGGACAAAGCCCAGGGGTATCCTCGTTAGTATAGTGGTCAGTATCCCCGCCTGTCACGCGGGAGACCGGGGTTCAATTCCCCGACGGGGAGGCAGCTTTTGCTTCTTAAACTTTGTTTATCTCCATGTGTCTAGCCTAGGAATAACGTTTGTTCAGCCCTTTCACTAACATTTTCCAGCCCCCTTGCTGGTGGTGGAGACTCACAGTGCCATGGCCGGTTAGCTCAGTTGGTTAGAGCGTGGTGCTAATAACGCCAAGGTCGCGGGTTCGATCCCCGTACGGGCCACAGGTGTGCGCTTAGACTTTTCACTCTGCCTGTCTGGGCACTGTGAAAGCAGTCATTGCTTCTGCACTGGAGATCACTGGCCCTCTTTCCATCAGTTGACTCTGCTAAAGGCAGCGAGCCCTCTGTACACCCAGGACTGTTGTCATGGTTTCAAGGAGATGAAATCGCACTCCCCCCTCATTGGAAATGTCCTTTTACATGGCATGCAAAAACAGTTACCTACTTTGCATACAACTTTGCCAACTGCTTTTTCTTTCCCAGCAATACTGCTGCTCTCCTTTCAGCTGTATGGAAATACCGTTGCTTGTCTTTTGCACCTAACACAAAATTGAAACACAATCTATTTCACAGAATAACCTCTACCCAAAAGCAAAACCAAACAAACCCTAGAGGCCACATTCAGGACAGAATGTGGCCTCGGTGACCGTTAGGAAAGGTAGTGAGCAAAAAGATCATTTCAGGATTTATGGAAACAAATCACTACTAGTTGTAATTGGCTACTGGATTCCAGCCTGGCTACATGGAAAGCACTACTGCCCTACTTCTGTGACTGAAGATACAGTTTAAAGGAAACCTGAACTGGAAAGACTGTGGGAGGTGCTTTTGAAGAGTAGCCTTTGAATTTGCTAGTTGGTTGGTTTTGTCCATCTCTGTGTTCTTGAGAGGACAAAGCCCAGGGGTATCCTCGTTAGTATAGTGGTCAGTATCCCCGCCTGTCACGCGGGAGACCGGGGTTCAATTCCCCGACGGGGAGGCAGCTTTTGCTTCTTAAACTTTGTTTATCTCCATGTGTCTAGCCTAGGAATAACGTTTGTTCAGCCCTTTCACTAACATTTTCCAGCCCCCTTGCTGGTGGTGGAGACTCACAGTGCCATGGCCGGTTAGCTCAGTTGGTTAGAGCGTGGTGCTAATAACGCCAAGGTCGCGGGTTCGATCCCCGTACGGGCCACAGGTGTGCGCTTAGACTTTTCACTCTGCCTGTCTGGGCACTGTGAAAGCAGTCGTTGCTTCTGCACTGGAGATCACTGACCCTCTTTCCATCAGTTGACTCTGCTAAAGGCAGCGAGCCCTCTGTACACCCAGGACTGTTGTCATGGTTTCAAGGAGATGAAATCGCACTCCCCCCTCATTGGAAATGTCCTTTTACATGGCATGCAAAAACAGTTACCTACTTTGCATACAACTTTGCCAACTGCTTTTTCTTTCCCAGCAATACTGCTGCTCTCCTTTCAGCTGTATGGAAATACCGTTGCTTGTCTTTTGCGCCTAACACAAAATTGAAACACAATCTATTTCACAGAATAACCTCTACCCAAAAGCAAAACCAAACAAACCCTAGAGGCCACATTCAGGACAGAATGTGGCCTCGGTGACCGTTAGGAAAGGTAGTGAGCAAAAAGATCATTTCAGGATTTATGGAAACAAATCACTACTAGTTGTAATTGGCTACTGGATTCCAGCCTGGCTACATGGAAAGCACTACTGCCCTACTTCTGTGACTGAAGATACAGTTTAAAGGAAACCTGAACTGGAAAGACTGTGGGAGGTGCTTTTGAAGAGTAGCCTTTGAATTTGCTAGTTGGTTGGTTTTGTCCATCTCTGTGTTCTTGAGAGGACAAAGCCCAGGGGTATCCTCGTTAGTATAGTGGTCAGTATCCCCGCCTGTCACGCGGGAGACCGGGGTTCAATTCCCCGACGGGGAGGCAGCTTTTGCTTCTTAAACTTTGTTTATCTCCATGTGTCTAGCCTAGGAATAACGTTTGTTCAGCCCTTTCACTAACATTTTCCAGCCCCCTTGCTGGTGGTGGAGACTCACAGTGCCATGGCCGGTTAGCTCAGTTGGTTAGAGCGTGGTGCTAATAACGCCAAGGTCGCGGGTTCGATCCCCGTACGGGCCACAGGTGTGCGCTTAGACTTTTCACTCTGCCTGTCTGGGCACTGTGAAAGCAGTCATTGCTTCTGCACTGGAGATCACTGGCCCTCTTTCCATCAGTTGACTCTGCTAAAGGCAGCGAGCCCTCTGTACACCCAGGACTGTTGTCATGGTTTCAAGGAGATGAAATCGCACTCCCCCCTCATTGGAAATGTCCTTTTACATGGCATGCAAAAACAGTTACCTACTTTGCATACAACTTTGCCAACTGCTTTTTCTTTCCCAGCAATACTGCTGCTCTCCTTTCAGCTGTATGGAAATACCGTTGCTTGTCTTTTGCACCTAACACAAAATTGAAACACAATCTATTTCACAGAATAACCTCTACCCAAAAGCAAAACCAAACAAACCCTAGAGGCCACATTCAGGACAGAATGTGGCCTCGGTGACCGTTAGGAAAGGTAGTGAGCAAAAAGATCATTTCAGGATTTATGGAAACAAATCACTACTAGTTGTAATTGGCTACTGGATTCCAGCCTGGCTACATGGAAAGCACTACTGCCCTACTTCTGTGACTGAAGATACAGTTTAAAGGAAACCTGAACTGGAAAGACTGTGGGAGGTGCTTTTGAAGAGTAGCCTTTGAATTTGCTAGTTGGTTGGTTTTGTCCATCTCTGTGTTCTTGAGAGGACAAAGCCCAGGGGTATCCTCGTTAGTATAGTGGTCAGTATCCCCGCCTGTCACGCGGGAGACCGGGGTTCAATTCCCCGACGGGGAGGCAGCTTTTGCTTCTTAAACTTTGTTTATCTCCATGTGTCTAGCCTAGGAATAACGTTTGTTCAGCCCTTTCACTAACATTTTCCAGCCCCCTTGCTGGTGGTGGAGACTCACAGTGCCATGGCCGGTTAGCTCAGTTGGTTAGAGCGTGGTGCTAATAACGCCAAGGTCGCGGGTTCGATCCCCGTACGGGCCACAGGTGTGCGCTTAGACTTTTCACTCTGCCTGTCTGGGCACTGTGAAAGCAGTCGTTGCTTCTGCACTGGAGATCACTGACCCTCTTTCCATCAGTTGACTCTGCTAAAGGCAGCGAGCCCTCTGTACACCCAGGACTGTTGTCATGGTTTCAAGGAGATGAAATCGCACTCCCCCCTCATTGGAAATGTCCTTTTACATGGCATGCAAAAACAGTTACCTACTTTGCATACAACTTTGCCAACTGCTTTTTCTTTCCCAGCAATACTGCTGCTCTCCTTTCAGCTGTATGGAAATACCGTTGCTTGTCTTTTGCGCCTAACACAAAATTGAAACACAATCTATTTCACAGAATAACCTCTACCCAAAAGCAAAACCAAACAAACCCTAGAGGCCACATTCAGGACAGAATGTGGCCTCGGTGACCGTTAGGAAAGGTAGTGAGCAAAAAGATCATTTCAGGATTTATGGAAACAAATCACTACTAGTTGTAATTGGCTACTGGATTCCAGCCTGGCTACATGGAAAGCACTACTGCCCTACTTCTGTGACTGAAGATACAGTTTAAAGGAAACCTGAACTGGAAAGACTGTGGGAGGTGCTTTTGAAGAGTAGCCTTTGAATTTGCTAGTTGGTTGGTTTTGTCCATCTCTGTGTTCTTGAGAGGACAAAGCCCAGGGGTATCCTCGTTAGTATAGTGGTCAGTATCCCCGCCTGTCACGCGGGAGACCGGGGTTCAATTCCCCGACGGGGAGGCAGCTTTTGCTTCTTAAACTTTGTTTATCTCCATGTGTCTAGCCTAGGAATAACGTTTGTTCAGCCCTTTCACTAACATTTTCCAGCCCCCTTGCTGGTGGTGGAGACTCACAGTGCCATGGCCGGTTAGCTCAGTTGGTTAGAGCGTGGTGCTAATAACGCCAAGGTCGCGGGTTCGATCCCCGTACGGGCCACAGGTGTGCGCTTAGACTTTTCACTCTGCCTGTCTGGGCACTGTGAAAGCAGTCGTTGCTTCTGCACTGGAGATCACTGGCCCTCTTTCCATCAGTTGACTCTGCTAAAGGCAGCGAGCCCTCTGTACACCCAGGACTGTTGTCATGGTTTCAAGGAGATGAAATCGCACTCCCCCCTCATTGGAAATGTCCTTTTACATGGCATGCAAAAACAGTTACCTACTTTGCATACAACTTTGCCAACTGCTTTTTCTTTCCCAGCAATACTGCTGCTCTCCTTTCAGCTGTATGGAAATACCGTTGCTTGTCTTTTGCGCCTAACACAAAATTGAAACACAATCTATTTCACAGAATAACCTCTACCCAAAAGCAAAACCAAACAAACCCTAGAGGCCACATTCAGGACAGAATGTGGCCTCGGTGACCGTTAGGAAAGGTAGTGAGCAAAAAGATCATTTCAGGATTTATGGAAACAAATCACTACTAGTTGTAATTGGCTACTGGATTCCAGCCTGGCTACATGGAAAGCACTACTGCCCTACTTCTGTGACTGAAGATACAGTTTAAAGGAAACCTGAACTGGAAAGACTGTGGGAGGTGCTTTTGAAGAGTAGCCTTTGAATTTGCTAGTTGGTTGGTTTTGTCCATCTCTGTGTTCTTGAGAGGACAAAGCCCAGGGGTATCCTCGTTAGTATAGTGGTCAGTATCCCCGCCTGTCACGCGGGAGACCGGGGTTCAATTCCCCGACGGGGAGGCAGCTTTTGCTTCTTAAACTTTGTTTATCTCCATGTGTCTAGCCTAGGAATAACGTTTGTTCAGCCCTTTCACTAACATTTTCCAGCCCCCTTGCTGGTGGTGGAGACTCACAGTGCCATGGCCGGTTAGCTCAGTTGGTTAGAGTGTGGTGCTAATAACGCCAAGGTCGCGGGTTCGATCCCCGTACGGGCCACAGGTGTGCGCTTAGACTTTTCACTCTGCCTGTCTGGGCACTGTGAAAGCAGTCGTTGCTTCTGCACTGGAGATCACTGACCCTCTTTCCATCAGTTGACTCTGCTAAAGGCAGCGAGCCCTCTGTACACCCAGGACTGTTGTCATGGTTTCAAGGAGATGAAATCGCACTCCCCCCTCATTGGAAATGTCCTTTTACATGGCATGCAAAAACAGTTACCTACTTTGCATACAACTTTGCCAACTGCTTTTTCTTTCCCAGCAATACTGCTGCTCTCCTTTCAGCTGTATGGAAATACCGTTGCTTGTCTTTTGCGCCTAACACAAAATTGAAACACAATCTATTTCACAGAATAACCTCTACCCAAAAGCAAAACCAAACAAACCCTAGAGGCCACATTCAGGACAGAATGTGGCCTCGGTGACCGTTAGGAAAGGTAGTGAGCAAAAAGATCATTTCAGGATTTATGGAAACAAATCACTACTAGTTGTAATTGGCTACTGGATTCCAGCCTGGCTACATGGAAAGCACTACTGCCCTACTTCTGTGACTGAAGATACAGTTTAAAGGAAACCTGAACTGGAAAGACTGTGGGAGGTGCTTTTGAAGAGTAGCCTTTGAATTTGCTAGTTGGTTGGTTTTGTCCATCTCTGTGTTCTTGAGAGGACAAAGCCCAGGGGTATCCTCGTTAGTATAGTGGTCAGTATCCCCGCCTGTCACGCGGGAGACCGGGGTTCAATTCCCCGACGGGGAGGCAGCTTTTGCTTCTTAAACTTTGTTTATCTCCATGTGTCTAGCCTAGGAATAACGTTTGTTCAGCCCTTTCACTAACATTTTCCAGCCCCCTTGCTGGTGGTGGAGACTCACAGTGCCATGGCCGGTTAGCTCAGTTGGTTAGAGCGTGGTGCTAATAACGCCAAGGTCGCGGGTTCGATCCCCGTACGGGCCACAGGTGTGCGCTTAGACTTTTCACTCTGCCTGTCTGGGCACTGTGAAAGCAGTCATTGCTTCTGCACTGGAGATCACTGGCCCTCTTTCCATCAGTTGACTCTGCTAAAGGCAGCGAGCCCTCTGTACACCCAGGACTGTTGTCATGGTTTCAAGGAGATGAAATCGCACTCCCCCCTCATTGGAAATGTCCTTTTACATGGCATGCAAAAACAGTTACCTACTTTGCATACAACTTTGCCAACTGCTTTTTCTTTCCCAGCAATACTGCTGCTCTCCTTTCAGCTGTATGGAAATACCGTTGCTTGTCTTTTGCACCTAACACAAAATTGAAACACAATCTATTTCACAGAATAACCTCTACCCAAAAGCAAAACCAAACAAACCCTAGAGGCCACATTCAGGACAGAATGTGGCCTCGGTGACCGTTAGGAAAGGTAGTGAGCAAAAAGATCATTTCAGGATTTATGGAAACAAATCACTACTAGTTGTAATTGGCTACTGGATTCCAGCCTGGCTACATGGAAAGCACTACTGCCCTACTTCTGTGACTGAAGATACAGTTTAAAGGAAACCTGAACTGGAAAGACTGTGGGAGGTGCTTTTGAAGAGTAGCCTTTGAATTTGCTAGTTGGTTGGTTTTGTCCATCTCTGTGTTCTTGAGAGGACAAAGCCCAGGGGTATCCTCGTTAGTATAGTGGTCAGTATCCCCGCCTGTCACGCGGGAGACCGGGGTTCAATTCCCCGACGGGGAGGCAGCTTTTGCTTCTTAAACTTTGTTTATCTCCATGTGTCTAGCCTAGGAATAACGTTTGTTCAGCCCTTTCACTAACATTTTCCAGCCCCCTTGCTGGTGGTGGAGACTCACAGTGCCATGGCCGGTTAGCTCAGTTGGTTAGAGCGTGGTGCTAATAACGCCAAGGTCGCGGGTTCAATCCCCGTATGGGCCACAGGTGTGCGCTTAGACTTTTCACTCTGCCTGTCTGGGCACTGTGAAAGCAGTCGTTGCTTCTGCACTGGAGATCACTGACCCTCTTTCCATCAGTTGACTCTGCTAAAGGCAGCGAGCCCTCTGTACACCCAGGACTGTTGTCATGGTTTCAAGGAGATGAAATCGCACTCCCCCCTCATTGGAAATGTCCTTTTACATGGCATGCAAAAACAGTTACCTACTTTGCATACAACTTTGCCAACTGCTTTTTCTTTCCCAGCAATACTGCTGCTCTCCTTTCAGCTGTATGGAAATACCGTTGCTTGTCTTTTGCGCCTAACACAAAATTGAAACACAATCTATTTCACAGAATAACCTCTACCCAAAAGCAAAACCAAACAAACCCTAGAGGCCACATTCAGGACAGAATGTGGCCTCGGTGACCGTTAGGAAAGGTAGTGAGCAAAAAGATCATTTCAGGATTTATGGAAACAAATCACTACTAGTTGTAATTGGCTACTGGATTCCAGCCTGGCTACATGGAAAGCACTACTGCCCTACTTCTGTGACTGAAGATACAGTTTAAAGGAAACCTGAACTGGAAAGACTGTGGGAGGTGCTTTTGAAGAGTAGCCTTTGAATTTGCTAGTTGGTTGGTTTTGTCCATCTCTGTGTTCTTGAGAGGACAAAGCCCAGGGGTATCCTCGTTAGTATAGTGGTCAGTATCCCCGCCTGTCACGCGGGAGACCGGGGTTCAATTCCCCGACGGGGAGGCAGCTTTTGCTTCTTAAACTTTGTTTATCTCCATGTGTCTAGCCTAGGAATAACGTTTGTTCAGCCCTTTCACTAACATTTTCCAGCCCCCTTGCTGGTGGTGGAGACTCACAGTGCCATGGCCGGTTAGCTCAGTTGGTTAGAGCGTGGTGCTAATAACGCCAAGGTCGCGGGTTCGATCCCCGTACGGGCCACAGGTGTGCGCTTAGACTTTTCACTCTGCCTGTCTGGGCACTGTGAAAGCAGTCGTTGCTTCTGCACTGGAGATCACTGACCCTCTTTCCATCAGTTGACTCTGCTAAAGGCAGCGAGCCCTCTGTACACCCAGGACTGTTGTCATGGTTTCAAGGAGATGAAATCACACTCCCCCCTCATTGGAAATGTCCTTTTACATGGCATGCAAAAACAGTTACCTACTTTGCATACAACTTTGCCAACTGCTTTTTCTTTCCCAGCAATACTGCTGCTCTCCTTTCAGCTGTATGGAAATACCGTTGCTTGTCTTTTGCGCCTAACACAAAATTGAAACACAATCTATTTCACAGAATAACCTCTACCCAAAAGCAAAACCAAACAAACCCTAGAGGCCACATTCAGGACAGAATGTGGCCTCGGTGACCGTTAGGAAAGGTAGTGAGCAAAAAGATCATTTCAGGATTTATGGAAACAAATCACTACTAGTTGTAATTGGCTACTGGATTCCAGCCTGGCTACATGGAAAGCACTACTGCCCTACTTCTGTGACTGAAGATACAGTTTAAAGGAAACCTGAACTGGAAAGACTGTGGGAGGTGCTTTTGAAGAGTAGCCTTTGAATTTGCTAGTTGGTTGGTTTTGTCCATCTCTGTGTTCTTGAGAGGACAAAGCCCAGGGGTATCCTCGTTAGTATAGTGGTCAGTATCCCCGCCTGTCACGCGGGAGACCGGGGTTCAATTCCCCGACGGGGAGGCAGCTTTTGCTTCTTAAACTTTGTTTATCTCCATGTGTCTAGCCTAGGAATAACGTTTGTTCAGCCCTTTCACTAACATTTTCCAGCCCCCTTGCTGGTGGTGGAGACTCACAGTGCCATGGCCGGTTAGCTCAGTTGGTTAGAGCGTGGTGCTAATAACGCCAAGGTCGCGGGTTCGATCCCCGTACGGGCCACAGGTGTGCGCTTAGACTTTTCACTCTGCCTGTCTGGGCACTGTGAAAGCAGTCATTGCTTCTGCACTGGAGATCACTGGCCCTCTTTCCATCAGTTGACTCTGCTAAAGGCAGCGAGCCCTCTGTACACCCAGGACTGTTGTCATGGTTTCAAGGAGATGAAATCGCACTCCCCCCTCATTGGAAATGTCCTTTTACATGGCATGCAAAAACAGTTACCTACTTTGCATACAACTTTGCCAACTGCTTTTTCTTTCCCAGCAATACTGCTGCTCTCCTTTCAGCTGTATGGAAATACCGTTGCTTGTCTTTTGCACCTAACACAAAATTGAAACACAATCTATTTCACAGAATAACCTCTACCCAAAAGCAAAACCAAACAAACCCTAGAGGCCACATTCAGGACAGAATGTGGCCTCGGTGACCGTTAGGAAAGGTAGTGAGCAAAAAGATCATTTCAGGATTTATGGAAACAAATCACTACTAGTTGTAATTGGCTACTGGATTCCAGCCTGGCTACATGGAAAGCACTACTGCCCTACTTCTGTGACTGAAGATACAGTTTAAAGGAAACCTGAACTGGAAAGACTGTGGGAGGTGCTTTTGAAGAGTAGCCTTTGAATTTGCTAGTTGGTTGGTTTTGTCCATCTCTGTGTTCTTGAGAGGACAAAGCCCAGGGGTATCCTCGTTAGTATAGTGGTCAGTATCCCCGCCTGTCACGCGGGAGACCGGGGTTCAATTCCCCGACGGGGAGGCAGCTTTTGCTTCTTAAACTTTGTTTATCTCCATGTGTCTAGCCTAGGAATAACGTTTGTTCAGCCCTTTCACTAACATTTTCCAGCCCCCTTGCTGGTGGTGGAGACTCACAGTGCCATGGCCGGTTAGCTCAGTTGGTTAGAGCGTGGTGCTAATAACGCCAAGGTCGCGGGTTCGATCCCCGTACGGGCCACAGGTGTGCGCTTAGACTTTTCACTCTGCCTGTCTGGGCACTGTGAAAGCAGTCATTGCTTCTGCACTGGAGATCACTGGCCCTCTTTCCATCAGTTGACTCTGCTAAAGGCAGCGAGCCCTCTGTACACCCAGGACTGTTGTCATGGTTTCAAGGAGATGAAATCGCACTCCCCCCTCATTGGAAATGTCCTTTTACATGGCATGCAAAAACAGTTACCTACTTTGCATACAACTTTGCCAACTGCTTTTTCTTTCCCAGCAATACTGCTGCTCTCCTTTCAGCTGTATGGAAATACCGTTGCTTGTCTTTTGCACCTAACACAAAATTGAAACACAATCTATTTCACAGAATAACCTCTACCCAAAAGCAAAACCAAACAAACCCTAGAGGCCACATTCAGGACAGAATGTGGCCTCGGTGACCGTTAGGAAAGGTAGTGAGCAAAAAGATCATTTCAGGATTTATGGAAACAAATCACTACTAGTTGTAATTGGCTACTGGATTCCAGCCTGGCTACATGGAAAGCACTACTGCCCTACTTCTGTGACTGAAGATACAGTTTAAAGGAAACCTGAACTGGAAAGACTGTGGGAGGTGCTTTTGAAGAGTAGCCTTTGAATTTGCTAGTTGGTTGGTTTTGTCCATCTCTGTGTTCTTGAGAGGACAAAGCCCAGGGGTATCCTCGTTAGTATAGTGGTCAGTATCCCCGCCTGTCACGCGGGAGACCGGGGTTCAATTCCCCGACGGGGAGGCAGCTTTTGCTTCTTAAACTTTGTTTATCTCCATGTGTCTAGCCTAGGAATAACGTTTGTTCAGCCCTTTCACTAACATTTTCCAGCCCCCTTGCTGGTGGTGGAGACTCACAGTGCCATGGCCGGTTAGCTCAGTTGGTTAGAGCGTGGTGCTAATAACGCCAAGGTCGTGGGTTCGATCCCCGTACGGGCCACAGGTGTGCGCTTAGACTTTTCACTCTGCCTGTCTGGGCACTGTGAAAGCAGTCGTTGCTTCTGCACTGGAGATCACTGACCCTCTTTCCATCAGTTGACTCTGCTAAAGGCAGCGAGCCCTCTGTACACCCAGGACTGTTGTCATGGTTTCAAGGAGATGAAATCGCACTCCCCCCTCATTGGAAATGTCCTTTTACATGGCATGCAAAAACAGTTACCTACTTTGCATACAACTTTGCCAACTGCTTTTTCTTTCCCAGCAATACTGCTGCTCTCCTTTCAGCTGTATGGAAATACCGTTGCTTGTCTTTTGCGCCTAACACAAAATTGAAACACAATCTATTTCACAGAATAACCTCTACCCAAAAGCAAAACCAAACAAACCCTAGAGGCCACATTCAGGACAGAATGTGGCCTCGGTGACCGTTAGGAAAGGTAGTGAGCAAAAAGATCATTTCAGGATTTATGGAAACAAATCACTACTAGTTGTAATTGGCTACTGGATTCCAGCCTGGCTACATGGAAAGCACTACTGCCCTACTTCTGTGACTGAAGATACAGTTTAAAGGAAACCTGAACTGGAAAGACTGTGGGAGGTGCTTTTGAAGAGTAGCCTTTGAATTTGCTAGTTGGTTGGTTTTGTCCATCTCTGTGTTCTTGAGAGGACAAAGCCCAGGGGTATCCTCGTTAGTATAGTGGTCAGTATCCCCGCCTGTCACGCGGGAGACCGGGGTTCAATTCCCCGACGGGGAGGCAGCTTTTGCTTCTTAAACTTTGTTTATCTCCATGTGTCTAGCCTAGGAATAACGTTTGTTCAGCCCTTTCACTAACATTTTCCAGCCCCCTTGCTGGTGGTGGAGACTCACAGTGCCATGGCCGGTTAGCTCAGTTGGTTAGAGCGTGGTGCTAATAACGCCAAGGTCGCGGGTTCGATCCCCGTACGGGCCACAGGTGTGCGCTTAGACTTTTCACTCTGCCTGTCTGGGCACTGTGAAAGCAGTCGTTGCTTCTGCACTGGAGATCACTGACCCTCTTTCCATCAGTTGACTCTGCTAAAGGCAGCGAGCCCTCTGTACACCCAGGACTGTTGTCATGGTTTCAAGGAGATGAAATCGCACTCCCCCCTCATTGGAAATGTCCTTTTACATGGCATGCAAAAACAGTTACCTACTTTGCATACAACTTTGCCAACTGCTTTTTCTTTCCCAGCAATACTGCTGCTCTCCTTTCAGCTGTATGGAAATACCGTTGCTTGTCTTTTGCGCCTAACACAAAATTGAAACACAATCTATTTCACAGAATAACCTCTACCCAAAAGCAAAACCAAACAAACCCTAGAGGCAACATTTAGGACAGAATGTGGCCTCGGTGACCGTTAGGAAAGGTAGTGAGCAAAAAGATCATTTCAGGATTTATGGAAACAAATCACTACTAGTTGTAATTGGCTACTGGATTCCAGCCTGGCTACATGGAAAGCACTACTGCCCTACTTCTGTGACTGAAGATACAGTTTAAAGGAAACCTGAACTGGAAAGACTGTGGGAGGTGCTTTTGAAGAGTAGCCTTTGAATTTGCTAGTTGGTTGGTTTTGTCCATCTCTGTGTTCTTGAGAGGACAAAGCCCAGGGGTATCCTCGTTAGTATAGTGGTCAGTATCCCCGCCTGTCACGCGGGAGACCGGGGTTCAATTCCCCGACGGGGAGGCAGCTTTTGCTTCTTAAACTTTGTTTATCTCCATGTGTCTAGCCTAGGAATAACGTTTGTTCAGCCCTTTCACTAACATTTTCCAGCCCCCTTGCTGGTGGTGGAGACTCACAGTGCCATGGCCGGTTAGCTCAGTTGGTTAGAGCGTGGTGCTAATAACGCCAAGGTCGCGGGTTCGATCCCCGTACGGGCCACAGGTGTGCGCTTAGACTTTTCACTCTGCCTGTCTGGGCACTGTGAAAGCAGTCATTGCTTCTGCACTGGAGATCACTGGCCCTCTTTCCATCAGTTGACTCTGCTAAAGGCAGCGAGCCCTCTGTACACCCAGGACTGTTGTCATGGTTTCAAGGAGATGAAATCGCACTCCCCCCTCATTGGAAATGTCCTTTTACATGGCATGCAAAAACAGTTACCTACTTTGCATACAACTTTGCCAACTGCTTTTTCTTTCCCAGCAATACTGCTGCTCTCCTTTCAGCTGTATGGAAATACCGTTGCTTGTCTTTTGCACCTAACACAAAATTGAAACACAATCTATTTCACAGAATAACCTCTACCCAAAAGCAAAACCAAACAAACCCTAGAGGCCACATTCAGGACAGAATGTGGCCTCGGTGACCGTTAGGAAAGGTAGTGAGCAAAAAGATCATTTCAGGATTTATGGAAACAAATCACTACTAGTTGTAATTGGCTACTGGATTCCAGCCTGGCTACATGGAAAGCACTACTGCCCTACTTCTGTGACTGAAGATACAGTTTAAAGGAAACCTGAACTGGAAAGACTGTGGGAGGTGCTTTTGAAGAGTAGCCTTTGAATTTGCTAGTTGGTTGGTTTTGTCCATCTCTGTGTTCTTGAGAGGACAAAGCCCAGGGGTATCCTCGTTAGTATAGTGGTCAGTATCCCCGCCTGTCACGCGGGAGACCGGGGTTCAATTCCCCGACGGGGAGGCAGCTTTTGCTTCTTAAGCTTTGTTTATCTCCATGTGTCTAGCCTAGGAATAACGTTTGTTCAGCCCTTTCACTAA
Source organism: Hyperolius riggenbachi (assembly GCF_040937935.1). Lineage (NCBI taxonomy): Eukaryota > Metazoa > Chordata > Amphibia > Anura > Hyperoliidae > Hyperolius > Hyperolius riggenbachi. The sequence goes on from NC_090647.1 coordinate 301,657,067, forward strand.
CATTTTCCAGCCCCCTTGCTGGTGGTGGAGACTCACAGTGCCATGGCCGGTTAGCTCAGTTGGTTAGAGCGTGGTGCTAATAACGCCAAGGTCGCGGGTTTGATCCCCGTACGGGCCACAGGTGTGCGCTTAGACTTTTCACTCTGCCTGTCTGGGCACTGTGAAAGCAGTCGTTGCTTCTGCACTGGAGATCACTGACCCTCTTTCCATCAGTTGACTCTGCTAAAGGCAGCGAGCCCTCTGTACACCCAGGACTGTTGTCATGGTTTCAAGGAGATGAAATCGCACTCCCCCCTCATTGGAAATGTCCTTTTACATGGCATGCAAAAACAGTTACCTACTTTGCATACAACTTTGCCAACTGCTTTTTCTTTCCCAGCAATACTGCTGCTCTCCTTTCAGCTGTATGGAAATACCGTTGCTTGTCTTTTGCGCCTAACACAAAATTGAAACACAATCTATTTCACAGAATAACCTCTACCCAAAAGCAAAACCAAACAAACCCTAGAGGCCACATTCAGGACAGAATGTGGCCTCGGTGACCGTTAGGAAAGGTAGTGAGCAAAAAGATCATTTCAGGATTTATGGAAACAAATCACTACTAGTTGTAATTGGCTACTGGATTCCAGCCTGGCTACATGGAAAGCACTACTGCCCTACTTCTGTGACTGAAGATACAGTTTAAAGGAAACCTGAACTGGAAAGACTGTGGGAGGTGCTTTTGAAGAGTAGCCTTTGAATTTGCTAGTTGGTTGGTTTTGTCCATCTCTGTGTTCTTGAGAGGACAAAGCCCAGGGGTATCCTCGTTAGTATAGTGGTCAGTATCCCCGCCTGTCACGCGGGAGACCGGGGTTCAATTCCCCGACGGGGAGGCAGCTTTTGCTTCTTAAACTTTGTTTATCTCCATGTGTCTAGCCTAGGAATAACGTTTGTTCAGCCCTTTCACTAACATTTTCCAGCCCCCTTGCTGGTGGTGGAGACTCACAGTGCCATGGCCGGTTAGCTCAGTTGGTTAGAGCGTGGTGCTAATAACGCCAAGGTCGCGGGTTTGATCCCCGTACGGGCCACAGGTGTGCGCTTAGACTTTTCACTCTGCCTGTCTGGGCACTGTGAAAGCAGTCGTTGCTTCTGCACTGGAGATCACTGACCCTCTTTCCATCAGTTGACTCTGCTAAAGGCAGCGAGCCCTCTGTACACCCAGGACTGTTGTCATGGTTTCAAGGAGATGAAATCGCACTCCCCCCTCATTGGAAATGTCCTTTTACATGGCATGCAAAAACAGTTACCTACTTTGCATACAACTTTGCCAACTGCTTTTTCTTTCCCAGCAATACTGCTGCTCTCCTTTCAGCTGTATGGAAATACCGTTGCTTGTCTTTTGCGCCTAACACAAAATTGAAACACAATCTATTTCACAGAATAACCTCTACCCAAAAGCAAAACCAAACAAACCCTAGAGGCAACATTTAGGACAGAATGTGGCCTCGGTGACCGTTAGGAAAGGTAGTGAGCAAAAAGATCATTTCAGGATTTATGGAAACAAATCACTACTAGTTGTAATTGGCTACTGGATTCCAGCCTGGCTACATGGAAAGCACTACTGCCCTACTTCTGTGACTGAAGATACAGTTTAAAGGAAACCTGAACTGGAAAGACTGTGGGAGGTGCTTTTGAAGAGTAGCCTTTGAATTTGCTAGTTGGTTGGTTTTGTCCATCTCTGTGTTCTTGAGAGGACAAAGCCCAGGGGTATCCTCGTTAGTATAGTGGTCAGTATCCCCGCCTGTCACGCGGGAGACCGGGGTTCAATTCCCCGACGGGGAGGCAGCTTTTGCTTCTTAAACTTTGTTTATCTCCATGTGTCTAGCCTAGGAATAACGTTTGTTCAGCCCTTTCACTAACATTTTCCAGCCCCCTTGCTGGTGGTGGAGACTCACAGTGCCATGGCCGGTTAGCTCAGTTGGTTAGAGCGTGGTGCTAATAACGCCAAGGTCGCGGGTTCGATCCCCGTACGGGCCACAGGTGTGCGCTTAGACTTTTCACTCTGCCTGTCTGGGCACTGTGAAAGCAGTCATTGCTTCTGCACTGGAGATCACTGGCCCTCTTTCCATCAGTTGACTCTGCTAAAGGCAGCGAGCCCTCTGTACACCCAGGACTGTTGTCATGGTTTCAAGGAGATGAAATCGCACTCCCCCCTCATTGGAAATGTCCTTTTACATGGCATGCAAAAACAGTTACCTACTTTGCATACAACTTTGCCAACTGCTTTTTCTTTCCCAGCAATACTGCTGCTCTCCTTTCAGCTGTATGGAAATACCGTTGCTTGTCTTTTGCACCTAACACAAAATTGAAACACAATCTATTTCACAGAATAACCTCTACCCAAAAGCAAAACCAAACAAACCCTAGAGGCCACATTCAGGACAGAATGTGGCCTCGGTGACCGTTAGGAAAGGTAGTGAGCAAAAAGATCATTTCAGGATTTATGGAAACAAATCACTACTAGTTGTAATTGGCTACTGGATTCCAGCCTGGCTACATGGAAAGCACTACTGCCCTACTTCTGTGACTGAAGATACAGTTTAAAGGAAACCTGAACTGGAAAGACTGTGGGAGGTGCTTTTGAAGAGTAGCCTTTGAATTTGCTAGTTGGTTGGTTTTGTCCATCTCTGTGTTCTTGAGAGGACAAAGCCCAGGGGTATCCTCGTTAGTATAGTGGTCAGTATCCCCGCCTGTCACGCGGGAGACCGGGGTTCAATTCCCCGACGGGGAGGCAGCTTTTGCTTCTTAAGCTTTGTTTATCTCCATGTGTCTAGCCTAGGAATAACGTTTGTTCAGCCCTTTCACTAACATTTTCCAGCCCCCTTGCTGGTGGTGGAGACTCACAGTGCCATGGCCGGTTAGCTCAGTTGGTTAGAGCGTGGTGCTAATAACGCCAAGGTCGCGGGTTTGATCCCCGTACGGGCCACAGGTGTGCGCTTAGACTTTTCACTCTGCCTGTCTGGGCACTGTGAAAGCAGTCGTTGCTTCTGCACTGGAGATCACTGACCCTCTTTCCATCAGTTGACTCTGCTAAAGGCAGCGAGCCCTCTGTACACCCAGGACTGTTGTCATGGTTTCAAGGAGATGAAATCGCACTCCCCCCTCATTGGAAATGTCCTTTTACATGGCATGCAAAAACAGTTACCTACTTTGCATACAACTTTGCCAACTGCTTTTTCTTTCCCAGCAATACTGCTGCTCTCCTTTCAGCTGTATGGAAATACCGTTGCTTGTCTTTTGCGCCTAACACAAAATTGAAACACAATCTATTTCACAGAATAACCTCTACCCAAAAGCAAAACCAAACAAACCCTAGAGGCCACATTCAGGACAGAATGTGGCCTCGGTGACCGTTAGGAAAGGTAGTGAGCAAAAAGATCATTTCAGGATTTATGGAAACAAATCACTACTAGTTGTAATTGGCTACTGGATTCCAGCCTGGCTACATGGAAAGCACTACTGCCCTACTTCTGTGACTGAAGATACAGTTTAAAGGAAACCTGAACTGGAAAGAACTGTGGGAGGTGCTTTTGAAGAGTAGCCTTTGAATTTGCTAGTTGGTTGGTTTTGTCCATCTCTGTGTTCTTGAGAGGACAAAGCCCAGGGGTATCCTCGTTAGTATAGTGGTCAGTATCCCCGCCCTGTCACGCGGGAGACCGGGGTTCAATTCCCCGACGGGGGAGGCAGCTTTTGCTTCTTAAACTTTGTTTATCTCCATGTGTCTAGCCTAGGAATAACGTTTGTTCAGCGCTTTCACTAACATTTTCCAGCCCCCTTGCTGGTGGTGGAGACTCACAGTGCCATGGCCGGTTAGCTCAGTTGGTTAGAGCGTGGTGCTAATAACGCCAAGGTCGCGGGTTCGATCCCCGTACGGGCCACAGGTGTGCGCTTAGACTTTTCACTCTGCCTGTCTGGGCACTGTGAAAGCAGTCGTTGCTTCTGCACTGGAGATCACTGACCCCTCTTTCCATCAGTTGACTCTGCTAAAGGCAGCGAGCCCTCTGTACACCCAGGACTGTTGTCATGGTTTCAAGGAGATTAAATCGCACTCCCCCCTCATTGGAAATGTCCTTTTACATGGCATGCAAAAACAGTTACCTACTTTTGCATACAACTTTGCCAACTGCTTTTTCTTTCCCAGCAATACTGCTGCTCTCCTTTCAGCTGTATGGAAATACCGTTGCTTGTCTTTTGCACCTAACACAAAATTGAAACACAATCTATTTCACAGAATAACCTCTACCCAAAAGCAAAACCAAACAAACCCTAGAGGCCACATTCAGGACAGAATGTGGCCTCGGTGACCGTTAGGAAAGGTAGTGAGCAAAAAGATCATTTCAGGATTTATGGAAACAAATCACTACTAGTTGTAATTGGCTACTGGATTCCAGCCTGGCTACATGGAAAGCACTACTGCCCTACTTCTGTGACTGAAGATACAGTTTAAAGGAAACCTGAACTGGAAAGACTGTGGGAGGTGCTTTTGAAGAGTAGCCTTTGAATTTGCTAGTTGGTTGGTTTTGTCCATCTCTGTGTTCTTGAGAGGACAAAGCCCAGGGGTATCCTCGTTAGTATAGTGGTCAGTATCCCCGCCTGTCACGCGGGAGACCGGGGTTCAATTCCCCGACGGGGAGGCAGCTTTTGCTTCTTAAACTTTGTTTATCTCCATGTGTCTAGCCTAGGAATAACGTTTGTTCAGCCCTTTCACTAACATTTTCCAGCCCCCCTTGCTGGTGGTGGAGACTCACAGTGCCATGGCCGGTTAGCTCAGTTGGTTAGAGCGTGGTGCTAATAACGCCAAGGTCGCGGGGTTCGATCCCCGTACGGGCCACAGGTGTGCGCTTAGACTTTTCACTCTGCCTGTCTGGGCACTGTGAAAGCAGTTGTTGCTTCTGCACTGGAGATCACTGACCCTCTTTCCATCAGTTGACTCTGCTAAAGGCAGCGAGCCCTCTGTACACCCAGGACTGTTGTCATGGTTTCAAGGAGATGAAATCGCACTCCCCCCTCATTGGAAATGTCCTTTTACATGGCATGCAAAAACAGTTACCTACTTTGCATACAACTTTGCCAACTGCTTTTTCTTTCCCAGCAATACTGCTGCCTCTCCTTTCAGCTGTATGGAAATACCGTTGCTTGTCTTTTGCGCCTAACACAAAATTGAACACAATCTATTTCACAGAATAACCTCTACCCAAAAGCAAAACCAAACAAACCCTAGAGGCCACATTCAGGACAGAATGTGGCCTCGGTGACCGTTAGGAAAGGTAGTGAGCAAAAAGATCATTTCAGGATTTATGGAAACAAATCACTACTAGTTGTAATTGGCTACTGGATTCCAGCCTGGCTACATGGAAAGCACTACTGCCCTACTTCTGTGACTGAAGATACAGTTTAAAGGAAACCTGAACTGGAAAGACTGTGGGAGGTGCTTTTGAAGAGTAGCCTTTGAATTTGCTAGTTGGTTGGTTTTGTCCATCTCTGTGTTCTTGAGAGGACAAAGCCCAGGGGTTATCCTCGTTAGTATAGTGGGTCAGTATCCCCGCCTGTCACGCGGGAGACCGGGGTTCAATTCCCCGACGGGGAGGCAGCTTTTGCTTCTTAAACTTTGTTTATCTCCATGTGTCTAGCCTAGGAATAACGTTTGTTCAGCCCTTTCACTAACATTTTCCAGCCCCCTTGCTGGTGGTGGAGACTCACAGTGCCATGGCCGGTTAGCTCAGTTGGTTAGAGCGTGGTGCTAATAACGCCAAGGTCGCGGGTTCGATCCCCGTACGGGCCACAGGTGTGCGCTTAGACTTTTCACTCTGCCTGTCTGGGCACTGTGAAAGCAGTCGTTGCTTCTGCACTGGAGATCACTGACCCTCTTTCCATCAGTTGACTCTGCTAAAGGCAGCGAGCCCTCTGTACACCCAGGACTGTTGTCATGGTTTCAAGGAGATGAAATCGCACTCCCCCCTCATTGGAAATGTCCTTTTACATGGCATGCAAAAACAGTTACCTACTTTGCATACAACTTTGCCAACTGCTTTTTCCTTTCCCAGCAATACTGCTGCTCTCCTTTCAGCTGTATGGAAATACCGTTGCTTGTCTTTTGCACCTAACACAAAATTGAAACACAATCTATTTCACAGAATAACCTCTACCCAAAAGCAAAACCAAACAAACCCTAGAGGCCACATTCAGGACAGAATGTGGCCTCGGTGACCGTTAGGAAAGGTAGTGAGCAAAAAGATCATTTCAGGATTTATGGAAACAAATCACTACTAGTTGTAATTGGCTACTGGATTCCAGCCTGGCTACATGGAAAGCACTACTGCCCTACTTCTGTGACTGAAGATACAGTTTAAAGGAAACCTGAACTGGAAAGACTGTGGGAGGTGCTTTTGAAGAGTAGCCTTTGAATTTGCTAGTTGGTTGGTTTTGTCCATCTCTGTGTTCTTGAGAGGACAAAGCCCAGGGGTATCCTCGTTAGTATAGTGGTCAGTATCCCCGCCTGTCACGCGGGAGACCGGGGTTCAATTCCCCGACGGGGAGGCAGCTTTTGCTTCTTAAACTTTGTTTATCTCCATGTGTCTAGCCTAGGAATAACGTTTGTTCAGCCCTTTCACTAACATTTTCCAGCCCCCTTGCTGGTGGTGGAGACTCACAGTGCCATGGCCGGTTAGGCTCAGTTGGTTAGAGCGTGGTGCTAATAACGCCAAGGTCGCGGGTTCGATCCCCGTACGGGCCACAGGTGTGCGCTTAGGACTTTTCACTCTGCCTGTCTGGGCACTGTGAAAGCAGTCGTTGCTTCTGCACTGGAGATCACTGACCCTCTTTCCATCAGTTGACTCTGCTAAAGGCAGCGAGCCCTCTGTACACCCAGGACTGTTGTCATGGTTTCAAGGAGATTAAATCGCACTCCCCCCTCCATTGGAAATGTCCTTTTACATGGCATGCAAAAACAGTTACCTACTTTGCATACAACTTTGCCAACTGCTTTTTCTTTCCCAGCAATACTGCTGCTCTCCTTTCAGCTGTATGGAAATACCGTTGCTTGTCTTTTGCACCGAACACAAAATTGAAACACAATCTATTTCACAGAATAACCTCTACCCAAAAGCAAAACCAAACAAACCCTAGAGGCCACATTCAGGACAGAATGTGGCCTCGGTGACCGTTAGGAAAGGTAGTGAGCAAAAAGATCATTTCAGGATTTATGGAAACAAATCACTACTAGTTGTAATTGGCTACTGGATTCCAGCCTGGCTACATGGAAAGCACTACTGCCCTACTTCTGTGACTGAAGATACAGTTTAAGGAAACCTGAACTGGAAAGAGAGAGAGAGAGAGAGAGAGAGAGAGAGAGAGAGAGAGAGGAGAGAGAGAGAGAGAGAGAGAGAGAGAGAGAGAGAGAGAGA